>NC_087373.1:15218745-15924825 GCF_031761385.1 Necator americanus | reverse complement strand
TTCAACATTCATAGAACTGTAAACGGTCTCCTGCACTCATGTGTAGCCTCGTGACCTCGACGCATTCGCTGCACAACCACCACCTCTCTTGTTCCGATTGTACACATGTCGCGGACGATAGGATAAGCATGGACACGGAAGAGTTCATGCACCTTAGCCTCGTTAATTTTCTGGGCAACGTTGTCAATTCTCCACACTAGCTGTGCGCCATACATTTTAGCAGCAGATGTTGTCTGAAACCAGGGTATAGAATAAGTATTTGAGCTTTTTTAATTTCTTACATTTATTTTTCCACTCAGAAAGCAAGATATTCTCAACAGAAACTAAAAATCCTACCCTTTTCATTAGTTCATCGAATTTGCTGTCCACAGCCATTTTCTCAGAATGTGCCGAGATATGGTAGCTCTGGAAGAGTGTATGTTATAAGCGTAAAGATGATGAAATTCCTTTCTATCGCCCTCTTGGTGTATAATAGTCGCCGATGTGTTCAACCGGGTGAACGCGGTGCGTTTTCGATTATTGTATTGCACAGCCAGGGAGAATATCAGTTGCAGTACACGCTTTGCATGACGCTTCGAATAGACACTTCTGGCACTAAACGAACTTCTTCTTGACATCGTTTGTTAATCATTCAGATTAATTTCGGCCTGGAGCATTCATCATTGTTCAATGTTCAGATAAGAACCCTGGATTTGAAAGTCATTATTGAGACGTTCACGACAGTTTTATGAATTTTCATGCGAACTAAAAAGCGATGTAGAATCATCTTTATTTTTCGATGGATAAAGCCATGAGTGCAGATCACGTGCTTCCACGATTCACCAGAACGCTGCATTGTGATTTAAGAACCAGAGGAAAGAATGGTGAAGACAGAATATTGGATATATATCGGAAAAAATTAGAAAAGCTTGGATAAGAAACAACGGGTGCAAGCGATGCTCTGACAACCTTCACTCAGCCGCCCTTGACTGCGTTACATGGCAACCTTCAGCTTCAGTAACCTTTTAGTCACTGAGTACATCAAATGGCGTATGGGCTCTTCGGAAAGATGATGTTGAACGGTTGTTCTGTCACCTCAATGATACTGCGGATGATTTTGTTCGGCTA
The DNA here is from genome assembly GCF_031761385.1 of Necator americanus. NCBI lineage: Eukaryota > Metazoa > Nematoda > Chromadorea > Rhabditida > Ancylostomatidae > Necator > Necator americanus. The sequence goes on along the minus strand of NC_087373.1, from coordinate 15,923,718 downwards.
CCATGGTTGTATCGATTGCCGCAACTCACCGATGTAGTCACACCCAAGTTCAGCAAATGGACAGGCATTGTCGACGTTGGGACAGCTGGCTCGATGCTGTTCAATCTCAAGGAAGAAACAAAATACGTTTCAAAACAGCTAGATTATCAATATATATATCTATCTTTCAAGGAAATGGAAAAAACCGTCAATTGTTAGAATTGCAATTTAGGTGGTGAAAAAACAAAAGAAATGCAGTGATTTCATCAAATGCTTTCTTATAAAGTGAAATTCTTAAGACAGACAGTGTGTTCTCAAACTGTTGGTCTATATCGCATCAGCTAAAAGCATGATAAACATTTCCCACGCATTTTCCTTTTGGGGTGCCGAAGTCTACAAGAAATTTGTAATAGTATATATACAGATTTTGGCGGATTCTACAAGATAGTAAATAATATTGTTCCGTATAGTAGGCAACAACGAAGCTTACATATACTGTTCAAAGTTCATAAGAGTCTTTCAGGAAGGAGTCTACGCTGTTTTCATTTTTTTTTCGGCAGTAGCCCATCATCTTCGAATGGTGTGCTGTGCAGTTTCATTATCATTATCGGAGTAGATTGTAGCCACTTTTAATTAACCACTACTAAAATTTTGCTAAAAGAAGTCAGCAATAAGTCAGTAATGGAAGAGAAATATAAAAATAGATAATTGAGCAGGTAAATGGCAAGTATAAATAGTGTAAATACAATACAAATGACAACGATTTGGGGCGCGCAACTCTACGAATTGGGTCGTTTGCCCTCATTACGCATAATTTAGCTTTCTTTTGTTTCTTCACCTATTTTGCCTAAAGCAACTTCTTTGAAATTGTTTTTAAATGACTTATATGTAATGGGGTAAGGAAGTAATCTGTACCTCTTCTCTCGGACGATCCGTGAGTCCGCACTGGAATGGACAACTGACGATCATTCGGGGACAGATCTACAGAAATGTGTTATGCAATGTTAATCAAATGTAGTGTTATTTTGTCCAAGTATTTTGTGCATGTGATCGATGTATGTGATGTATTTTATGATGTTGTGTATGTAATGAAAGAATAAAGTGAAAAATCGTATAACCTCTACTCTAAAAGGTCACAAATAATAGAAGTTGCAAAGTAGTCGTGCAAAGTACTTAATGGTTTTTAATATCAAATTTTTAGCTTAGGCTTGGCTGAAAGAAAGCGGAGGAAGCTTTTCGAAGAAAAAGAAAGAAATAAATAAACTTTCGACGTGCTTTCTTCACCCTGCCTGACCTTCAAGTGCTTTTCCATGCTGGAAGTTTTGACAGCTAGATTGCAGTATGTGCATTTTCCAACGTTCTTTTGACACTGTGCCAAATGTGCGGTCATTTCTTTTTCTGGAATCATCTTTCCACATCCGTTAGTGCATAAGACATTATGGTATTCGCACGTCTCAGCATGCTTCTAGAATAATTTGCAAATCGTTCAGGTAATGTTCCCACGGAATCGCCCACCTGCATATCCTTAAGAGGTCCACTCCATTCGCATCCACCAGAGACAAACGGGCATTTGACGAGTAGTGCTTGCACCTAGAACGAGACTTGTCCCCTGTTTGGCCCAGATCTAACCAATTAGCCCCACAGGTGTCTTGAATTGATCAAGGTCTGCAGTTGTGAACAACCTGGCGATGCTTTTTCTTGTCGGATTTGAGCGAATCGGTGGTAATCTCTGTCTGACATACAGGACAACGCAAAGAACTGAAGTGAGATCCAGTTGGAGAAAAAATATATTTCTGACGGAATACATACCCACTGCTAGTGTTGACGCACTGTTTGCAGAAATTGTGTCCACATTTGGTCACGAGAGGAGCACGTAACGCCTAAAATAAATTGAGAAAGGACGTACCGTAATCTAAAGACAAAAATGTCTACGAAATAATGTATTCATCGTTGTTTTGCACTTTTTAAAGTAACGCAAAACCCCAAAATTTCACACGGTTCACACGGTCAACTTCACTAAGAAGTTTTTTTTTTCAATATTTCGCTACCTGCCAAAGTACCCTTTTATACTGTTTCCAAACAACTCGCGATTATTAAAATGAGTTAATTTTAGACCTGGGGTGGCATAGAGCAGTCGATAACTGGTTTTTGTTGGACTGCACGATGGATGGCTTGAAAACGCTCTAGTCCATCAATTGGTTTCAGACTCATTTGCGAGGAATAAGATCTGCGAGAACTAGAAAATAGAACACTGAGTTGACACGTCGGTTCGGCCCCACAGATCCTGGTAAGGCCGCACGCGTGTCCACAATCCTCAAATGATTCTGAAATGAAGTCAAACGTATAGGCATATTCCCATAGGGATTGATCATCGCCATGCACTTTATCCTTCACCTTTTCTTTAAATTTTAGACCTTGATGCTCTCGTTTGGAACTCAAAAGTTGAAAGTGGTGCTAACCTGTTCGCAGATTGGGCAAACGCAATCGAACGGCAGTCCCTCTTTGAAAACGATTTCGTATGACATACCTGAGCCTAAATGTCTCAAAATGATTGCGCTCATAAGGTTTACGAGTTCTTATAGGAGTTCTCGAAGTCATGACGATAGGATCGTCAGTTGGCTTGTTCATGCTATGCAATTTTTGATAAACATTTCGGTGTAAGAGTCGATGAGTACTTGTAGTGCACGTTATACACCGATGCAATGGATGCAAGAAGATTTTACTGGATCTGATCGATTAGTCGACTGCACAGAAAACACTGGAGAGGGACGGTAAGTGTTAAAGTAGCAAGAAAGACAGTGCGCCGTAGTCTCAAGCCGAAGACCAGCAAAACAAAACAGGATAAAAGCTACCCATCAGCTTTTTCTACCTGTAATTCGTTTATGAGGGAGAGAGATCCAGCGCAGTTGATAATGGGCTTGGCTGAAATACTTTTATATCCTATACAGATATCCGTAGGCCAGTCCTGCATCCATACACCCCATACCTCTGGATTGAAGTCGAACGCGTTGGCGCACCTCATGCGGATGCCAGACACTTTATCTTTCATCTTTTTATCTTTATTTTTTTCATGTATTCTCTAAGCTCCTCAGTATTCCTCCTTTACAGCTTCCTTTTAGAGTATCTGTAGCGGAGCGGATAATGCTTGCATATGAGAGGACGGAGTCGGGGGTGGAGTGGGTGTGCAATTAAAAGGGATTATGTTGCAGAAGGCTGAAGGATCACCATAACCGCGTAAGGCCAACCACAGAAGTAGGCAAATACTTGTATGTAGATTGGATTAGAAAGAACTGCTGAAAATTGTGGTCATATTGCATTGTTCCTTTGCGTTGAAAACACAAAACCATTTGGTTCTCGTATTATCCGAAAAGTGGAAGTAAGTTGTGAATTCTCATCTCTTGAGGATCACAGACAGAAGTGTATATCTGCTTCGTTCATTGTTTGTTTCGATCGGTGCAGCATTGTGTCCAAAGGCAGAATCCCATCCAAGATTCACTTTTGAGCTTCTGGTGCATTTTGAATCTTTGCGATGATCTGATTTCGAATCTGGGAATCTGGGATGGTATTCTTCCTTCGATCCACCTGTAACGACCGAAACAAGCAATGTATAGTTATACATTTCTGTCATTTTGTGGGGAAATCCAACGCCCCCTAGAAGTTCGATATAAAAGGGGATCTTTGGGATTCCTATATATTTTAGAGCAAATAGTGCGCTTGGCCTCAGTTGATTATTAATTGCATCCATCCATTCAGATTAGACTGATTGCAGAGTTCGAAGCAAGAAGCAAAAACTGAATCGGTGCACTGCATGTGATTGTGTACATCGTGCAATTTATGTGCTTTCGGGAAGGTGCAAAACCTAAACTGCGGCCGACAAAAAATCAACAACGTCTAAGGTGAAAGACTGAAACTCGGAGTAAACTTCTCTGAGAAACACAGTGTACCAACGGAAAAATGAAAATCAGATTTTGAACAATTCGAAATACATTGCATGGTAGTAAGTTCGCTAGCAAATAGCAATCTTTCGATGCTGCATCCATGGAAGTGTTTTTTCTTTGTTACTCCAGGAACGGTTGCCATTGGTAAACCCATTATAGCTACCTCAAAAAACGAAATCGCTCTAACTGTTTTGGTCTCCTAGTGAACTAACATAATTGCGGAATTCATAAGTACAGAAGAGAGTAAATAATCATTTCTAGAAAGGACAAATGCCTACTGATTTTCCAGAAGTGCGGAAGTTCGACTTTCCTTGAATCTTGGCATAGAGATAGCAACTTGTTGATAGTCGAATTTAAGCAACAGCCAAGATTGTTAACAAAATTTATTACGGCTAACGTTTCGGCGTTGTCGCCTTCGTCAGAGCCTGGAAAGCAAGAACACTTGCAATATATCCTCTCAAATGCCTCATCCAGAACAAGTCATCATCCCCTAGGATATTACACCCGGAAACAAAAACCAAAAAAGCCCAAATCGTTGTGCCTACCTTAGTAGCCGCGTTGCCGTGGTGTTAGCGGATATCCGCGTGGTGCTATCGCTCCGCTGATACTAATTAGGATGCGACCCGCATACGACCCCGTAGATCAAACCCGCAAAGGTCTTGATACAGAGCCAGCTCGTTGGTCACGGCTAAGCACTCTTCCTTTCTATTCATTTTTGGACCTTTTGCATTTATCCAAAACGCTTCTAAAGTTCTGCGAGCTATAATTTCGGGTTCGTACGATAGAATTGTGACAGCTACGCAGAAAGGAACGTTTTCATGACATTGTCTGCGGTGAACTCCGAGGGGAGTTGCTGCATTCGATTGTTTCATCCCCCTTAGATGTTCTTTAATGCGAATACAAAGGGGGCGCCCTGTTTCGTCAATGTATTGGTCCCCACTTGTTATGCACGAAATTAGATAGACTACACCAGAGACCATGCAGTCCCCTTCCTTCCCGAATGGGCATATTACACAGTCTGGAGTGAGACAGAAGCGGTCGTACATTCTGTTTCGAACTAGTTGTTTTTTGAGATTTGTTGGAGGTATTTCCACAACTCTCACTTGGTCCTCGAGACCGCATTTCACCAGACTAGCCCGTATAGCTTTACTCAGGTCGTCGGTTATGAAGGGCAGGCAGAAATTGATCTTATTCGACTCAACCCGTGTGGCATATTCTTGCTGCGCACCAAGATCTGGCCTACGTGCTACATTACCAATGTAACCGTTAAAATTCGCGATGCGTTGCGCTAGGTTGATCGCATCGATCCGCTCCTGGACATCTGATTCTCAAACGTTTTTCGAGAAAACATCCTATTTCTAATCTCACACCAATGCAACGCTCTGGCCTACGTGAGATACGCGAACTCTCAACACGTGGCGAGATAAAGGTCACAATCAGCGATAAGGGAGGAGAGTTTGTGGTCATATCACGTGAACTAGACATGGCTATCACTCGAAAACATCTGGATGACGCTACACTCTACCACTCTTCGTCACATGAAGAGTTCATAAAACAGAGTCGCCGTCTCAATAGAGTTTGGGTAGAGATTGGAAAGGCTGCGGGGTTACATAAAACAATGATCACAAAGCTGAAATACGAACTTCCTACTTGCCCAGTTTTATACCTGCTAATAAAAACACACAAACTCTCTTCCTTTGCTTTCCTTTCAGAAGACCCGGATGTATTCAAAGTACGTCCTATCATAAGCAACGTAGGTGGCCCCACGGACAGAATATCTTGGCTTTTGGACGCTATACTTGCACCATTGCTCAACTATGTTCCCGCGCATCTATCCAACACCAACATGTTCCTTGAGCAGCTTAAAAGAGCGCATTCAGAAAAAGAATGTGTCATCGAATCTTTCGATGCCACATCGCTTTATACAAATGTTTCCAACGGCGCTGCAATGCAAGCTGTGTTCGAGCTACTCGTAGAACATCGGGACACCTTAGACTTGCACGGGTTCTCCATAAGGCAAATTATGACGCTCCTGGATGAATGCTTAAAGTGCTCCATTTTTCGTGGGGCGGCAACTACTATAGACAGGTCAGGGGATTGGCCATGGGACAAAGACTAGCTCCCACACTAGCCATTACATTCATGTCCAAAATAGAACAACCCATTCTGGAACGGAAACCTTTCCTGTATTGCCGTCATATTGATTACTGTTGCATTATATGCTCCACTCAAGACGTGATGGACACTTGTTTCGAGCTTCTGAACCAACAGTCCCCTTACATACGGTTCACAAGGGAGAAACCCAAAGAAAATTGGCTGTCCTTCCTCAATGTAGAAATACAGTGGTCCAATGGTGAATGGAAGACACGATGGTTCCGAAAACCTAGCAGCAAAAACATTTTAGTTTATTGTCTTTCCGCTCACCCTTGGAAAACTAAGAAATCTGTGGTTAAAAACATGTTTAGGACAGCCGTAAGGGTGACATCAGATGTCCAGGAGCGGATCGATGCGATCAACCTAGCGCAACGCATCGCGAATTCTAACGGTTACATTGGTAATGTAGCACGTAGGCCAGATCTTGGTGCGCAGCAAGAATATGCCACACGGGTTGAGTCGAATAAGATCAATTTCTGCCTGCCCTTCATAACCGACGACCTGAGTAAAGCTATACGGGCTAGTCTGGTGAAATGCGGTCTCGAGGACCAAGTGAGAGTTGTGGAAATACCTCCAACAAATCTCAAAAAACAACTAGTTCGAAACAGAATGTACGACCGCTTCTGTCTCACTCCAGACTGTGTAATATGCCCATTCGGGAAGGAAGGGGACTGCATGGTCTCTGGTGTAGTCTATCTAATTTCGTGCATAACATGTGGGGACCAATACATTGGCGAAACAGGGCGCCCCCTTTGTATTCGCATTAAAGAACATCTAAGGGGGATGAAACAATCGAATGCAGCAACTCCCCTCGGAGTTCACCGCAGACAATGTCATGAAAACGTTCCTTTCTGCGTAGCTGTCACAATTCTATCGTACGAACCCGAAATTATAGCTCGCAGAACTTTAGAAGCGTTTTGGATAAATGCAAAAGGTCCAAAAATGAATAGAAAGGAAGAGTGCTTAGCCGTGACCAACGAGCTGGCTCTGTATCAAGACCTTTGCGGGTTTGATCTACGGGGTCGTATGCGGGTCGCATCCTAATTAGTATCAGCGGAGCGATAGCACCACGCGGATATCCGCTAACACCACGGCAACGCGGCTACTAAGGTAGGCACAACGATTTGGGCTTTTTTTGGTTTTTGTTTCCGGGTGTAATATCCTAGGGGATGATGACTTGTTCTGGATGAGGCATTTGAGAGGATATATTGCAAGTGTTCTTGCTTTCCAGGCTCTGACGAAGGCGACAACGCCGAAACGTTAGCCGTAATAAATTTTGTTAACAATCTTGGCTGTTGCTTAAATTCGACTATCAACAAGTTCCTACTGATTTATTGTGCAAACAAAGTCAAGCGTGATAATGGGACGCGACCTTCTCGAATGCGAAACGCCCCCTCCCTTGCGACAGTCCTCAGTTGCTGCCAGTTTAATATATTGGAAAGTTCATGTGTTTCGAAAAAGAAAAATCGAAAATTAGCCGTGGAACAAGCGGGAAACGAGAAAAGCGGTAGCTGAGAGAAGCGAAGAGATACCAAAGAGCAGAAGAAGCTATTTGCTGAAATGTTGTTGAAATATTTGTGTTGAAATATTTTTATTTTTATTTTGTTCTATTTTTATTCCAAAATCTACAAAATATCTTCAAATGCTGATTAAAATATGGAATACCACGAAAAAAGAGAAGAGTCAGATGCATAGGTCGAATTAGAGAAGAACGACGGAATAAACGAGAAAATCAACATTTTTTTTCGTACAATATGACAATAAAAAGACTCAAGTTCGACACCCGGCTGAGGCAAATTTTTTTCAAAAGTGGTGAAGACTTGGGACAACTTCCAAAAAAGTAAAAAAAAATCACGTAATTTGCAGCAGTTTAAAAGTGGATTTAAAGGGTCTTAATGACCAGAAAGACCCAAATTCTGTGCACATTGTGAGGTTTGGGAGCATTGTAGGGTAATTATGCTGACTAACGTAATTACTAAGTCAACCAACCCTATTTAGTGGCTCAGACCTCAAGAAACCTGCTTAGACACTTATTACTATTAGTTTTTGGGTAGCCTCAACCTTCAACTCTCTTTCTCCTCAAGTCGATGTTTGTTTACGCCGCGATTTATATCAGTGTTTTTCCTAATCGGTCGATCTTTCCTCAAATATAATAGCTTTCAAGTGGGGAAAGGTTCCTTAATATTTCCTTTGCTTTCCCAATCGAAATAGAAATAAGTATATTTATGAGATATCTGCAGCATGAAGTTATCAGAATTCCGGCAATGAACAATACTTGTCGAATACCACGTAAATTATGCAGATAAATAGTTCAAAATGTCAGCTTAGAAGCACTATTCTGAGGCAAAGTCCTTCCCAAAGATCGTGTCCTTAACTAGGCTGCAGTAATCCACTAGTACTGGATATTTATCCTTCAAAACGTAGCTATTTGCGGGGATGTGAAGTGTCGTAACCAGTCGTCCGAAAACAGCGCAATCAGGCTTAAAAACGAACTTTACAAATTAAAAGAAAAATGAAGAGTAGGATTTCCACCGCTGTTATGTGGTCTCCGAACAAGAACTTTTGCCCTCAAAGTAATGATTGGAAAGCATCTTAGTCCTTTTTTTAAGAGTTCTTTGTAGTTTTCACTAGACAACTTGCCAACACCAGCGGCTATTCTCTTTTCCGTCTTGAACAACATATAGTTAACCATCAGTTACTTTCAGAAAACAGCTCTCTCACCTTTCCTATTGATAGGAAAGCTATGATGGGGGTAGCAATAGGAATCAACACGTGTGGACAACCAATGAATTTAATGATCGCGCACAAGAATGTGTAGTTATCGGTGATTCGCTCTGTGGCTCTTGCGAGCTTCATTTTTCGGTAAAGGCAGAGGCTGAAAAAATAATGAATGAATAACTGGTATACGCAGCAGTAACTACAGACTGTTATGTTCACATGCGATATTTTCTTGGATTTCTAGAACCCCTTACACGAAGTATTTTAAAACATTATAGAATGTTACTAGAATATATATACATAACAGATGGCAAAAAAAAGTTAGTAAGGAATATTCTCAAATGCCGTATGCATTACGCCAGCGATGTAGGCTTGAAATCAGTCGAATTCAATTTTTGATCAGTCAGTTATGATCATGACTGTCTGTCACTATTTCTAAAGAGTAAGAAGAGAAAAAAAAATTAAAAAAAGACTTTGCAGTCTTTCTAATTAAGCAGAACATAACTTAGTATCAAATAAGAATAAATCAGTATAAGCAAATCAATATAAAAGCTACGAAGTCAGCGCAATATTTTTATTGTATTTGTAACTTTCATTATTACCACACCTCAATTACTTATTAATCATATGCACTTAACTACTTATTTGATGCTCTTGACGTTTTTTTTTTCGAAATAATTATTGAGAAAAAAGAGATGGTATTGTAGTAATATATGTACTCATTTCGGTTGTTGCTCAAGTAGATACCAAGTTTAAAGTTTAGTTTACCTTGATATGAAAATGTTTGCTGAACCGATGGATGATGATCTGCGAATCGGCGATGTGTTCACCATTCATGAAGGGCAGCAGACCATATTCTGACCTACCCATCTAAAGTTGACACACCTCAACAGTTAAAATTTTTCCGATAGACTTGACCTGGATAACTAACAACGCGGGACTTCGGAGTTCTTGTGGTGCTCGCTTCGCTTGCCTCCACTGACGAGTAATAATGAAAAGTAATAAAGTTTTTGTAAAATCAATTTTGCATTTTTCTAACACTTTTTTCCTTTTTTCTAGAAATTTAAGCATTGATGAAAGATTTGGTAATCTTGGTTCTAAATGCGACAGTTCTACATTTGGAGGGTATTCAAACCTGACTTTGCTTCAGGAACGCTATGAAATCTAAGATTTCTCTCTTTTCGTTACTCCCAACTGTTAATATGGAATGATGTGTCAACATGAAATGATGTGAATGGCAGCATCGTGCAGATAAAGGTAATGTTGTACAAGCAGTCACGTGAACTAAACTGCACCGTAAACTGTTCGCCAATAATGAAGGGTCCGTTTGTATGCGTGCTTCAGTTTCTGGCAGGAAGGACGTTATCCACATGAAGAAGCAAATGTGCAGAGAAACAGATATGCGAAGGAGAAGAGAAGGGATGAAACACAACATATGCACTTGTCACGGCCAGTGGAACAGTTCACAACGTCTCATTTACTTTATTGTTATTCCGTTATTGTTATTGTTGTTGTTAGTTAACTATCTTTCCTAATTATTGCGCGATACTACTGCACCGCAACGCAGCAACTCGGAGACGTTGGAACCGTCTCACTGCTTCGCGGAATTTCGTGACTGATGCGCACACGTAACAGAATAGGCCCGTTGTTACATAGCATGACTATAGGTTACACTCATTTTGTCTCAAAATATGTTTCCGTGCTGTATCGTTATGCTAAACTAAAGGAAGATAACATCATTAATAGTGATCTCAAATAATCTCTTGCTGTTTCTCGCAGCAAAAACAAAGTTATAGAATGCCAGACATAGCTACTCTAATTATTTCAGACTTCTTCAGACGTGTGGGACCTAAATATGAAAACATTGTAAAATGTAAACATTATGTAATGGCTTTCATAAGTCTTATGCATGAGAAGAACATGAAGTTGAGCTCTTTTACAAAGCAATCACTCTAATTTTCACACCTCGTTTTTATTGCAAACCTTTACGAAATAAAAGCGTTAAAAAAGAGGATAAAGGATAAAGTCACTGGCGTATAAATCCACTTGGGATGCGCCAATGCGTTTTACTGGAATTCGTAATCGTTGAGGTTTTGGAACGCGTGTTGGCCTATACAATGACTTGCTGGGGCCAGCCGAAGATCAAGTCAGTGTTTTTATCCTCCCAGACAAGTCTGGTACGAATTTATCGACCCCGCAGGGATGAAAGACTTGGTTTGCACTAGGGCGGTTTCGAACCCTCCACCGTGTGGGGACCTCTAACCGAGTGTGTTAGTGTAAGAAATTCGGAAGCAATCTATATTGGCCTACAGTTGTACCTCGTGGAAATATATGACTTCAAAGTTGGCTCTACAGTTGGGGCGACTGTTGTAGCAAGTAAACGCGATGTCACTGGGAGTAAAGTAGTGCTGTAAAACTTGGGTTGTAATGGTAGTCCACAGCGCAAACCTTGTCTGAAAACGTCAACGTTACACATCTGGTTTTGGTGAAACTGAAGATTGATGGTGAAACGTGATCAGCTTCAATCCTGTTGTGTAAAGAGGAGTTAAATGCCCATTCATTTCTCTACAAATCATCAACATATGATCTTTTCTTGTGATTTGCCGCGTGAGATTTAATCTGCGTTTTTTTATTTATATGTTCTTTTTCTCTTTGAATACAACGTATCTCGAAGTTGACGATGTCGAGGTCTCTCTAGAAATCTCTCAAATATAGAATCCAGGATGTAGATAACGAGTATGAGCGTGACGCGTTCAATTCTCCTCAATCACCTTGGAAAACGGCGAATGGATAAGCTGAGGAAATAGGGTGCTGAGGCAAGCGTAACGTGCACAAGGATGACGCATTCTTAAGTAGCTCGTAGAAGCAAAAGTCTTCGATGTCGAGTTTCAGTATGATTAGGGTGAGTATGAGAATAGAGCGAGATCACGTTTATGCTGGTAATCTACATTCCGAACTCTATATCTGCCCACAGGGACCTGAACATCGCCAGTTCCGTGATATTCCTTTGATGAGGTTGAGGTGGCTTTGATGTACCGAAACACTGTGTAGAAACAAATGCAAGATGATCTGTAACATGCAGTCTTCCCGATTTATACAATGTTTCGATGCAGAAGGATATCTCGCAGTGGTACCGATGTCCTGCACACGGAGGTAGGCGAGGTCCGATTCCTTTGGGTACCGGCAGCTCTGACGCAGGTGCTTATGATCTTCTGTATCGTAAGCGCAGTATCCACCATTAGTTGCTGCGACAAAGAAACACTTCCACATGGAGACGATCTTCGTGACGATATGATTTCATTTTCACAACGGTTCATCAGGGTTCAATGCTGCGAGCTCGGTCTCAGATGCTCTGGATTTTTTTAAGGAAACGAAGGAAGCAGTTGTTGAATAAGATAATTGTTTCCATCACAAGCTTATATTCATCATCAGCGTAGATCGTAGCTGAACATCCGCTAGTCCAAAAAATCATAATCCAAACGGCGAATTGTTCAAAGCAACGAAAAGTGCTAGGCTTGTCCAAGTGCAGGGAATTAAAGCTCGAAGCTTTGTTAAATAGCTGCAACACAAACATGGTCCCAATGCGAGGCGGTTTTGGAAGATCAAAATAGAAGGCGAACCATAAGTGTCGTCAAACTACAGTGACAACTGTATGATATTGGAATTGTTTGTTGGTTTGCGATCCTGTACCAACAAATAGTCGCATGTTTAAATAGTAGTGGTTTGAAATTCCACTTATCGGCTAGAAGACTTACCGACGAGAAAAAGGAATGCACTGTCAGAAATAAGTGCAGGAAATCCGTTCATACTCCACTTCTTCCGAAAAGCCCAACCTCACTACTGATTTTACTTTGCTATGTCAATTAGCTTTTTGGCTTAATCGGCGAGCTGATGTCATCGCCTGACGCGACTACCCGCATCTTCGCCGAGGTGTGCCGTCCTTGAACACAGCTCCCCAACCTTCTCGATCTTCCGCAAGAGCTTGCACAGAATCAATCCATTCGTCGCTATTCCATGTTCTGCGAAACCTTACGTCTCGCCTAAACTGCCTATCCACGCCGAGCATCCTCAGGTCCTTTTTCACCACCTCAGTCCAGAACTTCCGTTTTCGTCCAGGTAGCTTCTTCCAGTTTGAATCGGAAAAACTTCTCAAAACTCGTTGAACAAGACGATCTGCTCCTCTCCTTATTATATGACAAAAGAAGCGAAGACGATTTTTTGTAGCATACTTTCGCTGGAGGTGCAAGATGTTAATATCTTCCATCCCTCGGTACACCACATCGACTTCCTCGTAAAATTATTCATTGTGGGATACCTTAGGGAAAAGTAGCCAAGCAGCCGTCTAAGCAGCTTCCTTTCCGTGTAAACAAGCCTCTTCGTCAACGTAGAAGGTGCTGCCCAAGTCTCTGATCCGTACATCATGATAGGGCGAATTGCGGATAGGTACACTCGCAGCTTGACTTCGTTGGTGATGGGAGTCGACCATAGGCATTTCGTTAAAAAGTTGAATGTGAAAACGGCCTTGGTGCATCTTTGCTGAATATCTTTCTCGTAGCTGCTGTTGTTCTTCAGCACACAGCCCAGGAAACAGAAGTCATCGACGAGTTCAATTGGTTGTCCGTCCATCCTGACTCCCGTTCGAGATCTCGAAGATATCTGCGTCTGATTACATTTATCAGGGCGTAGACGTAATCCATGGCCCTGCCACTGCCCCTTGTCTTACCCCAGTTACCACCTCGAATGGTGTCGTATACCCTACTGTTCGAACTGCAGCGGTTGTTCGTTGATTCATGTTGTCGTGCAAGTGAAAGAACTTTCCTGGTACTGCATCGGGGCGGGGCGCGTTAAGAGGACGGCCTTGATGAGGAGAGTTGAAAGCGGCATCAAAGTCCAGGAAGGTTAGTTGCATCGGCTTCAAGTACCGCCACCAGACTTCGACATGAATTACGAGTGTAGTTGCAGCGCACTTGCAGTACGCGCTCTAAACGGTGCGGTGGAGGCAGCAGTTGGAACCGAGGTGGGACCATCGCAAACTGCAGCGATGGGTGGTACCAGCAAGGGTTTCGTCACGCTTCTAGCCGCTACGCAAAGACGCTTACGCAATTGCGCACGAGCTTTAAGTCGTTTTAACTCTGTTGTAGGGTGAAAACGACATGAAGCACAGTGCAATTCCGTAAGCAGCTGCACTCGAAGCAAAACGGTGCAGAAAGCGGTTGGAGTCAAGGTGGGACCATCGTGAACTGCAATGAAGAAAGGTAGCAGGGGTCCTCACTCGATCCTTACCGCTATGCTTCTCGTTGTTTTGTATAATATATAAACTATGAATAAATGTTAAACATACTGTAGAACTATATAAACTAATAAATTTAAAAATATAAGCTATCATGCTATATAATAACGCGCATAGTCCGTGTGTATGTGTGTTTTTTTTGTCTGTTTGTCACGAAAATACTCCATAATGATGCAAAACTCTGCGCCATGCAACTGATGGGGGAGCACTCTACCTTTCCACAATTTTCCAGAAATGTATTACTATGTATGTTGGCTTTGATAGGACAATTTAGTTTCTATCATATGTTAGTAAGGGCAAATGAACTTTTATGTGTGTTTATGTGTACAGTTCCAAATATGCAAACTATCATGCTATATAATAAGGGGCTTATTCTGTCACCTGTGTACGTCTGTGTGTGTCTCAGTTACGAAATACCCAAAAAGAGAGGGACACGAATATCATAGCGTCGGTTTGGTGCGCTGGAGCCCTAATGCGGTAAAATTGGGTGAGACGGGTCCTACGGCGTCGAATTAGTGCCTCGGAGCCAGAAAACCATAGAGTAGAGTGAGGCGGGTCCCACTGCTTCGGATTGGTGCGCGGGAGTCCCAACGGCAGAATGGGTTTCTATGACTCATTCGCGTATCTCTTTCCAAGCATATTTCCCGGATGCTGCTAACATCTTTTCTTCCCAAAGTGGAGACACACATACAAACGGCTGCTTACATACAATACAAGCCAACACACGTTAACGTGGACTCACATAGAGTTTATTCTTCACCACGATGATGAAGAATAAACTCTACGTCTTAATTTATTGTGCACTACATATATACATCATTACATACATTACCAGTCTGAAGTCCGGCTTTAACCGGACGTTCAGACTGGTAATGTATGTAATGATGTATATATGTAGTGCACAATAAATTAAGAAAAATTTTCTGTCACATATCAGAATTACGACATTAATAGTGCCGGTTTTGCGATTTTCTGGTTCTTTTTTCCGGTCGTTAGATGGGATAAAAATCGAAATTTTTCGACTTTTTGTCGATCTCTGAACTATCTACAATGGTTGAGAGAACTAGGCTGCTGTCCGGAAAGGGGAAATTTTGTACGTACGGGTTTTGCTTAGTACCTTCCTCCGACGTGTTTTTTATGTCGGATTCACATTCTATTCATTATGTTCCATTCTGTTCATCTGGACGGGAAAAACTTGCCGAAATCGATCGATTTTTGCTCGGTTACCACCAAAAAGTGTGTGATCTCGAACCGCGAGCCTAATATCTCGGATCAACTTCACCACCTGAAGGAAAATCGCCGCTGTAGCCGTTCGCTGATCTCCACCAGATGCCGATGCGAACCGTTTCCGGACGCTTCCATATTTTTGATAGGAAGAAGATGGAAGAAATGCTATTTTGTTCATCTTTTTCCCATCAAACTTCCAAAAAATGGCTGGGCATTCGCCGACTGCAACCATATAGTAGCCATCTGTTTACGAACACTGAGGCGCTACCGAAGATTCCTGAACTCTTGAAAATCTCAGTTCTTCACTTGGTTTTGCCTTTTTCGTTGCTTACGTAAACAGGAAGTAGTTATCGATCGTATGCCCGCCGCGTTGACCTCGTTCCAGGTTGCCTTGCCACACACCTTGAGGCAGGCGTTGACCTCGTTCTTGCTGCCTCGTCAGGCCTTCAGGGTTGCGGTAATTGACCTGTGATGGACCTCGCACCCTTCCGTGTTAACCTATGCGTATCATTCGCCTCGGATCTCCGGGAAGAGCTTGTCGTTCAACGCCAGCTAGCCACGACCAGCGTATCCGGTCCATTCGGACTCACCTTGCAAGTGCGGGTACATGTTTTTGGGAGTATTACACCAGTTCAGTTTTGTTCATATGGAAAACGTTGACGAAGACGTTCGACCTTGTTTCTGTCGATATCGATACGTTTAGGTGAGACATCCGGTCTCACGTCAAATGTTCCGCCCACGTGCAGTGCATCGCTTATTCCATGTGCCCAGACCTATCTAGTGCCGCTTGATGATTTATATCTTGGTGAGTTCGCTTCAGTATTTCGAGCAACAGTAAAACAAAAAGATGAGAAAAAGAAGTGTTCGTGTTCTATGTGCGGCAGCTTCATCATATCTAGCATTCGGTTCGGTGGTTTCAGGCGGTCCCCATGCGCAGCAGTGGTTTACGGCACTACCTAAGCTGGATTTGATGTTTTTGCATGAATGGGACGACCACAACTACAACTACACGGAACAGCAGTTCGCCATTGTGGGAAATCACAGGGTGAAAAAGGTTCATCTTCACACTGTTTGTGGCTGCTTTGTCTCGAATCCACCATTCCAATCCACATCTTTCTTTTTAGGGTGGATGCGCAGTGCGAATAGGAATTTGAAGCTGTGGAGGAAGGTGAAGGGCAATTAACATAAACTCATCCAGCTATTTCGTTTCTACATCGAAGAAGCAGTGGTTAATTGTTGACGAATTCGATATCTTTTGCTTTAGCTAGTACTTGCGCGTGAATTTAGTTGCTGCCGACTGGAAATGAGATGGCCGCCTACTACCCATCGTTGTCACGACACATTCTGAGTAAGTTGAAGTCGGAGGAGAAGAAGTTGCAGTCGTATCGTGAAGTATTGCCGTCGAGGAAGCCGCAAAAGGTTTGTCAGCGGTATGTGTTGGTGTTTTTGGCTTTCTAGTGCCCACACCGTGATTCCGTACGGCAACGATCAAGTTCCAGCCGGAGGAGCCGTACTGTGCTGCACGCGCGCACACGCGAGTGATCGAGGAGATGAAACGTATCCAAGTCGAGTATGAGCGGAGCTTGACGATCGGCAGTGCCAACTGCAACTACTATACAGGGTAAGCGATCGCAAAGTTTAATTGTTTCGTGTGAACGTGTGTCATATCGTGATCGTTTTTCAGCGCATTCATGTCCTACATCGTGCACTGTAACACCGCAAGGAATGAGTGCGTCTAGTGTGTGATGCGCGTGATGCTGAGCGGTTGCGCTTATTTAGGTTGGAGTGTATCCGAAGCGAAAGGATGTGGACGCGTTACGCGACCAGACCACGCACCACGGTAACTTCTTCGTGCCCGACCAAGTGTCGTTGGAGCTGGTTACGTTATACGACGTGTTGCGCGTCGCGTAAGTGTTCACGATGCGTTTTGCGTTACCAATGTGTTTGCGTTGCTTAGTCTTGCGTTCGTTCAGAGTGGCCGAGCGGAATGGTCTGCATAAAGATGAGGTGCAGCAACCAACATCGAAGTTCTTCCTGAACTGGTTCGCGAATTCGTTCGGAAAGACGCACACCATAAAGGTGATGCGACGCTTCCTGAAGAACACCCGCTACGGAGACCTGAACATCTCGTGCAACACGGTAAGCACAGAACAGCTAAAATAGTTAAGTTTGAGTGAGTGAGTGAGTGAGTGAGTGAGTGACCATCCATATTCAATCGCGGCAGCGTACGACCAAACTACAATTTGAACGATACCTGAAGAGATCGTATGAAGAACTGCGCGCTGAAGTGAATGCTGCATGTGCTATTCTGTCAGGTACGTGGTGGTGGCTTCGTGATTCCGTTTCGATGTTGGTTGTATTTGTATTCGTATCCAAATTGTTATTGTTGTTGTTCACCGCAGGTTATAAAGCAACAACGCAGCTGTAGTACTATAATGACAGCTATGCGATCGCATGCGCGTACGTCTACTACCGCCTCCGACACTACGCGAACGGGGAGGCGACGACGGAGAGCGAACGAATGCAGGTGATCGAGTCGAAAGTGCAAATTGCTAGGTGTGTCGCTTTTCCCCGTACCTGTAACCGTCCATTCGCACATTATCCGCATCCAACCGTCACTTCGCGGACACACTGCTCACTGATCCGTTGCAGATTTCGAGCGAGGGCCGAACGTGACGAGGAGGTGGCAGTAGAAGAACCGGGCCACGACAACGAGGTAGACCTGTAGCTAGTTAGCTACATTCGTTCCTTCTACACTTCAAGAAGTGCAGGAACAGTTGACAACCAGGCTAGCAATAGACGAACAGTTAGTGGCCGGCACACTGTTGCGGCGGCAGAAAAGGATTTTGGCTACTCGGCTATAGAGGAGGATTCGACGAGTCCACCGGCGTCGGATTGGTGCCCCGGCGCCAGATAGCTATAATATGAGGTGCGACGTCTTCGTCGACGTTTTCCATGTAAACAGAATTGAACTGGTGTAATGCTTCCAAAAAACATGTACCCGAACTTGCAAGGTGAGTCCGAATGGACCGGATACGCTGGTCGTGGCTAGCTGGCGTTGAACGACAAGCTCTTCCCGAAGATCCGAGGCGAATGATACGCATAGGTTAACACGGAAGGGTGCGAGGTCCATCACAGGTCAATTACCGCAACCCTGAAGGCCTGACGAGGCAGCAAGAACGAGGTCAACGCCTGCCTCAAGGTGTGTGGCAAGGCAACCTGGAACGAGGTCAACGCGGCGGGCATACGATCGATAACTACTTCCCGTTTACGTAAGCAACGAAAAAGGCAAAACCAAGTGAAGAACTGAGATTTTCAAGAGTTCAGGAATCTTCGGTAGCGCCTCAGTGTTCGTAAACAGATGGCTACTATATGGTTGCAGTCGGCGAATGCCCAGCCATTTTTTGGAAGTTTGATGGGAAAAAGATGAACAAAATAGCATTTCTTCCATCTTCTTCCTATCAAAAATATGGAAGCGTCCGGAAACGGTTCGCATCGGCATCTGGTGGAGATCAGCGAACGGCTACAGCGGCGATTTTCCTTCAGGTGGTGAAGTTGATCCGAGATATTAGGCTCGCGGTTCGAGATCACACACTTTTTGGTGGTAACCGAGCAAAAATCGATCGATTTCGGCAAGTTTTTCCCGTCCAGATGAACAGAATGGAACATAATGAATAGAATGTGAATCCGACATAAAAAACACGTCGGAGGAAGGTACTAAGCAAAACCCGTACGTACAAAATTTCCCCTTTCCGGACAGCAGCCTAGTTCTCTCAACCATTGTAGATAGTTCAGAGATCGACAAAAAGTCGAAAAATTTCAATTTTTATCCCATCTAAATACCGGAAAAAAGAACCAGAAAATCGCAAAACCGGCACTATTAATGTCGTAATTCTGATATGTGACAGAAAATTTTTCTTAATTTATTGTGCACTACATATATACATCATTACATACATTACCAGTCTGAACGTCCGGTTAAAGCCGGACTTCAGACTGGTAATGTATGTAATGATGTATATATGTAGTGCACAATAAATTAAGACGTAGAGTTTATTCTTCATCATCGTGGTGAAGAATAAACTCTATGTGAGTCCACGTTAACGTGTGTTGGCTTGTATTGTATGTAAGCAGCCGTTTGTATGTGTGTCTCCACTTTGGGAAGAAAAGATGTTAGCAGCATCCGGGAAATATGCTTGGAAAGAGATACGCGAATGAGTCATAGAAACCCATTCTGCCGTTGGGACTCCCGCGCACCAATCCGAAGCAGTGGGACCCGCCTCACTCTACTCTATGGTTTTCTGGCTCCGAGGCACTAATTCGACGCCGTAGGACCCGTCTCACCCAATTTTACCGCATTAGGGCTCCAGCGCACCAAACCGACGCTATGATATTCGTGTCCCTCTCTTTTTGGAATTTCGTAACTGAGACACACACAGACGTACACAGGTGACAGAATAAGCCCCTTATTATATAGCATGATAGTTTGCATATTTGGAACTGTACACATAAACACACATAAAAGTTCATTTGCCCTTACTAACATATGATAGAAACTAAATTGTCCTATCAAAGCCAACATACATAGTAATACATTTCTGGAAAATTGTGGAAAGGTAGAGTGCTCCCCCATCAGTTGCATGGCGCAGAGTTTTGCATCATTATGGAGTATTTTCGTGACAAACAGACAAAAAAAAACACACATACACACATACATATACATACATACATACATACATACACACACACACACACACACACACACACACACACACACACACACACACACACACACACACACGCACGCACGCACGCACGCACGCACGCACACACACACACGGACTAAGCGCGTTATTATATAACATGATAGCTTATATTTTTAAATTTATTAGTTTATATATTTCTACAGTATCTTTAATATTTATTTATAGTTTATATATCATACAAAACAACGTGAAACATAGCGCTAAGGATCGAGTGAGGACCCCTGCTACCTTTCTTCATTGCAGTTCACGATGGTCCCACCTTGACTCCAACCGCTTTCTGCACCGTTTCGCTTCGAGTGCAGCTGCTTTCGGAATTTCACCGTGCTTCATGTCGTTTTCACCCTACAACAGGGTTAAAACGACATAAAGCACGTATGCAATTGCGTATGCGTCTTTGCGTAGCGGCTAGGAGCGTGGCGAAACCCTTGCTGGTACCACCCATCGCTGCAGTTTGTTCCTTGAGGTTTCCGCACTACATCAATTTCCTGACATGTTGCGTTCAAAAGGCGTCGACTGTTCTATTCTTAGTGTGTATGCAACCATTGGCATATCTACGACTTGACGCTCCATCCGTGCTACCTTAATCTCAGTACTTTTTTCTCTTCCTCTATTTTCCTTTTTGTTCAGAAACGTCCCTATTAAAATACTACAGATATCTTAACCCAACACATAATTTTCAACCACTCACTTTTTCTCAGGTTCTCTGATGGTCTCGGGTGTCGGTGGTGGAGATTTGTGAACTCTTTCATTAGAGATCCATTCTATGTTGATCCACGATCCCCGACGTCACTTCTGTTCAGGTTAAGTTGTAAAGCAAGCCCTAACTCAAGTCGTTCACAATGTGGGAAAAGGATTTTAGAATGAGAACCTCTTCGCTTACCGTAGTAGACGAACGACCTTATCGTCCGTTCTATGAAGAGAACGAGTGAAATTGAGACTTTGTTTCCTGTAGCTACTCTTTGCTGTGAAGGGAGTCAGTAGTGGCTAGTAATAACTGTCAATGATTACGTCGAAAAATGTCATAGTAGGTGCATTCTTATTTTTCCTTTTCTCCCGCATCTTTTCGTGCAAACAATCTTCGGAATCTTGCTAGCTCTTCTACTCTCTCCAGATGGTCCCACTTGGACTGCAGCGGCGACAAATGATGCGGTTGTTATCGAAGTCTGCTGTAAGCGACCACATTCCTTTTGTCTCTTCAAGTCAACATTCATTTTCACTGCGATCCATACCTTTGGATGTTTTAATGGTTGGAACCTCTAGCAACCGCTTCCTGCAGTATAGTGTCTGTCAAATGGAAGAAGACCCTGCCATTGATTTTTTTTCACATTCTGAGTAGAAATACGTTTATTGACCTGATGATTTCAACCAGAATTTGCCACAATTTTGGTGCTGAACAGATTTTTCAAATATCACACCAAATTAGTTGGATTATTGAAAATCTCGCTTTTAAAATCATTACTCTAAAGCAAAGTCCTTGCCAAAGACAGTATCCCTAATTCGGTTACAATAATCCACCAATGACGGGTATTGATCTTTCAAGACATTCTTGGCGTGACTGTCTGTAGGGAGGTAAAGCGTTGTAGCCAATTGTCCAAAGACAGTGCAATCAGCCTTAAAAACAAAGTTTTACCATTGTTTCCAAAAAGAAGAAAGAATATTCCTTACCGTAGTGATGTAGTCCCCAAACAAGAACTTTTGCTCTCCAAGCAGAGACTGGAAAGCATCGTAGTCCTTTCTTAAGAGATCCTTGTAGTTTTCACTAGACAACTTGCCTACACCAGCGGTTATTCGTTTTGTTGCCTTGAATAGCGCGCACTTTGTACTGTCGGGAAACAAAAAAACCAGATGATCTTACCTTTGCCCTCATCAGGAAAGCTATGATCGGTGCTCCAACAGGTATGAGGAACTCAGGACAACCCATGTCGCGCAGAGCCACTGCGAAAAATTCGTTGTTGTTCTCGACAACTTTGAACTGGTACTGGACGCTAAAGAAGTCAATTAAATTACAGATACTTTGCATTTTTAAGAGCTCATTCAGACTTGCGCATACAGGAATGTATGGTTATCCGCCATTCGTTCAACAGCTCTTGCGACAGCTTCATCTTTTGGAGACGATAGTGGCTGAAGTGTTTGAGGATCAAGAAGTGAGCATCCAAAACCACAAAATATTGGGTTTATACATATTTTTTTCTGAAATTCTTAAACAGTCTATAACTAAGAATTATCCTAACATTTCTACTCTGATGATATATGATGCAGTTGAGTAAAAACGACATTAATTGCGGTGCCGTTGCGTAAGCGATTGCCCTCGAAGAGGCGGTTAAGATCGCGGGGGGACCTTGCTAACACCTCTATTAGGTGCAGTTCGCGATGCTCCCACCTCGATCCCATCCACCAGTTCCATAGCGCTTCCTCGAGTGCAGCCGCTAACGTAATTGCGCCGAGCCTCATATCGTTATGGCTTGACCTGGTGGAACCATGGTAAACAAAACTGCTGCAATGGGTGGTGCTAGCAAGGGTTCCACAACGGTTCTAAGTTCGAGTGCAACCGCCTACGCAACTGCACCAGACTTCGTGTCGTTTTTTATCGGCTGGCACTCGCCAGTCATGTTAAGTTGATCAATCCTCATAGGGATTCCGGATCAGTGTTTTTACCGTTCCAAATAAGTCCTGCATTAGCCATTAATAGTCATAGCCACCTCTGAATCCACTTCACAACCCCCAAATGTCGACAATGCGATTGTGATCGTTGGATAGTTGCGCGTTTGGTCCATCCGACCTAACGTTAAAGACAGTGTATCACGAAATTGACGTGAAGCCCCGTAGAAAATAGAGAGTTCGGTAAATAGTTTATAAATGTGAGCGCAGTCAGTTCTTTGCTCGTCCCAAAAATAACGGCATCGGAAATGGCGTCTAAGCGTAGTGCGTGATGTCATCTAAACGACCAAATAACTCAGAAAGGGCGGGTGTAATGTAGCGGTTAGAGGTTCCGCTTCCTGCACGATCGATCGGAGGTTCGAATCCGCCCTAGTGCTTACCAAGCATCCCTCCGCGGTAGATAAATTGATACCAGACTTGTCTGGGAGGATAAAAACACTGACTTGACACGCTCGACTTTCCTCGCCGGTTACTGTAAAACTGCACGCACGTTCATAAATCTCAAACGATTCCGAATTGAAGTCGATGTGCGGGGAATTTGACAACACGAATCTAGGGACTCCAAACGAGAAAAACACTGACTTGACTCATCGGCTAGCCTACACTACAAGTCATTGTAGAGGCCAGTTACACGTTCGTAAACCTCAAACGATTCTGAATTGAAGTGAACGTGGGGGCGCATACCAGCGGATTGATTAATGCCAGAAACTTTGTCCTTTTTATCCTTTAAGTCAGAAAACGAAAACGAAAAAACGAAAGCTTCAAATTCCTCTCATATAATAGAGTAAATGCTACCATTCGCAACTGACTAACATTCTTATTCTAGTACTTGTTGCTAATTATTATTTCTTTTTGAAGTAGAGGTCTCAAAAAAACTTACATATCAATCCAAAGCAATAAAAAGCAAATTTTAGTGAAAACTGGGTCAGTTGAGGGTAACATCATAGCGAAATATTATTTCCTTCACTTAAAAGACACTGAACTCGAAAACTAGAGCTACCTTGATGTCGAAATGTTTGCTGAGACGATCGACGATAATCTGCGAATCAGCTATGTGTTCACCATTCAGCTCGATAAATGGCAACAGACCATATTCCGACCTACCCATCAAAAGTGGACACACCTAAAAAAATCCGTCTATTTCATCTAAAAAAAAAACTGGCGAAAAAATTCTAGAAAGAAACTCAATATTTAATTCACCTCAGGTGTGCACAGTATTTTTAACGTTGTAGTAGTATTTTTATTGGTCTTTGCAACTCTTATTTTAATTCAGTAGAATCTTGTGAATAATTAATTGCAAAATGAAAAGAACAACGGCATCACCCCACGAATCCGAGGTGGAGTATTCCTATACGAGATAGTAGATTATGGAAAGGAGGGTGATTCCTTCCATTTCTTCCTAATTGCCGTGAAGATGCGGCGCCGCGCAAGGCTGGCATGCTCCAGTCGAACTCCTTGTAGAAAATAGCGCGCCGGAACGCTCGAAGCCGTATCTTCCCGTCCGTTTTTTACGGCAATTAGGAATAAATGGACGGAATCACCCTCCTCCCCATAATCTACGACCCTGTATACGGACTGGACTGGAACTCCACACTACTCCACTGGAAATCCGTACCACTCCAGATTCGTGGTGTGATGCCTTTAAAGGAACAAGATATGTTGAGAACCATGGCAAGATATGTTAAGAACCATGAAATATGCAGGAACGCAGCCTAATTGAAACCTGTGGTAAATTTTCATTTCAGAATCGCTGCCGTGTTGGATTTTAATATTACATTGTTATTTATTATTTAATTATGTATTATAAAAGTCGAAGTCCATGTGTTCTGGCAGTGTTAGTACTGAAAAACAGCCTCAAGAAGAAGTAAGAAAGAAAGCGGGAGATTAGGGAAGCTCAAAACAGTTAGGTAAGTCTATTTAGATTTACCTCACTCTTGTGAGCCCGATATAGTTATACTGGCGAGTGAGCTCTGGAAAATGGATGCTTTTTGGTTACATCAGATTATGGCTATATGTGAGAAGATCATAATTAACACCTGCAGACGGTAAGAACCAGGAAAAACGAGAAAAGAGATACATGACACAATATTTCACTACACAATTCCCTCTAAATGGCCTCGTAAGCTGGGGAGGTGACTGAAGAATGAGACATTGATATAATTCTAGTTGGTCATGTTGGTTACCTCGTAAGGGACTTTGTTGGCTTTGAGAAACGTCTCGACCTTCAAACAGAACGGTGATATGTTTGGTAATGCTCTCGTACGAGGAAACTGATAGAGGTATACGGTATCCTTCTTCCAATCCACTTTTTGTATCTGCAACACATAGGATTCTCAACTATATACTAATACAACTACATGGACTAGCATGCAAACATTTTGAAAAAAAAAAACATTTCATGCACAAGCGATGCATATAACTAAATGTTAGAAGTCGTAGAAAAAAACTACACATTTTTCCTGGATTCCAATTTCATGAACTCCTTTACTCGTGTCAAGGTTAATCGAATTCCGACTACTACCATTAATAATACGGCAAAGGAAAACCTTTTTTCTGAATTATTTTTGAAAAATATCCTCAAAACGTTTTAATTTCAGTCGATGATGCAACCAGCCCTACTATCAGTAACTTTGGGCATCCGATGGCCACTTCTCTTACATCGCGATTCCGCAAAATTAAGATGGTTTTTAATTATAAAAACAATTAAACTGGTATGAGTATGATATTCCGGGACTCTTAAAGGCAGTACACCACGAAATTGAGGATTTTGGATCTCTATAGATAGAGATAGGGTTTGAAGTGTAGAATATGAGCATGGCTGTGACCACATCCCATCAATCCCCCTCCCTCCCTTCCTCCCTCCCCTTTATCGTTCTGTAAAACGATGTGGGAAACAATCTCATTAGTCAATTTTTCGTATGAACCACCTTTTTTGACGACCCTCGTATAAAAAGGTGGCGTGTCCGAACGTGCCTCGTAGGAAAAAAGAACCGATAAGGCCCACGTCATTTTTGAGTGCGATCAGGAATGTCGTCACGCTCATAATCGTAATCTACACCCTCAGCCCCATCCTTTCTTGGAGAGATGTCAACATCGCTTATTTCGTGTTTAATGAAAGCACAGCCAATAGCAGCGCCGAAAATAGGTTTGGTGAGGTTGCTTTAATTCCGCTCCAGAAACCAGTTCTACGTTAATATTCTTCTATCTGGTTATATCAAGTTAATCGGAAATCAATGTATATTGTCATGACTATGACTTACAATTCTTTCAACGAATTTTTTGATTTGCCGATTGCAAGTAAGACACTTTGAATTGAAAATGCAATAGGTTTTCTAGCCACTGACAAGATTTCTCTCAGTTCTTTGATTACGCCCAATTATGAGCCATTAATTCCTTGCCACGAAAAATAAAAACGCTATCTTCGTAAGTTTCATCTGCACCAATAAAATAATTGAATATAAAACAATAGATCTCAAAAAAATAAAAGAATTGAACCGCAGAACAGAATAGTAAATAAATAACTTGTAAATAAAAAAATAACTTGCGGAAGTCATAAACGAAAAGCTTGCTTTTAGTGCGCACCTCTCTTAGAATTCGTAAACAAGCAATGTTTTTCTGGGGTCTTAATTCTTTTGTTTACAGCATTGGTTGAAGGGGAAGAGAAAGGGAAAAGCTTGAAATGATTACGAAGAGTCATGCAAGAACATCTTAGCACGAGGAATATGCTACAAATAGCGGCGAACCTCTTAAACGTTTCAGTTCGGGTATAAAAATTAATTAAAGACAGGTGACGTCCTCTCCATGAAACAAGACAATATTTACTCACTGAAAAAAGGAAGTTTACAGACCATTCACCTATTAACTCACAGTCTCAATAAGCGAGTGTTATTTGCAAAAAAAAATATGCGGTCAGAATCAATGGCTCAACAAGTTTGATTCGGGAAGATTCAAGTAAGAATTGTTATTGCTGTTTCTGATTAGACGTTTCTAAACCAAACATAAAAAAGCAAATGTTCACCTCTTTTCTGCTTTTCTTGCCAGAAAAGAGAAATTTGTAAGCGATGACAGCAACAGTCACCCACACAGCGACGCACATTAAACAAACCATTGTCGAGGATTAGCTGTTGAATTTCAAATCGCAATTGCCAGGGGAGATGAGCTGACGGACCACACGAAACGAGCTGAACGTGAGTAATGGCGACCAAGTCGTCGCTTCTCCGCTAAGAGGCGGCCCAACGTGCAGAGAACAGCGATCGACTCACGCAGGTCGCGAGATTGCCGAAGACCCCGATGATGCAACGTTTGTATCGGGCAAGGCCACAGAGCAGGAACGTCCTTATCAGCGAATATGTTGAGAGCTGGTACGATTAAAAAGCGGAACCAAAGAAAGGAACTGCTAGAAAAAGTATTCCTGAGCAATGATCAAGTTCTTTTCCAGTATTGTAGCTATTGACGAAGAATCTGTTCACAGTTCAAAGCTCTTGTATCTTTCGCTTTATTTCCCTACCAAACACATTTCTTTCGTGACAATTAAAGTGCACCACATCTTTGTAATCTAACATCAGAACTTAGTAGAGCATAATCAAGGGATTACAGTTCCGGCAGGATATCTGCCTAGACCGGGCCATGAATTCGCAGAACTTGAGAAATATAGCAGAAACGTATTACACTACCGTAAAAAGTATTCCAGAGCAATGATGATTTTGACGCGGTGCGGCAGCCATGGCGAAAATGTAGAGATCGGATAGTAGATTGCGGGACCCGGTTCAACTTCAACTGATTTATCGCCGTAAAAACTGTGTGAGAACCGTTTTAATCACTACGAAGTACGTTCGAACGCGCCTCTATGTACGCGTTCCGGTCCTCTCAGGAGCCTATTCATTTGTCTCACTTGAATAGGCCGGTGAGAGGAAATCACTGATCCCTGAACGGTCGCACTTGGATGCGGCCGTTGGCGCGTTGCAACTGAAATCATCGTGGAGAAAAGGCGCCTTCCACGCCGTTTTTTTTTACGACGATTAGGGAAAGATGAGCGGATCCACTCTGAGCTACATACATACACTCTGGGCAATCTACTACTAGAATTTTACGCGTTCGCAGGTTGTGACACACTGACTTCAATTACCAAAGTTTAAGATTGTGCAGGTGGATTCAGTTCATGGGTCAATAAATGTGGCAATATTTGGTGAATTGATCATGTGCAGAAGAATATATTGTTACATATCGTGTCGTCACGGATTATATGTTGAACTGAACAACCACTAAACGGGAACTAAAAGTGCTCGTTGTATCCTTCCAAGCGGACGCTCACTTGCACCATAATTTCTTTCAGTAATTGTCGGTATGGTCCGAATCGGTTGACCTTTATCGAATAGAGCAATTTTCAAATAATAAATATGTAGAGTTACGAGCCTATCTAAAGTTCCCTTTGTTAGCTTATAAATATGCTTATTAGTGTGATCATTGTAGCAGAGAATTCAATAGAATTTTGGCGGCAAAGATTACTTCCCAAGTAACATGAAGAATAAATTCGTTTATCAAAAATGTCTGCCTAGCGCTATCACCCGTAAGAAAACCCTTAGCCAAAGACTGTTTTTCTGATCCGTTCACTGCAGTCCACCAATACTGGGTATTGATCTCTCAAAATGTACTAGTCAGTAGTAGTTTATCGAGACGTAAAATGTTGTAACCAGTTGCCCTAAGAGACAATCTGCCTCAAAAACAAATTTTTATTATTGTTCCAAAAAAGGAATGTATACCCTTTGCCGTGGTTTTATGTTGTCCACACAGAAGCTTCTGTCCTCCAAGCAAAGACTGGAAGGCGTCATAGTCTTCATTTAAAAGACCCTTGTAGTCTACAATAGACAAATTGCCAACACCAACGTATATTCTCGTTGTTGTCTTGAAAAATTCAAGCTCTTATTACTTCAGGGAAATTGGAAACCGCCTGAATCCCACCTTTTTTCCCCATTGGGCACTCTACGATAGCTGTACAAATGGTAAAGCAACATCTGGGGACAACCTAAGTCCCGTAAAGGCATTTCATAAAATGTGTTGTTATTTGCGACGCTCTTAATATAGAACGCTAAAAAAAATATCATTTTAGCTGCACGTACTACGAACGAAATAAACTATTCGATTACGTACAGGGAAGTGTGATTGTCTGCCATTGATTTAGTACATCTTGTGATGGCTTCATCTTTCGGAGAAATTAAAGAATGAAAAGAAAAGAAAACAAATAAAAGTACACCCACAGACCAATCGACAATTTCTTGAATTTCTCATTATTTAGAGAGATCTTAGAGAAGGTCTGAACATTCCAGAACTTTGACCTTGACCTTTGTATGAAAGAATTCTACTGGTACTTAACTTCATTGAGAAGATTATCTTCTTGGGCTTTGTTGTGCTAAAACGGACCGCTCGCGATCGCTCCCACGGTCGGACAGGTCGGACATGCTCCAGTCGCCCCCGATTACGAGCGACGGTACGGATGCTGCGTCGTCTGCCTGGGCACCGAGGATAAGCCACTGCCACAGCCGTGGCCACTGTTGTGGGCTAGGTGCGGTCCGCCCGCTTATACAACAAAAGTTTCCAACAAAACAACAAACTGGATAAAATCGACAGTTTCTTTCGGGAGGTGTCTTTTAGGTAACGATATTCGCAATCACTGTTCTCGAAACCATTCAGTGAATTCAGTGATTTGGCATTAACGGGCTCTGGATTTTCACGATCAGCACTATTCACTACTTCTGCATGCAAAATATCATCCATTTCTAAATAATCCGAGAGGTAGATCTGGTGAAAAATATTTAAAAAATAGAGAAAATCGGTATTTGTAGGAGAGCACAATTCATGTTTCAGTCTCCTCGGACCGAATTTCGCAAGATAATATCCGCTACGACCAGAAAACAGCGTGCCGGAGAGTAAACATTTTTTTTTAATCTGTAAATCAATATTCCTCGGATTATTGATTTAACTGTTTTAAAAAATCAATATATCGATTTATTGAGATTTTTTTTGACTTTTTAGAGCTTCTCTATCGATCTTTTACATTATCTGGGAGAGAACTCCGCATCCTCTACGCTCATCCTGTAGCTGCAGCAGCAGTATCAGCTGAGCGAGCTTGTTCGAGCTACTGTAGCATTTCCGGCTTCCGACTGTTAAACATTGAGATGTTGCGCGGTCCAGTACTGAAATCGGCGCAACAACACGCTTTTTCCCGTATCCATCAGGGTACGGGAAAAGACGCGATGTGGCTTCTTTTACGGCAACACCAGTGTTGGTTGAATAATGTTACGGTTTCAGTCTTTATAATTCGCATCAAATTCGCTAATAGCGGGAGAACAGCAGTGCTGCGGGAGGTTTTTTGCAATACTAGAAGCATTTGTTTGCAGTTGCATGGAATGTTTACTGTACATCAGCGTCGAAATTATTAGTAAACTTTAAAACTTTTAAAAAGGAAATACTTTTCATGCATGTGGAATAAGGAAGACTCCCTTTCGCTTAACAGTGATATTAATATTGAAAAATCGCGCGCAGCGGCTCCTCTTAAGCCTAATTCTTCTCACGCCGGGGCTCGTTGTAAGCTTAGGTCGCTGCGCGTGCGATTTCGCACAAGATCACGCATAATTCAATCGAAATGGCTAGAAAATGATATGAAATAGCATTATCGTAGCACTCATTTCTTTGCAAGATTGTGCAAGTTCTTCCACACATGTGCAGGATCTTACATTTCTCTCTCGAGTTCGGGCGGGATGGCATGTTCTCAACGTGGAAAGGCCGTAAGCGAATTTTTTGCATTTCAGCGTGATGAAATTAGAAAAAGGGGGAATAGAGGAGCAGTGGAAAGAGGAAGGAGGATAGGGGAAGGAGAGTGACCATTGACTACTACATACCTTACACTGTGGCCACTGTACTGTGGCCACGATTCTATCATCGGTTTAATTGCCCTCTGCTACGAACCGACGTTTTCGGACTCGCACAGTTTTGCACGAAATCAAGTTTGTTGGATAGAAGATTGAATTCTGAATTAGGAAAGTGGAAGTGGTTTAGCTAGTTTTCGTGTCTTCATGAAATTCTCCGAACATTTTCGTTTCGCGGTGTTTTGCGGACTTAAGATATCGATCACTCAGCTCTTTAACTTAAAGGCATAGCCCCACGAATCTAAGGTGGTACGGATTTCAGGTGGAGTATTTGTATACGGGATCGTAGATTAAGGAGAGGAGGAAGATTCCTTCCATCTCTTCCTAATTACCGTTAAAAATGGCCCAGAAGATACGGCTTCGAGCGCTCCGGTGCGCTATTTTCTACGACGAGTTCGATTGGAGCGCGCCAGCCTTGTGCACGGGCCGCATCTTCCGGGCCGTTTTTACGGCAATTAGGGAAGAAATGGACGGAACCACACCCTTCTCCATAATCTACAATCCCGTATACGAATACTCCACCTGAAATCCATACCACCTCAGACTCGTGGGGTGATGCCTTTAAACCCGGCTATAGGAGGCTCCGCCCCTTGGACCAATGCTAACGCGCTGCGAAATTCAAAATGGTACACCGAGTAACTACTTCCTCTGTTGCTTCAGAGGAATAAACTCGCAGGAAGATAGAAAATGAGTGCCTTACGTGTTTCCACGTGCATCTACCTCAAAACAAATAAGGACAAGATCACAATAAACCTTAACCCAAAGAGAAAGGAATTATGATCTCCGAATATCAAGATTAGCAAGGGATGAAGCTGGAATTTCGGCTTTATCTTGCAGCTGAGAAAGATCGCTTCAAGTAACTGCATGGCTTATATCTTTTCTTCTTCCTGCGTCCAGTTTTCTTCTCGTTTTTCCATTTGCTCTTGCATTGATCTCCTTATTTATTACTATCATTTGTTTAATTTGAACTTTCATTCTCTCTCTCGTCTACTACATCCCTGTTTTACTTGATTTGTTTTATTTTGATTCTATTTGTTTTTTACAGGCAGACTTATCCCAACATAATTAAGTTCTGCCGTTTTCATTCGATTCTACCGAATTAAGTACCGACGCAGTACCTTGACAGCCGCTTTTAAACTCGCTACTGTTTTAGCTTTAGTAAGAGAAGAAGAAACGACGTGTTCCTCACGTTTCTGTCAGTTTTCCCCACTACGTAATAGCATCACCAGCGGCAAAGGGCCTCAATAGCTTATGTGATTCTAAGTTTTTTTTTTAGCAGAGGTTTGAGGTTGAGAACTGGTAAAATTCGGAAACACAAATCAATAGTCATACTTTCGCACAGACACAAAACTGAAATTAAACCAAACTTTAAGACTCGATGTTCAGTAAAGTATTCATTCAAAGAGAAAATCTTGAAAGCGAGTATGAAGACACCAAACACAAAGTCGACTGGAAATATTTACAAGTTGGAACTTCAAGTAATGTCTGAGAACGCTAAATATGCTTTGCTATGGACCATTCCGGCTTTCCTTGGTTCTTCTTTTTTCATTATTGGTCCCAATATTAGAGCAACATTATTCAGGATATGTTTTAGAAAAAGTACTTTCTCCAACTAGAAAAAGATACTGGAAAAGAGTATTTACTTTCATTTGGAAAACCTCCACTATTTTTTCTATGCGAATTGTGTTCCTTTAGCTTCCATGTTCTTTGTCACATATTAACGTGGTATAAGTGTCGATTATCATGCTTACGTGCTGGTAAGTAAAGACAGCATGAAAAAACGAGAGTAACGTTACGAAGAGTGAAAAACAAAAACAGAAACAGGAATGAATGTAAGGACAGTGAAATACACGAAAATGAAACAAACATGAATGAAGTAAACGAGTGGTACAAGTTACCAATCGTCTACTTCATTCATGTTTGTTTCGTTTGGGAACAAAGTAAATTTGTGATATGCTGCATGAATGAAAAAAAAGTTTTAACCATAAACCTTTCAGAGGAGACAAAAAGAATAAATTAGACATAAAATCAAGAATAGGCACAACTTTTAAAGGCAGAGAGACAGGACAAAATAATCATACCAAGCAAGACAAGGGAATAAGACAAAACAATAAGACAGTGAAACGGTAGAAGTGGAACGTAGAAACAGGACGAGTAAGACAAAGATGATCCAAAAGATGAAAGAAAGTGAAAACATAAATTAAACAAGGAAAGCAATGCAAGAGCAGATGGAAAAACGAGAAGAAAGCTGAACAGAGGAAGAAGAAAAGATATAAGCCATGCAGTTACTTGAAGCAATGTTTATCAGCTGCAAGACAAAGGTAGAAAAGCCTTAATTCCAACTTCTTCCCCTGCTCAGCTTGAAATTAAGAGATCATACTTCCTTTCTTCCTTGCAATAAGGTTTATTGTGATCTTGTCTTTATTTGTTTTGAGGTAGGAGTACGTGGAAAACCGTAAGGCACTCATTTTCTAACTTCCTCCGAGTTTATTCCTCTGAAGCAACAGAGGAAGTGGTTACTCGGTGTATCATTCTGAATTTCGCGGCGCGTTAGCATTGGTCACGGGGGTGTAGGTTTAGATACGAGTCGGTGCCGCTAGCTCTTCGACATCGACGCTAGCCTCCGCATCACAGTCGGAGCGCCGAAGGAAACCGAGAATTATTAGGTGATCCGCCCACATACGTACGTATAAGTAAGTAAACGAGAAAAGAAACGATTATAATCGTGGATCCGTACCGCCTTGTGGAGAGCTCATTGTCGAACAGTTCCTAATGAAGGATTCAAGAGTGGAGGGCGGGGGAAAAGCGACCACAGCTGCGGCCAGCTACGTGGCCTGCTAGGTCGCCGCCACAGATTGCGCATCACAGCAACCCTGTAGGTTCTGGCTTTCGTGTCTTATCTTATACTTTCGTCTTCGTCATGTATTATCAAGACTGAGGCGCGAGCATCTCATGTCGCCATCACTGACGACGTGCGCTGCGTTGCTTCGTTTCATTCTCACGCGTAGGTGATCCGCTATTCAGGCGCTCAGGAAAGAGCGGCGGTGGAGGAAGTGACTGTCTATCTTCAGAACTGAACGATACGATAAACACGGGCAGTTTGTCGGCATTTGCCACCGAGTTCGAGGAGCGAGAATTTATGAGGCGCAGGCAGGAGCAGCCGGATTAGGTGACCTTGTTGTTAAGCTAAGGCTCAGCTTAGCTTAAGGCTACTAAAACTTAACCCTAAGTTTAAGTTTCACCTTAGATTAAAGCCACGGTCAAAATTTGGCTCTTTTCAACGATATCCCTTGCTTAGGAGTTCCCCTTGCTTGAAATCAGAGAGGTTCCAAACAATGGTTGAAGGGCCGTATTCGCCAGAGTCCCGATACCGAGGGACGCTGTCGTTTCTGACTGTGTGCGTAACTAACTTATTCGCTCTGTGGAGTGTTTGAGTGCAGTCAGATTCTCATCAGGTCTATAATTGTGAACCTTTGAAGCAACATGTTTAGCAGCCTTCGGACAGCTGCTTCCGAAAAGAAGGAACCCTAACGAGCACCCTAACTTTATACTATGATTTGGATTCGATGTCTTCAGTCAACCCTAAGAATCTTCAGTACCTATGAGTGAGAGATAAGCCCTTCCACGTTGGTCTCGGCAATTGACGTTCTGTCTTAAGAAAATCCAGCAGTTATTTCGATCTCTTCTTTGGATTTCTTTTATGTACTTCTTCTAAACAACTTCCAAGCAGAACTGAAATGAAACTCCAAGAATAAAAACATTCACAAACTCTTTTGTAAATGTCCAGCTTTCTCATAAATTAACTATGAAGTTGAACAAGAGTTGGTAAAGAATGAGCAATAAAGACGTTTCCCAGGACATAATAAGAAACCTGTAATGCAGGTGGTTCGGTATACGGGATACTGAATTGACTTACTTGACTTAATCGGCGGGCTGATGTCATAGCCTGACGCGATTACCCGCTTCTTCGTCGAGGCGTACCGTCCTTGAACACAGCTCTGCCTAACCTTCTCGATCTTCTGCGAGAGCTTGCACAGAATCAATCCATTCGTCGTTATTCCATACTCTGCGAAACCTTACGTCTCGCTTGAACTGCCTATCCACGCCGAGTGTCCTCAGGTCCTCTTTCACCACCTCAGTCCAGAACTTCCGTTTTCCGGTGGCTTCTTCCAGCTCGAATCTGGCAAACTCCTCAGAACTCGTTGAACAAGGCGATTTGCCGGCCTCCCTAATATATGACCAAAGAAGGGAAGACGACTTACTCTAGGCACTTTCGATGATGATGTGCAAGATGTTAATATCTTCCACGTGTCATCCGCCGGTATACCACGTCAGTTTCTGCGTAAAGATCTTCATTGTGGCATACCCTTGGTCAAAAGTAGCCAAGTAGCGGTCTACGCAGCTTTCGTTCCGTGCAGTCAAGCCTCTCCATAACCTTTGATGGTGCTGCCCAAGTCTCTGATCCGTACATCACGATGGGGCGAATTGTGGATAGGTAGACTCGCAGCTTGACTTCTTTGGTGATGGGGGTCGACCACAGGCATTTCGTTAAGGAGTTAAATGCAGAAGTGGCCTTAGCGCATCTTTGCTGAACATCTCTCTCGTAGCTGCCGTTGTTCTTCAGCATACAGCCCAGGTAACAGAACTCATCGACGAGTTCTATCGGTTGTCCGTCCACCCTGATTCCCGTTCGAGGTGTCGAAGAGATCCACATTTACTTGCATTTATCAGGGCGTAGGCGTAGTCCGTAGGCTGCAGCCAGCTTCGATACAAGGTTGACAACATGTTGAAGTTTCGTACTGCTTTCCGCGAATATAACAACATCGTCGGCGTGCTCGAGGTCAGTCAAGGGGCACCCTGATGGTGCTAAGACAATGTCGGCAGGACACTGGTCAACTGTTTTTCGCATAATGTCGTCGATGGCGAAATTGAACAGGAAAGGTCCTGCCTCTGCCCCTTGTCTTACTCCAGTTACCACTTCAAACGGTGTTGCACATCCGGCTGGTGTTCGAACTGCAGCAGTTGTTCATGTCATCAAGCAAGCGAACGAACTTTCCTGGTACTCCATCGGCGCGAAGCGCGTTGAGAAGACGGCCTCGGTGAGGAGAGTCGAACGCGGCTTCAAAGTCCAGAAACGCTAGTTGCATCGGCTTCGAATACCGCTGCCAGATTTCGATCACTCTCCTGACGATGAACACCTGGTCAATCGTAGATCAGCCAGGACGAAAACCAGCTTGCTCGTCGCGCGTTGTTTCTTCGCGATGTCTAATGAGTCGGTCCAGGATAATGCGCTCCAGTACCTTGTACATAACACGCAGCGAAGAGATTCCTTGATAATTCCTAGGGTCCGTGACGGATAACTTCTTGAGGAGGGGACTTATGATTGCGTGTCTCCACGAGTCAGGTATCCTTTCGTCCATCCATATTGGATGATCTTTGTCATCTCACGAATCCTAGACGGAGGAAGATATTTTAGCATTTCTGCGCTAATCCCGTCGTCTCCACCAGATTTTCCATTCTTCATTTTCTGAATAGAGACCAGTACCTCCGACTCGGTCGGTGGCTCCTTGTTAACCGCATATGTCGGTCTATGAACGTGTTCGAGTTCAGGAGCTCACGGTGCTAGCCGGTTCAGCAAGGTCTTGAAGTGTTCCTTCCAAATTGGAAGGGTTGCTTCACCGACAGCTACCCCACTAGCAGTGTTGAGGACATGGGAACATCTTTTCATTTTGCCGCTATACTGTTTTAGTAGAGCGTAGGCTCTCCGCGGGTTCCTGTGCTCTAACGCCTTCTCAAGCTCCATCGCTCTTGACATCCACTCGTTATCGCAGTCTTGTTGCAGTTGACGACGCAGCTTCCTTCTAAGACGCTTTTCCTGGTTGAATAGTAATAGTAGTAATAGTATTTTAGTACAGTAGAATAATAGAATTCTAGTAAAGTAGAATAATAGAAATTAGATTACAGAGTAGAATATCAGGAAAAGTAGCTTAAAATATATAGCAATTCTTCCGTTTCGCCTCTACCCTTAGACGGAAGGAGTAATTATAGATTGGGAAGCAGAGAATAATTAAGAATGACACGTGTTATTCACTCCCGAGGCTCTTCAGTAAGGAAGAGTAGACAGAATGTGGAATTCATATAGAGCCTGTTATTTATAGCCAGCTAAGGCGCCAAAATAATCCGTATGACTAACTGTTAGGTCAAGGAGATCACGAGAACAGACTAGATACAAGCGTATTGGTAAAGGCCTTAAAACTACGTATTCTATATAGTTCAGGATACTTATAAATAATATGTTTGTTCTTAATAAAACATTTAAAAATAGCCTGAATAATAATGTTCTTGTCGTATTCTAAGGCACTCAGAAGTTTAAGCATGATCTGTAGTCTGTCTGTAAAATCTGAATAAAAACTACAGCTCCTAGATATTCGTAGAGTCTCAGTATATATAATAGCGGTTTTAAGAGTATTAGAAATAAAAGAATTGCCATGGCTGAATCTAGAGACAGTAAAGTTGAATAAGTCTGTCTTGTTGTATTGTTTAGTATATAAGTGTTCGTCAGAGCAGTAAATATGTAAGTCTAAAAAATAACATTCGTAATTTGTACTATTAGTTTTTTCCAACGTCAAAACATTATGGTAAGTTTGGTCTACAATATTTGCAAGGATTTTTTCATCGGCATTATGTATGATTAGTAGGTCATCCATATATCTAAATGGATAGAAAACAAGTTTGGGTTTATGAATAGTAGAGGCATAAATGTACTCATAGTATGAGAGCGTAAGATCAGCTAGAACTGGGCTGGTATTACTACCTTGTGGAACCCCTACGATTTGTTTAAATAATCTGTTTCCTACTTTACAGAAACTATTCTCTAGAATATATTCGAGTAAAGTTATAAGGTCATAAATGCAATAATTTCTATAGTTAGGTTTATCTATAGATATGTCGGAGTAGAATATTTTTCATTAGCGTTTATAAATTATAACAAACTTTTTTCGAACATTTTTAAAACATATTACCATATTACGAAGTCACCAGCAGTGCAGATCCACATACAGAATTGTATGAAAAGGCAAACTTCTTCCGCGGCAATAGAACCGGGAGCGTTTCCCTTGCAGCATCCTGGATGTAATTTGTGAAAGAATCCGCATCGCTAAGCTTCTTTCTGGTCCGTACTCGAACATGAATAGACACACGTTGGCGGAATTTTCTTCTGCATTCATCGTCTTTCAGACCTGCCATGCCGATTTTCGGTTGAAGAGGAACTCCTCGGTTTCTCTTGTTGAACCGTGTCTTGAAGCTGAGAACAACTGGACGGTGGTCAGAGTCGAACGCGACGTCCCAAACAGCTCTAGATTTTCGGATATCTGACTGAGGAATGTTCCTCGCCAGAACGTAGTCGAGCTGAAGTTTAAGAGTCCTCATCTTCCGCTTGCGCTGCTGTTCAGGCATTAAAAGGGTTGACCCCTGCCACGTGAGCTGATGGCGTCGATGATTCCTCTTAAACGTGGAAGCGATGATGAGGCCCGTCTGTTCGCACAAGTCGACCAGACGGTCACCGTTGTCCGACGTGCGCTCCGCTGGATAATACCATTTTCCTAGCACATCGGATTGCTGTTCGAGTCCCATCTTCGCGTTTGCGTCGATGCCCACAATGACCACCTGCTGGCTTTGTATTTTAGATATCAACGCATTGAGCTCATTGTAGAAAGCGTCCTTACTGTTGTCTTCAGCGGTGTAGGTGCACGAGCACTTACGATCCAGAGTTTACGTCCTCTGCGATCCCGCAGTCGTAGAAAGGCGCATCTAGACGACGTTGAGCCAAATTCCTCCACCAGGTTCTTGTAATCGTTCCTCACACCTACTTTGTTCTCATCAACATCGCCGCAGTATATGGTGTAGTTTTCGATGGTGACGACGGGCCGAGCTCTCATGCGTGTTTCTTGCAGTACAACAAACGGCACACAGAGATATTGCAGAAGCCTAGACACTGCGGTTTCACTAGAGTTCACTTGAAACTGTTCGACAGTTCAGCTTGACGAAACGAATGATTGTTGCTTCCTTCAGCTAGTTGACCTTTCAGGTTATGGGCTTTGGAGATGCGCTGGACGACAGCACCTTTTTGCAATGTATGGGAATCTTTCGCCATATAACAGTGCAGGTTCTATAGCTCGTACGTGCCCAATGGGTTTTTTGCAAGCGATCACTGGAAAAATTGCAATACATTCCCATTTAAAAGAGGCTAACACATTATCTAATTCTGCAAAATCATAAATCCTTAATTAAAAGTGAGATTTCGTGTGACAAGTTATTATTCATGTAAAGATGATTTGCTTTCATTTTGCCTCTTCAATCGAAAGATTCTCTGCTTTTTTATTACTTACTCCTTGTTTTTTTAAAATCTTTTTTAGTGGTCGGTGAAATGTTTTTTCTTTTAGAGACAATGCAGTCGAGACATAAGTCCAAAATAAGTGTGTTTCCCAATAAACATCGGAAGAAAATGAGTATATTTCTCAGACTGCATTCAGTTAAAAAACGACAACCTTCGGAAAAACAACGAAAACCCAAACCTTTTTCAACAAACAAATCATAGGCTAAAAATCCACATGTCCTTCGAGAAGATTCTGGGTCCAGACACTCGTGTTCTGCGACCTGTATGCAAATCTGCGCAGCGAAAATAATGCATTGAAATATTTTCGAAGGCTCTCTGTTTATATTTGCAAAATATCGAGAATGAAGCACAGATGAGACAATCAAAATCCGACTTCAATGATGCGTAACATTCGGGAGTTGACGAAGGTTCGCAATTTGAAAAGAAATGGGAGCCAGATTTCCGCGTGTTTCACCTGATCTGGATCAAAGCTGCATTGCATCAGGATAAAACTGGCTTAAAGGCGTCACCCCACAAATCTGAATGCTGCGGATTTCAGGTGGAGTATTCGTATACGGCATAGTAGATTATAGAGAAGGAGATGGGGAGTGATTCCGTCAATTCTTCCTAATTGCTGTAAAAAAAAACGACACGGAAGAGCGCTCCAATCGAACTCGTCATAGAAAGTAGCGCGCCCGAACGCCGTTCCGGCTTCCGGGCCGTTTTTTTTTACGGCAATTAGGAAGAAATGGACGGAATCACCCTTCTTTTCATAATCTACGATCCTGTATACGAATACTTCACCTGAAATCCGTCCCACCTCGGATTCACGGGGTGATGCCTTTACAGCGTAGTAAGCAAACATAAGCGAAAAACGGATTCACTAAAACCTTCAAAATTTCCGTGGCAGCAAATCCAGTTTTGAAGATTAAGCATACATTCACTTTCAATTCACATTACATCACTAACCATTATTGGAGCTGAGCCAACACAAGTTTTATGAGGTGGATTCAACATAGAACTGAAACAAACAACTATCAAATATTAGCGGCTGACGTTCAGTTTGCAGGTGTCAGGTGAGATGCGTTGAGACCAAGTGATAAATGGTGAACAGTTTGACGCTATTTCAAATAGAAGGCGGTCTTGTTTCTCTAGAACGATCAACATCTCGAAACAGTGTATCACAATATTCGAAAGATTTACGTCACAAAGTACACGACTGAAGACAATCACTAGAGGACCGTTCAAAGCTAGATCTTCTTTAGATGATAGCCTAAAAACAATGAAAGAGCGCTGATAGAAGCTTAGGGCACATCACGATGTTAATGTTCTAGTTTTTGCTGTAGTTGACAAAGACTTCCTATCTCATTCCAGAGCTCATGCCGTTCTTTTTATTTTTAAATGTTAGGATATTTCGCTGACAGAAATCAGTGCACATCATCCTTAGCTTGGAGATGTGGACTGAAGCATGACCAAGAGGAATGCAGCACCCAGCAAAAAGCTGCATGAAGCACGTAATTTTTCACACACAAAACATATGAGTGAAATTTTGCAAGAAAAACACTTCTGATTAGGTTGTCTGGACCGCAAGCCAAGATTGGAAAAAGATATTTATGTTCAATAGCCCGCAAAATGTGGCAGCAAATATTATATATATATATATATATATATATATCCTGTTGAAGCCTGTGCTCATCGAGAATCATGCTCATGATTCCCTCTTCAAAATCTCTCTTTGTGAACGACCAAAAAAATCATGTTCTGTCTTCTTTTGATATTCCGGAACATGTACAGAGCTGTACGAAAGTCTCTACGAAAAGCATGTGACGAAGGACTCACTTTAGAAGTGGTTACATGACATGACTATTTCTCGACATGAAAACGACATGAAGCTTGGTGCAATTGAACAAGTGGCATGGTGAATCTACCGAATGGAATCGAGGTGGGACCGCCGCAAACTGCAGCGATGAGTGGCGTTAGCAAGGGTCCCCCGTCGTTCCGAACCATTACGTTCCACCGCACCGTTTAGCAACTGCACAGACCTTCAGATTATTTTGACCCGGCTATAATATCTGGATGTTTTCACCAGTGTGATTGCAGACCGAAGATAGCCCAGGAGAGGAATTCCCTCCTCGCTGAATGCAGGATGGTAGTCAACTATTTTGTACAATTGCGTTCAACATGCTCGCTTGGATCTTCCGAACAACTTGAAAAGAAGATAAAAAAGGAAATTGAAGGCGAATCTAAGCAGTTTGCAGGATTCAGAAAACCCAAGTTCTGAATCTACTCATGAAGACTGTGCTTCACCTTCTCTGAACGCTCTGTGATCGCCCGACTTTTAGACATGTAGTGTTAGCTTCGCAGAACTCAAAGGATCACTCGAGGGGATTTTCTAAGCAAAGATGTCTCCAGCACGTAGATGCAAGGACCCAGGTCACAGGTTCATGGATAAAGGAGCCCGGCGTTGCTCAATCTTTACGGAGATGCGCCTCGCGTTTGACTGGATTTCAAAATTGTGATTAAGACATTTTTCGTTTGAATTTCATTTTGTGAACGCGTGTCTAGGCTGTACAACACCTACAAGGTCTGGCCGATGCATCCAAACAATTCCGGTACCAACATATTGGCCCCGAAGGGATAAAAGGCTTGGTTGGCAGAGAGGTTTCGAACCATCCGGTAAGAGGTCTCAGCCGAACCTCTTACCGGCTGCACCACACGCACCCATCGACGTAAAGTTTAGTTAAGGTTACAAATCTCACGATAAAAATGCGCAACTTCTCCCACAAATTCAAAAATTTGAAATATGGATAGCTTTCAGAACCACCTACCAGCATTCGTCTACGAAAACAGTCCACTTTCCTCAAATTTTCATGCGTCATCTTACAAAAAGAATTCCCGACATGTAGGTAATTCAACTGTGCATACAACTGCACACAGCCTTAGCGTCCCAATGAATTAATCTTGAATTCTTCAAGCATTTCACCCCTTCACTACTTTACTTTATTACTCATTACGTTACTTTAATTAAAAATGTTCCTTATCTTTTGTTGATGTATTCTTCATTACACTACACAGACTCCAAGTTAGGAGTATAATTGCATAGTAAGGTCAAAACGAAGCCAAATGAAGAACAGTGCAATTGCGTAGGGGTTCTGTGGAGGCGGTGCAGTGGAGCGGCGGTTAGGAGCGCACTCGAACGCTTGATGGCACCAACCCATCGCTGCACTTTGCGATAGCACCTCGGTTCCAACTACTGTTTTCACCGCACCGTTTCGAACGCGTACGCAAATGCACCGATACTTCATGTCGTTTTGACCCGACTATAACAATTTCTAAGTCAAGCACCACTGTTCAAGGGTTCACGTATGTATTTTCTTCTCAAATAAGAACTCAAGTTTAACCAGAGTACTAATAAGCCTTTCTTTAAAAAAAAAAAAGAATTCATACGTTAGCTGCTGCTCTTCAGCAAAACTCCTCTTTCAGAAAAAAAAAGCGAGAGGGGAAATAAAAGAACAATTCTTAGAATTCTTTAATGCACAACATATATAACTGAGAAAGCGGTGGAAAGGTTCAACATATTCATCTAGTTTGTAGGAGAAAGGGAAAGAGAAAATTTAAGATTTGTGAAGAAATGTCCACATTTACAAAGATTATCGCACCTACATCACGTATTCTAATTTAAAAGCAGATACACAATTTTACAACCATTATAAGTTGACGGAATGAACAAGCCTAAAGCAAAACAATAGAGCTGCTTATCAATAATAGTATTTAGAGTTTAATTTAGCTTGATACAGTCTAACTTCAAATCCCTCATTCTCGTGAAGTCGTTGCTTTCTACAAAAAAAAAAAACTACAACAAAGCTAGTTATGTTCTACAAGTTCCCGATTTCAGCAAGTCAACGAAATATCTTGCTACCGCCAACCTCAGAACCTCAACCAAAACTTTCTCTAAAAAGCGAGATTAAATTTAAATTTTAACCTCCTACCTGATTGAATTTCATGCTAATTTTTCATATTTGCAATAACAACTTGAGTTTTCCGAACAATGCATGATTATGGATGCGTAAGTTAGGAAACAACTGTAACAGTAACAGTGCTGCGGAAACTATTTAAAACAACTGCAAACATAACAAATTGAACGGACTAACAATTTCGACTATTTCTAGCATGTTACAGATAAGATCAATATGACAAAAGCACGAAAGAGCTAGTCCAAGAAGCGTAGAAGCTATTCTAGAAAGAAACGACGAACAAACGAATTTGCATACAAAAATGATGCAGATCAGCTTTTTAAACACATCCCAGAAGGTGTTGCTTTGCATTTTTCACCTAAAAATTAACAGTAAAGACTGTTACTTGATAGAAAGGGCGATGTGACCATCACAGCAGGTAAACTCGCAGAAGGAAAAAGCTCAATGCTACGAGAACCGAGTAGCGGACTCCACTCTTGCTGCGCAACTACAGATACTTCGGTTAAGCAGAATAGCCACCTCTTATTGATGCCATTCTTACTACTGCAAATATGCTCCTTATACTAAGTCCACTAATGAACGTCGATGAGGGAAATGAATAAAGTCCACCCATATCTTGAAAGTAGGCTTCAGATAACCGGCTTCAGAGAATTTGAAACAAACTTTTATCCCGCAAGGAAACATGGATCACTTAGCTATACTTACCTTCACAAGGGAAATAATGAG
The DNA here is from genome assembly GCF_031761385.1 of Necator americanus. NCBI lineage: Eukaryota > Metazoa > Nematoda > Chromadorea > Rhabditida > Ancylostomatidae > Necator > Necator americanus. The sequence continues at coordinate 15,879,992 of NC_087373.1, read as the reverse complement.
TGGCGCAAATATCATGATGAAAACAAGAAACTCCCAAAAATCTAGAAATTTGAAATGTCAGGAATATCGAGAGGTTTCTGCGAGGACATGATCGAGGTGAACGACTTGTGCGACATCACAAAATAAGAACCTGTATGATGCTAGGAATCTTTCGCTAATTTATTGGTATTTTGCTGGAAAGGTCGCGAAATTTCTCCCATTTCAAGAGGGCGCACACCTAATTTTAAGAAACGTGTATTCGTCGCCATCTTGCATAAGGATGGCTCTGACGTCTCAATTTTCAGGATTTGAGAGGGGTGTTGCGCGTTCTCGAAGTGATACTTAAGAATTTTGTTACGGCCTCTACCTAGTGGTGGAGAGGTGAGAAGCTCAAAAATTCCCCCGGATATTGCGCTTAAGTCCGATTTCTACGTGATGGTCACATCGTAAGAAAAAAATTAAAGCACTTCATCCTCAAAAAATCACAATAGCAGTAGAAACAAACCTCCGCAGAATATTTGGGATTTTCTAACAGAACATCTCGAATCTGCATTAGTATTTCACCCATAACATTACAGCCCTTCCATCGCGACGGATTAGCTACGTTAGGATCATCTGGAGAAAGAAAAGCTGAATCAATACTGAGACTGCAAGTGTATGAAAGAATTAAGAATTCCATAACTATAATGATATCTGAGGGGCTCCCCAACAGATGACGCATCTACTATACTACTATACTATGCAAAGGACAATACTGTTCCTATCTCGGAACAGGACAATTGATAATCTGTAATGTTTGTTGCCATACTATCCCCTTCTTGCCGACCATATGGGAAGGAGGCGACGCGCTTCTATGTTGAGATGTTGCTTTTGTACTAGCCGGAGCAGGCCGGCAATCTTTTCTTTGCTCTTAACTTCTTCGCATCTATTTGATAAACATCACCACTGAACCACCGTTTTCTTTCTTGGGTATAAAATCCCAAATTATTGTGAGCTATCCAACTCAGGCACAAATGCGTCCAAATGAAATTCTTATCTAGTATGAACGCAAAGAGCTGTGGTATTACAGAAACATCATAATGTTGTAATATTCATCGAAAAGAGAACTTGTAGCAATTAGGAAAAAGCGAGAAATGAAATTCATTAGCTTCTGATTCTCGCCCTCAGAGTTTTTTCTTACAAATTTCAAAAATCACATATTGTATTTACAACAAAATCGTAAAAACACTGAAGATGATTCCATCTCAAATAAATATGGAACAAAAAGATGAGTTAGACGATTAAATAGTAATGTGAGAAAAGATCCATTATCTTTAGGACATAACGAAGAAAATGTACATACCGATAGCGAGGCCAATTCCCCAGTAATTGTCATGAGGGTTAGCCTCAGTTAACATAGATCCTGCAGTGCGAAACAGTTGAAATCGCATATTCCGATCTTGTTTGAACTGAAATATATTATCGAAGGAAACCTTGAAGCATCTAGAAAAATTGCAAACCTTGGCCATCACCGCTTTCATCATTACTCGCCATGAGAATTTTCTCCACCTGTGCTGATCAAAATTTTCTAAAGTAAACTAATAAGATGTTGAATAACCAAAATAAACAGGAATTCGTCAATGACATAGGAGTTATGAATGTAAAATAATGAATAACACAACTATCGAAAAGAAACTCTCACCTAATTGGCTTCCGACTTGTTTGATCATTTTAGGATCATTTAAGTAAAGAATAGCGTTTGCTGCGCTAAAGTCTTTACAGAACCCTGAAAACGGGAAGAAGTGAAAAAATAAGTGTTGTATAGCTCCCGAACATTATGGTGTAACACTCCCGAACATCATCAACAATCATTTAATATGAGAAAAGTTCAATCAATAATACCCACGGGCTTTCGTCCACATGTAAAACTGCTCAGTCGAAGAGAACCGTTGTCCATGAATGAATAGCCTTCGGCAAGGGTAATGATTTGAAAATACGTATTTGTCGGAAAAAAATGGAATGATAGTGTCGTCTGAGATGGTAGATTTGAAAACGGGTGGATCCAGGAAAGCCTGAAATGTCTACTTTTATGAAAAACAGAAAAAGTGTTTTAAAAAACCGTGTAAATTTGCAAAGGTATAAATGAATGACGTTGGAGGAGCAGAAAAGGGTGAATACAAAAAACGGAACCACCTCATCTTCTACATCTTCGGAGTCATCGTCACTAACTAAACAATCCTCTTCTACGACTTCGCTCGTCGACTGAAAAACATCTGTATCAAGAACTGCCGACTGCCCCTGGTAAGAAGATAAGCAACAGCAATCTTTCAAAATCAGATCTACAAAATCTAACCTAGCGCTATTCTCTCACGGAATGCATATTTCATTGCTCTCTTCGGTTGATAATTAATAAAAAGAAGACCAACAGAAGTCCGAAAAACGCTATACGCGTTTATAACTGAGAACCACGAAGAACAAGAGCAAATTTCTCGTTTCTGTCTTCTGAGACTGTCTTTTCTATGCCGATCAGTATTGCACGCACAAACTGGTAAGTATATTAGTCGCTAGAGTGGGTGTAGCGCAGTTGGTAAGATGTTCCGCTGTGTCTGCACGATCGATCGGAGGTTCGAAACCGCTCTAGTGCGAACCAACGTTACATCCCGCGTGGTCAAGAAATTGGTACTAGACATAGATGCGATAGTTGGAGCCAGTGCTCCGACTTCCATTTTTGGACGATTAACGATGGAACCCCCTTCATTTTTGGACGGCAGGCGAAAGGACCCCTTAACATTTGTACGGTTGGTGGAGGGGCCCCTCACTTTTGGAGGTTGACAAAGAGTTGACGGTTGACATCACTTAAAGTGCACCCCGTGAGCTGGACCCCCTTCGCCTGAGGAGGGTCGGGCTCCTCCCTATCGCATCTATGATGCCAGACTTGCCCGGGAGGATAAAAAATACTGACTAGATACATCTGCTGAAATACTTTTCTTAGTTTTCTAAGATTCCATACATCCAAATAGCAAAAAAAGAGGAAAGTGCACGTATCGACTTCTCTAACAGGTACCCAATGAAAAAAGAGATTTCTAAACGCGTATATGAAAACTCGAGTCGGATAGGCGAATTACTCTTTTGTATGACAGGGTCCCTGAAAAGAACGCTCTAGAACATTCCACGAACCCTTGTCTTCTCCTTCGAGTTTTCCGAAGGATTTTAAAAAAACATTGAAGTTTACCACTTTATCCCTGCACTTGCTCGTTTGATCTGACCAAACCTGAAGCTGAAGTTCGTTGAGTGAGCAGATTTGAATTGTTCGAAACCACCGATCTATTATCATTACAACTTCAACGCACCAATCTGCGAAATTGCGGACATTGGAATCTCTCCTCTAATAAATAAGGCTAGGACAGCAGTTGAATGTGAAGTTGACGAGTGTGAATATGATCAAATCTAATTATGATCTCAAATCCCCTTTATTATCAAGGAAAACTGTCATGTTGTACCGAGTCCCCCAATGAGGCATCTAATAGGGTGTCAAGTGGGTGAAAGCAGGCATACGCCGCGTCTGCGAGCAAACGGAATAGATGCAGCACTAGCAGCCGTTTTCAAGAATGAACCGCTTTCGACCCATTCTTCCGGTGCTTCTACACCCTTAAGAGGTTAACTATACACAAGTAAAACTTTAACACAAGCAAACGAAGGGAACATTTTCTAGTCACCTTTTCCTCTTCTTGATTAGCATCCACTTTTGCAACATCTTGCACCACACCTCCATTCGAAACCGGAGTCTCAGGGTAGTCATCTTCCTTTTGACCATTCTTAAGGTTACGATAAATTCAGAAGAACAAATTAGAGTAAGTAATTATAAAATAATTTATTAATTATAAATTAATTCACTAACGCATATAGTGGGGAAAATGGAATTACGAAAGAAAAGTGGTTTTTAAGGTTTATGGAAAGTGATGTGGTTACAACGGTGACTCCAGAATAGAGCCCGAATGAAGAAACCACAATCAACAAATCAACAAACCTTGTGGATGAAGTAATCTAATAAAGTAACATTCTATTCTAGAGGATAAATCCACCTTTTCAAAGAAAAAGCTGTGATAAATGCAGAAATAAATTCCATTACTTAAAAATATAGAGTCCTACCTGTACTTCGGTCAAAGATGAGAAAGTAGTTGGAACGTTTTCCTCTAGACATTTCACCTAGGATTACTGACGATATTCTTGCATACAGCGAGTTACACGCAGACTTTGCGTACCTCTCCATCTGTAGTCACATCTTTCATACTCGATGTAGTAGGTACATTATTTGAAGGAACAGTGTTTTCTCTTTGAATCAACGTTGATCGTAGAGAATCCTAAAATCATCAAAAGAACGTACAGAGTATAAAAATCAAGGTTAATTATTTTTTGTGCAACTAACCGTGTTCTGTTTTGCTACCACAGATCTTCTCTTAGGGATTATAACTGTTAATGTTTCTGACTTGTGTATGTGCGGTGGAGACGACGGATCCTGAACAAGCTTTCATGAAACGGATGGGATGCGTATAATTGTGAACATAAAGAATTAGAATACCTGTTCACGCCGTTCTATGGGTGCAGCCACTCTCTTTCTTTTGGAAGAATTAACTACACGAAGATCCTAAAAATGGATCATATCAATGAACTCAACATTCAAATCACTGTTGCATTCAACAAGATACCTTAAAATCCCTACGGATTACAATATCAAGACTTTTTTCTGAAACGCTTTTGTGCGAAGACGAAGATGGACGGCTGTCGCAGGACCCGTACAGTATAGGTTTCCGTGAGCAAATTATAGGAGCTTCAGATCTCTCACAAATAACTACCGCTCTGTCCTAAAAAAATTAAACCCTAAATCCACGAAGTCGCTGGTGAGAATTGATTACCTCTTTTGGTTTCGATTGCTTTTGGGGCTCCTTCGTGATTATTGGCGAAACTTCTGGAGTTTTTATTGCCGAGGCTTTCGGAGTTTTTTTGCTCTCCTGAAACATCTTCTGCTGGTAGGAACTAAGCGCAGCTGTCTACAACTTTCAGAGCGGAGGCTATCAATGGTTGACCAGTAGAAATAAGCCTATGGGATAGAGGGGAAGAAGAATAAAAACAGCGAAGAAAAACGAATGGAAATAGAATGAGAACCAACTCGTAAATTCTGATATACTTACCAACTCATTCTTAGGGAATCTTAATCGACCCAGGTCTTCCTGTTCTTGACGCTGCAACCGAGATGAGATGGACGCGAGGGGATCGAAAAGACGATTTCTACAAAACTCAGATATTAACATCTTAATAAAAATGGTCAAATTTTCAAACTTTTCTCGCTGAAACGGTACCCTCCCGAGTCATAGCCATTCGACAAAAATCCACTGTTCGTAGCCTAATCTTCAATAATTTTTCCAAAGTTGCAAATTTGTTCCCACTGCATACCTAGAAGACGCAGAAACCATGCCTAAGTTGAGAATACAAGGTTTCGCACTTTGCGCACAGTTAGATAAAAACGACCTGAAACCTTATGCGACAATTCTTGCGCTCGAGGTGGGATCTTCGACATCCCCACTCGGACTGCAGAGATGAGTAAAGGTGTGTTCCAATAAGCTATTTCAAGCGAACCAGCTTGCGCAAGTGCATCACCTACATCGGCAATTGACCATTCATTTTCAGTCTGCACTCAATTTTTTACATGTCTACCTCATGAGCATGAACCTATTGCCTAATCAAAACGACGTGAAGCCTTCTGCATTTGTGTGAGCAGCTGTACTCGACGCGGCGCAGCAAAGCGTCCGCTCAGACTGCAGAGATGAATGTAACTAGCGATGGCCCCATCTCGGTGGAAAGCACTGAATCCACCGTACAACACAACGTTTTGATTCGTTAACAGTATTGTTAGCACGAGTTGCCAAGAGATGGATTCATATTTAATAAGTTAAACTACAGGTTCTTAACTGGTTTTATGGACTAACACTTTGGAAGACTTCTTCAGAACACAGAACATTTCTTTAAAGCACAGAATGGATAATCCAACGTGAAGGTTAGATTCTGGTTTCAACCAACATCTCAACTGGTACTCAACTGGTACAGCGCGATTGGTACTCTGCACGCGCACGCTACTCTAATATTCGTGGTCGTAAGTTGAATAATCATTTTCAAAAATCTTCACTGGTTAGGAGTTTGCACTGATAACTGCAACGGTTGAGTATAGGGGTAGAGAGGAATTCGCTGGGGTTGCGATGCGGAAAATACAGCCAAAAAAGAAAAAAATGCTGCAACGGGCTGTATTCATATGTTCAATATTGTCCAATTCCATACACTTGCACAGGAGCAGTTATGTTATCCTTCGTCAAATCAAACCAATTTCTTGGAAGGCGACAATCGTATGCAGCAAGCAACGAGTTCAATGATGTAAAACTTGCCACCAAAACAAGAACAAAAAAAGTTTCTTAGGAGCAAGAGCTTCTTAGGACCCGTTGAAATCGAAATGTGAAAGAGGCAGTGAAAATTGTACTACCTCTTATTCTTCTCGCTGTATCTCATCGATGATGTTAGTGCATTCCTTGCGACTTCTACACTCCTTCCTGAGGTACTCGGCTAAAAATGTGAAAGATCAGTCATTGCACCTAGAATATTAGTTAGTACGAATCACCTGCACAGAATGATCAATAACTACTACGTCTTCTTCAAAAAAGTGGGGACATCTTGGATCGAAACCAGAAGTGGACCTGAATACAGTGATTTTTGCTAAAAACACTCAGTTTGTGGTAAAAACCAAAGGGTTCACGTCCAAGTACTTAAGATCTCAAAAAGAGAAGTTGCATTTACGAAAAAGAGTAAAAACAAAGATTTTCTTCGTGCTACCACAATAACCAAAACAGAGAATTCCAAAAAGAAAAAAACTACCGATCAAAGCGGTTATGAGATTGGTGGCATACTCAACAATGAAAGATTGTGTGTGCAGAACCAACGATGAAGAAACGCGAAGATCTGAAAAAAGGCCATGCGCTTGTGGTGCAAGGTCACAAGCGCATGGCGTCCAAGTCATGATCTTCCCTCCGAATGAACGAGCGCTACCAATAATCGACAAGATCTTAGCCAATTACAGGCAATGATGCCAAATAGTTCTGGATTCCAGGATGACAGTATCCAAACACTTCACAAATAACGCATAAATACAACAACGCGTATCCATGAAACTCAATAGTGTGGAAACCTGATGGGAAACACAGAGTTTGGGTTTTAAATTACGAATATGAGAGTGCCCCCGGTCAATTCCCTCCAAAAATCGTCCTGAAAAAGGTGTGAGAAACTACATTTGTTTCTACGAGAACGCTCCAACATTCTGCACACACAGCATCCATGAGTGATGCGGTATAAGATCAATGATGTCTCCTCACCAACCTATTCAAATAAAACCAGTGAAGGAATGCCGTTTTCCATGGCGTTTTCCAGGACGACTAGGGGGAGTTAAGTGGAGCCACGCTCATGTTCACAGTCTAAACTAAACTAAACTCCGTGTTTCCGTAGTACGCAAAATTCGTGATGTCTTCAAAACATGCAGATGCACAAGCATCTTACTTTTCATGATTATAGATCTTCAATGCAATTTAATGAAAGGAATTGTTTCACGTAGCAGAAGTATGAAACCGGTATGGTCCCGAAAAGGAAAAAAGACAACGCGCAGATCATAACCCCGACCACTTACACACGGCAGTCAAAACGATCTGACTTGTGCCGATTTGCATAGACCGTTGGGATCGCAGTGGAATGCTCTCTACTTCAACTCAGGCTACAGAGCTCAGCGACATAGGTGCGATAGGGAGAAGCCGGCGAGCCGGATAAAGAGGGTTCAGCTCATGGGGTGCAGCTCAAGTGAAGGGGGTCCTTTCGCCAGCCGTCCAAAAGTGAAGGGGGTAATTTCGCCAATCGTTTAAAAGTGAAGGGGATCAGAACACCGGCTCCTACTATCGCATCTATGCTCAGTGACGGGGCCACCTCATCACTTCGTTGCAACGGCATAGATGATTGCATCACAAGTAAGGTCGTTTTGACCTCACCGTACTGCTTCTGCATGGGTGCACTACAAAAAGATGCATATCTGAGTTCTAGGCCAAAGAGAAACAAATACCAAGTAATACCAAGTCGTGAAGAAATACAACATTACGAAATGGATCCGAATTATAGCTACGGCATGAGCAACCTCAGAAGGAGAACTACTGTTCCCTATCTTTGAAAAAGTAGTAGTTGGAGTGATGTGGTTGTTGCTGTAAGAACACAGAAATTAATATAAAAATTTCTGTTGTTTGTTACGATCTACGATCCTCTACATTTGAAAGTTCATCCAGATGTCACATCAATTTGAAGTCCACAAGGAAAGGCATTGAAGCCTAAACACTTTTTGCAGTTCTGTTCAGTTTCTACAAGACAAATATCTAGAGCGGTCTCCATTCACTTGAAGTACACTCTGTACGAGAAGATACAAACGACTGCTGCAGTTAGAATGCAATAATCCAAGCAATCGACAAATAACTGGGGAAACCGACTCGATTTTCACTAAGACCGGGACCGCTAGACTTGTATGTGGGCGGAGTATTTGGAAAGCGAAAATGCAAACACTTCGAAGTACACCGTAGAACCTAGTCGTTTTGACAGAATAAAGTAGAGATGCACCCTCTTCGCGCCGAAAAATAGGCTGCTGTCACCGATTTTAATGGGGAGAACCCTACTGTTAACTAACTCTATTGCTAAATCAACTTCGAAGTTCACTATGAAAAGACGAAGACCGAGGACAAGACGAGTGACAAGTGAAGACCAATGGCAAGAACTGACACAACATGCGGCTAGTGCGAATCAATGACATTGAGGATCATAACCATGAAAACGACGTTGTTACACCGAATATCGATATCGATCCTCATCCTTAAGGATGAAGCGATTAGGAGACAAAACACACATCACACAGAAATCGCTTCAAATCATTGCGCAAATCCTTCTCATTACATAACTACCACATCTCGATGAAAAAATAAATTAGGTCTAAGAATAGCCAGGTCAAAACGATCTGAACGAAGTTACGTGGAGTTGCGTAAACGTTTGCGCTCGAAGCGGCAGAACTTGGATCGAGGTCGGATCGCCGCTATCTTCATTCGGATTGCAACGATGACTGGTGCTAACGGAAGGTCCTCCTGATCCTAACCGCTCCGCTCCACCATGTCACCACGAGGACATCCGCTCACCCAATTGCACCGAGCTTTAGTTCGTCTTGATCCGACTATGCTATCGTAACATCCTATCGTAGTATATGGTATGGTATATATGCAGCAAATTCAGGTTGTATATAAAGTTAATGTATTTATTAAACTGGAACAATGGGAAATGGACCAGCTGTGTTCGATATGAATTGTAAATCGCAGTTCAGTTCAGCACGATAAGGTTCCGTTAATGGCAATAAAGCACTAAAGATACGTCTCAGGGCACGTACGGTAAACAGAAAATATCCAACCCGATAACAGGCAAGGAGCTTACAACCGGACACTGCCTTGTTGCTGCCGAACTTGGAGTTGGAGACGAGAGAAGAACGCTGACTCTATAACATTAACATTTTTGCAATATCTTTTTTTAAGAAATAAAGTATGAACAATTGTTTTATATGTTCCATTTCCTAGGCGAAAATTATGAAATTATTATTTTCTGACTTCCAGTTCACACCAAAACTACCGATGCACCGGAAATAGCAACAAAGGGATCTATCAGTGATTTCTAGTTCTAGTCTAGAGTTTTCCGGCATTTTATAAATATTAATTTCTCTTTAAGTAGACGAAGACGGTTAGCATTAGTCATAGATGCGATAGTCGGAGCCGGTGCTCTGATCCCCTTTACTTCTGAACGTTTGGGGTAGGGACCTCATTCATTTTTGTACGAAGGGATCCACTGCATTTTTGGATGGTCGGCAAAGGATCCCATTCACTTTGGATGGTCGGCGAAAGGATCCCATTCACTTTGGATGGTCGGCAAAAGGATCCCATTCACTTTGGACGGCTGGCGAAAAGATCCTCTTCACTTGAGGTGCACCACATGAGCTAGACCCCCTTCGCCAAAAGAGGGTCAGGGTCCGGCTCCTGCCTATCGCACCTATGGGATTAGTAATGTTCACCTGATTTTTTTCGCTCTAGCTCTGTTCACCATGGCGATAGATGACAGGTGCTTCTGACTCCTACCTGAAAATAAAATCGTGGTCATTAAAAACATCAGAACACAGAGGTTTTGGTGTTTGACGTAGCTGCGCCTTGCTAGTAAGGTACCCCTTCGAATAGAAGAAATATTAGCTAGACAGAGAAGTGTTAAACAGAGTTAAGAAAAATGTTCTCACCTAGGTTGCCATAGGTAACCTCATACGAGTAATACACAAATATAATATGTTGCAACTTCAAAGTTGACAAAAAAAATTGGTGAGAATTCAACACAACAAGAAAGAAAAGCGGCACGAAAAAAAAAAAAAACTAAGAAAGACAACTCAAGAATTGGAAAAGGAAGAAAGTACAAGAAATTTAAATACAATAAACTTCTTCGAAATGGTCTTCACGAGTGCGACTTTTTCTATTATTCCACAGTAATTCTAGTATTTTTTTCTCTTTCTCAGTCGAAGCAATGCGGTGGAGCTAGCGTTGGGGTCGAGGTGGGACCACCGCGAGCTGCGGCAATGAGTGATGCTAGCGAGAGTCGCCTCTCAATCTTGACCGCTACGCTCCACTGCATAGTTTCGAGCGCAGTCCCTTACGCAACTGCGCCGTTGAGTTTTTCTGTCTTACCGACATTCACAAAAAAACATCAGAAAGCGTCGCGAATCCTGACGATTTCTAACATATGTCAACGAGTTTTGCCCCAAGTATATAGTAGGTTCAAAACGACATGAAGCACGTACGCAGTTGGGTGCGCGGCTTCTCTCGAAGTGCTTCGGTGGAGCGCAGCGGCTAGGAGCGTGGTGAAACCCTCGCTGGCACCACCCATCGCTGCTGTTTGCGACGATCCCACCTCGATTCCAACTGCTGCCTCCACCGCGCCGTTTGGAGCGCGTACGCAAATGCACCAAAACTGCACTCGTGATTCATGTCGTTTTGACCCGACTATGTCAGTCAGTAGCGCCAGAAGTCCTGGAAATGGAAGAAATATTGCTCGAATGAGAGGACAGTGAACAACCTCATAAGCTTGGAAAATGTTAAAAATCGAATTGATAAAAACAACCAGGTAAGAATATCGATGAAATACAGAACTAAAAAGAGCCAAAGACACTTGTTGGTGTTGCTCTTCCAGAACTCTGGTTGGAATAGGGTCCTAGGTGTGCAGCACGACTGAAAAGCGTCATCCCACGAATCTGGGGTGGTGCGGGTTTCAGGTGGGTTATTTCTATACGGGGTCGTAGATTGTGGGGAGGAGGGTGATTCCGTCCATTTCTCCCTGTATCAGTGGGAACGAACGACCCCGGAATGCTGTTCCCTATGATGGCTTCCGTTCCAATGTCCAACGTTTGCGCCCCGCCTGCGATTGGTCGAAAACCAATTCGGACGAATCGCAGGCGGGTGGCAGCGCAAGGGTGGCGCGCTGCAAGTGAGGACGTCGTAAGAAACAGTGCTCCGGGGTTATCCGTTTCCACTGATACAGGGAGAAATGACGGAATCACCTTCTTCCCCACAATCTACGTATCCCCACCCCACATAGGCATAACCCACCTGAAACCCGTAGCACCCCAGATTCGCCTTTAAATTGGGCTTTGGACACACGAATGGAAGCGTAACCGGAGTGAGATATGCGTTTCCAATACCAAAAACGTAAGTAGCTGCGTATTGAAGAGAGAGTCAAGGTCAGAGTCATTGAGAATGTGCTACAGAAAATGTTTCATATTTGAGGATAAACAAATGACAAGGAGTCGCCCACACACCAGTGCACTGGATTACCTCGGCAAATAGACTCCACATCGCAATGGATTTTTGAAGCTTCTTTCTTGAATAAGCAGTATCCACAGCATACTAGTTGAGGTTTACATTAGCATGGAATCTCATCTTTTTTATGCAGTAAATGGAAGTTCTCATCTTAGTTCTAAAAGAAGGAAAAAAGAGTGCAGATTGCTTTTTTCGTTCTTATCGTTTGTCGAAATAGCCACTTTCCTCTATCAAAACAAAACGAACCACAGCTTAAAGGCAGAAACACAAAACTAACAGCGTGGCCACGCTCAATTCACCTAATCGTCCTGAAAACGTTGTAGGGAACGTTCTTTCCTACGAAGCACGTTGAGAAGCGGCATCTTTGTACATGCTCCGGTTTCCTCAGCAGCCTCTTCACTGGTTTTACTTGAATAGGTTGTTGAGGAGACCTCACTGATTGCGGCACATTCTAACGTACACGAAGGATAAAGTGTCTGGCGTTAATCAATCCGCTTGAGATGCCCCATCTCGTTCGCTTTAATGCCCACGAATCTGAGGTGGTGCAGATTTCAGGTGGAGTATTCGTATACGGGATGGGAGACTACGGAGAGGGGGATGATTCCTTCCATTTCTTCCTAATTGCCGCAAAAAAAGCCCAGGAAGATACGGCTTCAGCTTTGGCGCAGTTTTTTCTACAGGGAGTTCGACTGGAGCGCGCCAGACTTGTGCGGTGCTGCTGCTTCCGGGCCGTTTTTTTATAGCATTTAGGAAGAAATGGACGGAATCACCCGCCTCTCCGTGGTCTCCCATCCTGTATACGAATAATCCACCTGAAATCTGCACCACCTCAGATTCGTGGGGTGATGCCTTTAATAAGGTTAGGAATGCGATAGAATAATATAGATAGAATAGAATAACTTGCAGGGCTAGCTGATAATCAAGTCAGTGTTTTTATCCTTACAGACAAGTCTGGTACCAGCTTGTCGACCCCGGAGGGATGAAAGCTTGGTGAGCACTCGTGCGTATTAGAACCTCCGATCGATCGTGAGGACAGCGGAACCTCTTACCGACTGCATTACACCCGCCCATTCTAACATACATAGTGGGAAATAAAGTTTTTTTTACCAGAATGATTAGAGGGATTAAGCGTAGCTACACTCATACTCGTAATCTAGAAACAATGCGCCATCCTCGTCCGCGAGTCGGATCCAAGTGCGAGTGGTCGAAGGCCAGTGGTGTTTCCTCACAAGCCTAATCAAGTGGAACCAATGAATAGGCTGCTGAGGGAATCGCAGCGTTTACATGGAGGAGCATTCTAACGCACCTCTTAAGAAATAAAGCGATATCCACGCCGTTTTTTACGACGATTAGGAAGAGTTGCAGAACCACCCCAGATCCCGCAATTTACAACCCTATCTCGAGCTTTTCCCACGGATTCTATCACCACGACAGATTCGAGGTACGCTGCCTTTAACTTCACCACCACTCGGGTGGACAATATCAAACAATAACGATTCTGTCTACCATCAACTTCACTCTCCAGAGCTAAAGCTAAATCTAACCTGGCCTAACATATTAAACCAAGCTCCAGAATCTGATCCAGTGACCAAAAAGAAGGACAAAAAAAGTGAGTCGCTTATCAACATCTCCGCAGATTCAAATAGACATTAAATCTCTCAGTTGATCCTGAGATCTTGCTCGAAGTGATTCCTTAAGAAGACACCGATCATAATGGCTCACAAGAAAGTCCGGCAAAAGTGCAAAGGTCTCATGATCTGAATACTTCAAAATTTCTTTTTAGTACAGTTTAACCAAGAGTATCGTAGCATAAAAACAACAAATTTCTCTGCTGTGTGGAACAAATAAAGTGAACATCTTCCGGTGAGAAAAGACGCACTTTGAACAGCAATTGTAATGATCGAACAATTACTGGTGCAGCACCTAAGAGTGCTTGTTATGTCCTGAGAGAAAGGCTATGATAATTTCATCCGTTATACTCTCTGATGATGATTCTAGTAAGAAACAAGAGCAAAAGCATAGCAGTATGTGAACACACGCATGTGCTATTGTTTTCACGACACCTGAACTCGCCAATCGATGCCATTTGTCAGTGTTGTTGTCTGTTATCCGCTATACAGTGCAGTCATAGTCTCAGGCAAGGAAAAATACTTATAACAAACGTTGTCCGCCTAGTATTGCTACAGCTACCAACCAGAACACAGCGCCTATTTCGAACGTAAACGATAGAAATAAAAGAGGGTCCTGAAGAGAAAGGCTAATTAAAATTCAAAATCGCATAGCTTTATGAGCACTTATATTGCCGCATTATAACTTGTGGGGGCATTCGAAGAATTACATCAGTGTCCTTACCTGCTCAAACAGGTGTGGCAGTAGTTTATCGACCTTGGATGGATTAAATGCTTGGACAGTTTCGAATCACTTACTGCGCAGGTGATGTGGAACCTCCTAACCTCCAATTGCGCCAAACCAGGCCCTGAGACAAATTATCAGAAGTTTCATTTGGTTGGATTGGTTAACCTGATGCTGATGCAGAACGTGGGAAACGGAGACTGATATCCGGCGGCAGCATGGCGGTAAGATAGGCAGCAAAGCAGAACTTTTTTTGACCTATTGTTGCGCTCAACTTAAAATCCTCGGTTAGAACTGCTCGAAGGCAAATCCGGGCATAAAGTAGCTGCGCCATATCAGGAAACTATGGAATTGCCTCAAAGTTCCTGCCATGTGCGTTCGCAGCAATTCAGAAGATCGGCTGTAGAAGGGTTAAGGCCTAAGCAGACGTACCAACCACTGACTCTCATCATTTGATATCACCCCAACGCAATCAAACGAGAAATGTAAATGTAGAGTCTCAAAAGAGTGAATGTAGCACAGTGGTAAGACTACTGCCCTTTTTTGAGTATTCCACTTCTCTTCGCGATAAATTGGAACCAGATCTGTATGGGCGGATAAGGACAATGAGTTGGTATAGCGGTTCCCGCAAGACAGGCAAACCACATATGGAAATGTAAATCGCTGTTTTCTGAACTGAAGACGAATGGGTTGGTGAATACCAAGCGGATCGATCAGTTCGAATAACCATATCCACCTTGCGGCCTCAAAAAGCCCCTAACCTATTCACTAATGAGGTTCATGAATTGTTTGTTGAAACTAAGAGCGAGAGTTCAAGGAAGGAGGAGTCAGATTTCAAACGAATATTTTTTGAGTGAGAATATATGAGGGAAACAAGAGAGACTGATCCGAGAAACATGGCAAAACCAGAAAGAACCAAAGGAATGGAAATCTGACAAGCAACCAAACGATTTCGGTGGCAACTTGTGGGCGGAGCTCGCCCACGCCATGCGGCGCAGTGATGGTTCACCTGCAAGGCACTTGCCCTACATCCAACATTCTGTTTTTCTTGGAGTGCTCTCTTTCATTTGCCTCCCTTCGACGAAATTCAGGACTTTTATACTCAGCATCAACCGCTTCTCATTTTTTTGTGGTTTGGATATAATATTTGACTGGACATCCAGCTACCTCGGCTTGGGTTGCTCTTTTTCTTGAATTTCGGAGTAGGTTGGGAAATGGTTCTCATCTATTCCTTTTCGGAGTCTCTTACGATAATCCTCCGCATCAAAATCTCCTTGGGGCCGTGGTAGACTCGAATCAGAGATAAGCCCTCAGAAAATTTCCTTTTTTTCGGCGTTTTGAAGATCTAGTCAAAAGAATTGCAGTTATTCACCATAATACTTGCCGTCATAGACGTTTCATTTCTGCAGTTAGTCACTTCTACCTCCAGGTTCGTGTATGTTACGGTTATTCGAAGAGCTGATCAAAGAGTTTCCATTTCCTGGGGCTTGGGTGCGGGTGTGGTTTTACGCTTAGATATAGCAGTGAGAACGAACTCGCACTCCAGATGTGGAATACGTGACTATGTCCTCCTGCTTTCCCTTATTTTTATTTTTTTCTGTCACTTAATGTGACATTATAATAACTTTTCTCCTAGAATGTTAATTTGCTTCGTTTATTTGAAATAAGCATGGAAAAATATGACCGTGAAGGGAAAATATACAGGAGTGGACCACCAATACCACAAAAACACATAACTTTGTATTATTGCATTCATAAACACATTAAACTAAAATTATAGCAATTATATGATACATTTATCGAATGTTTAGCTAGGAGAAGGCCTGCACGGTTTCTTGGTATTTGTATCGATTACTGATAGTGCGATTTCCTTCCACACCCTTCATCAGTGCGACCTCCTTTCGCTTCCCTCATCAATATTTGCCAAAAAAAAACAACAAAAACTTAGTAGCCATGTATTCACAAAGTAACCGGCAGCAATGTATTGTGGCGAAAATAGTACGCAGGGCTGCGAAATTTAATGAAATTTTTTTTCAATTGGATTGGTCGGATTCATACTTAGCATTGTGAATGCGAATAAAAGCCAGCAAGAAAGAACTTCTAATTTCCATGCGGTATCTCCAATTTTCATAACGTATAAGGACGACAGAGGAGAGCATACGCGTATTCGACTAAAGCGGAGCAGAGAGAACAGGGAGCGCATTTCTAGTTAAAAACGTGGAATACAGCCGAGGTGTCGCGAACACATAGCTGATCACATTTGACTATTGTTTTTATATAATTTGTTATTGCTTGAGCGAATTCACCATCGTATTTTTTTGGTTATTATTCACTGACATTCTGATTCTTCTTGCACGTTTCTTGGTATAGTCGAGTCACAACGACTTCAAGTTTGCTGCATTTGCGTAAGCGGTTGCGCTCGAAATGCTGCGATGATCCCATCTCAGTCGTGACCGTTGCGATCGAAGTCAGACCTCCATTTGGACTGGAGAGGTGAAGAGGGCCCACCTCGATCGCAACCACGAGCTTCAGCGCGCCGTTTTGAGCACGGTCGCATCGAGCTTCAAGTTGTTTTGTTACCCAGCTATCTGATGGTTACAAAATTTCAGTTGACATTCACATTTTACAGAATTCGTGCCTGAGGACGTCATTTGGAGGCGCGGTTTTCGCAATATGCGATGGAATCAGCTCAGTCGGACACAGGAGGGGCTGCCTTTTGTCACTAACGAACCTAGGTCCTCTGGGCTGAAACTATACCGGGTAAGTAAGAGATTCTCTTCTCATATCTGCTTGGATGAACCTTTTGCTATTGATTGAGATGCACATAC
Organism: Necator americanus; assembly: GCF_031761385.1. Classification (NCBI taxonomy): domain Eukaryota; kingdom Metazoa; phylum Nematoda; class Chromadorea; order Rhabditida; family Ancylostomatidae; genus Necator; species Necator americanus. Next base: position 15,862,903 of record NC_087373.1, on the reverse strand, counting down.
TTCTTCTGCTTCTCTTCCAAGCTAAAGCGTTTTACGCTGCTGAGAAGGGAATTCGCTATTGCAGCTATGGCGCTCATTTCCTCGAATGAAAAGGACGGTAATTGCAATATTGCTGCTGACTTTAACTTGTATCTTCACATTCTACATTGCATCTCCATTCATCCAAATGGCTGACGAAGCTTCAATGGACATGTTGAGAACCATTAACGACGTAGGTGTTTCAGATAATACTAACATTCTTTGGTTATAAGTGTCTTTCGATCAAGCCTTAGCTCTAGTGTAACTAATTACATAAACAATTTTGTTCACAGATATTTGTTGCAAGATAAGTTTGTTGAACACAAACAAAATAGTATAACTGTAACAGCGGCTCTAATTGCTTCAGTTCTTTTTAATCATTTTGACGACGATAATAATCTCATGTCTTATGTGTCAAGTGAAGTCAAACAAAAAATAAGTGAAAAACTGATTCGAATGCTTCGAAATAGCATTTAAAGTTTTTGGTATTGAAAGGATCTAGATGACGAAGACAACGAAATCTATTCATTCAACGAATCTATTCATTTCGTTTTAGTGAATACTCGATGCAAAAGACAAGTTCATCTCTTGAAATAGAGATGAAGTGTCTTGTCTTGTGAAAGCTCTCGTCCAGGGATGTTGTGGTCCCACAATGATTGCGAATCACACCGACGATCAATTGCTTTTGATCTGCTCTTGTGAATGTCCGAAAACCAATTGATGTATCCAGATGTGATGTCTACCCGTCATCCTAATACTGTGCTATTTCTGGAGTAGAGCTTTCAAATTAACTGATCTAAACGCAACTTTGGTTGGAAATGACTAAACGCACAACCAATCTGTGTGTAGATTAAGTACAGTTGGCGCAAAACGTTCTGTCGGGGTCAGGGATCACATCCTCGATGAAGACGTGCTTTGGTTCTTTTCCACAACTGCGGCAAGCTCCATGGAGCTTTTTTCCTAGTTTAGTTTTCCATAGTTTTCCATAGTTTATCACTCTTTTTTTATAAACTAGTCTGTAGATAGGTTTGCTTAGTCTAAGCCCAGTACTTTCCGACTAGTTTTTTTTCGTTTGTTTTGCTCTTGGGGCGCTTCCAAGATACTAGTATGTAGATATTCACGTTCTGTCCTATTTTTTGAAATGTAATCGTGTACTATTAACTGCTGCAAATCCTACCTCACGCCTCAAAGCGGCGCAGCGGTGGCCCTATTAACGTTCATTCATTGTAACCGTCGTAAAATTCCAATGTCCGTATTAGAAGAATACTACTGCACTATTTCGAAAAGAAATGGGACAGAAATCCAATTTCTATAGTATGATGTCTTGGCATCAGAAGGAACTGATACACTTGTAGGAAAAAGGTTTCTATTAAAGTGTTATGAATGTGTAGGTTAATAAACGTGTTCAATCACAAAAAAGAGCACATACAGAAATTACGGTCAGAGCAAAACGATCTGAGGCTCGGCGCAGTTGCGCAGGCGGACCAGTGGCGTAGCAGTTCGATTGGGGGGAACCCTCGGCGACACCCATCGCTCCAGCCCGGGTGAAGCTAGGTGGTTCCCAACCACTGGTTCCACCATGATAGTCTCATTTCGATCCCCAACCACTGGTTTCACCCTGCTGCTTTGAGCCTAGCTACTTTCGCCGCTCCACTGAACGCAAGGTCGTCTGAGCCGGCTGCGAATCGCTGAAAGCTGGCATCTTAGAGGCGCTCTAGGAGCAAAACTAGCTGAGATTTCTTTCTATCCTACTCAAAAACTACAGTAGGGTCAAAACGACATGGAACACGTACGAAATTGTGTACGGGGCTTCTCTGGAGGCGCTTCGGTGGAGTGTTGCGGCCACGAGCGTGGTGAAACCCTTGCTGGCACCTCTCTTCGCTGCAGTTTGCTAAGGTCCCAACTCGGTTCCAACTGCTGCCTCCACCGCGACGTTTCGGGCGCATACACAATTGCACCGCAACTACACTCGTGAGTCATGTCGTTTTGACCCGACTATATAACTAAGTATTATACAAAAAAAGAAGAAGGAACAACAAATGATTTCCGGGGAGCTTCTAGTGCTCTGGAGAGAGGCCAGTACATGCTCTAACGCTCTATTTGCTTTCTATTTCTACGACAATGCCTAAAAATTGTGTGCTGATACGAGAGAGCAAAGCTATCCTTTTGAAAACTAAATAGGCCTCCCTCATGGTATCTTTCAGAGAGAGAATTATCCACAAATGGTGTTCACCGCCAAACGAATATCTTCACCAAATAAAACCTCAGTCCCTACATTCGCAGGTGCCCTTTCTTCTTTCCGTCTGGATGTTTTGCAAGATAGGACTGTTTCTTCGCTTTGCAGGACCCACTAACGATCGACAACGTGCTGTTGTAGCAGCTTTTAAACACGCATGGGAAGGTTACAAAAAATTTGCCTGGGGACATGATCAGCTTAAACCGGTCAGTGGCGGGTACTCGGATTGGTTCAACACAGGTTTGACGATAGTTGACGCGTTAGACACAGCTATCATTATGGGACTTAAAGAAGGTTAGTTCAGATTTTTAGGGTTTTTCCTTTTGCTTTCAATATTAGCTTTTCCTACCGACCATTCCTTTATTTCTTTTTTTGGGTTGTATTCATGCGGATCAGTCAATTTATTTGCGGTGTTTGTCTTTCTTTTCCCGATAGAGTTGTCTTCAAACAAACCTTACTTTTGGAAAAAAATAGCTGGGCTTATAAATCAGCTCTTTCAACTTTTCTTTCCTTGTAGGTTTTTTTTTGGAGATATTGTGTTAGTTAGTCCAGTTAATATTAGAGGTCGGGGTTTTACAGATTTGAGGCACAGTGCTGGTTTCTATTTTGTGAAGTGATCTTAATCAGATGTGTATTTGTAGTTTGCAAACGTCATTTCTCGAAACTTTTTCAGAAGTTGCACAAGGAACGGAATGGATTCGCGATTCTCTTTCTTTTGAGAAAGATATCTATGTAAATCTGTTCGAGACCACCATTCGCACACTAGGCGGACTCTTAAGTGCATATCACCTCACCGGTGACAGGGTTCGCGTTTTTTATTCAGTTGCTGCATGGTTTTACCGCGCTTCTCTGAGATTATAGATGTTCATTGCAAAAGCAGAAGATCTTGGAAAAAGGTTGATCGTAGGCTTTACAAGTTCAAAATCAGCGGTTCCGTTGAGTGATGTTAACCTTAAAACGAGGTATTCTCATACTCTCTATTAGCTTTTTCAAACAGTCTTCTTGTTGCTTTAAAGAATATCGCCTTGCGTAAGCATTCAGAAAAGCGAAAACGCCTCCTTGGAGCAGTGAATCGTCATTGTCAGAGGTCACGTCTCTGCAGCTGGAGTTCCGAGATCTTTCTAGAGTGACGGGGAAAAGTGTATATGAGGTATCGTAGAGAACCTCTCCTAATAGATTACGCTGCGATTATCCGTTTATTTTACTACACTTCAGCAAATTTCTTTCAAAGTCTCTACACATATCCATGACATCGGTTGCGGTGAAAACGAAGGTCTTTGCGACATGTACTTGAATTCAAACACCGGAAAGTTCCGCTGTATGTCCGAATATCGTTTTAGTTTTGAAAAGATCACATTCTCATGAATGCACGTATGCTTATGCAGGGTTATTATTTAGCGGGTACTACAATCACATTTGGCGCTAGAGCAGATAGCTACTATGAATATCTATTAAAGCAGTGGCTCCAAACTGGTAAAACTATCGACTGGTTGGTGATTCATTTTCTTCTTATATCTTCTATGATCCCCATAAAACTAGTATTTTTGGCAAACAGCTGTTGTCCTTCGATTTACATAGAACCCTTTGCTTTCGTTTCCTTCCCTTTTATTTAACGTTGTTACAGTTAGTCCGATTCTGTTAAAACTTGATCTGCAATTTACATTTTGTGCTGATAATGTTAATGTTAGTACTGTTAAATTAGCTGCGATTTTCGGTTGTACGTAAGTAGTAAAACATAAGGAAGTACAGCTGTGCACTCTAGCCTTGTGGAGCCTTGCTTTTGCTGGATTTACGTCTTCTGTGTATCTAGTTTCACCTGTATCACCTGTGCTCCCGTCCTTCACCGATTTGCTCGAGGGGGCCCCAGTAATAATTCCATTGGTTCCGATCGCGTACAAGTGTTGCCCAGTGGCATCTCTTCTCGCGGGGGTAGGGGCGATCGTTAGATACACGCTGCCGATTATCTGCGGTCGAATAAGTGCCCGCAGAAGAGCCTGTTGGCAGGCCAGTGCAGGCATATCTTAGGCTAGCTGTGACTCTCGCATTACTTTGCATTTTCCTATTTAGGAAATCTCACTCCGTTTCGTAGCCTCTTATTTAAACAGTGCGTTTTTGGAGGGAAGTCGAATCGCATTCACTACATTTTGAACGGTGAATGGCTAGGGTCCCTTTTTTTTGTTCAGTTTAGTTGCTCCTGAATGGCTGTTTCCGATTATATGGAGTTTTTGAAGAGTTCTCTTTACCTGTTTGTTCTTATGTATTGTGAGATAGACATTTCACTTCACAAACTTGGTGTATTGCACTTAGATAACTGGTATTTTGTACGATGTTCTCAGTTGCCGATGAAATAATCTGCAATTGTCTTGGCATTAATTTAGGTTATTGTCTGACTACGCAACAGCTATGGAATCCATGCAGTCGAAGTTACTAAGATATTCTGAACCCAGCAAGTTACCTTTTGTGGGCGAACTTCTTCCAGGAGCTGTATATTCCCCGAAAATGGTACATTGGGATTTTGATTTCTTACGGTTGTCTTCGTTACTGCTTGTAACAAACGAATTTTCTTTTGTGAAGTGTTGCCTCATTCTTAGGACCATCTTGCATGTTTCTTGGCTGGGACACTAGCCTTGGGTAGCCGCAACGGACTGCCAGACGGCCACATGAAACTAGCCGAGGTGATTATAACCTTCTCTTTTCTTCAGAATGTTTCAGTGAGATGTTCCAGTGATCTGAGATGTGAAATGTTCGAGTTTTACAGTACATTTTCCTTTATTTAAATCACCTTTTTTTTAAGGGAATTGGTAAAGCTTGCCAGGCGATGTATAAAAATCCCACGGGACTAGGACCGGAAATAGTTTATTTCAACATGCTGCCTGGTCAACATGAGGACCTCTCTATCAAGGTGCCATCTTTCTTGATTATTGTTCGTTCGTTCAGGTATTGCCATATGTTTAGCCTCTCGATGCACATTCTCTTTTGAGGCCGGAAGCAATTGAAGCATGGTTCTACCTATATAGACTAACAGGTGGGCAATCATTAGCATTACGCTAAAATACCCTCAGTGCTCATAATGATGTGCTCACCACTCCTGAAATTTTATAGTCGAGCACTGTGTAGGAAAAAGTCACTAGGCAGCATTGAAAGTTGACATCTCATGGTCTCATTTCTGTGAAGTGCGTCGTCTTCTCATAACTTGACATCGCAACCCTCTGCATTTTGATAGTAGCTTCGAGCATTTGTTAATCTTCGCTTATCTGTCTGTCTCAAAAGTATTAACATAAGAGATTTTGTAGTGCATTTGAATTAAATAGCTGTTCTACTTAATCTCTGCACTCATTTTAGGTGATAAAATGTACCAGGACTGGGGATGGCAAGCTTTTCAAGCGATTGAGCAGTATGCAAGAGTTAAGAACGGTTATTCTTCAGTGAAAAGCGTGAAAAAAATCCCTGTGTCCTACAGGTTTGCCTACTTTCATAAAGTCGCGTCTAACTCTGAATTGATATATTCAAACAATTTTGCTCTTCTAGGGACCTCATGGAGTCATTCTTCCTTGCCGAGACTCTGAAATACCTTTTTCTTTTGTTTGCTGATGACCAGAATGAGTTGTTCCCGCTAGACAGATGGGTGTTCAACACGGAAGCTCACCCCCTACCGATTTATGATCACTAAGGTCACTGCAAATATCGAGTATCGTGATGTCATATAACTGGGATAGTCATTGTGTAAAACCACTAAATTGAACGCAAATCGACTAGTGTAATATTTTCAAGTGTTCCTCGTTTCTGTCTTAGTTCACTTTCATTGCTCCTCTCTTTTACATATTTAGTTACTGGTACTTTCGACAAAGGTAAGCTCAAAATTCTCACTGTTCTTCAAGAAAAAAGGAGACGTGCTCAGATATTTTACACATTGCACCATTTTTCTCTCTTGACAATTTTCCTTACATAGTGAGAGGAAAATCGGGCGGCCAACTTTTTGAAGATTTGTGGGTGTAATGATATGCTTCCCTCTTTCCTTTGCTCTCTCTTGTCTTTCAGTCTGCTCAACAAAAACTAGATTTGTTTCTTTTCTTGTTCCAAGAGCCTTCTAGAACTTTTTCGTGAATTGAGCAGAATTGAGCGAGCTGACCGAGTTCTGTCGTTTCATATATATATATATATATATATATATATATATATATATATATATATATATATATATATATATATATATATATATATATATATATATATATAAATATATATATATATATATAGCATGTGATTTGAGAATTCTAGTCACTTTCTTTCTTTGTACACTAACTGCGACAAGTATTATTGTTATAAGTTCATAGTAAATGTACATTTCACTGCATGCTAATATTCAGTACAAATGAAAGAATTTGTACATCGGATACGGTAACACCAGATTCAACTTCTAGCATCTTTTTTTCTATCACTGTGTTCGTAAACAATATAGTTGTTATTCTTGTTTTAGTTTAATTGTTCATCATATATACGCAGATGGTTAGTTTTGAGGAACTGTGATTAGTAATATCTCCGAGCCGTTGTTCTCTGACGAACATGTCAGTTATAATGCGACTTCGAAAATGTCTCTTGTCTGATGTGAACATTCCATTTGGATTTAATATCGATCGTGTCGTTTTCGGTGCTATTTGGATTGTTGAAGTAAAAAAACGCTTGTTCCTGTTGTACAAATATTTCCTACACTTTATTACCGGGGCCGGTGTGGTGTAACGGTTAGAGGTTCCGCTTCCTGCACGATCGATCGCAGGTTCGAATCTGCCCTAGTGCTCACCAAGCCTTTCATCCCTCCAGGGTCGGTAAATTGGTACCAGACTTGTCTGGGAGGATAAAAGCACTGACTTGACACATCGGCTAGCCACCGCAAGTCATTGTTTAAGCCAGATTCACGTTCGTAAACCTCAAACGATTCTGAATTGAAGTGAACGTGGGGACGCATCCCAAACGGATTGATTAACGCCAGAAACTTTATCCTTTATCCTTTACTTTATTACCAGAGACGGTGATCATATACTCGGGTCTAAGTTTCAAATAAAGGAAAAATGATACTGTTTGACGCTTTGAAAAGTGTCGATGCGTCCAACTTCAAGTCCCTATCGATTGAGCCATATGGATGCATATGCGACCTATACAGTGAATTTGGAGAGCCAGCCGATGTACCAAGCCATTGTATTTGTCCTCCCAAATAACTTATGATAAAGGGTGCGAAATGCGCGGGACGGTTTCGAACCATGAAATGTTAGCCACGACCGAAACCCTTACTGACTGGGCTGTACCCTCTTCAAAACTTGATTTATGGTGTCATATGAAGGAAAACATACCGTATGCTTAACTCCAGGCGACGTCGAATTCTTCGCACGAATGACCGCGATACCACTTCAACTTCAGAAGTATGTGCGTGCTCTATATATATATATATATATATATATATATATATATATATATATATATATATATATATATATATATATATATATATATATATATATATATTATATATATATACAGAATCAATCCATCTGTTCCATGTTCTGCGAAACCTTACGTCTCGCCTGAACTGCCTATCCCCGCCGAGTGTCCTCAGGTCCTCTTTTACCACCTCAGTCCAGATCCAGATATATATATATATATATATATATATAGAGCTTGCACAGAATCAATCCATTCGTCGCTATTCCATGTTCTGCGAAACCTTACGTCTCGCCTGAACTGCCTATCCACGCCGAGTGTCCTCAGGTCCTCTTTTACCACCTCAGTCCAGAACTTCCGTTTTCGGTCTTCCAGCTCGAACCTGACGAACTCTTCAGAACTCGTTGGACAAGGCGATCTGCCGGTCTCCTTAATATATAACCAAAGAAGCGAAGGCGATTTACTTTAGCCGCTTTCGAAGGCGGTGCAAGATGTTGATATCTTCCACGTGTCATCGGCCGGTAGACCACATCAATTTCTGCGTAAAGATCTTCATTGTGGCATACCCTTGGCCAAAAGTAGCCAAGTAGCCGTCTAAGCAGCTTTCCGTGCAGTCAAGCCTCTCCATAACCGTTGATGGTGCTGCCCAAGTCTCCGATCCGTACATCACGATGGGGCGAATTGCGGATAGGTAGACTCGCAGCTTGACTTCTTTGGTGATGGGGGTCGACCACAGACATTTCGTTAAGGAGTTAAATGCAGAAGTGGCCTTAGCGCATCTTTGCTGAACATCTCTCTCGTAGCTGCCGTTGTTCTTCAGCATACAGCCCAGGTAACAGAACTCATCGACGAGTTCTATCGGTTGTCCGTCCACCCTGATTCCCGTTCGAGGTGTCGAAGAGATCCACATTTACTTGCATTTATCAGGGCGTAGGCGTAGTCCGTAGGCTGCAGCCAGCTTCGATACAAGGTTGACAACATGTTGAAGTTTCGTACTGCTTTCCGCGAATATAACAACATCGTCGGCGTGCTCGAGGTCAGTCAAGGGGCACCCTGATGGTGCTAAGACAATGTCGGCAGGACACTGGTCAACTGTTTTTCGCATAATGTCGTCGATGGCGAAATTGAACAGGAAAGGTCCTGCCTCTGCCCCTTGTCTTACTCCAGTTACCACTTCAAACGGTGTTGCACATCCGGCTGGTGTTCGAACTGCAGCAGTTGTTCATGTCATCAAGCAAGCGAACGAACTTTCCTGGTACTCCATCGGCGCGAAGCGCGTTGAGAAGACGGCCTCGGTGAGGAGAGTCGAACGCGGCTTCAAAGTGCAGAAACGCTAGTTGCATTGGCTTCGAATACCGCTGCCAGATTTCGATCACTCTCCTGACGATGAACACCTGGTCAATCGTAGATCGGCCAGGACGAAAGCCAGCTTGCTCGTCGCGCGTTGTTTCTTCGCGATGTTTAATGAGTCGGTACAGGATAATGCGCTCCAGTACCTTGTACATAACACGCAGCAAAGAGATTCCTCGATAATTCCTTGGGTCCTTGACGGATAACTTCTTGTGGAGGGGAATTATTATAGTGTGTCTCCACGAATCAGGTATCCTTTCGTTTATCCATATTGAACGGATGATCTTTGTCATCTCACAAATCCCAGACGGAGGAAGATATTTTAGCATTTCTGCGCTAATCCCGTCGTCTCCACCAGATTTTCCATTCTTCATTTTCTGAATAGAGACCAGTACCTCCGACTCGGTCGGTGGCTCCTTGTTAACCGCATATGTCGGTCTATGAACGTGTTCGAGTTCAGGAGCTCACGGTGCTAGCCGGTTCAGCAAGGTCTTGAAGTGTTCCTTCCAAATTGGAAGGGTTGCTTCACCGACAGCTACCCCACTAGCAGTGTTGAGGACATGGGAACATCTTTTCATTTTGCCGCTATACTGTTTTAGTAGAGCGTAGGCTCTCCGCGGGTTCCTGTGCTCTAACGCCTTCTCAAGCTCCATCGCTCTTGACGTCCACTCGCGGTCTTGTTGCAGTTGACGACGAAGCTTCCTTCTAAGACGCTTTTCCTGGTTGAAGTCACCAGCGCTGCGCGCGACACATACAGAATTGTATGTGGATTTTGTTTCCGCAGATGAAAAGGCAAACTTCTTTCGCGGCAATAGAACCGGGAGCATTTCCCTTGCAGCATCCTGGATGCACTTTGTGAAGGAATCCGCATCGCTAAGCTTCTTCCTGGTCCGTACTCCAACATGAATAGACACACGTTGGCGGAATTTTCTTCTGCATTCATCGTCTTTCAGACCTGCCATGCCGATTTTCGGTTGAAGAGGAACTCCTCGGTTTCTTTTGTTGAACCGTATCTTGAAGCTGAGAAGAACTGGACGGTGGTCAGAGTCGAACGCGACGTCCCAAACAGCTCTAGATTTTCGGATATCTGACTGAGGAATGTTCCTCGCCAGAACGTAGTCGAGCTGAAGTTTAAGAGTCCTCATCTTCCGCTTGCGCTGCTGTTCAGGCATTAAAAGGGTTGACCCCTGCCACGTGAGCTGATGGCGTCGATGATTCCTCTTAAACGTGGAAGCGATGATGAGGCCCGTCTGTTCGCACAAGTCGACCAGACGGTCACCGTTGTCCGACGTGCGCTCCGCTGGATAATACCATTTTCCTAGCGCATCGGATTGCTGTTCGAGTTCCATCTTCGCATTTGCGTCGATTCCGACAATGACCACCTGCTGGCTTGGTATTTTAGACATCAACGCATTGAGTTCATCGTAGAAGGCGTCCTTACTGTTGTCCTCAGCGGTTTCCGTAGGTGCGTGAGCACTTACGATCCAGAGTTCACGTCCTCTGCGATCCCGCAGTCGTAGAAAGGCGCATCTAGACGACGTTGAGCCAAATTCCTCCACCAGGTTCTTGTAATCGTTCCTCACACCTACTTTGTTCTCATCAACATCGCCGCAGTATATGGTGTAATTTTCGATGCTGATGACGGGCCGAGCTCTCATGCGTGTTTCTTGCAGTACAACAAACGGCACACAGAGATATTGCAGAAGCCTAGACACTGCGGTTTCACTAGAGTTCACTTGAAACTGTTCGACAGTTCAGCTTGACGAAACGAATGATTGTTGCTTCCTTCAGCTAGTTGACCTTTCAGGTTATGGGCTTTGGAGATGCGCTGGACGACAGCACCTTTTTGCAATATATGGGAATCTTTCGCCATATAACAGTGCAGGTTCTATAGCTCGTACGTGCCCAATGGGTTTTTTGCAAGCGATCACTGGAAAAATTGCAATACATGCGTGTTTCCTGCAGTGCAGCAAAAGGCACACAGAGATACCGCAGAAGTCTGGATAGAGCGGCTTGTTGGAGTTCACTCGATAGTGTTCGGCAGTTCAGCGTGACGAAACGAATGGTTGTTGCCAAAGATTCCATGCTCCCGTCAGGCAGTTGACCTTTCAGGTTATGGGTTTTGGCGATGTGCTGGACGACAGCACCTTTTTGCAATGTATGGGAAGCTTTCGCCATATAACAGTGCAGGTTATATAGCTCGTACGTTCCCAATGCGTACACTCGAACGCCTTTTAGTTAAAGCAGAGCCACCACGTGCAGGTAGCAATCAGACTCGTATACGCGGCCCCCATATATATATATATATATATATATATATATATATATATATATATATATATATATATATATATATATATATATATATATATATATACCAGTCTGAATGTCCGGCTAAAGCCGGACTTCAGACTTTCGGTGGTTTTAGTTTCGCTCCCCTTCACTGATCAATGAAAGTTAATAGTAGTAGTGTTTTCTGTAAAATTAGATTTTTTTAAACAACGCTTTCCTTCTCTTCTTTATATTATAAATTAAGGCGAAAGATTACGGAGCTTTTCTTCTAAACGCGTCAATTCTACATTTGGAGAATATTCAACCATCAGCGACAAACACTCCTTCGATGCCAGATTAATGTATATACTATTTGAAAGCATTACTCGAAGTATGGGTATTCCTCCTGATTTCCCTCAATAGTTATCATAGAATGATGATTTAACATAAAATGACGTGAAAGACATCATCCTAATGATAAAGATAACGTTCCACGTCAGATCACGTAAACATCTTGCTACTATTTAAGCAGCTGTTTGCATGAGTATTTCCACTTTCTGAGAATGGCATGCTACGAACATGAGGCGAGCGAAGAAGGAAATAGGCACGCGGAGGAGTCATAAAGATGAAAAGCAAAGCGTCCTGTGACCACTGCCATCAAACGGCTGCAACCATCTATCTTTTGCGTCATGCAAACGAAGTTATTGCGCACCAATCCGACGCCGCGAGACCCGTCGCAGCCCATTTTATAGCTATCTGGCGCCGGCGCACCAATCTGACGCCGGTGGACCCGTCGCACCCCCTTCTATAGGTGTCTGGCGCCGGTGGTCCCGTCGCACCCCCTTCTATAGGTATCTGTTCTATAGGTACACACACACACACACACACACACACACACACACACACACACACACACACACACACACACACACACACACACACACACACACACACACACACACACACACACACACACACACACACACATACACACACACACACACACACACACACACACACACACACACACACACACACACACACACACACACACACACACACACACACACACACACACACACATACACATACACATACACACACACACATACACACACACATACACATACACATACACACACACACACATACACACATACACACATACACACACACACACACACACACATACACACACACATACACACACACATACACACACATACACACACACACACACACACACACACACACACACACACACACACACACATACACATACACACATACACACACATACACATACACATACACACACGGACTAAGCTCGTTATTATATATCATATATATATATATATATATATATATATATATATATATATATATATTATACTACACAGGTGGCAGTAACTAGCTTTCTTGCGATGAAATTGAGCCCAACCAGTCTATATTTAGAGGTAAAGATGAATTAAAGAATGATATTTGTGCAAGCGTTAGCACAACTTGCGTGAAGGTCACCGAAGGGGAAATAAGGGTTGAAGAGGAAAAGTTTGTCTTGCTCCGCCCTTGATTGGCTTGCAGTGTTGCGGATTTGGCGACTGATCTTGGGAACAATTCAGGAAACGAAGAATATTTAATCGACTGGTCAGATCTGTGTATTTGCATGTCACAACAGTTGTGTCAACAAACCCGTAAAGAGCTTGAGTGACCTAATGAACCCGGTTGTCTATAATACAATAAAACAACACGCAAGATTACACAAATGAAAAAAGTTCAGTTTTCTTTCTTGCTTACAGTATTACAGTCACTTCGGAGAGCGTGTGTACCAAACAACTCAATCGACTTGATTTTAGCTCGCACTCCTTGGCAGCAAGATTTAACGAACTCATTCTGAGTGTGGCGTGCCCATAAATAAATAATCCTGAAATAGATGACCACATCCAAAATAAATAAGCACTGTACACTAAACAGATTAGAAAGATAGGAAGAGAAGTATGCACCTAACAATTCTTTTTGCTTCAATAAAATTGGCCTGTTGAGCGACACTAAGAGCAACATAAAGGTGGCATCTAGCCAGCAGAGTGCGGTCATCCAACTCTGACGCAATTTGCAATTGCTTCTCTGAGATTATACCAGCCCGTTTGGCCTATAATTAATCGAGGTAAGATCAAACATGCAAAATCAAAGGATATAAGAGAGGTTTTTAGATGCAAACTCATCCTTAATTATACATGTACAAGTATTCAATGTATAAATATATTTCGTATTAACTACTTACAAATGATATGTCATAATCTCCCATGGCAGAACAAGCACCACCAAGCGTTGACAAGTTCCATACCAATCGTTCTAATTCAAGATACTTCGTAAACAAGCACAGCATTCTCGACTCCCTAGGATAACATGTGCAGGTGAAATTAAGCAAAAATATTATTCCAGCCGTTGCATCTGACCTGCTCGTTGACTCAAAAAAAGCATTAACAAAGCTTACCATTCATAGTCAATGTTCTCAACAGGGATCTTCGTCAGAAACAGTCTCAGCACAAAATCCTAAACATTCGAATCAGTAGATTTTTTTGGGAGAGAACAGTAATAAAAAGAATTTGAGAAGAGGACAACGCAAGTGTTTTCGTTGAAACTGAAATTTGAGAAAGTTTCTGTGGGCTTTTTTCATTGGTTTCTTTCTATCTTCATTAACGTACCATAGATTTTGTGAACATTCTAAAAAAACTATTTCTTTAGAATGTAAACTTTTTTTAGCAGCTCTTGCTATGTTACTTGAAGCAATGGCCTGTCTGCTAGCTTTTTCTTTCGAATCGACTAGGCTGCAATTTGGCTGCCTAGCTTAAAGGCATCACCCCACGAATCTGAGGTGGTGCAGATTTCAGGTGGAGTATTCGTATACGGGATTGGAGACTACGGAGAGGGAGGTGATTCCGTCCATTTCTTGCTAATTGCCGTAAAAAACGGCCCGGAAGATGCGGCGCCGCACAAGACTGGCGCGCTCCAATCGAACCTCTTGTATAAAGTGGTGCGCCAAAACGAATGAAGCCGTATCTTCCGGGCCGTTTTTTACGGCAATTAGGAAGAAATGGAAGGAATCACCCCCCTCTCCGTAGTCTCCCATCCCGTATACGAATACTCCACCTGAAATCTGCACCACCTCAGATTCGTGGGTTGATGCCTTTAAACAATGTTGTATATTCGATCCAGATTTGGGACTATAGATCCCACTGCGTAATGCAGTTCGGGATGCCAACTTCGAAAACTTTCGAAATTCGAAAACTATGAAGCCAAAGTGACCCTTAAGAATGTCGTTTGAAGAATGTTTGAAAAGAATGAGATGATCACGGCCTTTGTCTTCGGTGTGCGTTTCTTATGAGGGCCAGTATTGCTTGCTGGGATTTTTTTTAGTCTTCCAGGCCTATCACATCTACAATGGAAATGCAATGTGAGATACGTATTCACCAACAACCTGTATCGTGTAACTTGTTGCTGTTGATACAATTGATCAATAATAGATTTCTGGTTGATCAATAAAAAGGGGAGTTAGATGCCCAATCGAATCTCTTTGTTCTCACAGCTCTCATCACAAACCCTAAAACAATGACGCTTCTGAAGTGTCGATGTGCTGGTGAAGCTGCTGGTACAACCAGCTGCATGCATGAACTTTTGCACTCAAAGCTCCCCCGTATCTGGTCATTCAAAAGTTGGTAATATCCTAGCAAACTGTTTCAGCGGCATTTTGATATGTGAGCCAACAGTTATACCATTTGTGCGCATTTGAAATACTCACCTTATGCACACTCAATGCATAGTGTTCTCTAATTTGCTTCTCAAAGTTGTCCTTGTTACGTTTAGCTAAGTGGAATATAGAACTTGCCACTTCTGGCGTACACCTCCATCTTAACAATGTCAACCTCGATCCAGAAGTGGATGAGCAAGTAGGAATGTCTACATACATTTTGCAATTGTAATGTAAATAAAAAGCCTGGAAAACAAATGAAGTGAAATTGATGTTCCGTACACGGAAGAAGAAGCTCGTTAGGTTTCTTGTGGCACTTCTGATATCAGTGGTTATTAATACTTGTCGGTTGACTTAAAGGCATCACCCCACGAATCGGGAGTGGTACGGATTTGAGGCGGGGAATGCCTTTACGAGGTTGTAGATTGTCGAAAACCCATTCGGACAAATCGAAGGCGGGACGGGGCGCAATGGTTGTGCATTGCAACAGAAGTCGTCGTAAGAAACCGCGTTCTGGGGTCGACCGTTTACACAGATGCAGGGAGAGGTGAACGGAATCACCCTCTACCCCACAATCTACGACCCCGCACAGGCATTACCCGGCTGGAACCCGTACAACCCGATTCGTGGGGTGATGTCTTTAATCCCGTATAGATAGCTCCCGAGAGTCAAAAACTGCAAACAACCTCAAAAACTTCGCCGCTTACTTTTTTTTTGAATAGTATAGTTAGAAGGAATAAATTTTCGTGTTTTGTTATATTGGAGCATAAACCATCTACGGGATAAACTCAAGTATTTAAAAGAAAGTAGTCAAAGAAATTGAGCCTTCGATTTCAGGAGCACTAACGAATTTGAGATTGTGATATAATTCAGTGGTGGACTACTAACCATGCAAATATTTCGTGGAAATCGATGCTGAAAGTTCATTGAGCTATCAAAAAGGACCTCAACAACACAAATAACAACAAGGACAAAACGAAAAATTAGATTAACACAAGGAAATTATCTTAGTTTGACTATATGAAACAAAGAAAACAAGAAAAACAACAATCTCAGATCTCATTCTATGAGTAACAAGTACAAATGAATCCAGCCTTATACCCACTTTTTGAAAGACCGTACTTTTTGAAAGAAAAGACTAAAATGAAGAGAATTCATAGTTATGAATAGTGTGAACCTTATTTCAACTTAAGAAGCTTCAGTTTCTTCAACATCCATGAAAAATGTTCCGGAAGCGGGGCTGACAACCGCATGGGCTTCATTGACTTTGAAGCGTCCGGAAAGTGAATCTAAAAGGGATAAAAACGTGAAAATGCACTCTTATGAGAGTGAAAATGACTACAAACCTGCTTCAAATGGAGATACATAGGGATTTTGCGACTTTGTGAATCTGTGATCCCCAACAGATTAAGCACACGATGAGATAATCTGAAGAAAAACGGTCATTAGGTTAAGTTCTTGTTCGTGTAAGTTTATATATATATATATATATTTACAGTTTATTTATTCTTAACACCAATTATTACACAACAATTACGCGTGTAGATTTATTCTTTATGATGTAGTCCCAGGAGAATGGATAGTCTTATATTTGGTGCAATGTGAACCAGTCAATCCATTCGAACACTACAATTTTGAAACAAAGATATTTCCTTCTTATCAGCTCCTAAGCGACCTTTAGCTGTAAGTTTTGCGAGAGCTCGAAATCATAAACATTTGTGCTCAGGTAAGGTTTCGAACTTGCCTTCGAAATGGGGAAAGTTTTGAGAATTCGCATATTTAACTTGCAAAGAGACCTAAACTTTGGTTCTTCTCAACATGAAAAACGGAAAGACCGCTGTGGCATTCGGCCATCGAGCAGGAAAAGTGAAATTTCGTTTGGCGTCGATATCTTCATAAAGGAACGGCGTCCGCGCTAAGCCTGTGGCTAGAACAGTAAGAATTCAAGTTATTCCTGAGTTAAAGTTCACTCCAGTTGAAAGCTCTTCATATGAGGAAAATGCCATATGTGGAAATCTGCCTCAAACCAGATGAGTCTCTCCGGTTCCAAATAACCTTTCAGAAAACAACAAAGGATATAATATTAAAGTAAACCGATATTGAACTAACATTAGTACTAGTACAATATTAAGATCACTGGAAGTGACTTCTTTTACGTTGTATGATATCAACGCGATTCTTTGAAGTGAATAGTCTAGAAGCTCATGACAATGCAAACAACGTGAAAACGTCTTTTTGTTTGTCAGCACTAGGAAATATACCTTGCTCAACGAAACGAAAATCCGTGAGCACACAGCAGCAGTGAAATGTACTTTTCATTCTCTTTCCACGAAAAAATATGTAAAAAAAAAGTTAGTGAATGTTTCAAAGGCCCTATCACGAAACTGACGATGTTAGGGTCTTCTGACAGTATACAGTAGATTATGAGTATGAGCTTGCCCATGCTCAATCCCTGAATTGTACTGAAAAATGGCGTGGAAGATGGCACTGGTTCCTACAAGATACGTTAAAATAGGCCACCCTTGCACACGCACCGCGCCCAAGAGCGGACAGTCCAAAATCAATGGGGTTTCGTTAGCGGTCTATTCAAGTGAAACTAGTAGGTATACTGCTGGGGAACCGGATAGTGCAAGAGGTTAGCGCGTTGCAACGTACATAGGAACCAAGATGGTTCTCACGCCGCTCGTCGCGACGATTAGGGAGAATTGAGCAAGGCTGCACTCATATTCATAATCTACAACTCCAAGTTGTCTCACTGAAACCCCAACATCGTCAATTTCGTGGCAAGCTGTTTTTAAGAAGCCTGAACACACCTGGGCGGTCGAGGTGAAGAGTTACTATACTTGGCATCTCCAATAAGAGGACACCCTGCTAATGCCAGGTGGGCACGTATTTGATGAGGAGCTTCTGAACACAAGTGTTAAGTGTTTATTTCAAGTCCTAGACTAGAAGTGTCTCCAATACCGATGCACTCATGCACTTAACTATTGTATAACTACATTACCTTTATGTGTGATTACTTCGACGCTAGAAACGTATTGGTTTCCTTTTATGGTGCGGCACTCTGACTCAACGTAGAAAATTTCTCCAACAGCCTTATTTGTAACCAAAGGCATCATCTAAAGAAAGGAAAGTTCCATGGTTGAACAAGCGCTTACGGAAAAAACAAAAAAAAAGCTCTAGTTCAAGAAAAAGTGGGGGAGCAGAACGAACAACGTGCAACAATCTTCTACGGATGTTATGCCTTTTTATCATTCATAACATATCAAACCACAGAGTGAGAATGCTCAGAATCGTCTCTTCTCAACGAATCTCCAACTGTGATGAAGTTGCTATAATAATAAATCGTAGCACGTAAGGTGAAGTCATGTTTACACCACTCACACTGCAGTACCACGCATCAATAACTGCAGGGAAATTTGGGTAAAAACTGAAGCGTAGGTGGAACACTGATTTTGAGATATAAAGGCCTTCAGTAAATTTGTATCTGCACTCCACACATTCAACTATTGGAAATAATAAATTGGTCTTCGCGGGTGTAGCGCAATCGGTAAGAGGTTCCGCTATATGCACGATTGATCGGAGGTTCGAATCCGCCTTAGTGCTTACTAAGCCTTTCATCCCTCTGGGGTCGATAAATTGGTAATATACTTATATGGGAGATAAAAACACTGAGTTGACACATCGGCTAGCACCCGCAAGTCATGTATAGGCCAGTTACACGTGCATAAACCTCAAAAGATTCTGAATTTAAGTGAATGTGGTGGCGCATCCCAAGCAGACTGATTAACGCCAAACACTTCATCCTTTTATCTTTTAACAAAATTGGTTGCACGACCTAGAAAAAAATTGCAAGAGAACATTGTAGTCCAATGGGTCGCGGGATACACTACGTTTCTGTAACATCACTTGGGTGATCAGAAAAAAAATGACTAATGTCTAACGCAACGGGGCAACAAAAAAATCAGACTGAAAGAAGAGACTTAATAAATAAGAAACAAGAAGGATAAGAAAGGAAAAAACAAAGAGGATGTTCTTGAAAACGCCACGTATTTGTCAAGAAACCCCTACCACTGACCTTTATGTCCCTTTCCTTCATAGCTTTGATTAGAGGAATTGTTATTTTCAATGGTGAGTCACTAAGTTCTCCACGAACAATACACCTAGAGAGAAATAAATTAAGTGACGAAGGAAAAGGCAATGGAGAAAAAAAAAACCCATTCTTCACCTGCTTACTTGTTCTACCAATCCACTACTCACACTTCCTTTCAGCTCCGATTTCACTAATGAGTTCCTTAATTCGAAAGTAATGGGATTTACGAATAATTCTTTGGGGAATAATTCATCAGAAAATAATAACTTACATAGCAAATACAACAACGCCAGATTGATATTTATCCAGTGATTTCACTAGGTGTAAACGCTCACATTTAGGTGCAACTCTCGCATGAAAAAGGAAAAATCGTATGCTGTACAAGAGTGAAGCACTATATTTAAAGTGTGCAAGCTCACTTTGATTTTCTGAAGCAATCTGTCTAATTGAGGGGTGTGCTGAGAAGCACCTGAATAAGCCATTCCATACGGTTTATCAAATGCAATTATGTTATCTGAATTATACAGATATAAATGGTATTTTCTTGACACATACTAAAAACCCCATACCATCTTTATAAATTATTCTTTTTGTCATGAAATCCACTAACTCCTCGTCATTCATTCTCCAAATAGGGGTAATCATTGATCGAATATTGTGTAAACCAGATACCTCTTCAGAGCGGTGTCCAACAACTTCATTCTGTGGAAAATGGAGATGATCTTGTAGTAACAAATATGTAGTCGGATTTACAAACTTCAACGTATTCTTCTAACGGTGGTACGACTTTTTCTTGTCCTTTCTTCCCAGTCACGTCTTCCTGTAGATTACGTAACGTCCTGACGGGAACTGTTCGTCCTTCAAGTTGTAGGTGATCTTCTGTTACACCTTCACATAAGTGCTGCTCACGAACTTTTTTGGTAAACGGTACAGCAATTTTGCTATAATGTTATTAAATCATCAAAGAAAAAGTGAAGTTCAGTACCGCTGCAACCACCTCTCAGAAGGGAGTTTCTTAAAAAAATTTTCCTCGAAGAAGTCAACTGAATGGTTAGTTTCTTGCTCACAGGTAATTCGTTCCTTCAAATATGCAGAGACATACATAAAACTTGTCTAGACCAAAAAATCTCAACACACATGCTTGAATTCGCCGAAAAATGCTCGGTCGAAAAATTCAGTTCCCGATTGCTGCTTATCGACTTTCTCAAGATTAAGTCCTGTGAACGCTTTCTCCACTTCTCTGTTTTCGGCTGTGCTCCCTTCCTTCCGCTGAAATAATGGTGTTAGCGAAAGCTCCACATTGGG
Source organism: Necator americanus (assembly GCF_031761385.1). Lineage (NCBI taxonomy): Eukaryota > Metazoa > Nematoda > Chromadorea > Rhabditida > Ancylostomatidae > Necator > Necator americanus. The sequence continues at coordinate 15,842,452 of NC_087373.1, read as the reverse complement.
TAGCAAATGTAGACTATAAATATCCAATATCTAGGAAATAAACAGAGAACTAAATACCAGCCAACCTCTCCTTCCTCAGCTCCGAACTGACTAGACATATGCTCTATGCCAAAGAAATCGTCCGCCGCTGATTTCTCTGACATCCTACAACGTTTGTAAATGAAAATGTTATGTATTATGGAAAAAATCGCTTTTTACAATTGCATACTACATACGCCATAAATGAGAAACCACAGCAGCACTGCTTTGGACCAAACTATGAACACTTCCTTAAAGGCAGTATATCACGAAACTGGGACAGTTGGGAACTCTGCGGAAAAAAATATTGAGTTCGGGATTTAGATTACGAGTATGAGCGTGACGAAGAGATGGTATCCCATCGATCGATCGATAGTCGACGAGGTAGATCTTCGGGGTCTATTTTTCCCTACTTAGGCAATTTTTCCTTTTTTTTATTATAATTTTACTTAATTAATACTACTCCACAGTCTTATTCGTAACAAAATCGTTTCTCGTTACCGTTAGCTTCTATCGACTATCAACTCCTTAATTGGTGGATGAGTTACAGGAGCCTGTCTCTAGTGGATCTAGCACTTAAGAACTACACAGTACGTCCGGCTGCGACTGTACGTAGGAAATCCGCTCTCATCCATATAAAACCTTTCGTGTCCAGCTGTTTTAAACAGTAGAAATCTGAAGTATTCGTGTAGCAGCCGATTCAACTCCTTTTTATTCCTAGCTAGTTGCATAGAAGTGAGTCCAGCAAAGTGATAAAAAGAGTCACTGGACGACCCGAACACTTTCATATCACACTTTCATCACTTTAATCCATGTGATACAAAAATGCAGTTTATCTATCACAATCGAAAACAAAGTGAGTTCTGTCAAAACTGTAAGAAAGACAAGGAAGTCATTGTATGCACAAGACAAGCTAACTTAAGTTTTTGTAGCTATTTCAATCGTTCAACACAACGTATGCCCAGAAATTATGTGCGGTGATTCCATGCATATCCATCATGTCTTTACAATAGTGAGAAAACATATGTGCAATCTCATTTCGCTCAAAAAGTTATATGGATCTCCTAATCTAGAAAATCCTTCCTTATGTTTCAGGAAAATTGTCGCTACATGTTAGCGTCTGCTTTCTTTAATCCGATAGTCCTTAAATGACCATTCATCCATTACCACTCATAGAAGTAGCAATTTGTGGAGATCTTTCCCAAGAAGAAAAGAAGGAGCACATAAAGTAACTATGAAGTGTAGTTGATACGTCGAGCATCATAGTCGGGTCAAAGTGAGATAAAGCACAGTGCAATTGTGTAAGCGGTTGCGATCGAAGCGGCGCGGTGAAACACCACGAACTGCAGCTAGTGACGGTGCCAGTAGCAAGGATCCTCCCTCGATCCTAATCGTGATGCTCCATCGCACTGCTTCGAGCGCAGGCGCTTACGCAACTGCAACGTGCTTTATGTCGTTTTGACCTTACTATGCTAGTTTCTCCACTGCCCAGTGTACATGTCTATCCTATTGTTCCCATCTCTTGACGTCTGCTTTTCCTAAACGTCCCAAATCCTTAGTTTCTCGAAGGCAGTTATCACAAGGGCTGTTCTACCCAATTTCTGATTTCAGAAATTTTGAACAGCGAAATTTCATGCTGTGATTGCTTCTACTTCTAGTCGAACAGGTCATGGCAATCTGCTACAATAGGCAGAAATAGCATTTTATATACATACATTGTTACTTTTTATACGTAGTATTAAGTATCACTAACTTTTGGTTGGCAAAGGGACCCCATTCACTTTGGACCGTTCCCGAAAGGACCCTTTCACTTTTGGACGATTGGCGAAGGGATCCTCACCATTTAAGGTGCACCCTATGAGCTGGACTTCCTTCACCTAAGGATTGTCCAGGTCCTCCCCATCACACTTATGGTATTAGTAATGTTCACCTGATTTTTTTCCGCTCCTGACTGACTCTGACCCTTATCCTTGTAAAGCTGGAGAAATAATGTCTTAAGGAAATCACTGACATATTTTAGAACAATAGAAATAAGTAACATGAGGAGATTGTGACATCCACCAAGTATATTTCTCAAGTACAAACGTAGTAGGGTTAGGGCACTCAGTCGCACCCTAATTTCTAGACGCTCTATCTTACGTTTTCTCTCTTAGTAACTTTAGTTTACATGTCATTGATCCTCTATGACTAATGCTTCGGTCTTAAGGTCCCGACTGACGTACTTAGTTATTTACTTCCGGAAATAACCGCGTCACTGAGTGCCCCTCCCCTCTCTGAACCACATTTTACCCTACTTCTAATGCATCTCAGTTACCTAACAGAAGATCATACATATATGCATCTACGCTGCCAAAGAGAAACGAAAATAACCACCCGCACCAAGATAAGGGAAACACACACACATGGATATTGTTTGATACTGTGACATTTCGGCAACGAAATTTCGTCCGATTTCACTACCGAGCACATTTTGTTACTAGTCCATGAGAATTCCATGAAGAGATCCTGCCCTGAAAGCTTCATCCTCTCTCTAGGTTAGTTTTTTTTTCAGGGTTGTAAGATAGTTGTCCTTGGTGGTCTGAGCTGTACTGGTGAATTGGAACCGGAGATGGAATGAGTACCTCGCAGGAAATTCAGGATTCTTTCGACGAGAGTTTGGATTTGTGAGTTTCTTGCTGTTTGGTGCTAACTTTCGCTCATAAATAGGTGTGAAACTTCTATTTTCAGAAACTCTCAAGGTCGAAATTCTTGCGCGTTAAAAAGACATCTGGAGAGTAATTCGCCTGGTTCTCACAAGAAGTCATACTGTGTCAAAAGGTTCGTCATTTCCTCTTTTGCTTGGGCTTGGTTCCTGTGCATAATTCCTTTTCAGGGCATGTAATGGCATAGCCCCAGGGCCATCTTCTGAAGGTGATTATTTTTAAAATGACACTCATATATAAATGAACTTACAAACGGCACCGAAGCTCACCGCCCTTCGGACCAATGCAAGCGCGCCAAGAAGTTCAAGTGGTTGCAACGATTAGCTGTTCCCTCCGTTTCATTTCAGACCTGTAAACTCAGGAATAGTTTGTATGAGCACTGTGCGATGTTTCAAAGACCCTTATCTTACAGTTGATGATAGTCACTTTAGATTAACGCTTGGATTACGGCAGAAATCCTGAAGCAGTCTCTAACAGCTCCCATGTAAAGTTTTTTCGAATTCACCTGGAGTTGCTCTTTCTAGCAAGTCCGTATACACCTTGTTTTGAAATTAAAAAAACACGGGTTCAATCGATCAATCGAGTTTCTTTGTGCTGTATTTGAAGACACAAGTTTATGGGTCGTATACCTGATATGGGTGGCTCTGCTAAACTAGGAAAGTTAACGAGAATGCTAATCACACTAGCAAAAGTCAAGCAACCCAAATCAAAATTAAGTTTTATTTTGGAAGCTTCTATTTTGGCAATGTCATCAATTAAGCCTATACTCAACAAACAAAAATACGCCAAGCTAAAGTTTATACTATGGTCAAAACGACATGAAGCCCGGTGCAGTTGCGGAGAAGGCGCAGTTGAGCGTAGCGCCTAGAATATAGGAGGGACCTTTGGTAGCCCCACCCATCGCTGCATTTCGCGCTGGTCCCACTTCGACTCTAACGGCTGCCTCCACCGCCTTTGTTCGAGCGAAACCGCTTATGCAACTGCATCGTGCTTCATGTCGTTTTGATTGTATGAGATTGAGAGATATAAATACTCAGACGCCCTATCAAAAATCTGTGCTCCAGTGTGATCTACCAGGTTTCCTATGAGAATTTTTCTTCTTCCTCGCTCTCATTTTCTATTTCTTATTTTCCTGATGTCCTTCTTTTCTGCAGTAGTAATGCTCCAAACGTTTTTATTGAGCATTCATTTTGTCATCTAAATGTGCTCTTCTGACACGGTTGAGGAAAGGGGTAGCCACTGCTCCCGTTCGGATTTCGCGGCGAGTTAGCAGTGGATGCAGGGCGAAGCCTCTCAGCTGACTTTGACTTTAGACATGAGTTGTTGTGGAGTTATTTTTTCGCTGTTCATGTTTTTGTTTTAGCGGAGTCAAGTCCACTAGCTAAATTCAGTGGGTTCCTCACCGCTGGATCAAATCGTGAAATCAAAGTCAGTGAAACAGCCCTCGTTTTGGCCCGGGCTCGTCTCCGTTCGTCAGTAGAAGACACATGCATTGAAGAAAAAGTCTTGGATAGGTTCGTTTAGTTTCTACCAAAACTCTGTTTGGCTGTTCTAATTGAACATACATAATGTCCAGTGCATCAAGCGCTCCCGCCCAGCACTTAGGCTTCGTAACCGCAGGATCAAATAAGGCAATTCACGTGTCGGAAGCTGCTTTGGAATTAGCGAGACGTCGTTTAGATTCTGTTCCTGACGTGCAACTTCCAACGTGGGTGGCTTTCCGACATATGAACACTATTTTTAATATTAATAAGTACGTGTTCAGTTCCGGACGGGTGGCGGACGAGGAGAACCTTGATCCTTCTGTAGGAACATTATTGCGGAGAAATTCCACATACAAAAGGTCAACGTTTTGTTTTTGCCTCTATAGACTTGTTTTTTTTTGGAGGGGTTTCCCAGCTTCGATGAAGCCTTTGTCATTTAGGCCCACGTCAGCCAGATTCCAGAGTTTTCCTGTGATACTTCTTACGCTTAGTTCTTATTTTGATAGAATAACAAAGTAGCAGTGCGAACCCTCTCACTACTTCTTCTCAACACCATTTAACATCCCGGTATTTCAGATTTAGCCGACGTGAACACCAGTATTTGCACTATTATCAAATTCTTGGTTGTTTTGACCATCACTTGTTGCATTGCCTATGGTGACAGTAGTACTATGTGTTCTGAATGAAAAACACTTGAGTAAATAGGTGAAGTGTAGTTCGGTTGAGGAGAAGGAGGGTACTCAACCTCGCTCTTATTTCCGGGAGTAGATAACTAAATCAGTCGGGGCCCTAAGGATTAGTCGTAGAGGATCTATGGCATGTAAGCTAAAGTTACTAAGAGAACAAAGGATATAGCTTCCAGAAATAAGAGCGCAGTTGAGTGAGCTCCCCCGATCCCAGCTACATTTCCTTCACACACAGTTCACACACATTAATCACTGTTATTAAATTATCAAATGTTATACTGCCAAATTTTCCATTCCTATAAGAAAAGAAAGAACTTGTCGCCACTTAAGTTAGCTACAGTCTGAGTCAGAACATCCTGTGGCTTACTGCATTTGCGTTTGAAGTGCGCGATGGGACCTTTGCTCATCTGCGCAGTCCGACTGGAACGAGGGTAGCCACTTACGTAAATAAAGGGCTTCAGGTTGTTTTGATCTTATTATACATTACCTTGCCGATAGTTCGTGGATCCAGTGTTGCTAGATTTGGTACACAGTTCTGGGTTTTTGGAATGCATGTGTATATCTGTGGCTCACGGCTGTCGCCGAAGTGTGTGAGTACTCCTGAGCTAGATAGGACGTTGAATCAGTATGCGCATCGAAGACTCGAAGTGTAATTGTAATATAGTCGAGTAAAACGACATGATGCACGGTGCAGCTGCGTAAGCGGTTGCACTCGAAGCGGCGTGGTGGAGATAGCGATTAGGGTCGAGTGAGCGTTCTTTGCTAAAAATCTCCACAGCGCCCCTTCGAGCGCAACTGCTTACGCAACTGTGCCCTGCCTCATGTTGTTTTAACTCTCATGTGTGATGATGCTGGAATATCACACACCATAACATTGCTATACATGTATTTAGCGCATGAATTGCAAAATATGTATTCTCGTCGTCCACTTTTGTTTATCGCGTTTATTCTGATGAACACATTCGACGTAACTATTTGTGTTTCCAGTTTTAGAGCAGTCATGCTATCTGGTACGCCAACAACGACTAGAAATCCAAAGAATCTCATCAACACTAGTTCTTCAACGCCAAATATGGTTAAACCGAATGCTGGTATATTTTAGGCTGAGCTATTGATTCGCTTTCCTAGTTACAATGTACTCATGCAGGAACTACTACGAGCGTACCGCCACTTGCTGGAGTTAGTTGTGCTGCTCTGTCTGCGTTTTCCTGTCGAGTCACATGCGTTCGTGATCTATCGAATCTGATGTCACCTTCTGTTGGTAGGTGCTTTTTCCTATGCCCATGCCTATCAACTTTACTCTTTCGACGACCTATTCAGATTTCCTTGGTATTGTTATAAAAGGAGGAGGTCCTGGTGAGCACAGCTCTGAAGGGGTGTCCGTTATCGAAGTATGTTCAGTTAACCTCAGTGTTGATAAAATGTTATCGTTTGTACCATTTCATATAGTAGATTTAAATGGTGAGGAGAAAAACTTCAGAAATGACTCTTATCAATAATAACGCAAACAAGAACTTGGTAGATCAGAGAATAACAACTGGAGTGGAGGCAAACTACAGCAAGGCTGAGCGATCTGATGATCGAAAGTATAGATTTTGCCATGTAAAGTGAAAACAAGCTGCAATTGTTAATTACACATGTTAATTGTGTGCTAACAATTATTAGCATGTAATGTGCATGAAGGCTGATGTGAATATCACTTGGAGAACCATTACTTATTCCGAAGCATTTAACAAGCGTTGATGCGTTTGTGAATTACTAGAACAAAAATTTGGCATAGTTGCGATAACATTATGAGTCAGGATTGTTCTAATGCGGATTTCTCAGCCTCTTATAACTCAATTTATTGGCGTAGTTCAAGATAGTGTAGGATTGCCTATTTTCCTAATCTAGTACATCTGCGTGCGAATATGCACCAAAATTCTTTATCTTTTTTTTTTTGCAAAATCTAGGTTCTTTTGCAGTTGGGAGACCGCTATGGTGAATCAGTGTCCGTTGAATTAATATCGAGTTCGATTCCTCCGAGCATTTCAAGAGGCTCTGTTATTTCTATAGCAGGGGCTTTGGTTAAGCGAGTTGAAGGTTTGCTCTTAATCTAGTTTTTTTTTCCATTTGTGCGTTTCAATTTCCCGATTTTATTTACTGACTTCTTCTCTTTGCCTTCTCCCTTTGATTTATTTCCCTTGTCCTTTTGAGTTATTTACTTCTTTACATACATTCGATAGTCGGACCCGGTGCTCCAACCCTTTTCACTTTTATACTTTTGCCGAAGGGACCCCCTTCACTTTTGTACGGTTGGCGAAGGGACCCTCTTCACTTTTGGACGATTGGCGAAGGGATCCTCACCATTTAAGGTGCACCCCATGAGCTGGATCCCCCTTCACCTGAGGTGGGTCCGGCTCCTTCCTATCACACCTATGCTTCTTTATCAACTGCTGCTGTTCCTAGCATACAAGTTCTTTCTATCATCTTGATTACACTACTCCTTCTTTAAGATCTTTTTAGGGGCAATATCACTCGTATCAAATGATTCATCATTCGTAGATTTCGAACCGATTGATCCTGAAGCACAGTGCCTTCATCGGTTGTTCGAAACCGGATTGTTTAATGAGCCACCGGCCGAAGACTTGTTCTGTACTGACATTTCTTTATAATAGGAAAATTCTTTTCATTGTACTTTCTTGGTCGTTGCAGTTGACAGTACTTCTTTGCGCATGATTGGTCGTCTTAACGAGTACCCAGGAGAAACATCGACAATTATGGCAAGGATTCTCGGCATAAATTTGGACAAACTTGTCTACTTAGGGTAATCTCGTTCACTTTCGAAAAGTTTCTGTTTCAAATTAAACTATTATCAGCTTCAGATGCACTGTCTGTAAATCATCGGTTAGCCCAAATCCGAAAGGAGCCATTGACTGCCAGCATTGCCGCAACAGAAAAGCTCGATATTTCTACTCGCTTAGTGTCAGTGTATCAGTACTGTTTTGTTATTAGCTTATTTTTTAGTTTGAAAATTACGGCTATTCTACAGGTAGAACTGGCTGACTTCAGCGGCATAATTGATGTAATATTGTCCACCGATGCAGCCGAAAAATTGGTTGGCCGTCCTGCTGGTGCAATGGTGAGGCTGAATAAACAGTCACTGCAATCAACGTAGGTATTTTTCACTTGGTGTTGGTGAGGCTGACTTATTGTCTTAACGTTTCACAGAGTAGTTCAAACCTAATAATATTGAACTAAGTGATTGCATTACTACTCAGGCGGAGAGGAGACCTACTCTGCCCATCTACTTCTGATACCTATCAGAAGCGTGTGGAGTTTTATCAAAAATGAAATAACTTTTTTATCTGTTTACATGTTTAAATTTTTGTACCCTCTGTTGATAATTATAATTAAGCATATACAACTCCCCTGTTTTCATCTCACTGATGTTTACCCCTTAAGACATTATTTTCAGGTTAGCCTCGCTCTGTTACCGCCCCATGCTGTTCCGCATATCGATGCAAAATTCGAAATGGTTTGTCGATGAATGGATACACTTGGATATTCCGAAGTTTAAGCCTTATCTAAAGAAAATAGCAGAGAGCAAAGGTTACAAATAAAAAAAAATCACTTGCATGTAAGAATAATTGACTGTTTCACTTACTTGCTACATCGATCTATACACTGAAATTGTAAGAATTTTCTCTTTTACAAATACTGTTTGATCAGCACGGTGCCGAGGATTAACGTAGGTGGGCCACAGAAATCTTCACTGCTTCTATGTATCGCTCTTTTTTAGTGCAACTTGTGCATTTTTGTAAAATACCTTAGTTTGTTATGTATTACTGATTTTTATGATCATATTGGCTGTATGTGGACTTCCTGTGCAAATATCTAGTGATGTATATCTTAATTTCATTGTTAAATTATGTCCTGAGATTGAGTAGAGTTATATTTGTGACTTAGCAAATAAGTGATAATTGCGTATCATGTCATGAAGGATTCAGTGAACTTCCATTGAAAAAAAAATAACTGGCATATCCATCGTTATGTTGGTCTCCAATTTATATTACTGGTTTATTTGTTCCCTCTTCTATAAATTCCTTTTTCTTTTTCCGTTACAGTCAATATTTCATGCATTATGGTAAAACGTATAAAATTATAGTTCTGATTAATACATGGTTTGCATAGTTTTTTTTTTTAAATTCCGAAACTGTGACCCAGTAAGTTTCTTTGGGTGGTGAGATTTATCATTCGAAAGAAAGAAAGTGGAAATATCGTCACCAAACGTTCCAGAATGCAATATGATACAAACAAACCATACACTGAAGGATGCAGTTCCATTCATTTTTAGAAAAGTTTTTCTTGAGTTAGTTGCATTTTTGTTAGGTATTAACATCAGATATTGACTGACTGTCATGTCTTACATCTTATACGAGATTTTACTAGGTACTGCTCGTAATTAACTGAAAGATGTTGTGCCTTAATGTTGGCACAGAATGGAGATATGTGCGTGCGCCTTCGATGGCAACAACAAAACACTTCTGCGAATTTTGCACTTTTCCACAGAGTGTTTATTGTCCGATACTTGTTTACTTGTCGTGAACTCCTGTCTCCTTACCAAGACTGAGAGGCTTCATCTCTTGAAGAAAAGACCCAGATTAGGTATTATGTCGTGCACATTACGATATTTATGACGACCGTGGCTACGGCCCAGACTTTTTCACGTCAAGCTTCTCTTTTGGGATGGGGTTTTCTGGAATTGTGAAGAAGCTGTCGAGCAGGAATAGTACTACTTATTTCAATTAACTACTTATTACATCCAATCACTTTTCCTCTTGTTTTTTAAGGTCCATATGATGTTTGCATAGTCGTATGTTGGCTGTCCGCATTTTTTTGTTCTCTGTTAGGAGATAACTTCCAATACCCCGTTTTTTATTCAATACTATGTTCTTTTCTATATTTCTCTTTTCCCCTAGTTCGTGGATTTATGGGTTCGTTTGATTTGTGATGATGAATACTTCGCTTTCAATCACAGTGAAAAATTATTCATGTTAGTACTCAACTTTTGGCGTATCTTTGTTTGCCAGGTAGAGGATGTCAGGGAAGAAGCAGCATGGTGGTCATGGTCATTCTCATGGAGGTGATGACAAATGTTGTGACCATAACCATGCTGGAGATGCTCATGGTGAGGGTTCTTCGGAACAAAATAGCTTCCCCTCCGGAGCCGACATGCAACAGGTTCGTTCTTACACCTACTCCAGCAAGTGTTCAGATACATTTTCAAATTTGGTTAAATCAGTTTTTGTAACCAGATGGTGAAACTAGCCGAGCAACTTCAACGTGTCGGATTCGACATGTCTCAGCTTGATGGTGGGGCTGCAAAATTACAAGAGGCAAAGGTTTGTTTTCTTCTATTTGAATATCGACGGAAAAAACTTTTAAGTTGAGTGTTATAAGTAAACTGCACGAGTTTTCGTTCACAGTTTGATTACTTGTTTCCCCTATCATTTTTTATACACTCCTTCTAACACTTGTTCTTGTTTCGTTGCTCTTCTTTTTTTCTAATTGTTTTAGTCTACTCCTCTTTTAGTTGCATCTCTCGCACGCATATTTTCGCTTGGACCGGCACTTCTTAAGAGGGTAGGGTATGGATGATTGGGATTGATATCTTAAACATAGAACAAACGTGTAGATCCCAAACAAGAGGGTAACCGCAATGAAATGCACTGGGGCTAGGCAGCAGCTGGAGTCAATATTACTCCTTACCCCGGGTTTTTTTTCAAGAAATTCTCAATTCCAAGATGATGTAGAGCCAAGACGAGTGAGAGAGAAAAACAAAAACATAGTTGACTGATTTTCTATGCAATGCTAATCCTTGTTAGAAATGACTTTTCCTTTTCCATCCTTTTTAATTTTCATCCCATGTATTCTTCTCCAACAAGTTTCCCTGAAGACTTTTGAATTAATTAGAATCAACTTTTCTGAATGCTCAATTGCAGACGAAAAACTTTGCTTTTTGGAGTACCCAGCCGGTACCGCAATTCGGTAAGTTTATTTCCTCTTTTTTTCTTGTTTTTTTTTCTCTATCAGAGTGCTTGTTTTTGTTATTATTATTGATTTATTTTCTCTCTTTCGAGCGTCATTTTTGGAGAGTTAGCACCTATTTCCAGACGAGGGCGAACCCTCAAACGAAAATAATTTCATAGAGCCTGATCTTCCTGCGGAGAAAGTAATTAAGTTCAAGTTGTGTTTCTTTATGTTGTTAGTTGGTCTATGAATTGGTGTTACAGATTCGGCATGAGCCGTATTCTTTACCGGAGTCATTCGTATGGAGTGATGTTGATTTGAATGATGAGAAACAGCTACAGGTAACTTACTATCTGTGGTATACGTGGACATTTATCTAAGCCACCGCACCTCATACGTTACTCCTTCAACGAATGTAATCGTAATTGCATTGGAATGAACATTCAATCTTAGGAATTGTATACGTTGTTGACGGAGAATTATGTTGAAGATGATGACAATATGTTCCGCTTCGACTATTCCGCTGCATTTCTCAAGTGGTAAGTGTGACAGCCAGATCAAAACTACTTGAAATCTACTGCTGCTTTCGATGGCGCGCTGAACTAACGACCCGATTATATAATCTTTTTTTTTGTTAGCTAGATGATTTATGGTCTCATTTTCAAATTCAAATTTTTCCAATTAATTAGTAACCAAGTGAACTTGTTTGCATTCTTATTGTTCTCCTAATGTTCTTAAAGGCGCATTTTGACGGTATGATAAAATCAAAGTTTCTTTTTTTCCCAGGGCAGTGCACATGCCGGGATGGCTGCCACAGTGGCACTGTGGTGTGCGTGCAAAACAGAGTGGTCGTCTTCTCGCATTTATTGCTGCAGTACCGCAAACAATTCGGGTTTATGGCAAAGAACGACCTATGGTGGAGATCAACTTCCTTTGCGTTCACAAGAAACTCAGGCATGCAAATTCAGTCGTATGAGACGGCGATGTTGAAATTCTGACTAATTCATTTCTAATCTATAGAAATTTAGGTCGAAGCGGGTGGCTCCAGTGCTGATTCGCGAAATAACAAGGCGCGTAAATCAACAGAAAATTTTTCAAGCTGTCTATACAGCCGGTGTTGTAATACCAAAACCAGTAGGAGTATGTAGGTATGTGTTGCAAGGAAATTCTTGACAAATTTTTCGTACTTCTTGTTTCATTTTACAGGTACTGGCATCGTTCTCTCAATCCTAAGAAACTTATCGATGTACGGTTTTCTCACCTTTCAGCAAAAATGACTATGGCACGAACTATAAAACTGTATAAGCTTCCAGATGTGAGCCGTGAATTCGATCAGTTGATGTTTTGCTTGCTTTTTTTACCTGACGTTTCATGTAACGAACAGGTTTTTTTTCCATTCATTCAAAGTATATTTAATGTGTCAGTAATGCACTACGCACCTGCTCAAATTCGAAACAATTAGTGAGAGAATGGAAACACGGAAAATAGAGCATTTGATTACAAAAAAGTGGAAGAGTGTAGATCAGTAACTGGGTTTTGTAGTTTACAACTGAGGTTGCAAGAAAAGAGCTTCTGGACAAGAAGAATACAGTAGGTTCCTCCAGAGATTTCAATCCATGTTTCTAAATCTTGATAGTATAAGAGCGAAGGATGCGATATTTGATGTTGTCACGACGCCCTTTTATGGTGATATCACATGCAGCTACTACGCATTACTTTCATTTCCATTTTGAATAAAATGAAACGAAGGCGGAAAAACCCTATACAAAAAAAACTTTTTATGACATGTTTTTTAGCCCTTATATTTTCTGTTCTAAATAAAACAAATTTTTGTCTGTATTGTAACCGTTTCTGTTTCATCACCTTCATACAAGAATCCAGTGGAACCATTAAGTCGTTTGATAATATTTCCTCTTCGTTCCTACCATTTCACCAATTAAGAGTTTACAGAATCCTGCAACGGCTGGATTGAGACCGCTTGAGAAGAAGGACATTCCTTCAGCGTGGAAGTTATTGTCTGAGTATCTGAAACAGTTCTCTTTGGCGCCAGTCTTTACAAAGAAAGAATTCGAGCACATTTTCATGCCAATCGAAGACGTGGTGTACACTTATGTGGTAGAGGTAATTTTGAGAAATATCGATGGGCACTATTACCCTTTTTAAAATCGTTCTATTATTGCTATCTTTGCAGTGAAGCCCGTGCTTCAACAGTATTTGACATTTTCTTTATTTTCAGGCTGGTGGAAAAGTGACAGACATGCTATCATTCTACTCGCTGCCATCATCTGTAATGCACCATCCAGTACACAAGAGTATTCGTGCTGTGTATTCATTCTACAACGTGGCTACGACCGTTCCTTTCAAGCAGCTTATGAATGACGCTCTTATTTTTGCCCATAAAGTGTGTTCTATACAAGTTTGGGAGTCTTCTTCCTCCGTAGAATTAATGTTATGTAAATCTTAATATATGTTATTAACGTTGTTAATTAATGTCATTTCTGAATTACAGCTCGGCTTTGACGTTTTCAATGCGTTGGATCTCATGGAGAACGCTTCTATCTTAGAAGAACTCAAATTTGGAATTGGCGACGGTAACCTTCAGTACTATCTTTACAACTGGAGGTGTCCTGACATGAAACCGCAACAAATAGGACTAGTTTTGCAATAGAAGGTAAGCATATTCGTGAAAGATTGTGTACATAAGGTCCTCTTCTCCATATTTTCTCTATTATATTTTATTCTACCTCTGAACTTTATCGGTTACCCCAGTAACTGCCTGCTAATTGTAAATGATGAGTTATACCTGTTTGTGCCTTCGTCCGTGCCTGAATTTGGCAAGAACATTCTATATGCTTCTTTATCTTGCCTACGAAAAAATTCTGCACGAAGTTATTGTGATGGCTTTCATAGCATGGATTTGCTGTTACAGTTACAGTTATTCTGGATTAGAATTTTAACTACTGATCCCTGCTGAAGACAAAAAACATTCCCATCTAGTTGACTCAGTTGAAAGGCACTCTGCTCCTGCTTCTTCCACACAACCATACAAAAAGAGGATTCTGAGGTTTGTAAGAAAAAAGCAGGTGTTGGACAAGGTATAAGTTCAAGTTTCTTTCAACCATGATCTTGTTTGATAACGTTTTCTCGTTGCCTGAACCATCTATTATTGGTTCGGCTATTCTCCCGAAGCGAAATCGTTTTTTTTCCATGTTCTTTTAGGTGGTTGTGTATTTTTTTTAGGTATTCCATATTTTATTCACTTTAAGTTAGCTTCGCCACTTGCTTCGTGTTCGTGGTTTTTGTATGTCACCACTTTTAAGTGATGCAAATAAATAAAAAGAGCTAGAATTCATTCAAGTACTGTTGCGTTTTCTAAATTCCTTTGCTATCTCAAGGCTCCTCTTTTACATTTACGTATCGTTATGCTTTGTGGGACAATTTTGGACCGCTGGCTCTGAATTCTTTTTCGTTATCTTTGCCCATATTTTGAGGGGATATTTTGAGCCGCTGGTCATGACTATCACATATGTTTTCAGAGGTGACAAAGGTGGGGAGTTTGTGTTCATTCCACATGTTGGATATTGCAGTAGCAGAGAGACACTACTAGAACGGCCCAGCATATCGTTTATACTCCGTTAGTAAGTTCTTGAGGAAGTGCCGCATTTCAAAAGAAGAATGGGTTAGGATGACAAAATCCGCAATTGATCTAGTCTATCTATCTCCTTGTCAAAAGGCGCAAACTCCAGTCCAACAGCAATTCGGCTTCCACTGACGCCGATACTTTCAAAGACTCATGATTAATAACGTAGGATACAAACAAATTATGGTGGTTTCTAAACACAAAATTTGCCTTATTGTATGTGCCCATTTGAGACTGAACCAGGGAGTCATTCGGCCTTGATTCGGCCTTGCATTGTATACGAATGTGTGTAATGACTCTTCAGTGCAGACTTTTCTTGATCTTGCTAAAGAAAACATTGCAACCACCATCTTATACGGATTCTCAATAACTAAATGATGATTTTTTTTCAACGGATACCTTTACTGCAATATCTCCAGATATTCCGAGAAGTATTTTGCAGAACTCAGAGGTTTAACTATGGGATCGGTTCCTACCTTGGCTATTTTCTTCATGGCCACAGGTGAAGCGCCTGTTCTGAAATTCCATCTTTTGTTCTATTCTCGGTACATGCTTTGTCATTTCCGCCACCTGGGCCATTGACCTCATTGGAGAGAAATAACAGGCTAATTGACTTTTACTTGCACTTTTACACTTTTTGAACGCACAGGTTGTTATCTAACTCCAAAATGGTGTTACAGTAAAAACGGATATGATTTTTGTTACATGCGAGTTGAGTAGACCTGAATGAATTCAAGTGCTGATTGGCCTTGTATCCAGTACTACTACTGTAACCTTCAATTATGGTTGCATGGTACTCGTGATATTCGTGGACTAGCGATTTGCATGACGTATGTCACGAATGTCATAAGTGTTGTACCGTATGACCGCCCTGGCAAATTTTCGCCGGAGTCTTTTCATCTTTTTTATGCCATCAAAGTGCAATCGTGACGGCTTCTCTATAGGAAAAAATAACACATATTTAGTTCTCTTGACGGTGTGCAGGATAGCTGAGATGCATGGGCCCAAAACCTGTTCGTCAAAAATATACATTCCACTGCTATTTTTATTGTAAAAAAAAGAATAAAGTTACTGGCGTATCAATTCACTTGGGATGCGCCAACGCGTTTTACTGGAATTCGTAATCGATGAAGTTTTGGAACGCGTGTTGGCCTATACAATGACTTGTGGGGGCCAGCCGATGGTCAAGTCAATGTTTTTTATCCTCCCATACAAGTGGTACCAATATATCGATTCCGGAGGGATGAAAGGCTTGGTGAGCACTGGGGCGGATTCGAACCCTCGACCGTGTGGCTACAACGGACCTCCAACCGACGGCGCCACACCCGCCGATTTTTATTGTAAGGAAATATAAATAAGACAATACAACATTTTGAGAAATTGTTCGAAATGTTTATTCGTTGACTTTCCGGAAGGTTTCAAATGAGTTTATGTTTATTTATTTCTTTATTTATTTGCACTACAAAGGCGCAGGTGCCGTTGACAAACCAGTTGCAGTTAGAGTATCAAAGCAAAGTAGAAAAGAATGAATAAATAAGAATGAAAAAACGCCGGACTAGCAAACGAAACAACAAAAACAAGAGGAAAGAAAGCCTAGAAAAGATAGAGCATTAAAAGTGAGGAAAAGCAAGCATGTCCAGTCAAGGGTCAATCATGGTGATGGGATACGAGCCTCTCGAATACGAACCCCCCAACCCCTTTCTTGTTCTCCTCCAAGGTTCCTGCGGCAGTTCTCGATTCCTGCTAATTCAATATACTGGAAATTTCATGTGCTTCGAAAAGTAGGAAATTAGCCGAGGAACAAATGGCAAATGTGAAATTTGGTAGCTGACATATAGCGAAGGAATACCATTTACTAGAAGACGAAGATTTGCTGACATGCTGTTGAAATAGTGGTATTGAATTTTTTTTTTCATTTTTATCTTGTTCTATTTCTACTTTAAATTTCATGAATTATCTTTAAATTTTGATTAAAGCATATAATACGACCAAAAAATAGGATAGTCAGGTGCATAGGTAAAATCACAGAGGGACGAAGAAAAGAAGCAATATGACAATATGCAATATGACAATGTGACCTCCTAGGTTCGACTCTTGGCTGAGGCAAATTTTTGCAAAAGAGGTCGAAACTTAAAACAACTTCTAAAAAATGACGAATCCAATTTCACGTACTAAACAGCAATTTAGAAGTGAATTTAACAAAATTTAATGACTCAGATTCTGTGCACATTGTCAGATCTGGGAGATTGCGATTAACTTCGTCATAAGAGTGCCAAAAGAAAAAGTTCAGATAGTTTTTGAGAGAAGAAGGTTTGCTCTAAAAAACAGTTATATCGCTGTTTTTTTTCTACTTCCTAGTTTTTTTTTGGATTTATAATGGGACAAAATTTAAAATTTTTCGACTTTTTTTGGATTTTTCTCATCTAAATTTTTAGAAAATGGGACTATTCCGAAAGGAGAAATTTTGCACATAGAGGTTTTCTTAGACCCTCCATTCGAATATATGGGTGATTTTTTAAAACGCCGTCCCATTTTTTTTTACAATAGGAAAAATCGCCAAGATCCCAATTTTCGCTCACGCGCCGAAAAGTGTATGATTTTGAAAAAAATTTCGGAGCAGCTTAGTGCCAAGCAACTCATCTTCCAGTATGTTGTAGCCTCGGATTTTCTCTATGAGTAAATTTCTCCAAATTTTTGATGGGACAAGGATGGTAAAATGCCGTTTTTCCCATCTCTGTTCAATCAAAATTCCAAAAAGACTAGGAGGTGGAAAAAACAGCGATGTGAGTGGTTTTTAGGGCAAACCTTCTTCTCTTAAAAACCACCTGAACGTTTTCTTTTGGTCCTCATATGACGAAGTTATTCCCGATCTCCCAGACCTAACATTGTCCACGGGACCTGAGCTTTTTTGGTCATTAAATTCTGTTAAATTCACATTTGAACTGCTGCAAACGACGTAAAATTGAATTGTTCATTTTTTAGAAGCTGGTTCAAGTTCCCATCTCTTTTGCGAAAATTTGCCTCAGTGGGGTGTCGAACCTGTGTGGTTCCATTATTACATTATCAGTACATTGGACATTGTCAAAGCGAAATCTTGAGGCTTCCATTTTACTGTCCTACGCCTGAAACAATATAATATTTGTAATTTGTGTCATCAGTTAATATTATTTACTGTGATATTTTGTAATGTATGTGATTATTTAATTACTAGTTTGATTACTTCTCTGCTGGTTATCAAGCTATCCTCAATCCACAACTGGCCACCACACACTCCCTTACGACCCCCTTCTCTTGCAGCACTCTCCCGTTACGACCCCCTCGATGGGAAAATCCCCTCACACGCTTGACCCTGGACCAAGTATCAAGTATACCACAATTTTTTCTGCGTTTAACCTATTATGCTTAGATTATTCTGACGTCTCCTCGATGGTGAGTATTTTTGCATCATTACAAGCACCTTCCAACATACCTCCAACATTTAAACCATCTCCGTGAATTTCTCTAACTTATTTACCTGACGTCATCGAACGTTGTTGTACATACAAAAACAACGATGTTGATGATGTGAGCACTTTTGACGTACTATTTCAAAGCTCCTCTTGATGGTGACCATCGGATCGTCGGAAGAGAAGGAGTCGGCTCGGTTTCTTCTTTACACGTCGCTTCCGCTAGATCTACACACTTTGACAATTTAATGAAGTTTGAGCGAGACCTTCAGGCAGGGTGTAATCTTTAAAGCCTTTGATGGTGTTTGCCTCCTGTTTAGCAATAGCTAAACGGTAAACTCATTGTTTTATGTACATACACCTGAAAAGAAAATAGGCGGGCGGGTGTAGCGTATTCGGTAAGAAGTCCGCAGAGTCGATGGTTCGAAACCGCCCTAATGCCAACCAAGCCATTCATCCACCCAGGGTGGTTAGCATTGGCACCAGCCTTGTCTGGGAGAACAAAAACACTGACTTGGTACATTGGGTGACCTCTGCAGGTCCGACACTCTCTACAAATCTGCAATGCCGACACGCGTTCTGAAACCTCAACGATCTTTGCAGTAAAACGCGTTGGCGCATGCCACCTGGAGACTATATCTACCTTTATCTTTACTATCTCATCTCTTTACCTTTACTTTTTGAAAAGAAGATGAACATTCTATCACTTTTCGAGAACCTTTCGGAAAGACCGTTTTTGTTGCATTTAAGAAATTTTGAAAGAAAGGTTAGAGACAAGCTTTGTGGTTACTGCTACATCACGTAAGGAGTTCGATATGCTTCTATTTTATTTTTAGATATTTAATGCGTTGACGTCTTCGCGCACATTCATGGCCACTGTTTTGTAAGTCATTTGCAAACAATGTTTGCTCACGTCTCTAACTTTCTTCTTTTTGTGCTGTGTTCTGTTGTGTTTTTGGCAAAGTTGTTTTCAGAGAGAAATAGTCTTCGTTCTGCTAGTTGAATTTTATCCTAGCACACATCATTTTCTTGTTAATTGTGATCTATGCATGGAATTTTTTAACTTTGTTGATTATACAGATTGTGTTCTCTTTAGTTTTTTTTTCATTGGAAATAAACTTCTTCTTCAAGTGAACATTACCGGACTTGCATACTTAATCCAGTTTTGAAACGCGGTCAGATTTGAGCATTTATTACCAGATAGTGAGTATAAAAGGTTTTCGGCCTCATCATGTGGAAATAGTTCATTTTCTGGTCCCAGTTGCGTTTATTTGCTGGATGCGACCAGGGACACGAACATTCATCCAAAACTGACAAGGCTTTCTGCGCAGTGAAAGCGCATAATCTTGGAGGTCCAAAAATAACACGTCCGTAGTATAAGTTTATGGAAGCAGAAAAATTTAGCAGTGCCTTTATCCTTTTTGATGTCGGAACTGTCATACATATCATTGCTGGTGAAATGTATTTGGCTAAGGAGCAGGCCATGAGTTTTCTTTCTGAAAGTGAAAAATACACATAGAAGTAAAAAGTCTTTGCAAAACGTTTACATCAAAGAGAATTTCTCACTTTACAATTTTTATTGCGACGTTTTAATTTCATTAACTTTTTTTATATAATTAATGTAGAGTGTCAAGATGACAAGATGAACCATTTTTGACACCACTTGTTTTTTGGAATTATCGTGCTGAAAAACAGCGTGGAAAACGGCCTCCCCATTCTCCAATGAGGCATTCGCTCGCTTTCTATTCGCGACTGTTTCCGCAGCAACTTACCCATTGGTTTTAGTTGAATAGGCTGCTGGAGGAACCTCATTTGATATCGTCCACTCTTTCAGGTGCTTCGTCCAAAGTTGGTGCGAGAAGGCCGTTTCGCGCGCGACGTTTTTCAGGACGAGCAGTGGGAATTGAGCATGAGCACGCACAAACTTGTACTCTGCAGCTGCACCCTTTATCCCTTCCTAGAGATGATTCTTAGTGAGATCCCAACATCGCTAATTATGTGGTATGCTGAGTTCAATCAGAACTGAATCACTTCAGAAGCATACTCACCTAGAATGATCTCTTGTTTTTTTGTTATGTGGTCAGAGAAGATTGAAAGAAGGCTTCCAAAAGAAAAAAAAACAATAGAATATCCGTCTTCGGTGCTGGTTTTTGCGGCAAGCCCATAGAATCGGTTGCTATTCCAGGGATTGCGGAATTTCCCCACTATACAGTAACCGTAATCTTCATCAACATCAACAGAGCTGATCTCATCAAAAATATTAAGCATAGAAACATGGGAGAGCGGAACGAACGTGGCCTAATTTCGACGAGGTGTGTGGAAAGATCGGTTTGAAGCTGAACCTGAAGGAGACGAAGTGTAATATAACAAATACCGGTATTGAGAATAAGCTTTATCTCAATCTTCTACCTAATTTATGGATGTTCAGAATTCCTGAATAGTGGTTGGTTTCATGATGCGAGACGTTCGGTTGAAAGAAATTGTCTTCCACTGAGTTGGAAATGGTAGTTTCCGCTGCCAAAATGGTGGCTCATCTTTGCGCCTCTGGTTTCAAACTATGGAAAAATATGGGAGATTCGGAAAATTCAGGGGAAAAAACTAGGCCACTTGGCCATCTCTGATGGATTAAAACTTGACAGAAAAAAAGACAGACGAACACCTTTTATCCGATTGGAGTTTGCAAAAGTCGTAAGACAAGCCCTAAAAGTCGTGGTAAATTGAGAGGATCTGTTCAAAATTCTGTGATAGGCAGTGAGCGGAATTTAAAAAAAAAACAACAAATTCAGGCGCACTGGCTTATAGTCGTATCAGAACGACAAATGAGTCGGCTCCAGCTGCAGTTGAAATCGAGCGAAGACATCTGCTAGCACCGCTCATTGCTGCATTCGTGATGGTCCCTCCTCGACCCCAACCGCTACGCTCCAGCGCATGTCTTCATGTCGTTCTGACCCGACCATGCTTTCTTAATCTTCAGGCGGGGATGCGACCCAACATGAGTGCCCGCATCACTGTCGAGACACGTCTTCATTGAATGGAATCCATATTGATTTCTATCTTCATCAGTAGCACTCACAAACCAATCCTTTTGTCGCTGTTCCATCTTGTAGAAGATGAGTTCTTGCCCGAACTGTCTGTCCTTAGATCTTCCACCATTTTCATCCAGAACCAAATGGTCGTTTCTAGCTTTTTGGAAGGATTTGGATTCTGTGCCAGAAAACTCTTTGTACTGAGAATTACATTTTACATTTTCTCCACGAAGTAGATCTTTTTGTGGATTCATGTTGGACCATATGGTCTTTGTCAACCCACAAATCTCAGACAGAAGAATTCCTCTCAATTCTCAGCTATTTTCGTCGCTTTGCCAGACTTTCCCCTCTCTAAATCAATACGTATCGGTTGCTTTACATGTGCGGTGTTTGCCTACTCAGCAACCATAGGGATAATACTTTCCCAGTTGCAAGTTTACCTTACTAAGATCGAATCTACATGCAGCTGTTGGGGATTCGTGGGCTCTCGTGATCGCATTGCGGATGACAACGCAATTTCCCCTTATGTGGTTTTACTAGTTCAAGTACAATCGCTTGGATTTCGATAAACAAAGTTGTCCACATATCTTTCTTCGGAGATGCAAAGATGAACCTTTCTTCTGTATCAGAACCAGAATTTTTTTTGCAGCGTTCTGAATGCATTCAGCGAGGTGCTCCATGAAGCTTTTTTCTCATCTGTGTTCCAGTACTGATAATTCGATTGAGCGGATTTCTTCCTCCACTCTTCCCTTTTAGACCTGCCATGCTAAACATCGGTCGGGGTGGAACTTTTCATCCTTTCGGAAAGAAAATTAGGTGGAGGAAATATGAGTTCATGCTATTTTTAGTTCCCTGCTTCTCAGGTACGGCAACAATTTTTGCACTATTTTCTCACTAATTTAAAAAAGCTCTTTTTTGTGCATCTAGCGGCACCCTCTCGTGTTTGGAGGTTTATCGGTTTTTTTTATAGTAAGAACGATTTCTAGAAAATGAACACCAAAAATTCCGAGTGCGTGCGCCTGCTGTACGATTTCAAAGAGGGCAGGATGGCCGCTGATTCTCACCGGAACTTGTGGAACGCCTCCGGAATGTAAGCCTTTCAGAGCTTTATTCCAGAGCCACTGCCGGAACTTACCCTTCCGAGCTGGAGATGAAGGTCTCATGGATAAAAACCATGGGCACGGACCTGAAGCCGTCGATAAGGGCGGCGTCTTAGAAGATACCATCGTATCAGATTCGATTAATTACAGTTATGAGTAGACGATTACGGAGGAACTCTATGCAGAACAATTGACCCGTGTACCAGCACCTGCACCGTCAGAAAGTGGTTGCGACGTCGACCTACGGGACAGCGCTTGACCACACGCCGCAACCATCGCACAGCAGAAAATAGAGAAAGTGCGCTGCGAAATTCCACCTCTTCCGCCTTGAAGGCCTGACCTCGCGCCTTCCGACTCCCGCCTGTTCGGTCGACTAAGCGTTCTCAGAAGGAGAAGATTCTGGATGGCAAAGTATCACTAACAATTTTGGTTAATATCGTTTAGACTGAGATGTTCAATTGTTGTTTTCACAATAAATTTTTGTTTCTTGAAGAAACGTGCCTTCATATTTCCTCAATCTAATATCTTTATTCGGAAGTGAGTTCTGCCGCCTCTGCCGTACCTAGATGTCGCCGTGATGTGATCGTAGTCAAGAGGGTGCGTACAATCTGATTTCAGCTGTCTTGCTGTTGCGATTATCGCATTTTATAAAAGGTGACCTCATTGAGTGAAGTCAGTTAAAGGCATCACCCCACGAATCTGAGGTGGTACGAATTTCAGGTGGAGTATTCGTATACGGGATCACAGATTATGGAGAGAAGGGTGTATTCGTCCATTTCTTCCTAATTCCCGTAAAAAACGGCCCGGAAGATGCGACACGTGCACAAGGATGGCGCGCCCCAGTCGAACTCCTTCTAGAAAACAGTGCGCCACAACGCCCGAAGCGGTATTTCCCGGGCGGCACTTAGGAAGAAGTGAACGGAATCACCCTTCTACCAATAATCTACGGTCTCGTATACGAATACTCCACCGGAAATCCGAACCACCCCGATTCGTGGGGTGACGCCTTTAAGGTAATCTTCTCAAGCTTCAATTAGCTCAGTGCTCTTCACTCAGTGAGTGAATATTCCTCTCATCACTGTTACTCGGAGCAAGAGTCGGCCTATTGATAAAAACCTACCGCTGAACCAGTGTATTTATAATACATATCACTATGTTCACTCACCGCTTTACACAACTTTTAAGATGACGAGAACAAGTAAAAACCGGATGCGACATCTCAGCCAGCTCTAGATTTCCGTACTTCCGACAGAGGCATTTTCATTATCAGAGCGTAATTAAATTTTGAGAGTATCCATCATCCCTGATCTTCACACTTGAAGAGGTACATAGACGCCTGCCATGTAAACTGGTTCCTCTTATCCCTGAAGACGACGACAAAGTTCATTCGTTCAAAAAATGTAGACAAAATATAGGGAAGGACCTAGAGTTATCCGTATGAAACTTTTCTTTTTTCGAAAGCATTGAGACATCGGTGTCTTCGCATCGGCGCTGCCAAATGCTGTTCACCGTCAGTTCATCATATTTATTATTTGAAGCATCGATTTCAACTCTCTGACCATTTCGCCATTGCTGCTCCAGGCATACCACAGGCATGTGTAGGTCCGTTACGTAGTCCTCGCCGGTACATCATCACAAATGAATTATCAAGGAGTGTCGGATATCGCCGACACATCGTGTTTTGGGATTTCAGCATGTGCAAGAAGTTGATAGTGACGTCCACACACAATGGAATTTGTAAGAAAAAAAGTGATCTGCAGTTACCCTCCACCGAGGTTGATCAAATAGTGTCGTGTTATTTTGTTTCACCACAAAAAAGATTCCCCCGGGTGGACGGAGTTGTGCGGTTTTACTAAATGTTAGCTTTACGAACTTGTGTTTTCTGCAAACATAGACAACTCTGGCAGCAGTCATTCGAAAAAATGAAACAAAAGACTGATTCAATTAGTGATTGAAGTTATCACTATTTCCGATGTCGTTGAGCTTTCTTCGTTCTCATTTTTCAAAGTTTTTTCACGGTTTCTGAATTTAAAAATCTTGCAACATCGACTCATTAGAAGACCGCAATGGTCAAATATGTAATGTACAGTGAAAAACTAAAGTGGCCATGAATGTTCGTTCCAATCACCTAAATTCTCAGGATTTTGTTATTCACATGCCTAGGTAAAATGTTTTTGTTTCAAAAGAGTAAAGAATGAAAACTGAATGTTTGTTTGTGATGCTGTCCCATCGGTCTTTGATGTTCACGTTGCTGTCGTGTTGTCCGAGCGAACATAGTGTAAACACATTTCGTGGCTGACGCTCGCAGGCAAGCCCTCGGCCTTTGGATCATAGACCGTAGTGCAAGGTCAATCACGTATAAAAAAACTAAACAGAACGAATAGAAAAACAGAGGAACAGTACGCACCATCACAAACCATTCTGTCCGCCCGACCAACGCCGCTGATGGCCTGCAGCGCCTGCGAAATCGATGCGAGCGTTGTTTTCGGCGATGTCGTGACTCCCACACATGCAGCTCATCATCAACGTCTCCGTCACGACGTCAATCTTTTCCACTACTTGTGTAGATTGTTCCAATATGGTGTTCAAGTAGCTATGAAATCCTTCCACGAGCTACCAATGTGGACAAACGAAAAAAAACGCAATCCAACGCAATAGCCACAAGTGGTCGCATGCCCGGAAGAAGGCTATGAATGTTTCGAATTTTTCAATATTTCTGTGCCATAAATAGAAATTCCTGCGAGAACACGTTTTCGAAAATTGCTGGGTTTTATTTAGCCATTCACCTGGAAAATTGAACTATTCGTGTTCAATACCAATTCTCTTAGCATTTTTACATCCAAGAAGTCCAGCGTAAGTCAGCGCGGCAAGAATGCCCTCTCACTCAGCTGTATTATTTACCCAATGTACGAAAGCCGTGTACTATCCTCTGTAAGCTTCTTGTCTGCTCATTATTCGTTTGACTGGTAGTGGACGTGGCCCAAACAGAATCGATCCACGAAAAAACTGAATAGCGATTCATTCTCAGAACAGCAATGATTTCGAGAAGCACAGGGAAAAAAGAAAAATTAGGTTGCAAATCTTGTGTATTCGAAGGAATTTTGCGTTCGCTTACTCTTTGATATTCACAGCACCAACTTATACTAATATTCTCTCTAGTGTGATCAGAATTTCTGATTTTCTGCAGAAAAAAAAACTTGTTCTTCGCAGAGTTAGTTTTTTTTTGTTGAAATCCTCACAAATGGATTCTCGAAGTTAGCTATTTTTAGGAATGCGTTGTGTTGTTAATGTATGTTCGTAAATACTGAATGTTTGCCTTATTATAACTATGCTGTGCATGTAAAAGCAGAATCCTGACGCGAGTTATCTCGAATAATTAATCTTCTAATAATTACTTCGATGATCCATTTGTGAGGGTTTCAACAAAAATGAGTAACTCACCTGCTCAGCTCGAACGGAAAGAGCACTTGGCTTCGAGGTTATAACAAATAATAAATTATGATCAACGCTCAGTTCCGCGCTTCTTCTGTTGACGTTAATCGGACACGAAAAGAACAAAGCGCTCCTCCTTGAAAAATTCACCTCCAAGAATATTCGATGAAATCGTAGCCGAAATGGGGTGGATCTTAGGGAGTTGAACAGTAACGAAAAGACAAACTTTGAAATAATCAAAATCCATCTCACAGGTCTTCACCGCAGTAATTCCACTGTAAATTACTGTATCCGGATTGTTGTGTTGTGGTCCCATACTCTTTTGTTTGTCTCTGTACGGAGCGCACGTTCAGTACCCTTCAGGCTTGGAGCTCAGTATATGATCGCTTTCGTCTACCACTCCACAAGATAAAAAATAGAAAGTAAAGTGTTTCGCGTAGATCAATCCCCTTGAGATGGGCCCACGTTGGACTTCAGTTCGAAATTGTAGAAGTTAATGACCTCGTATACGTACACCATGATTTACGGGGACCAACCGATTTATCTAGTGTCACTGTTCTCGCGTACTATACTGACACCAATCTAACGAAGCACGGAGTAAGTTTTTGTTGGTCTACAAGACATTGCACCCTGACCAAAATTTTGTATTGTGTTGTGTTTTAGTTCTCCTTAGTGTAGTGTTTCTATTCTAGCGTATTTCTATTTCCAAACCATTCTTTACAGTAATAGTAATAGAAAAAAGTAAATCTTCTCGGTAATAAACCAGTCTTGTTCACTATAGTTCCTCGATAGACTAGGTTCCTTGTGATGTTTTTCAACTCATAGAATATACGGTGAAGATCCCATCACCTTCGAAACAACAAATTTCCTTGCAACTTTTCCAATTGGCAATCCCCCACTCTGTTTTTGAATTTTGCGTTTGAAACCACTTATGTTGAATCCCTAGTCGCTGTTCTAAAATTTCATGTTTCCACACTGTGGACCCGATGAAACATGCATATGAAACAGCTACACATAACTCTCTTACCCTGGAAAGCATACTTTGAAACGCATTTCGCAGCGCATTACGATTTCTAGGACCATACTACTATTCATTCTCACATATAAAAACATACTTCAAGAATCACAGAAAGAAAAGTCGGTAATAAATTCTGCTACGATTGCACGATCCATGGTTCAAAACCAAACTAAACCCAACTATACCCTTTATCCCTCCAGTGTCGATAAGGCGGTGCCAGACTACTCTGGGAAGATAAAGACACTACCTTGACACATAGAGTTGCCTTCACAAGTCATTGGAAGGTGTTTACAAACCCAAAACGATTCTGAGTTGAAGTCGAACGCGTCTACCTGGCGATTGATCGACGCCGTGCACTTTCTCCTTTGTTCGCCGTCAGCAATAAAACTCGTTTTCGAACTCATGTAGAAGTGATGAAGCAAAGAACAGTTGGGAACCACCTGTAAAACTTTTCTTTCCCGCATGTTTTATCCTTTATCCTCGACGGGCGCGAGCAAAAAAACACCGGTGAACGCCCAATAACCATCGAAGCGCAGAGCCGTCGAACCACGTCGCCCGCGCGGCTCTGAAGGCAGCCTTGCAGGGCCAGTGCATTGTACCGGCGCGACGCGTTACGTTCTCGGCGGAACCGAGCACTAGTATGAACTTCCGGCGATCGATGTTGGGATAATCGATTGGGCGGGCGCGCTGAAGCTGACAAAAAAGGATTTTTTTATTATTACGGCTATGAATAAATTCAGATGACGGACAATTATACAATAAAAAGACAAAATTTACCAAAACAAGGTCATAGAACTCCGCACAAGTCACCGGCGTTATGCCCTAATCGACTGGAGTTTTATTGATCGGTAGAGATAGATAGCGTTTCCGCTTCTGCCGAAGAAGTAACGCGATAGATCGTTACTCAGACATTACATTCGGCTGTAACTTTATGTGTATGAACATAAGTATTCCATCTCTGCCAATGAAATTGCTAGAACTTGTTATGCTAGAAACATCCCTGGGAATTTTGAACCAATACTTTCCTTCGGGAGTTATCGTATTTTATAATTTATTGTATCACCTGGTATCACCTGTGCTCTTGTTGTTCATCGATTTGTTCGAGCGGGCCCGAGTAATACTTCCATTTGTCCCGATCGCGCGCAAGTGCTGCCCAGTGGCATCTCTTCTCGCGAGGAACTCGAAGAGCGTCGTACTTTTCTTTTAAGAATTTCGTGAAGAGGTCTGATCATCGGGTCGACGGTCTTCCTGCGATGCGTTTGATGTCGCGTGGTATCCAGTCGCTTACGGCTCTGGTCCAACGGTTGTTGTTGAAACGCATCAGGTGTCCGGCCCACCTCATTTTGCGTTCCTTGGCATATGCGGCAGCGTCTCTGATCTTCGATCAGTGACGTAAGAGTGAACTTCGAACCCCTCCTTCAGTTGCGTAGAGCGGGTTACTCCTAGCATCACCCTTTCAATTCCGCGTTCTATGACGCTGGTCGCATTTTCCTCCTGCTTGCGAAACGCCCACGTTTCTGAAGCAATGGTCAAAGCAGGAAGAACGGTGGTGTTGAATAGGTGAGCACGGATGTTCATGGTTTGGGTAAAATTGTGTCACCCTGACGTACCCATCTCTTCACGTCGATTATGACGTCATTGTAGAATGGCGAAATTTTGGTCGTGAAGCTGCTATACACCTCTCGAAGCATCTTTATGCATGGAGCAGGTTGTCCAAGGCCTCCATGACCGCTTCGGTCTCTGCTGTATCAAAGACTTTCTTTAAATCGATGAAAGTGAGACAGAGCGGCATCTTGTACTCTCGCGATGTTCCTTTGAATTTCGAAACCGTTGGGATTCAAATTTGAAATTTGTTGTAAAGAAAGAAAGATTGTCATTGTTGGTTCCTGACAGCAATTAAGTCGTGGTTGTAGGGACTACTCAACTATTCAGCCGTCTACCACCTGTTCAGCCGATCTTCGACATATTCTTGTTTCGTTTTGTCTTGAACACTACCATGACGCGACGCAACAAAGTGTGGATGAGTACACCGACAACAGTGAATTAAATTTTAATTATTACTATTTTGTTTTGTTAATTTTTGTCGGAGGGATGTTTACGTGTTTAAACTATAGAAGAAGAATTTTTATTCTATTCTCCCTGTCCACAACTAAGTGTTTTTCAAAATAGTATGTTTTAAAACTACAGAGAGAAAGGAAGAAGTTGACTTGTGTGTGGCGTTTTTTTCTGCCCTAAAAAAAGCGCGATATTCCTGTAGATGTTGTTGTGTCCTACTTTCCGTGCTATATAATGCTATTATGCGCAGCTGCACATTCAACCGATTCCCCAACGCGCTCATTTGAAACCAACAATACGCGAGCAATAACTTACTTAAGCTCCAAGGCGAGATAGACTAGAAAATGGGGCGAAGGTGAATGAATGTGTCGTCGAGTCAGAACCGGCGGCGGATTTACTGCAATACTTGCTCCTAATCTGACTTACAATCATTGGATAGTCTTGGTTCTGGTCAAACAAAGTTATACTTCCTTTATTTTTCAACATTAAGAAAACCAGAATTGCTTGTAATCTGAAATGTACTCCCCTCAATTTCATACCTCTGGTAAACTTTTAATGCTATTCTTTCAAAACTCACTTGTTTGTGAAGAAAAATGCGTCTCCAGTACCTTTGAAGAAACCACATGCATCGAACGTTGCCGAGAAACAATATCAGAGATACGACGCTTGTAGATATATGCGTTTTGTTCTATTAATCTGCTGCTATACAGTCGGCGGTGAATGTGTCGAGGACGACCATCGATTAGAGGACATCAGAAAGAAAAGAGGGTAGAACAAAGAAGGAGGGTGTTTTGAGGAGATGCGTCGCAATCACACGGCTGAACACATTCGGCACCGCCAGTGCAAAATGTCAAATTCTCCTTTGCAACGATACATCTAAGAAGAATTCAGCTAGCGCTGGAGCAAAGTCGACCTTTCGTCACTAAGGAAGAAGGAGAGAAATCTGCTCAATTGAATACTTTATCTCGCGCCACCATGCGCTGAGATTAGTTGTGACCTTTCCACACCTCGATTGGGATCTCAGTATTAAATTATATTGTAGATTACGTCTTCAGAATCTTGTCCTTGTTTACGGTGACAAATTTTATCAGCTGTTCATGATTTTTCCAAACGTATTCGTGCTCGCAAAAATTTTCTAATTCCCAACGAACAGAAACAATGATTTGGACTTTAATTTCTCCTCTCCACTATGCCCTACGTTTTCCCATTGATTTTTATGGTTTTACGTTTCATGCGTTTTCTCTTCTGATCTTCTCTGAGTGTAACTTCGCTCCAACTTCTGTTGTTTGAACATGGTGTTACTGCCAAGTGTACAGTTTAAAGCATGATTTACAGCTAATCATAAGAAAGATTCCGAAGATTTTTGAGTGTCTGCGTCCGTACGAAAAACACTTCTACTATGCCACTTTCTAGTTTCTTTTGAGCGTGCGCGAGTTGGAAGCAGAAAGAAAAAGGCTTCCCTCCAAATTTTCTGGGATAAAGTCGCCTATCTGGTTGTATAGAAGGAAAGCAAGTAGAGTAGAAGGATTGCATTCAAAAAAAAAATCCTTCTCGTTTCTCACAAATTTCTAGGTGTACTTTAAGGTGCTCCATGTATTTCATTAGAGGTTCGATAGCCACATTGAACCCGCATCAATCATTGGCCCTCGTCAGTTTGTTTTTGCTCCGATGGCCACCTGGAACACTCGATTGTTCGTCCTGCTTTTCTCTCATAGTAGTTACACATCCGAAACACTATGCACAACAGTGCTGTCACCGCTTTTGTTCCGCTCCTCATCTACTTTTTCGGAACAGCTGTCTCCTTGTAGTTTCTGGATATTTTCTTGCATAATTCCTTCTTATTTTTTCGACTTTCGCGTGGATATAAGAAATATCAAGAAATTAAAGGGAGCTTGTCGCTTTAGAATTTGCAACTGAAATCAAAAGAAAACTTGCAATTAAATTCTGACAACTTGTTGCATCACTCGTCAGTTGGATTTATTACAGTTTATTATTTATTCAAGTTATAATTTTTATGGAAACAAGGAGTAGAAAAGTAGAAAAAGATGGCTTAATTTTCGTTTTTTGCGTAAATGCTGAACAACAATTAAAACCACTTCCATCTGGTTCTAACTTTATATTTTTACTCTGCGCCTGAATCTATTTTGACTAACTGACCTGGCTGTACGGTGTGTGCATGTTTCGTCCTCATAATATCACTGATTCCACGCACCGACTGCAACGTTATTCCTTCAATTTACGAATGCACATAACGAACTTTGGAGATTTTTTTTTTGCGTGAATATCAGTCTTCGCTGAACCCTGAGGAAGAAATCGTACAGGAACGGAAGACACGACACTTAGAAGTATCCTTTAACATAGTCTCATTGCACTTTCGATATCTTACAAAAAAAATCTGTCTGTCTTTTCCTCGAAGCACCATATAACGAAACTGACGATGTTGGCATCTCTGCGTGCAAATTCGGAGTTCGGAGATTCAGATCAGGATTGTGATCTTGGCTTCACTCAATTCCACCCAGTCGTACAGAAAAACGGAGTTTCTTCGTAGGAGATACGTGAAAACGCGCCGCGTCCACGAGCGAGCGGTCGAAAATCGATGAGGCCTTTCCACCAGCTTACTCAAGTAGGACCAGTGAATAGGCTGCTGAGGGGGCCGAAGCGTTTTTAAAGTAGCTCGTTCTGACGTTCTTCTGACGGTGGAATGACCGCCGTTCCCGCACCGTTTTTTAGAACGATTAGGGGAAATTGAGCGTGGCCAAGCTCATACTCGTAGTCTATATCCGGAATCTATCTTTGTCCACAGAGACCTTAAATCGTTAGTTTCGTGCTGCCTTTAGGCGTTCGTGGATTTTCACTTACGATCTGTGTACTTTAGATCTCCTCGCTGAGCGTTGATCGTAGCGAAATGTTGATATAGTCGATTGTTATAGCTGCGTAAACACTGAACTTCCTCTCAAAAGATCACATTGCCCTTGTTATGCACTCTCCTTGCATGAGCACACCATCAAAAAAGGTCCGAATCGCAATTCGACCAGTTGAGCTGACAAATGTACTGCGAGCGGTGAATGGCGACTGCTGCTGTTTGATGTTGTCTTTTTTGCATCCCCGTACGACAGCTGACTGCTGTTGTTGACGAGCGGGGCAGCCATACGTCCGAGGGCAGCCCTGGGTATTGCACGTGATGAGAGCGAGTGGCGCCAGTTTCGAATTGGATGATCAACGATCAGCAACGCACACCTCGGCGAAAGAGCACCACACAAGGACGGCGCTGGATGCATAAAAATAGAATAGCATCCGGAGGCCGTAGTGTTCATGTGACTTCTGGCTAATACCCTCGAAGTGGCCTTAGATTGCGGACGCTTTTCCCAAAATCATTTTTAAATGAAAATTCGTTTGTTTCTGAAGTTTTATAGAACAAGAAGGTAGCACGAATAAAAAGGGGTTTATTATCTCTCCAGAGCCGGATGGTGGTCCACTTCCATAGTCTTTTTCCCATGAAGAAAAACCAATGTTAAACAACGGTGAAGTAATCCATGACTTATGAGAGCAAAAGAGCCAATCCGCCTAGCCAAGTGGAAATTTATCCAGACTAAAAATCGATGCCGACCGAGTAAGCCAAGCCGAGGCGTTTTTTCTGTTCTCGTTTCATACCCTTCGTCTCTTCCATACACACTTCATCTGAAAAGGAAAATAGTGCGGATTTCTGAGAAGTGCTTCTGTCGGGTTAAAGTAAATGTAACATCCAGTGAGAAAGGTAATCCTAGGTTCCACAGACCTCTCAGCAGCCTAGTATTATCGAAGAACTAGGCGCAACGGCAGTTGAGAGCTGCTCTAAAGCTAAGCTGTCCGTTAGAGTGCGCGTTCGCTGGTCGTGTGTCTACACTGGAAGTATGTCTTGCTAAAATTGCATTTTCTAAACTGATTTGGAAGTGGCTGAAGTATTCTGAACCTTCTCCTGCTGCAAAGAATCTTTTCTCGTCGGAAATTCCCTTCTGAGCCAATTTTTATTATTTTTCCAATCACTAGGCAAGTGTTTGCTGTGGCAATGGAGTAAAAGAACAAATAAAGGAAATCGTTGAAGCGAATCAACCGCTGCCTCCGTCATATCGATCGTTTGGGAAAATACTCAAGAATAAGAGGTAATACCACAGCATACCGCTCTGCCTCATAACTTTTTCATGAACATTTCGTACGCGCAGTTGTTCCTTTAAAAAAAGAGATGTATACTCCTACCGTTTCCTTTGATTACTGTTTTTTCACTTTAAAATCTCACAAAATGCTGTGAAATAATAACGAACAAATAGCAATTGATCCTCGTTTGAGAAGTATTCGAAATTTTACGAGTTCATTCAAATATTACTGCAAGGATTTTAATGCTCTAACGAAGATGTTGTTGGTTGTTTTCTTAAATAACGACCTTGAGAGTTCCAGGAATAAGCATTATTCTTCAGACTTCTCTTTCTTTGTTTTTTTTTTTGTAAGTTTCTCGAGGTAATGAAGATTTTTTGGCGTTCACCAACGTAGTTTGTGTTTTCAGTTGATGCTGTAAGATTATAGTTGGTTTGAAGGTTAGTAAAGTAAGATGTAAAGAAAAATTGTTGTTTTCTTATGCTTTTTTTTGTTCGGAAAGTCAGTCCTTATAAATGTTCGCTACACAAAATTTTCGGTTATGTTGGTTATTATGTTGTATTTATTTCTTGGGTAAAAATGTTCTTCACATTGTTGCAATGAGGTCCGGCCTTAAAAATGTCGAGGAGTGGGACTTTAAAAATTGAACTACCAAAGATTGCCAGAAATAGAACACTTTGCTAGCAATATGGAACTTTTTCAGAGCTTTCAGAAAGTGACGTTTGTTGTACTCCTCCAGTTAATTATCGTACTATTTCTTAAGGAATTATTTTTGTATTTCCAAGCTAACGTTTACCACTTCCGTAAGAAAGAGTTCTTTTTAACGGGTTTTGCCGCATGACCTTCCACGGGAAGGGCTTTCCTTTTATTGTTTGCGTTCGACTTAAACTTGATGTTTGCTTTTGTCTCATGACTCCAACCATGGTGATCATAAAACTTACCATAAGTTTAGCGATAAGGAAACTGTGGTCTCGTATGTATACAGAGGTGGGCCTTGAAATGTTAAACTAGGTCCTTTGCGGCATGACGGAAATTCTCGCCCCTTCTCGCCGGCAGTTGCCCTTCAAATGTTCTCCAACACGTTAGTTATTAGTTAGCAGGGTGCGACACTTCGCTGTTTACGAACGTCCCGTTCGCGAAAGCCGAAAAAGCGGTCTCTCCGTCGTGTTGCCTTCGAAAAGGTCGCATTGCGGTCGTTGATGTCAGCGCAGCCGGTGCGATGGATTTGAAAGAAATCACGCAGTTTGTGAACAAGTTACCACACAAAAAAGTCCACTTGCAGAAGGTCAAGGCCAATCATTAAAATCTTGCACTCACTGATATTTAGGGCATTTCGCTGAGACATCTTTGCATGTGATATTGATATAATTGCATCGATAATCTGTCGAAGATACAAACTTTTTCAAGGACTAGAGATGCCGCGACCAGCGGTTGACTTTGGTGCAGCCACTACTTCGCTAGTGGTAGGATTTTGTGCTCCAGTCTGTCGCCTTCCACCTAATGACGTGCTCCTTGTTCGATGGGAAAATTTTTTATGGTTTTCAACGAAAAACAGGAGGTAACTGCGCAGTATCTAGTTTAACTATCTGCAAGAAAACATCTTCTACCAAACCTCTACACTTCCCAGAACACTACCCAACATTTTCGTTGAGAGCCGAGTAAAACAATCGAAGAAGCAATCAAATAAGGAAAGGGGGTGGGGAGAAGAGCTATCGAAGGTTTTCCCACTTAAGCATCGAATAGATCAAAAATCATAGATCAATAATCAATCCTGTCCTTGGATTAATTTCGCTTCCACAATTTTGTCGAAGTACTTTATTTACCAGCATTTAATTTTGTGTATGTATCCAGCTGCCGCAGGTGAATTTGCTGCTATTTTCCTGCTTCTGAGAATTTGTATTTACATAGTTATTAAGTGCTTCTGCTTACTCACTTCCTTTTCGAAACAACATTTGAAAGCAAAGCATTCAGAAATGAGGTTTGTGAAATATTTATTGCACATTTTTGCAATTTCCAACTCTAAACTAACTCTAACTCTTACAGGATAATTTAAAAATAGCAGTTCTGGTAACTTTGCTGTGAATGCTCATGAGTTCTCAGTAATATTTTATCAATTTGTTAACACGCGAGATTTGACAAGTAAATCTAGAACTCTAAAGATCATCCACGGCTTTGTCTGCTAACTTCGGGAGGTGTCAAACCGTCAAACGTACTTTCTCGCCGTCACAGGGTGGCCACTCGAATGGCATCCAACGAATCAGTTTGGGCATTCACTGAAGAAGCGAATTGTGCCTTGCGCAGCCTGCTTCCCCATTAAAAGCCTAACTTAAAGGCACTTAATGTCTTTTTTGCCCTATGATGTCTATTTGCGCTTCTCGTTTAACATCATTAGCTCTCGTCCCATCGCATCTGGCAACAATACAGTTCTCTGTTGCTCTGTGCTGCTTTTCGATTTTCTCCGAACAAAGTGATGTTACGAGTTTGTTTCAGCATTATTAGGGAAAAGTGAGGTTACAAGACTCAACGATTATGTGAGAATAATATTTTGACCGAATGATACCTATTGTGAACGCCCTGTCGTTTAGAAACTCTAGCTGAATCAGTATTGATTTCATCTACTGGATTGAATCTCTTCAAATCTCTCAACTTTACTTTGGAATTTTCTTTGTGATAGGAGTCATTTCTTGGCAAGTGGGTCATTTCCGAATGACAAACTAAAACGATGTCATCCACGCCTTAATCAAACGATTTCAATGAGGTAAATAAGTGGTAAAATAAATACATATCAAAGCATATATATATATATATTATGTAGTATATCGTATATTATGTAGTAGATCAAATCATTTCTAGTAGAGAACAGCGACTAGGAATTCAACATAAGTGGTTTCAAACAAAATTCGACA
Organism: Necator americanus; assembly: GCF_031761385.1. NCBI lineage: Eukaryota > Metazoa > Nematoda > Chromadorea > Rhabditida > Ancylostomatidae > Necator > Necator americanus. The sequence goes on along the minus strand of NC_087373.1, from coordinate 15,806,799 downwards.
TTCAAAAACAGAGTGGGGGGATTGCCAATTAGAAAAGTGAAACGTAACAACTTTTTGATGTAAAGTCAGGATTCGGCTAACCGTGAACCTTAGCACGGTCAAGACTCCTTTTTTAGTTAATTTCCTGAAGATGAGTAGTCGATTTAGTAGCTATCTCAATTCGTCTTTTCGCTTTTTTCTCTTTATTTTTTTTTGTGGATAAACGAATGTTTATGAATGAACTCGATTTCGTTCCTATTTTTCCAAGTTTCATAAAGGATTAATATCATTTATTTTACTACATTTATTAATTTCACACCATATTTAATCATTGTATTAATCATCATTCACAATTTATTAGCTTACTTACTACAGCTATCTTATCAAACAGCGTTATTTCGCTTTTTTGTCGTGCAACAAGCGAATGGTTGCTAAGGAAATCCCTTTTTCTGGACTTATTTCGCTTATTTTAATGTCAAGAAATTCTCCGTGATCATTCGTAGCTATTCATCAGATATACATAATTATGCATCTTTAAGCCTGTACTCACCCCCGAGGTTTTTTCCTGAACTGGCTATTCGAATTCCGCCATATTTAAGCTCTCTGCTATTCCCTTTTCTAGACAGTTTCTCTTCTATTGTTGACATGTGGATAAATGACTACTACTCAAATTTTAAAATTGTAAACTGGGCTTATGTACCAGAAAATTTTATAATAATATAAAATTTTTTAGAGCGTTCTTGCCGAGACCAGACGGCCTTCATAACATAAGTAAAAAATAAGGTTTTTTTCAGGGTACCGTTTCAGTTTCGTTTCTCTGCTTACAGTAATATTAATCACCATAGAACTTGAAGAAGTTACAAAAAGTTTTAGGTAAAATTCTGGATATTTTTCAATCCCTGTCATTATTCGCAGGTTTTCCCAAGGTTCCTCAGTTCTTCAACACTAGTTTCTCTTAACTGTGGCTGCAGTCCTAATTCTTAGTCGTAAAATCTCCTTCCGCTTTTTCGCTCAGTTTAAAAAAAAAGATAGTTAACCAGCTGATTTGTCTGTTATGGAGGAGGAGGAACTCCGCTGTGGTTGCTTTGATGTGGCCCTCCATGTTCATACTTTAATCGTTTCCATAGATATTTTATTATCATAAATCGAGATCTTCTCTGTTTCATCGCGAGCTCTTCTCCTTCTTCCCGAGTAGTTTTATTGTTCTCGTTCAGTGCTAACACTTACTTCAACGTCTTTAGGAGTCATCGTTCAGGGATCCCCCTATGCTTCCTTCGCCCGCTGTGCCACCGTCAATTGTAATCTCATCATGTCGTTCACATAGCGAATTTCACGACACATCAGGTCATATCTTTTTACCAAACACAAGAAAGTGAGTTTTTCTTCCCATTTTTAATTTTTTAAAATTTGATTATGTATTTGATTCTTAAATTTACATTTTAAAAGCTTCCATCCCAACTGTTGTACAGAAGATGACTGCGTTGTACTTTTAAGCTCCTACTATTCTTTCTTTCGCCTGTTTCCTGTTGTGCTTCTTCCCTCTTCACCACCGCATCCACGTCTTTGAGATCCACACAAAGTTGCAGCCGTTAGTAAACGTACGATGCTGTTATGCATGGATAATGCCACGAGTTAGAAAAGAGAACAATTCCGCCATCGCACCATCGATTATCGCCATATCGATCGGCAGAGGAGGTGACTGGTGGCTGCATCAACAGAGGAACAATCTGTGATGCGATACGTTCGGTAATAGCCATGTGCACTAAAATCTTTCCAAACAACAGGGTCTCAAATTGAAATCCTCGCCATCTCTGTATCTTTAGGAAGTCATTCATAAACTGAAGTATGCGCATATGATTGTCCAGATTAAATTGCATGAAGGTCAACCCAAAAATACTAAGAAGAAATCCATGGTCACTATAAGGCCTGAAAAATGAACCAACTTCGTATAGTTCCATTGTAGGACAGTGCTTGATTGCTCCGTTTCCTTTTTTTCTTTTGTTCTCTCCTTCCATCCATTCACTAACGTTTAATTACTCCTTCCAATTATTTCAATTATTGAACTGAGTTTCAAAAACCATTTTCCACTATCATTCAACTGAAACTAACTAGAACTAGGATTTGTGAGTAGGATGGTGAGGCGACAATTCAGCGAGTGACTTTAAGAAGCAAGTGGTCACAAAGTACCATTAATTGAGATTGTTTAAAGAAAAAAATACATGTTAATGAAACAAACAAATAAACAAATATATAAGATTTCACTTGGTATGGTCCAGAGGTGTACCCTGCTCTTCGTAACATTTGTCTCACTCTTTTTTCATTGTTGCGTGGATATAGGGCAGTGAGGACAGGTGTTATGAACGGTCTTGAGCGACTCCATGTTCTAAACTCACTAGAGGCCATCGATGGGCTTGATCGAAGCGAGAGAAGAATCTGTAAGTAATTTTCGAAGCCCAATGCTACTTCCTTGGGAGTAGCATCGCTTTTTTGGTGCAGACTGAAGAAATATTTAACTGACAAAGGAGCGGAAACTACTGTTGATCGAGGCGCAGAGAAACAGACATTGGAAACGATTTTTTTTTGAAAAGAGAAAAAAAACATTATTTTCTATGTTAAGCTCTTCTCACTAGTACGTAAGGTTAGCACGTAGTTTACAAGTAGTACAAATAATGAAAAGAAGAAACGCCTCCTACAAAATTCATAAAACAGAAACACCAATTACCAATTATCCAGCGAAACAAATCCTTACACCTAGAATGACAAAATCTAAACACGAGAAGTAAATTACTGGTTCAGTTACCCGGTAAAGCAACTCTTTACAGTTGTAGTAATGAGATCCATTAGCTAAATTGTACCTAAAAGATTTGATCTAATCAATCTTATCGGTTCCAAGAGTTGCTCCTTGTTGCCTGGGCACTCGTACGCTCTTGTTCCTATTCTAATTCCTGAATTTGTAAGGAGTGTCTCGTGTTTCTAATGGAGTATTCTCCTACTACGTTCCCAAACCTCTCTTATACTAAAATGACACAGAAAACTTCTCTGAGCGTTGCCTATGAGCTTCGGCACATGATTGTGAAAGTAGTGATGAGATACAAGTGGCACCCGCCGTAGTGGGCGGGGAAGATAATCCTCTCAGAAGGACCGCGTGCACTTTGAACCGCCACCTCGACGGGTAATGTAGAGATCATTGTTATTTCAGTGATCACACGAATTACGCTCATTTTCAAAAGAATCGTGAACGACCGATTTATGCACGTATGCATAACATCAGCATTGAATTTTGTCTTTACAATCCGCCACTCATCGGTAATGAAAGGTCGTGTTAACACTATTTTTGAAAAAGTCATCCAGCAATTTATCGGCGCGTGTTATTCACGCATTTGTCCTGGTAGCATACTAAAATATTTGTGCACTTGTAGAAGTTTCAACTCGGCATGCAAGGGAAACCTCAATTTATAGAGATACTTTAAATTCTCTTTTCTTCTCCTTTTATCTCTACACTCATCCTCGTCATTTTGATGGTGTTTTTGGTGTTTTTTTCTGTGCGGTAAGGGGCACTATGTTTCGCTTTAATATTTCTTATATTATATTTATCTTTTTTTTTGATGTCGTTAACCCCAATCAAAGGCAGCGGTATCGCGATTTTGTCGTGGTGCGGAACCCACAGCGAAAGCGCAGAGTTCGGATAGTAGAACCCAGAGTGGGTCCGCTCATCCTCTCCTAATCGTCGTCAAAAAACGGCTTGGAAGACGCCGTTTTTACCTCGCCACCCTCGTGCACGCGCCGCACCCAAGTGCGTGCGGTTATGATCAATTATGTCTTCTCACCAGCTTATTCAAGTGCCACCAATGAATAGGCTGCTGAGGGGACCGGAACGTGTACATAGAAGCGCGTTCCAACGTACCTTGTACGAACTGAAGCGGTTCTCACACTTTTTTTTACGACGATTAGGAGAAAATAAGCGGAACCACGCTGGGTTCCGCAATCTAGCAGGACTCTGAGCTCTCGCTGGAGGTTCTGGACCACGTCAGAATCGTGACACGCTGCCTTTAACACAGACTTATGCTCGAACTTAATGGGCATCAATGTAGTAATCAGTAATGATGGCTGCGTCGACCTGTGAGGTGGACAGTTGACAAAGGTTGAATGTAGGCTTCAAAACTGTTTGCGAGGATTCGTGTACATTTATTCTTTGTTGTGGAAGTTTTCCTGCTCTCTTTATGCTGTATTATTTGAGGACGTCAATGAAACAAGAAGTTTTTTTGGAATCACGTTGATGAATTCTTGTCTCGCCTTACATCTTTATCTTTTTCTGTGATTTTTTTTTGATTCTATGTGACAGCATGTGGTGTTTGTTGAGAGATTTTGAGCTACTAGTCATCTGAGAGTACATCTTGATAACATTTCGCAGCATTCCGTGGAGAGTTTAATCTAAAACATCGAACTGACTTCTTGCCCGCAGTTCCAGCGCATTCTCGATTTGAGCGTGTGCACTATAGCCCTTCTTCCTTCTACATTCAAAGAAATCCTGTTCCTTTCAATTGCTCCTAGGAAAATTCCTAGTTTTCAGTAAAAAAACATAGATACAGTAGGGTCAAAACGATAACGAATCACGATGCAGTTGCCTAAGCGGCTGCGTTCGAAGTTGTGCGGCGAGCGCAACGGCTAGAAACTTGAGGGGACCCTTGCTGACACCATTTCGCGCTGCAGCTCGCGATGGTCCCACCCCGACTCTTTTTACGACGATTAGGTAGAGATGAGCGGAACCACCTCGGATCCTTACAGTCCTATCTCTAGCTTTTCACGCGGGTTCTGGCTTCCCTCACCAGATTCTAGCTTGCTGGTTTTAAGTTCCCCAATCATCTCAGTGCTTTCTGTGTGGCGATGGCGCGCCTGAGATGATAAATCAGTGTTGACTTTGATTTTCCAGGCTCAGTCGAAGGCGATAACGCCGGAACGTTACCCGTTAGTTAACAAAAAAAGATTAATACCAATCTTGGTTAGAGCTCAAGCAAATCAATAAAACGCTATGTGCTCAGCGACCGTCGAACACCGTTGGACATTATGGGGATCTACAAGTTTTTATATATGCAGTCCATTTCTATTTTTCGTATTGTATAGTATAACAATACTCGGAGTCAGTGTTGATTTAGAGCTTAGGAATGGTTCAGTAGGATTTGCTATCTGGGGGAAAATGTAGGTGGGGGCCTCTCAGCCGCGCCCTTATTTCTTGGAGCTATATCTTCGTTTTTTTTCTCTTGTAGTGGTAATAGCTTACGTGTCATAGATTATCCGAAACTAATGCTCAGGTTTTAGAGCTCCGACTGACTTAGTTATTTACTTCCAGAAATAAGAGCGCTTTCTGTGCACGTGAGGTGGGTGGATCACGATAAATGGGTTTAGACCCGGTGAAACAACGTGTGGTTCAGTGGATATAGTTCATCAGAAAATAAAGCGAAGAGCTCACAAATTTCCTTCCATACACGGTACCTACAAGAAGCATCAAATTCCACAGGCAGACCGCCTCCTTGCCGTATGATCCGACAAGGAGAAACAACATGATAATTTAAACATCTTAAATCATCATGTTCCGAGCAACACCCATCCCGCCATGCTTTGCACGCGATCGCGGATGTCTTCTGATGTTTGCATGAGCGCCCTACTAAGATCTCTATTTCTAATTTTACCATATAACTAAGCTCCCAGGAACAGCTGAGTAGCCACCTTAGGGACCTAAACCTTAATCGGGTGGCACATCATACGTCTTCCTTACGACTATTTTTGCTGTACCTTCTCTCTAACCTTATGATGTCCGTACGAATTGCTTTATTTCCGTATCGTCTCTGTACATTTTTCTTGTCAATCGATTTCGGTGCTGTTCCAAACGATTTCGAAAGTGGCCTCGTTTTACATCCGTATTCCATTGTCGACGTTTTTCAGCAGCTGTGTTGAAATGTGCCTTGTTAACATTGTTTGATTATTTTCGGTTTTTTTTTCTTCATCCTTTTTACTGTCTCCTCCTATTCAATTTTGGTTAATATTTCCTTTTTTTTTCTTGGATGCTTCATTGCTTCCATCGTAATTCCATTTTCGCACATTTTCTATCGTTTTCCGTGAGTTCCTCCTGTTATATTATGTTCTTTCGTTTTTATAGATCTAGTGCTAGCAAAATTCTACAGTACGCCACAGTCAGTGAGTTTTTCTCCTCATTTTAAAGTGTCTACGACCTTCGTCTGTCCGCATTAGCATTCAAAATTCCTTTTTTTCTGTGGAAGTGCTCCTCGCCTCATCTCGCTATTGGACCGCAGCCAACCCGGCAGCGTAGGCGAGGCCTCGTTTTGTGGTCTGCGCTCTTCCGCACGTGATCCCCACAAAATTGCGCGCCATAATATGTGTGTGTTCTGTTTCGTTTTTTCAAACTACTATTTCTTTTCATTGTCATTTCACTTTTCGTTTTTTGTTAGCATTGACTACTTTGTAGTTTTTTTCAGCAACAAAGTGCACCCCTTTTGCTATCCCACAGCCCGTGACTGAGTTGAGATCCGACAGCAAATGGGAGTGTTTCCATGCTGACTGTTTCTCGTATTTCCTATGATTGATCGGTGGTTTCACGCTTTTAGTGTGTATTTGTATGCATGATTCCCTCCGCCCATCTTCCTCTCGTCTCTTTTTCTCGAGGACCGGTTTCTTGTGCAATTTCACGCCACTGCAGTTTTTAACGTCCAAAGCGATGAATTTGATGCTCTTAGACTTGTAAGACCCTAGACACTAATTTCGTGATATGAATCCGTGTATTTGAGGACTTCTCGAGAGCGTGTTTTCTCTCACACACGTGTTTATCGAACTTGTAGCGATTTCACATTAGGTGTTTTGAAAGATGTGTGAAGGTTCCAACTAATTGCCAGGAGAATAACATCTGAAATGAACTTGGGCAGATTACATCCAAATTAGTCTATATTCTTCATCGCTAAATTGTGCAGTGAACGCTTAATTAGAGATTCCAGTCTCCTTCATTTTTCTAGCTGGAGTTCGATTTTGTTCATTTCTGCTGTAATATGACGACAAAGTTCAACAGATTATTAGCGTAGAGCTATTGATAAGCAGCCACTTGAGCATTTTAATTGAAATAACAACAAAGAAATGATCATTCGCTTCTTATAGAACTCCAGAGGACATCCGTGCCAAAACTGCCATTAAACGAAAAACTTAGTAGTAGCTAACTTCACATCTAGTCACCGGTACCAAATTTTTCGTCAAGCAGTTAATGTTTTCGTCTTCTTCTTTACAATTTTTATTAGTGTACAAATGGGACCTTAGAGGTGGTATGATCTGCGTTAGAACCGACGAACAATAATCAAGCTTCACATTAGAACCCAGTAACAACCATTCCTCGAAACAGCAAGTGATGTGAAGCGGCAAGTTGCGTTTTCGTGGAGGAATGCTCGTTCAGTTCCATTTCTCCAGTAGAGAATAAAACGTAAATTTTGGAAATGATGCAGAAGATTTGGAAGACGGCGTAAATGTAACAATCAAAAGCCAAGGTGGTCTTCATACGTGCGATATAAGGGGAGCCGGACCCTCCTCTCGTGAAGTGGGCCTAGCTCATGGGGATGGGGACCCCTTCGCCAACCGTCCAAAGTGAAGGGGGTCGGAGCGCCGGCTCCGACTATCGCATCTATTGTGGCCACTACCGGAATGGCTACTTACCGTAAGAAATTAATCTGCTCATCTGCTAGCATATGTTCTTCTTTTTCTTTGGCATGTTACGGGCTTTCTATGACAAATGACGCTATGTTCGTTATCTTAAAAGGGACTCACTCACTAGCAAGGCTTGCTCCTGTAGGATTATTTCTATTTTTAGAATTTAATTAGCAGATTCCTTTTTCCTGAGATGTGATTCACCTCTTGTTTGTTGTGTGGTTATATTTTCAGCATTTCGGAAAAATTGATCGGTTCACTCCATTAGAACTTGAACTATTAAGGGGTGGATGTTAAACTGTTCACTATTATTTGAGCTATTAACTATAGAGTATTTAATCGTTGGACAATTGCATTTGTTATTAAACTTTTTGAGCAAATGAAGCTGCAACCAGTGCTGATATATAGCTTGTCACCGCTGTAGTGTTTTCGTGCAATATCGCATCATTTGCTTAAAATCTACTGTTGCCTGCTATCTTATCACCTTTCTGTGTTCTACTGCAGTAATGGCAGCAAATTGCAAACTTGTCGCAAGCTCACAATCTGACTACGATTTTGTAGAATTGTGTCGCATTTGCACATTCTAACTCCCGGCCCACCTAGGACCAAAGCGAAACATTTTCTTTCAGGACGGTTTTTGAAATCGGAAGTTCTCCCCGTGCTAACGTTTTGATGGCATTCATTTTTATTTATTTATTTATTTTTGAAATATGATGTTCGTAATGTTCCATAATGTTTGTTGAAAAGGTGGGATGTCATTGAATTGCAATATCTAACGTACAAAACCATTAATACTTTTATTGAAATTCTCTGCTAATGAACAACTGTTGCGCCGTATCTTTCAAAATGTATTATCTTTTTCAGCTCAAACTATCTGGTAAGGTACCAAAGGTAATAAAAGGTTTTACTTTTCAATTGTTGTCTTTGCCCTAGCTAATAAATGGAGGAAATGGAATCGTATAAATTTACAGCGAACGCACCCTACGTGTGGTACCTCTACTAACATCACTCTTTTTAATGTAGTGATCGCATGACTACAGCCATTTGTAAACTTTTAAACGTCCCCCAAAGGCGTCGTATGATCGAGAAGCTCCTAATTTGCTTGTTTGCGTGACAAAATGAAATGAGCATTCTGAGTGCACTTAATCTGTATTGCTTGAATGATGTTGTCTCTAGACCATGCCGAGATCTTCGTGTTCTACTTTGCTTCAGCCCTCTATTCCCTCGAAAATTTTAATAATTAACGACGACCCAAAGGATATCTCGATATTACAGTTCACGACATGTTGACTTCATCACCACACCATACTGTTGTGTCCTCCTCATTCGCCGTTGTGGATGAAGGAGAAACTCAAGGTTCCCAAATAAACGACATTAATTAGGAGAGGATGACATTGCCTTAGAACCGCTCCATCAGTCATAAGAGAACTACTACGTAATTATGGTCAACACTTCACCATAACCGAGTTTAGTCATCAAAATCTCTGAGTCAACTTCTTTCCTAATGAAACTTACGGTTACCTACTTTGATGGTTACGCGACATAAGGTGAGACCCATCCAACCTTTCGATTTTTTCTCGTACACCTATACTATTTCAATTTTTCTTTATGTCATTCAAATACACAAGTCTTTATGTTTTTTTCACCACCAATACCTGCATATTTTCTGTTCTTATATTTTCAAGTTTGTTCTTTCCTTTCTTTTCAAACTTTTTCTTCATTTTTTTCTTTGGAAGACGAAGCTCAGTGGTACACTAAAGAACACAGTGTCTGCAATAAGGTATCGTAGATAGTAGAGGTCGGAACTAACAGTCATAACATAACAGTCAGCGGAGCATTGCGTTCAACTCTAACGGAGTTCTGCGACCGACCAATGCCTGCGGGCACTGCTCGGAGACATGATTCTGTTACATTGTCACTTCGTGGTAACTCCTGGGCATATCGATTTTTTTTTACTACGGGAATATATGACGTTGTTTGCCGACTAGTTCAATTAAAACTTGGAACTTTTGTTCTTATCCCCTTCACTTTTAGACGGTTGGCGAAGGGGTTCTCATCATTTGGGGTAGACCCCCTTCAATTGAGGAAGGTCTGGCTCCTCCCTATCGCACCTATGTTTTCCACGCTGTTCTTTTTTTGCTTTTTTAAATAAGCCGTTTTCTCAGCAGCTGTTTGCTATTGTTGATAAAACTACTGCAGTTGTTGGCTTGTACTTTTCAAATCGAGTTATGAGATTTGTGTATTGACACTCAGATTACTGTTTATACTATAAGGACTAATTAACCAACTTGCTTGTGCCCCAAAACTTTTATTTTCACATTTGGTAGCGTACTCTTATCTTCACGTTCAGTGAGGTTACTTTCAAACATCAAGCAACTCTTTGTCGAAGAGTGCAATTCATATCATGAAGCTTACACATTCCATTGTGAGTGCATTTTTCTTATCGTCTTAGTTGAACTTTTCGTACCTATTCTAACTAAGCCAACCACGGTTCCCACAAGATCATTGGTGACCATTTCTTATGCTGTAAAACTCGTGGAAATGTGGGTTTGCTCGCACACACATCACGTTGACTTTAGTCACACTGTTATGTTTCCTGTAACGTCGTCCGTTCTCCATACACAATATTACACTCACCTGGACGTTTGCGTGCATATGGGAATGTATGCTTATCATTTCTTTAGTGTTGTGCCACACGTGCTCGTTTATCTTCTCCTCGTCCCCTTCATCACACTTTTTGTTCTGAGTCGCTACTTCTGATGAGTCCATGATTCGTATTCCTGGGTGGGTGTTCTTTGCCGTTGAACGACCTCCCGCGCTGACCTTTTTGAGCGGGTTCGATCGCCACTCCATCGCAGCCCATCTAGAGGGTTTGTCGCAGTTTCGTCTATCAGTGAATTTCTCTGCTCCTACACGTAGATATACTGTTGGACTCAACTCTTCTTGTCGTTGTCTTGTAATGGTTCCGAATGGGAATCATACTACACGCTAGAGTGTATAGAATTTTCCTCTCAACTCCGAGAATCTCTAGTTTTTAGTTTTAGTTTGGCGGTGCGCCATCTGCGAATATAAAATTATCGCGATAATCGCTGGGTCTTTGGGTCATAGCAAACGTCCTTTTGTTAGCAGCACTCAAAAACAGCTCGTAGTCTTTTTTCTTACTTTTTTGTCTTGAAAGAGGAGGGGAGTTGAAGCCACATGCTCCTCTTCATCTTAGTCGTTGCTGCTATGTTGCTACTTTAAAATTCAGAATAGAAATGTCGTTAGAAGTTGTATATTCCCAAATGTCGCTTTGAAACAATCGGTTCTGGCTCAAATTGGGTCCGAAATCTGTTGATAATTTACAGAATTACATGGGATCTTCTCGCAACTTCTCAGTGTTTTAGAAGGAAGAATGGTTTTGGACTACTCTGGCTCTGCAGATCGTTTTTGTTCGAGGGGACAACATTCGTATTAAGTTGCGCTGGAAAAGCACGTTTCATTGATGACGATAAGGTTCGACATCTTTGCGACAAATCCGAAAAGAATTGAGAATTACCTTGTACTGTCTGCGGATCACCTCTTTGCTGGAGGTTCTAATGTACAGAAAGAAGGAAAACGAACTTCATAAGAATCAACTTCCTCTAGATGATGTGGAGATCGTTGTCGTGATGTTGTTTCTGTTGAGAGCAAGAGACTTTTTTCAGCCAAGTGACTTGCTTATTAATTTATAGTCAGATCAAAACGACCTGAAGCGCAGGGCAGTTGCGTAGGCGACTCCGGTTAAAGCGGCGCGGTGAAACTAGTGGTTGTAATCGAAGTGGTACCCCCGCCAGTTTCACTCATCTCTGCTGGAGTCGCTTGCAACAGCCACCTCAACCGCGGTGCTCCGAGCGCAGCCGCTTCCGCAACTGCAGCCAGCTTCAGGTCGTTTTGACCCCACTAAAACAGCTCTAGAACTGTCCCGTTTCCTTTCCAATTCTATATATTGTATATATGGCTATCTCAATATTTAGAGTGCTTTGTTATTATGCACTTAGTTTGTGTTAGTATTTTAGCTGAGGTAAATGTGATATTTTGATGGTTTTTTTGCAACGGTAACTAATCGCCCGCTTCTCAAGAGCAGATTGGAACTACTCCTGACTGTGTGGCATAGTTTTTTTTTGCACAGATGTTTTTTTCTTCAGTGCTCTTCTCCGCTGTCGAAACATGCGTTTTTGTTGAATTCCATTCTTAATTTTATTCGTGTGAACAAGACTCGTTGATAGAACTTGTTTTCTGCTATTCATTGCCCATTTCCGTTTTCGTTTTGCGCCCATTCTTACGTTCTAGATGTGAAAGGTGCATTGGATCTATCTACTGTCTTTAGTGTGTCTACCGACGTGCTATGACTAAACCATATTCATCAGCGTCGATTGCTAGTTTCGAATTCACGAACGGTTTTAGTTTAATGTGTGCGCATTCTCAACATTGTTCTTTTCTAGATTTTTCCTTTTTTGTTTTATCAGTTCCAGCCAAGGTTGGATTTTTCGTGCGCGTCTTCAAACACCATCTTATATTCAGTATCGGTCACACTATATAGACTATTTATGTAGGTCTGCAATCGTACATGCGAAAAAGTTGCTGTGCTATTACCACTCTCATTTTCATCATATGCTATAATTGATTCGAGAATTTAATTTGTTTGATACATTTGCACAAGCGATTCAATGTGTTTGGTTGATAAAATCTGAATGCGTTGCGGTCAGCAGAAAAAAGGCTCGCCTCTACTATTACCCATCCAGTGATCCTCTAAAGATTAAGATTTCTGGCATGGACCTGTACTTGCTTCAGCAGTTAAAGGCATCACCCCATGAATCTGAGGTGGTACGGGTTTCAGGTGGGGTATTCGTATACGGTATCTTAGATTATGGAGAGAAACGTGATTCCGTCCATTTCTTCCCAATTGCCGTTAAAAACGGTACGGAAGATGGGGCGCGTGCGCACAAGGCTGGCGCGCTCCAATCGAACTCCTCGTAGAAAATAGTGCGCCGGAACGCTCGAAGCCGTATCGAACTGGAAGGGTCACCTTTATATTTGTAGTTCGCGCCCCTATACATTTTCTGCGAGGTTTTCACAATACAATTTTGTAATATGCAATACTTAATCGCAATCACCACACGTGCGAATTAGGTCGCGTGTTCTTCTTTATATTGATGATTGATATTTGATCTTCTTCAAGTCATTCTTCATAATCCTACACTTTTGTTAATGGGATTCCAGCCGTTTTTCTACACGGAATATTTGGAGGAAGTCAGTACGAATCAATTTAAAAAGATCCACTACATTTCCAAAGTTCAGTAAAAAAGATTGCAGTAGGAACCCATTTCAAAGGGCTGCTGTATTCCTTTTAGATTTTATAAATGTGCACTTTGGAGCCTTTTTTGTGTGGACTTTATGACTTCTCTAGATGCTCGCCGTAAAGTGTTAGATTTTAAATCTTTGCAGGAATAATTTCGTTCCTCACTGTTTGTTCAACCTTGAAATATTTGTATGACTTCTCCACTTCGTTTTTTTTTTCATTAGATCTAAAGAAGTTCATGTTCATGGTTGACCTTCGTTAGAATAGCGCACGCGTCAAGGTTTTGTATACATGAAAACAATCTTTCCATAGGAGCTTTCTATCCATTCAAATACATTGCACATCAAAAGTTCCATTCTTGAGGAAACCGTAAACAACTCGTTAATGTTTATATTGAACCTTAGTTTATCGGTTCCATTTTCGAGCTACACTTCCATTTTTTAATACATGGGAAGTTGGAAAAAGATACAAGACGGACGTTTGTTTTGTGATAGTCAAATTCTTGGTATAGCTGCTGGTCTGGTACGGGAGTGGAAGGAAAATTTCTCAGTTTGAACGTAGTGTGTTATTTTGTGTATGCGTATGCATTCGTACCAGTAAGGCGAGATGATTCAGGAAACGTTCTGCGCGGCCGATCAATCCACGCCATTCAAGGCTCCCCTTTCGCTGGTGTAATGATTCGGCCTTTTTTTTGACTAACTAAAAACTTTATGATGCTGTTGGCTCATCACTGCCACTATCGAGCACAAACTTTTTCTTCGTACATGGTTCTAGATGCTGGCTATCTATAACGCTTTCATTTTCGGTACTACATCTGTTGCTGGACAGACGTGTGTGCGCATCTGGAACAGCTCCAGGTTGTATCCTGACGTGAATAGTATAGTCCTGCAAATCCATCTCAAATTGATTATGTCTAATTATGGAATGTGAAAACTTATACGGATTCAGATTTGATTGAGTCTTTCCTCTCATTGTAATTTGGAGAGGTTTTGAATTTTGCCACATCTAGTGATATGGAGAGTCTACAAAATAAAGTAAATTTCGTAGTTGGAAATTGTCAAGTTATTAAGCTCAGTGAATGAATGTTCGACTTAATCTGGCCTATCTTCGCAGTTTTTGTTTATTCTGCGAATTCCATTTGCGAATACCGATCAGTTGTTTCATACGCTCAACATACTTTTAAACCACAGGTAGGAACGGTCATTTGAGTTTGTGTTCTGGCTTAATCAAAGCTCACAAAAAGAGTCCCGCGAAAGAATGCCACTTCTTTGACTCTAGTAGGTACTCTCTGAAATGTTAAGAAGAACCTTACAACGAAACTTCGAAACAATATTTCCCGACTACAGCAACAAAGTTGTTTCCATTGTTCTTATTTGTCCATTATGTCGAGCTTTCGCTTTTGAACTGCTTTTGAACTAACCTGATAACGCAGGAAAGCTAGGGGTGGATGCGGGCCGCTGAGGAAGTAAACCAATTTTTTAAATGCGCATTACCTGGATTGGATTGCGCCGCTGATCTGTGCAGGAAAGCACTGGCTACTTCTTATCAGAATATTATTTCCTATTGTTGCCATTGAAATAGTGACATTATAAGACGTAACGAATGTACGCGTTTGGGCACGGATTAGAACGGAGCGAGAATAATTTGTCGATCAAAAAGTTAGTAAAAAGTCGATATTTTCTTGTTACCTATTGGGGGGACGGCTTTAATGCATGACAGCAGTAGAGTATAAATGTGATAATCTCTAGTACGTATGTTTGGGAATTTCATGTTGATCACAGGTTTTATTATTATCCATAGTTGATACTGTGAAGCGTTCGAAATCTTTGAATGTTCGTTCTTTGCTATGGTTCAAAAGTGCGCTTAACGCGCAGAACAACTGATCGGTATTTTAATTTATGGATTCACTGGGAGTTGTCACTGTAGTTCCGGGCTGTGTACTGCTAGCACATTTTGCGTTTTCTTTCCATCTTATGATGGGCGCCAAGTAGGTGTTCGGAGCATGAATAATGTCATTCTAGCCAAGGTCTCTTCGTTTCTCTGCGGTTTCGCTGTTTTCTGTTTTTTCATGTCCTTCATTCCATCCCTGTAACCTTCTCTTCACGATTTCTTCTCATTCATGGAATTTGACGTAAAAAGTTGATGCAGTCGTTGGTTCTACAAGTTAAACCTGTTGTTAGTTTAGTGGTTAGTTTTAACGCGTATGCTGGCAACCTATAAGAACTTTAAGCACTTAACAATTCACTGAGTTAAATTACGTCGGCATTTACGAAATACTGACGAAAAACGGGAGCCTAGTAGGAGATAAACCTTTTTCATCTTTGGACTTCACAATAAGCATAACGGTCAACTCCTTTTATATCGTTGAGTTTAGTGAATATTAGTCATTCTAAAATTTTATTTCATACAAACTCATGACGAAACGTAATTTCATATGAGGGCTGGTTCGTAGTACCATAGTTCACAATAATGTTGTCACCAATGAAGGAGTGCTCTATTAAAATTTGATTCTCTCTTTATTTCAGCATCACGTGCTTTCCAATCGTACACTTGTTATGTTTCCATATCGATTCCCATGAATAAGTTTTTGGAGTGATTATAAGAGTCGCTACATCTACGACTAATTGAACACGTAATCGAAGAAAATTAGAATCAGAGGAAGCCTTTAACGTGAATGTAGCGCATTCCATTTAGAAGCATGTTTATTGTCAACAGAGATACGTTAGCGTTTTTAGACCTGACGTTTCAGTACCGTTGAAGATAGGTTTCTGTATTCTGTTTGCGACGAATAACATTGGCCGACTAAGTTCTACCTTGAGTAAAAGTGCAAGCGTTTCATTGTCGCTGCGTTGGAGAAATTGCGACATTTTCGTATTTTTTGTCAGATGCGCCAGTCTAGACTGTGGTCAAGCCTAGCAATTGCATAATCTTGACTGGCGCATCTGATTATTACTGAGTATAGTGTGTGTGCAAAATTTACTTGGTTCTTTCATTGTAGGTCATTAAAGAGAACACAGCTATCAATCACCGTGAAATAAACGCGAAGTCCGTACATTCATTTCAACTTCATTTTCATGTGTGCTTTTGGGAAAGAAAATGATTCGGTCTTATTAGAAGAAAACTCTCATTAACAACTGCAAGATGTTCATTGCTCAAAAATCTTGGAAATAATCAGTATTGATTTCTTCTAGATATTGCTCCGAAGACATTTAGTGTTGCTAACGAAGGCTCATGTCTGTAATTCTATAACAAAATCACATCTCCAACAGCTGTCGTTCAAGCTCTACTTCGGAGTTCTCAAACCATGATGTTTTTGTTTTGCTTATTCGTATTATGTCAACTTTACTTTATTCTCTACATCTGTGAGCAAAGTATCACTATTTTCACGTAGTCTTATTGGGTGAGGTCATAACAGAGTAAGAATTTGTAATTAATCATGAATTACGCACACGACGCGTTGTTGCAGTTCTCGAAATGCTTTATGTACACATGAAAAATTTTGCTGCAACGCTTTTTTTTCTGGCGAGTTTTTGTCTCATAGTAACCATCATATTATGGATTTTTCAGTTTGCTACAGTTTCAGTAGAAGAAACGTCGTCGTATAGTGTTGTCGTACGCATTTCTACGCATACATGTTTATGTGCACTCAGTCATTCTCAAGTATTTCACCAATTCTTTTGAAATCGGATATTATTTACTCAATTTCTGTCGCGCCTCTGAAGGAGAAGCAACATTTCGAATCACTTAAAATATAAGTAAAGCGTCGCGCATTCTTCTCTTTTCTATATGATTCTAATTCATAGTTGACAAAACCTTTCTTTCGAATGAATAGTCGATTGTTAAGAATGTGATACGATGCGTGCTTTCGCGAATAATCAAGAAATGTTTCATGTGTTTACCACTCTGAACTCAAAGACGGAAGAAAAAGAAGCAACCGCTGCATATGTGCACCACTGAGTCGATAGCACGGCAAAGTGTGCGTTTATTTTTCGTTTGTATTCCGCGAAACGCCTGAATTTCCAGGCAGGGCGTGTGTGTGACAGACGTATGCGAAGATCTCCTTTACCACCTTTGCGTCGTCTGTCGCCGAGATTTTGCACATGTCGTTTTTTACCCTTTATTTGATATGATGCCACAACTGGAACTGTGTAAATGGTTTTGCAAGCAACGCTGAAGCATACGTGACAGAACAGCTTTGCGGTAACTGACAGTGACTTCTGCGGAGGCGACCGTGTAGATCGTCCTTTCTGTACTTTTCCTTTCAACTCAGTCGACATTGCCTGTGAATCCAGGCAGTGATATAATATAATGAAACATGGAAGACTTAGTGTGAGATCAACACTGTTGGAATCTGACGACAATGAAAAAACAGGGACAAGTGATGAGGAAGGAAATACACTCAAATATTTGAAAAAAAAAACAAGGTAGGAATAAAATGAATGGGTAAGCGGATCATTTTGTACGAGCTCTTAGGAGTCTACTTTTTAATTTTGAATCAGAATGAAGCGAAAATATATGTAAGTGCTAAAAGTGTTGGATTGTCATTTGCGTCATTGAAACTTTAAAGACAAGTTTAAAAAGTGACTATTTCTGTAAGACATCAAAATTCTATTGTATTAGGGACAATTATGAATGATTGGGGCATCTAGTCACTACTACAACGGATTACAGTTAGTTAAAATGCCGCACTCCTCGCCGTCGTCTTGCATGTATGTTCATACTCTATCACGACGAAGTACAAGCATGCATACTACCTGAGAACAATGTTAAAAAGATTTCATCACTAACCTGTAGAGCTTTGAAGCTTTTAGTCACATATACCATAGCATGTTAGTAAAGAAAATATCTGCATGAGAAATTTGTAGATAGTCCGTAAAGTAGCGTTTTAGTACTGAATATCATCATTTGAGCATTGGAAGTGAATTGTAAAATTGGGCTGTGCGGTTCTGATGTCATTGCTTTTCGTCACTTAGTTCGTGAGAGCAGTAAGGTATTCTCTTCTTGTTAATTCTTTTTGTCCGCATCATCGTCATTCGACAATAGTTCGGAGAAAAATTTGTTGTAACAAGCAGAATGTGAGCGAACTTCCCTCCCCATCCGTCATCGGACTCAAAAGAAAAGATGCTTCTTTAATTGCTGTTGGTCCCACTCACTTACTTCTAGTTGATGCTTAGTTTTCTTTTTCGCGAAGAGCATCATTGGATCGATAGTATACTGCTTCAACCACCGTGAAGGAGATTCGCTTATTTAGATGATCAGTAGTTTAGATGCGATAGTAGCGAGCGGGACTCCGACCCCTTCATCTTTGGAGAGTTGGCAAAGTGACCCCTTCACCTTCAAGCAATCTTGAGTGACCCATCTATGAGTGCATTGGTAGGGCGCGATATTGACGTGATTGATATACAGCTCCAGTGAACCCTTCTTGAATTTTCACTTCCGCGTAATTTGAATATTTAGATGAGTCAAGAATTATGTCTTCTGGAGGGATAATTACTCGAGCAGTATCCAAAGTACCTTAGCGTTGCTGTGGGAATGCATCATACATTTCAAATGTTTTTGGTGCCGGCATCTCATACTTTTACGCTATTTGTTTCCCGCATATCTTATATAAGTGGAAACTTTTGGATAGCACCGACTGGTACGCGGTTCAGTTAAGCATGCAATCCTGTTCACTGACATGCTTCTACAAGCGATTTGTATTCACATTTTTGGAGTTTCTATTCTTACGGACTTTTCTTTTCCACAAGTTCTGCTTCCTATGTTCCAAGCGTGCAGCGCGGGCGGTCACCTGCTGTCCTTTCTGTAGATGTGGATGAGGGAGAGGGGAGGAGGGGTTGAATCTTGCACGCTGAACCCTCAACTGTTCCTGTATTAAGATTTATATGCTGTTCCTTAACCTCTGACTGGAATTCCTGGATCGCCAACACTTACTCATGAAGAACACCTTTATCTCCCCCTCCCTCTTTTTTACTCCTCACCTCGAAAAATTCTAGATTTCACATTTTGGTCCCACTTCAACTATGCAAATACAAATACGCATGTCATTTGTCATATGCCCCATTAATGTTCTATAATATGATAGTTTATTGTTGTTTCATAGTTTTCTAAATGTGCGAACAGAGCATCCTTTTTCTTTCGTCACTGTTTTTGTTGAACGCGTTTGTTGGACGACGTTTTCTCGATGAAAGGGCAAAATAAATTGTATAAAGTGCAAGGGATTGATCGATCCCCATGAGAATGCGTCTACTCGTTCGACTTTAGCTCAGAATCATTTGAAGTTTATGAACGCGTGCGCGGCTTTACGATAACTTGCGGAGGCTAGCCGATGTGTCAAGTCATGAACCTCATGACCTCACAAAGATCTCGTAAACCTCTTAATGAAAATCTCGAAGAAGTGGACCCACCTGCTTCACTTTTTCGTTGGTGCCCACTGCGTAGTTAATATATTGGAAGGTCGACTGCTCGAGCACGAGAGAAAAGAGAAAAGTCTATCGTTGTTGTGAAGTAGCTGTACAAATGCTTCTAAAAAGACCCTACTACTTCAGTTTATCATTTGAAATACTTGCACAGATATCGGTTGTAGGTACTGGCTCCTTCGATAGTCTCATTCCCAACGTCTCGCTGAATTAATCGATCCTCATATGTGTATGAAGCAATAGCTTGTTCATACAGCTCTCTTCATCTGGAGACAAAGACAGTGGTTGTTGATCCCTAGAAAATATCTGTTATTTTTGGAATTGGTATTTTTCAAGTTTCTCATAATGAGGAAAACTCTCATGTATTCTCATCCTTGTCAACTAGTTCAACGGTTCAAGAGTTACGAAGATAGAAGTACAAGGGCGGTGTTGCTGTTTCTTCAACACACAGACTTCCTTTATCGCAGTATTTCCATCCCTTTTTTGTGGGAACTTCAATTCTGCTTTTTTGTAGTTTTCGACTGCTTGTTCGCATCGGTCCATCGTAATGGTCCAAAATACGATCAATTATTGTTAATAATCTTCACTATTATAGGTGGCGAACAATGACATCAATGAGGCAAACGTCCGTTCCAATCAACGTCTATGAAAGAACAACAGATATCGAAGCAGGGAGAGGGCCGCCCTATGTGCATCCGCCTGGTACGTGTTTGATTTTTGACTTCATATGCACTACTTCTTTAATCTACTTTCCTTTCATTCGACACTACCGTTTCTATAACAACAGTTTTGTTTCTGTACTGTACTGGCAGCTCGAGTTGAAGGAAGGTTGACCTTTTCTTTTTCTTTCATCAGATTTTCTTTCATCACGCTTCTAGTAACTGGGAAAAATTTCCATCGTGGATTGTTTTCGTCCACTCCCGATTTGATTTCCATTTCTGTTGTAAAGTGGGACACCTTCGACATCCACATCTGGGTATTAATTTGTCACATGCTGTAAAACCTTCCTGAATAGTGGTTTATTCTCCACGATCTCGTACAAATAAGAATTACTGCTGTTTGTATGGGAGTTATAGTGCACCATACAGGGATTTTTTTGCGAATATAGCCTGGGAAAACAACGCATCCACCAATCATCATTTTTCGCGACTTGCGTGTTTCTGGGTGTTTAGGAACATTCTAAGCTCTCCGTTTCAGTTACAGGGATAGATGTGAGAGTTTTTCTCTGAACAGAATGTTAACTAACCTTTATCAATCGCTTATGAGGAGTGTGGTACCTGACACGATGACCTAATTTGTTACTTTTTGTAGTAATTGGTCTTTCGAGGCAGTGCCAGTCACTGTTATAAAAAGCAATGTAGTGCTTGCTCATTTAGAATTAACATTCGAATTGGACAAGTAGCTGTTCCAAAAAAGTATAAGTGATTAGAGTGTTGATGACTTTTCCAATATGTGAAGGCTTGATTTGCTCGAATTAGAAGCATTGAATTTAACCATAAGTAAATGTGAATGACATTTGACACTCAAAATAGTAATTTCGATCCTCACTGCTTTGAAGCAAGAAGGTATTCAATGCTTCAAGATTGAATCATATTCATTCATAAAAAAGATAAGAATGCGACACTTTGTTTTTAATCCATAGGTAATTTTTTTGATTTGTCAAAACTGACGACGATTTCTAGCAATCATATGTGATCACAACGAGATCTTTACGGGATGGAATTCGACAGTTATGTCGCTGTCGGCAGACAATGCACTGAATGAGTGATAGAGGGATGAAATGCTTGACGCTAACAAATCTGTCTTGGATGCGATCGACTCGAATTCATAATCGTTTGAGATTAGTGAGCGCATTTGTAGCTTATTAAAAAAACTTGCTAGGGGCCCGGCGATGTATCAAGTCATCGTTTTCAGACGAGCCCGGTGCCAATTTACCGAACATAGAGAGGTGAAGAAATTGGCTGGTCTGGGGCAGTTTTGAAATGTCGACTGTGCTGTTGCAGTAGAACTTACTATTGCGCTACACCTATCTGAATCATTTGAAATGTCACAAAATTTGAAATACCGGAGGCGTTGAGCAAACCATTATGTTAACAGATCATGTTGGCAGAACTTAACTTAAGAAAAAACTAGAGCACATGTTCAATTCTACACAAAGTAAACTGTACTAAATTTTGATTTGAAATTGTGTAGACCCGTCTCCATCTCGTATTATTTTATCATGTCTCTCTTAGAGCTTTGATAATTGAAAAGGATTTCTTAAGGCTTTTTGAACAATTGTGAAACAAGTCCCCAGCAATATGCATATTTTTGTTCACTTACCAGCGATTAAACGTTCACGGCAGCTGCGTATTCAACAATATCATTAACATGTAGTCGCAGCAGATACTTCAGGAAATTGAGGATATTTTTTAATGATTATACATAGTTACAGCGACGAGTAATGTGGCAAGTTGTGAAGGATCGTCATCACGTGTTACGCCGCCTTCGTCGCAACCACCAATGATGGCACCCTCTCCCCACTCTCGATTTATTGACGGATTTAGAAGGCGAACCAGACTTCGTTCATGTAATGTACCAGCAACTGGACAAGAAAGCTTAGATATGGGTACGGCGTTGGAGTTTTTGAATGTTACTGCAACATCGAAGTGATATATGGTTGTGTATTTTTATTGAATATTCCAAGAAAACAGCAACGAGTTAATCTTCAATTCTGCAAACAATTTTTGGCAAATAAATTAGATTTACAGCTCCATTTAATAGTGAGTGGCGGCAACTGCTACAAAGTCGTGCAGGCAACTGCTACAAAGCTAAAGGAGTAGTCATAAGAATATGTGTTGTTCGTATGGTTTACATCCCTTTTCCTTAATTTTTGCTCACTTCTGATTTTAGCTTTTGCAATCAATTACTTTTCATAATAGAAGCAAAAACGACAAGTTTGCTGCTATTGAGTCGTTCTTATTTTTGTTATCTAGTGAAGTTCACTGGTAATACTGGTTGTAGTGTTCCAGCAGCTAGAAAGTTCTTAGAGTAGCACTTTGTTTAGATCTCGGTTTTCCACCCGTTTGTTCACCTCCACCGGATGTAGGCCCTGTATCGACACCTGACACATTTGGTGGACCGCGACTTAGGAGAAGGACCGTATCAGATGCTGCTCATACGGGCATCAATTTTGTTTTAAACAAGTGAGCTTTTTTCACTCGATTTTTTTTGGAAGAGTATCACGGCCATTTAGTACTGTTGTTTTATTTTTTTGCGTTTTTCAGTTGTTTTAATTCAACTTCAGTTGCAGCAGACTCAAAAATATATGACTTAGTTTTTCAGCAAACGACATTCTGGGGTTCTCGTGATTTTTCCTCACTCTCCCTCATCTCATAGTGAACTTCTACACAGTACCCCTACTCCTACTCTTGCAGCTAGCAAGCGTCCTTCTGGGTTTTTAGCCGGAACTGGCGCATCAAAAAGTTTTGAAGGTCAGTTTCTTGATACTTTTTCCACAATATTTCGTATTATTCTCTATTCTTAAAGTTACTCAACTTCGATTTCTTCATCTTTGAGTTTCCAAACATTTATGTGCATTGTAGTCACGCTTACCAGAAGTGCAAATAAGTTTCTGACGTAATAAATAGTGGAATATTGGACTGATTTTTATTCGAAGTCCCATTTTCTTTTATTTCTTTCCCTTTTTGCTGATAGTGAAATGAATTACACCAGTTTCATTTTGGGGTTTGCGTCTATTTAACAAATAGCATCACTTATCACTGATAATTGTTGTTCGTCATAATGTTTCGCCCTTCATAACTTAGTATGAACTTTTTTTAAAAACAAACTTCCTTCTCAAGTTTGAGCAATTTTAGCTCAGAAACATAAACTACTTGTCAAGATTCTTTCTAAATTCGCATCCAGTTCGATCGGAGGACATTTTTTTTGTTGTTTCCTTCTTCATATCGTAATACTTTCGTTTTTGTTTTGCGTTTGCTTTCATATGTCGAAATTATTTGGAAGCAGCATTATTCAGCTGGGTTGTTGCCAAAGATTCCATGCTCCCTTCAGGCAGTTGACCTTTCAGGTTATGGGCTTTGGCGGTGTGCTGGACGACAGCACCTTTTTGCAATGTATGGGAAGCTTTCGCCATATAACAGTGCAGGTTATATAGCTCGTACGTTCCCAATGCGTACACTCGGACGCCTGATTGCGTTTAGTTAAAGCAGGGCCACCACGTGCAGGTAGCAATCAGACTCGTATACGCGGCCCCTTATTCAGCTAGAAATGGTATATGTAGTGGTTCTTTTCTACTCTTTGAATTCTTCAAATTCTTCGGGTTTTCTTTGAATTCGTTGCTGCCATTTGCAGAAAAGAAGCCACCAACAGCTCCTTTTTGTTAGTATTCTTCAAAACACCATATGCAAATATTTTATTTTTCCGTAGCGATTCTCGACAAACCAATTTCGGCCGAATTTCCATTGGTGTGATTTCTCTTGGTTTCTTTATCATCATTGACTGTTTTCAAGCCTATAGGTGCGTCTCAGCGTCCCAAATATTACAAAAATACAGCAATTTATTGTCTTTTCTGCATCTGAGATTGGGCGTTAGATTGGCGCAACACATCAAGACGTACACAGGAACCAGTTGGAAAAGTTTTTCCGAATGTCATTTCTTGAATTTCGGATAGACGTTCTCATTTCTTCCAAACTTTCGCCTTCTGTTGTTTATTTTATGCTGTTTAGTTTCAAACAGTGTTGGGTTAGGCTAGAAGCAGAACAAAACCTGTGTCTTCTTAGCGCTCTTCGTGTAGCTTAGACCAATCTATGCAATTGTTTCGTTACTACAATGTTGTACATGTGAAATTGAATGTTCATTTGCACTCGTTCTCTTCTGCCACATATGCTGGGGATTCAGTTATTACAGTTTTTTTTTTCCTGTATAGAATGTAAATCTTTTCGATCGCGGTATGATGGTTAGCTGTTCTGTCTTTCATCTTAGTTTTTTGTTGGGCATGGGATGTTGCGCAGAAGAATAAACCACTGCTTCTTCTTTCAATCCTATTCTTCTTCTTTATGATCGCTTGAATTTCTTCTCGATCGGCTCCGTCGGGCATATTCTTTGGGTCTTTGTTGATTGATAATTCTATTGATTTTGTGTATCATGATTACTGCAAATACTGCACATGGACAAACAACAGTTGTGCCTCTCGTTTTCACCGAGATTGACCGCCTTCTTACGTTGTGAATCTAGAACGTCGGTTTGTTAGCTCGTGCATATGCTCTTCGTTAGTAGTTACTCTACCTATGAAACGATTTCAATGATTTATTTTGAGTGATTTGAACTCGATTCAACTATCCACTTTCCGATATGGTTAGGCACAGCCAGCATTCAAAGTGGAGATGGAACTTCTCACTTCCTACTTCCTCCCCTAAAATTTCTTATGGTTGTATTTATCTTTGGCTAAATCTGCAACCATCATCTCAGCACAATTTGAAACTACGCGCTCGTGCATTGTGTTGTAGAAGTGCAGCTGAACTCATCAAGGCGTCAGTATTCCGAATCTAATTGCATTGAAATTCCAGTGCAGATAAGTTTGGGTGGATTATTATATATTGCTGTCTAGTTCAATGCGATTTCTATCAAGTTAGAATCAACTGAAGCAGGTTTTATTATTGATTTGACGGGGGAGCGACATTATTTTCAGGAATCTGAAGATAATGTCGTTTTCTTATGAAGTCAAAGCAAGATAATTTTTGGATGTCTTGAATTCTCAGTAAACGATGTAATTACCTTCATTATCAGTGATCTGTTTCAACCTGATAGCAAATTTCGGACATCTGATCTATGGATTGAAGACAGGTTTTGATTCAAAAATTTGAAATTGACATTTGTTCAAAGGCCGTTACTTTCCGATACCTCTAACGTATCGTGACATGTAACGGCACCTATACACATGCATAACTTTATTAGAATCTTCTTTTGTCTAATGTTCAGTTTCATCAGCATTATATATCATTCGAAATATTATTATTATTCGAGTCAATTATTCGAGCTGTCGATCTCTTTTGTGAAAGTTCCATATTATTCTCAAAATCTCCTCACCATGGAATTTACTCAGCGTCAGCTTTTGTAGTTGTTGGGTTTGTGTTTGCCTTTGGTTGGTTAAGGTTGAGGTTGAAAAGGTAAAGCAAGTCGGTGATAGTTAACCACTGCTCGTTTCGGCTATAACAGTGGTGAAGCTGTTGCAAGCTGCCTTTCGCTTTTTTTTAGAAGATTTATGTCCTGCCTCTACTCTTATGGCGATGTAATGTAAGAAAGTGTGTCATTTGTAATTAGTTTGTAGTAATAACACTACGATGGTATCTCCACGTAAAGGGGACGTTTACGTGCTGCGTAGTGCTTGTTCACCTTTACGTGGGAGTGTAATTGTGGTGTGTGACCTTAAAATAAACTTTTGATAGTATACTTCCACTTAGTCTAGGATATTGCTCAATCCTAGCGCTCTGCGAGATCCAACCCTACTATTGCCGCTGCATTATTGTTCAATCTATCATTTGCACTCGGTTATTAGTTGCGAGTCTCTAACCTAACCTAACCTTGTGGTCGACCTACTTATTTCTTCTGGCATTTCACGCAACGTAGCTGAATTCAAAACTAACTAACTCAAAGTGCAACGTAACTAAATTCGTAACTAAACTAAACTAAATTCCGTAGCTGGTATGGAACTGGTGACTCCAAATGTCGTAGCTGGGAGCTTCTCCACCGCTCGACATCTCAAATTCCCTGACTTGTGTTGCTCATATTTTTTAAATAGAAGTCCGCGGGCAAAGTGCAAACGTTAAGAAATGCGGTTTTTAGCTCTGAGGCTTGACATCAACTAGCCCTTACTAGTAATTGTATTCGTCACACATGTTCATAAACCTCAAACGATTTTGAGTTAAAGTCGCGTAGGCGCATCCCAACGGGATTAATCAGCGTCGTGCACTTTACCCTTTATCCTTAATGGATCCCTTGCAATTCAGTGCATGTAATCAAATAGCTATAGCTCAATGGATTTAGATTTCCAACTTCCCAGTGGGATTTTGTCGATCAAGGGAATTCCGATGGTGAAAATTTGCAATTTGTAATAATGAAATATTTGAACCGAGAAAATTTTGAGAGGAAAATATCCTTTCGTTAGATTTTTGGAGAAGAGCATCATTGATTACCATTGCTGCAGCTCTCTGAAACTTGCGCGTGTTGTTGAAATTAACGAGTTTCATATTTTCTTATGTATTATGCGATGATAGATAGAGAAATTTTTCATCCTCTATTTGATCGTAAAGGCGATAAAGTATGATACCCGTTCGAAAACTCCCATTCACTACAGTTGGAGCACATGTATGAAGACATGTGCTGAATTTTTGATGTAATCCTCACAAATTCTCCATATTTTTTTAATCTCCTTTGCATTACATTTAATATGTAGCCAAAAATTCTGAAGTTCTGTCGATCACCTGCTGTTAGTCTCCTCAGCATTCAAAGTGGAGATGGAACTTCTCTCTTCTCACCTTTTTATTTTCAACGTCGTTTTAATCTTTTGCGACTCTGTCTTCCCATCGTCTCATCCTGTGGTTCAGCCTCCAAGTCTTCTTAAGCTGCTTTGGGAGCGACAAGTGTTACAAAACCGCACAATTGTAAAAGTTTGTGTTAGTAAGAGCAGTGCATTGAAAGCATTTCGGGGAAAAGTCTAATCAAACCACTATAGAATTTCTTTCCATTTATTGCGAAAGTATTTGCTTTTGAATGGTCGTTACGGATTTAGATTTTGAAAAGCTCTCTTAGACTGACACACAAGAATGATATTAGAATAATAACTTCGCATGACGCAACATAACAACATAGATTTCTGAGTTTTTACCTCAAACTTAGTCGTGGGTATTATTTTGAGATATAACTGGTTTTTGAATTAATGTGGTAACACTTGTCAGTGAGTAGTTGAAATGCTCACTTTATCTCTTTCCTATCGTTCAGGCTTGACAGTGACTCACTCTTCGATGAGGTGATTTGGGGATTCGCATGTGAAAAAACTGCTCATTTTGACCTGATCTGCGTTATTTTTTAACTCCGTCCTTCATTTGATTGTCGTAGAGTAACTGATTCAGAGGAGGCGTTTGGGGGACTTCACTTTGTTGGAATCTTTACAATAATTATTTATTCTTTTTTTGGAAACACATACAGGTGGGCCATAAAACAAAAACAAGAGGGACAGAGCTCACCAGAACTTCGCCTAAGTTTCGCTATTTACGTTTTCTTTGGGTAATCGTCGGGAACTAGTTTGCATAGATTACAGTGGAAATACAAAACCCTCCTACAGAGCAGTAAATGGGAGGTAAGAAGGACGCAATGCATCGCTTTAACCAACGAGACAACTCTCTGCACCCATAGAATTGACGAAATGAAAGCGCATGAGCTGGAATAGCGGTGAAATTGGCCGATAAGGCAACTCTTTACATCCATAGGGGCAACAAAATTCATTTGAGTCCTGATTACTCGTTCCAATATGATTTGTACTTAGTAAGTAAACCACAACAATTGTCAAGGTTTACGTAAAATTGTGCTGATTGATGCATGGGTACCACACATTCATGTGGCACCGTAATTTTTTTTCGGAATTTGTCAACTTTGATGAAAATCGATTTTTGGCGTGTTCTGTTCGACTTCTTCATATGATTTCCGAAAATCCCAGCTTGAGAGCCGCAAATTTTAGGCTCAGGAACATTTCCTTTTGTTTGGTTGGGTCGTTTTTTTCTATCGGTTATCTCAAGCAGTCAGTTTCTTTCTGCATAGAACTTCATCTATTGTGCAGGAGTAATGAATGCTATAGAATTATGAAAAGAAAAAAGCCTAGAAGTTGTTCAAAACACAAGTATATGCAAAATCGCTCTCTCAGCCATTTTTGGATCGTTGTGAGGACTAAGGAACGTGAGCAAGTACGGACAGTATGCAATTAATCTGATGTGGCGCCTAACCAGCAGCAATTTTTTGAAAGAAAATAGTCGCTGAGAAGTTCTAAAGAGCATTTTGCGATTAATATTTTGCTCTGTATTTTGCCGCTGAATGTGTTTTTCTGTTCCTTTTCTTCTGCTTTGAGATAAGTACTCTTACCATTACATGCAGGGAGCTGCTGATTATAATGGTGTTTGATATTTTCATTTTTTTTTTGTGCCAAGGATTTCTAGTTATGTAGTTCTCATAAAAAACACTTCGTATCAGTATTCGATGCTTACAAAATAATTTTTGAAATTTTATATTTGTATTACATGCACACAGTCGGGTAGTGTACCCGAAACGTAAGTGAATATGCGAAACGCGAAAAATAGAAAAAAATAAACGCGAAAAATATGCAATAAGATTGCGTTCTGCCCACTGCTTTATATATCCTCATCGTCATGTCTTTGTGTCCGAATGAGAAAAATACCTAGGACTGTTTAAAAATTTGCCCAACTGATCTTGTTGTCCTCTAGTTACCAGTGAAATTTCTTCGATGGCTAGTGAATTTTAAGGAATTAAAAAGTTGCAGGAGAAGGAGAGAACGTATCTTTGCAAAGGAATGATTACACTAATTTTTTAGTTACTCATTAAGTGCGACTTAGCGTTCACTACTATTGTTTGGTAGTTACGAAGAAGGAGCATACAATTAGAAAACATTGTGAAGAATGGGGAATTTGTAGATTAGGTTATGTTTGGTCGCTTCTCAAATGAAAGACTAACCTTTGGCTTTTCCGGCGTTTAAAAACGAGTTGGGATTACGTTGAATTGGAAGTTGCGGAACCCTTTCAGTGGCCGCTCTTCAGTGGCCGTCGTAGAATTCATTCTGGCGGAACCACACTCCTAAATGCCGCGCAGTGTAGATTGCTAGAAGTATAGATGTGGTTGTATCTAGAACAAATAGTTAAAATTCGCCTTCTTAGAGGCCTTGTTGGTTCTTTCTCAAGTTATATTTCCTATTTCCCAGAGCTGTAATGTCTCGGGCTTTTTAGTGTTATTTCCTTTGTTTGAGAAGTGCTTCATGGAAATCTGTAAGAAATAGCGTTGGTCTGTGGTGAGCGAAACGATATTTGAGATTACCCACTACTTTTATCTTTAGAAAAAATCCTTTAATCAGATGAATTGTATTACCATACCTACTTACGAACCGTTCGTTACGATTCATTTGTACGGAAAGTCGGATGATCGTTGACCGCCTTGTCTTATCTGAAAGTTCTGTGATTCCCGTATGCACATAACAGGCGTTGCCGAACTGCGTTGAAGTATTTGTGAGCGCGTCTGTCTCTAAAAATTCGTTGTTAAAGTTCTTTATGCCATCACTTCCTGTTTGGAGTGTGACGAGCCTTCCTGCTTATTTTTGCTAACGCCTCTCCATTTACGTTTACGGACTTTCTAGAAATTTAATTTCGGTTTCTTCATCTGGTTTTTGAGATTCGGCTGGGACCTTTTTAGCTGTAACAAGTTCTTAGCGTAGGAGACTAGGGAAGAATGATACAGAGAGCAGCGTTATCCTCGGAATATCGGGCGGGCGCAGTCGGCTGGAGGTCCGCGGTAGCCGCACGGTCGATGGTTCGAAACTGCGCTAGTGCCAACCAAGCCCTTCGTCCTCCCGGAGTCGGTAAATTGGTACGAGACTTGTCTGGGAGGACAAAAACACTAGCTTAATCAGCGGCTGGCCTCCCCTCGGCTCGTTGTGTAGGCACACACAAAACCTTAACGACTACGGATTGCAGTTAAACGAGTTGACCCATCCCAAGCGGATTGATACGCCAGAGACTTTATCCTTTATCCCGAACATATAAGAACAGCGACGTCTTGAACATGAAAGAAAACAAAAGCAATATTGCATCGATTTTCAGTTTCGTTCAGCTTTTTGTTTGATGCGTTTTCCCAGGATTTCATTAGGCGCTTGAATTTCAGTTTGAATTTTTTTTGGGACGTAGAAGAGGTGAATCAGAGTGTTTTTTTCACTCAATCTTTTAGAAGTGTCGCGCTAACCATTCATTTGCTGCTCCTCTTCCTTTGAAGCGATGCTATTGTGCCCGCGATGCATGCTAACATCTGGGTCATAACTCTTATTCAAAGCTGACAGAGATAGAGGTATCAGGAGCACCGGAGACATCAATTTAGCCAATGGGACAACTCGTTACACGAAATCATTGACAAAATTAGGCTTTGTAACGAGTGCTGAAGTACCCGTATAGTAAGGCAGTTGTTTAGTAGTTTAGTAATTTCATCTAGAATCCAGTTAGCATGTTGTCAATTTTATTTATTTATAGAAGGTTGAATCGTTGGGTAAACCGATGACTATTAAAAAAAAACTGATGCCTGATTTCGATGCTAATCACACTCGAGACGCTATCTACTGCTGAAAAAAACTGAGTTTGCATTCCCTCGCAAGTGTTCACATCCTTAAGAAGCGAGCGGAAGTAGCAGTGTTATTAAACTTTGTTCTCCAATCCTACTATTGCGTTTGGTATGTATGCAGCTAACATATGCACATCCAGCATGTGTTGATGAAGCAGTTCACCAGAGTTTTTTTTTCAAGATTTGAAAATTGCTAAAAGTATGAATGTTAAAATTTGCTAACAAAAATTTCGGTGAAAATACTTAATATATCACTGACGGAAGCAAATCAATGAGTTATTTCGTAGGTATTCTTCTGTTCTTTGAGGAATACGTATTGTCTGAGAAATTGTATGTCGTAGTTAATACTAATAGCAGTCTCGGAGAATGTTACTGATACGACGTGATTATGATGTGATTTGTAGACTTTTAATTGGAGAAATCAATAGATCGGATGCATTTTTTCAAAATCTGAATGCTTAAGTCTAACTCTCACTGTTAAACAAATCACTTGATTTCTAAAGAGTTCCAAAAGAATGGCAATTCGTTCATTTCAAAGAGGATAATTAGAATGCTATTTGCGTGTTTTTAGAGAGATTCCAAGAGCACAAGGAAAATGCTATTCTCTCATATTCGTACATTTCATACATTTTTTCATACTCTCTTATTCTTATGTGGAAAAATTGGGGAACACTACAAGTTTCCATAAAGGAGAAGCTCCCAATTAAACAAATTCCATCGTCATTTCCTCTCCACAATGCAGTCGGTTTTCTTGAACATAGACATTTCTAGAAATACCCATGAATGCCTTGCTTCAGTTTGATTGATGTTAGTGTGCTTTCCACAAGGCTTGGGCCAGAAGTCGTAAAACTTAGATGGGTTTCCAGAAGCGCAACTTTTTTTTTGTGGTCTCAGTTGAGCATACCCGCTGTTTGCTAAATTATTCCGCATCTTTTTTTCAAATTTCACTGGGATACATCTTAGCTTCGGCACCAGATATTGAGCGATTGCCTTTGTTTCCATGATTGAAGCTTTTCTTTTTTTTCCGAAATTTTCCGAACCAGTATGATTTCTTTCTCCCTGCCTATTGAAATGCCTACGGCTTCAAGCTGTTTTCCGTCCCATTCCACATCTCCACTCTTCATAAATCATTCTTTTTTGTTGCTCTTTTTTTCCTCTGATACGTACGAATGCGATGTAATGACAGATATTTTCTTGCTTGTGTGAGCTCTGCTGTGAACATTTTCACTTGGGACACTTCGTATACTGGCGATGTCTTCGTTTTTCTCATAATCCAGCATAAGTCCTTCTCTCCTGTCGGGTTGCTGCATTTTTTTCTTTTGCGATTTCTAGTGCCGTTTTACAGCTTGAATTGCCTTCTAGCCTTTTCTTATGAGAGCTAAGAGAGAGTATTGAAAAACTATTTGAAGTTCTTTTCTAGTCTACATATAGTTGCGTATTCTCTCATCTGTTCTCATCGTTTCGCAAGTTAATACTCGTTCAGCGCTCTGCACATCAATTTCTAAGGTTCTGTGGCTTTATCTCGGAAAGCCGCCAAGTGCTAAACAGACAGCTCCAAACTTCCCAAATATTGCTTGATTTGCGTCGCCTTTGATTCCGGATGACTGTCCTTGTCGATTCGGAGGCGAGTGAATCGCCATCTCCTTTGCCGACCAAAAGTCTCATGCAGCGAGTTCGGAGGCGTATATTGAGCCTGGAAGGGAAAATGAGTGAGCAGATGTTTTCTTTTTGGAAAAGCGACTAGTTTTTATTTCAAAGGAATTGTTTTGTAGATTTATGCGTGATTTTTTCTACCAACTTACCAACTCAACGAATTTCTAGCGCTGGCAACTTCGAATTTTCGCTTATTTGCCTGAACGACATTATATATATTTATTTATTTAAATTCATATATTTACGCAGTATTTTTGAGCGATGTATAAATCCTTCCTGGTCTCTTTTCAATTCTATTTATGATTCATCTATATATTTTCCCATATATTATTATTTATTCTATGATTGTTTTATTTATTATTTGTCGTTATTATTTTATTCTATTTTTATTTTATTCATAATATATGTCATTTTTATACTGGTTTGTGATCGTAGCATATTCTAATAACATCAAAAATTCGTTATTTCTTTCTGTCTATTGTGTGGATTCGGTAAATCTACAATAGATTTACATGGGCAGACCGCAACTGCTTAGAGGCAGTCACAGCGTCGAGCTTTTATCTGTGTACTCGAGCAGAAAAAAGTCGCTTTTTGTGTGTGCCGGCAGCACTGAAATTCTTCTCCCACGGGATGCCTTGCATTTTCGATTCTAGTGGTGGAGAGGTAAGAAGGTATTTATGTCGAGCAACTCTGTTCTCCTTGTTGAATACATTCGGCGCCAACTATAACCCTTCGCTCTGTCTTGCACCGCAAGCAAAAACTTTCTGAAAGGATTTTTTCTTTGCACAATTCCATTAAAGGAAGTATCTATGCATGCAGCTACTTTACTAATGTGGAATGTGAAAATGCGAAAATGACGAGTATTCAGGGTTATTACCAGCTTTTACTCACTCGCCTAAGATTCGCCTTTGTTTTTTTTTATTCGCACCAATGTTGTGGCCACGCTTGCTCTCCTTTATTTTCAATCATTAACATCTTTCCCTTCTAAATTTGCAAGAAATGTGAAATGAGTAAAGTAAGTGAAGATAAGCTTCATAGACATGCCTCAAAATGGGCCATCATATCGTATTTTTTTACACGTTGTTTGAAAAATGAAGATGCAATAAGCGAAATTGGATCGAGAGTGCAAACTGATGGCCATACTAATTCTGGATTTATTGCTAGTCCGATACGCCAATGAGTAGCTGAATCTTCCTAGAAATTATGACGAAAACACCTAGTTTTGAACGGTTAAGTGAAAAGTTTTGGCGTTGTATACTTGAAATTTTTCTAGTCTTTCCAATTACCAGGAGAAAGTTTCATACGGATATACCATTTTGGTGCTTCCTACGGAACCAAATCATCGTCCTTCTCATATTGACTTAAAGATTGAAACTCCGTTGGACGTTTTGACTGTAGTGGTAGGGCTGCTCGATCCATGTTAAATCAGGAATTCCGCCGCCATTTCCTTGGTAGTTTTCAAATTTGATTGCTAGACGTTGTAAATTCTTATGTGAAACTGTCGTAGTCGAGTTTATTGCAATAAAAGAAACCTGCTGCAAATGTTACTATGTCTGTTTCGATGTGCTCCGTGATTCTCACACGTCAGAGTATCTCAGAAATCCTGAGAGATGACGTCTATGACGGATGGATACCTCTCAGGAATTGGATGTCTCGCTAATGTTAAAATGTCTTCTCTTTTCTACTATACCACCAAGCATATCCTATTTATTGGAACGACTTTACTTTCCAGCGTCTCTCTGCACTATACGCGCTCTTGTATTTAATACAGGGTTATCATCTATCAAACTACGTAATAACGGGCTTAGTCTGCCACGTGCGTGTGGCGTGTGTGGTGATGAATGAGACTTTCTAAACGGTTTCGTGACCGGTGGCAATAGCAGTCATAGTGTTCCACACTACTGTATGGCTACTTTTCTATTCATGATCCTAATCATATGTTTCCCTGATCCTCTCTTCAGAAATTGAAGACAGATGCTGAAATAAGTAGCTAGCAGTTAATGTGATCCAGGACCCTTGTCTTTATCACAGTAGTGATGATGTTCACGTCATTTCACCTTAGCACATCATTCTCTGTTAATTCCTGAGAGAAATGACGAGAAGAACTTCTTCTATTACTTTGAAAAATGTTCCCAAAATTTGTACGGATATCAAGGGAATGCAGATATAAAATCAAGCTTGAATATTTTCTAAAAGTAGTACTGACAGAGTACAAATAGATATTGATGAAATCTGCTCATATTTCTAAAGAGATGAGTGAAGGAGGCTTGGGAAGGAGTTATTTCAATTCATGACTCTGCTTCAAAGTTTTATTGTTCACTGAAAGAATGGGCGAATCGAGCATAACAAAAGTCCGATGCTAGTCGGACGTTCAGACTTGTTCTTCGATGAAGTGCAAAAGAAATAAGTAACAAAGGGGACGGCATTACTGAAGTATTGGAGAAGTCGGAGAATGTAGATAGAAGGAATATTAGTATTTGAGCTCAAATACAAACACTGCTTAGCTTCATGCCAATTCCAAGAAATAGGAAGTCTCCATGATTCTTAAGCGATACTCGGTTAACAGTTGCTTTACTTCCAGGTTCTCTACCAGCCACTCCACGAAGCGGTGAAAATGGTGGTCAATCCTCTCCACGTCGCCCTCTTTACGTCGACACTCAGCTGGCGAATGGGATGTCCGAAAAACGGAGAAGTCCGGTCACAAGCGTTGTCGATTTTGTTCGAGGACGTAGCCGTGCTGCATCGGTGGGAGTTTTAAGTGTTGAATTCTAATTACATAATTCCGAGAGAAAAACACTCAACAGCAGTAAGAAGACAAGAAAAGAAAAACCAAGGAATACACGAAGAAATTGACTCACTACTCTGATCATTCTGCGTCGCGCACGTACACATTGTCGCATTGTAGAATGTAAAATGAAATGTACATGTAAAACCAACGACAATGGGCATTAGCGAAAACATATTTGTGGTTTTGGTGTTTTGTGTGAAATGGCATTTGGACTGATGACTACTTCTTATTCCAATTCGAATGTGTTAGGTTGAGAATTAAGTAGCGAGCGTTTTTTAATCAAAGAGAAAAATGCGCGTGGATATAGAAAGTATTCGAAAATGACATGTATCATTAGAAAGAGTGTCGCCACAAGGTTGTGTTACACTGATTTCTTCACTTTGTTAACTTGTGTTTTCTCAGATCATTACACAGGAGTATTAAACGGGGAAAATGAGGATTTTTGACGCAATTTTTTTCTTGCATTTAACCAAGAGAGTAGGGCCACTGAAGCTGATGTGGATGCTTAAGGAAAGCGCTCCCCGTTTTTCTTTCGCGTTTCAGAATTAGAAATTCAAATTTTGACTTCGAAAACGGATCACACGCCTATCGACTCCACCGCCGTCGATTGGGGGAAAACTCATTTTTTCCATCTTTCCTTTTTTTTCTTTGAAAACAAAAAAGCTGCTGCAAATTAATGAACAGTATGCTTTTCTGTGTTGTTTTTCTCATAGCTTCCAACAACATGCTTATATTGTTTGATACTTTTCCTATGTCACTTGCTGATTCTCTGCATGTTCTCTCCTGTCCTTTTCTCATCTTTTTCCATGCTTTTTTTGTTTTAGTTTTCAACTCTCATCTGATGCCTCGCAGAACAGAAATCTCACGCGCTACATCAACAACTTGATTGCTTACATAGGACTGAATGCGCTCAGTTTTGTCAATTCGACACTCCACTTCAATGATCTGAAAAAACGCGAGTCAATGAACTAGAAAAGTCAGCACAGAACTCTCTTGTAAAGTGAGAAATTCTCTATAGAATGTTATATGGTCTCTGTAGAATGACATTCTTTATACATAGGTTTCGGAAATACTTCTTTTTTCTATGTACATTTTCCACTTCAAAACACAAATGTCTTATTTCTTAACTTGATAGAATCATTGGCACTGAAATCGATTTCTGTAGAGAAAGATACTGTCAGTCCGTTTTTATTTAAAATGCTCTCTCACCCTCAGAAAAGGCAATAGGTCTCTTCATTTGAAGTGCAATCCAATTAATGGAATTGCATTTTGAATTCTACGGGTTTTTTTTTCATGATACTCCCTGTAGTTCTGGACAACAAGTTCATGGAACAGTTGATCAGGAAGATGATTTTGTCGAATATGATGAAAGATACCTTTCCGTTTCTACCCAAAAATTTTCCATCTTCCAAACTTCCCTGAAGCTTCATTTGTCTTGCGCAACAGAACTTTGTCGTACATTTTGGAACAGAGAAGAGTCTTGCACGATTGAAGCAAAATTGCTACGAAACCTTTTACTGAGATCACCGCAAATGCATTGTTTTTGTCTACAGCTGTTTCTTTCTACTCGCACTTTTTAGAAAGTCTGCCCTATTTTAATGTTACAATTGGCTACCGTCTATCGGAACATAAGGCGAGAAACGTGATTGCATACATCTCTTGTGTACGAACTTGGTGGTAGAATAGAATTTTCTGATTTCTAATTGAGAGTTGATGGACACTTCAGCACCAAGCATTGTTGAAATCATGATGTCACATCAAGTAAAATATGCAAAATTTTGTAAATATTGGACACTTTCTCACTTTTTCTTAGTAGACCGCTTGTAGTAATTTCATTGCAAGTAGTAGGCGGAACGAAAGAGTCATTCTCCCCAATATGTCGTGGAACCGCAGTAACACGAAATTAAAGGCAGCATAGCACGAATCTGACGTGGTGAGGGAATGGGCCGGAAAAGCTAGAGATTGGGTTGTAGATTGCGAGATCAGGGATGGTTCCGCTCAGCTTTTCCTAATCGTCGCAAAAAAGTCGTGGGAACGGAGTTTTTTTCCAACGAAATACGTTAGAACGTACCACATTGTTCACGCTCCGGCTCCCTCACCTGCTTGTTCAATGGTTTCGCTTCAATAGGTAATCGAGTAGAGCTCATTGCCTCTTGCTTTCGGCGGCTCGTACGCAGATGCGGCGCATGCACAAGGGTGGCGCGTCGCGACTGAAATCGCCACAAAACGGCATCTCACACGACGTTTTTTTACTACGATCAGGGAGAGATGAACGCAACCACCTCGGGTCCTGCAATAAACGTCCCCATCTCTAGCATTTCCCGCAGGTTCTCTCACCACATGAGATTCGTCTTATACTGCCTCTAAAAGAAGGTGGAAGAAAAACTATTCATGGTTCGCAATTCTTACGTGAAAAACTCGGAGAATTTTTTTTTTCATTTCTGCCAAAGAATGCGTTCTTTTTAGTTGAGTTTATCGGGACCAGCAACTCCACCATCACCGCCTGCGCCGATGTCAGTGTCAGCTCGAGCATCAGCGTCCACTGATGGAGGCATGCCAACTTGTGAGTGGAAATCAAGATGTAAACATCAGACGTTTCCTAACACCATGGCAGCACAACAGCCAGAAGGTATTTGGAAAATTTTGTACGGTCCAGGCGTGGAAACTAAAAACGAGGAACGGTGAAGTTGGTGGAGGCGCTTACGAAAAAAGACATGAAGTATTGGGAAATATTTTTGATGTTTTAGCGCCGATGTTTTCTCCTCAGCCACGAAATAATGGTCGCCCACCGCTCTCAAGATTGTACCGTCCTGGAATGCGTAGTTTAGATTCAGGTCTTGACCTTAGTTCACCGACGATTGGACATACAGCACTGCTTATCAAAGAGGTATTTACCAGCATTTTCTTACAACCGTTTCATACTAGATCCGTTTAAACATTTTTTTAAAAATTATTTGTGTTGTCTAACTGGTCATGTGTTCGGTTGCCATACTTGGATTTTCAAACTATAGAAACTCAGCTGGAGTTTGCAGAAAGAGAATCAGAATATTCCTTACGTTCTGGTGAGATAGGTTCGATTTATATTGAAAAGTGATCACCACAATTTTCCCGAGGAGTCGTGCAGCGGAATATCTCAATATCTCAGGAGTTTCATCAGAGTCTACTAGTTCCGCATAAAATTTGGATTTGAGTGGAAAAGAAGAGCGCATTCATCCAGTCAGGTTAACACATTGTCCAGTCACAAATGACAACTCGGGATTGGTTGTCCTAGCTGCTACTCTTTAGAGTGTTTCATTGCCACGATAATTGCGGACGTTAAAGACAGCATACTAAGAATTGACGATATTGGGACCTCTCGATGAGAAAGTACGGTTACGGGTGTAGTTACGAGTACGAACGATCCCCTGGAATCGCAAATGTTACACGTCACTTGGCGTCTTGTAGGAAAATTCGACCGTCAAAGCCGTTTCCCACGGCGTTGGGGGAAATTGAGCATGATTGCCCTCATTCTAGTGACCGATTCTTATAACCCTATTCTTTCGTGAGATCCCATCATCGTCAATCTCGTGTTATGCTGCCTTGAAGCTGACTGTGGACTAGTTGCGTATTCCTGCCGCTTCTTCTCAGAGTGTTTCTTTTATGAAAATGTTATAGTTAAAAGCGTCAAAGTGTTCAAATGTTATTATATATCTATACAAATGGGTGCAATCGGTCTTTTTTTTGCTCAAAGTTTCCACGTGAATTCGCTTGAATGCAATACCAACAGATTTTCTGAATCTTAATAGAACTTGATATCTTCTCACTTTCTAAAGAAGTATTTTTTGTCGACGTACACAAGTCTGTTTAATGAGGAACTTTCAACAGTAATTTTGAGTTAAAGTTGGGTTGAACCTCGGGGCGCCAAGGATCTAACGTTGGGTGGAGCGGTTGGCTGGGCGGGCAAATATTTCATGTCTGGTAATTTTCCGTGTACATTTTCATGCGGACAAATTTGCGGCATGCATTTAGCAAAGAGGTGATTTCAAAATTTTGTCTCGAAATATTATTATCCGCATCTTCTCTTTCACGCGCCACAGTTCAAAGTCACAGCGCCTGATGGTTTATTCAGTGGTTTATTTCTGAACTGTTCAAAATCAACAAATTTTACCAACTTTTTTTCAAGAAAAAAAATTTGTAGGCATAGACTTTATTGGTATCCACATTATTCTTTGAACTCTTCTTCCACTAAATAACGTATACTCGCTTTCGATGCTTGTTTCATTTCTTTGTATTAGAACCGTTCAAGTGAATCTGTGGATGTACTTGGATGATTTCTGGTTAATATAAGAGTAGTAACTTCTTTTCCGAGTGCTGCTTTCCTTTTTTCTCGTTTTTGAGTCTCTTCTATCCTACAGTATTCCTGCTGAAGGGAATTTGGTCTGACGCGAACTTCTTTGGTACATTTCTGCTAATGGATTTCATATAGCCGTTATAGATCTACGAATAGGTGCAGTGAGGGTGAGCGCTAGATGTTCTTCACTCCATGCGGCAATCGATAGTTGTCGGAGAGGGGCGGACCACCGCCTTTTCATTTCGATGCTCCGGAACTCGTGTCAGTGTACATCGATTTTGTTTTCTTCACTATGCACAGTTTTAGGTTCTTACTTGAGGCAAAAGGCTCTTTGCAGACTTTCATCTAATTTTATTACTCTTCACCGAAGTTTCTTTGCATTTTGCTAGTAGGGAGTCCGTTATGAGCTATGCGAAGAAAATAGCAGACCAATTCTCTGGAATTAGATGACGGCTGCGCTGCGATGCAATTCTCCAATAATATTTGTTGGTACTGCCATAAATTTGTCTGGTACATACTAATGGCGATCCCGTAAACACGTGGTGAACTCGTGATGAATTGACATAGGCGCACCTTTGTTTAATCCAGAGTTCTCCGTACTGCATTCGTCCCTATCTTCGGAGCGGTCATGAAAGCAACTTATTCTTAGTTTCTTTAATGACATGACTTTCTCGTTGCTTCTGCACTTTGAGAAAAGCTTATGGTTAGCGCCGACATCACTTAGCGATGACTTCATTCTATTTGACTCATATTCTCATATTCGACATTCTTTGCTGAGACGTTTCATTTCCTGGAAGAAAACAATCGCGACTACAGTCTCCTCTATTATTCCGAACATGTCATATAGTATGTTATCGTGGCGACAAAAAGCGAAAACATCCACAGCGCTTGCGAAATAAAGTGCTGGATTTGCATCAGCCCGTCCTTCTAACGTAGTGAGCTTATCCTTGCGTTAAGCTTCATAGGTTCCCACATCACTATCTGGTTCTTATTACTGTTATGCTTGTGTTCTTCATTGGGGTCATCCTAGGTAAGATTATCGGTTCCTACTGATTTACTCATTCTGAATATTAGATTTTCAGACCAGGAAAGGAAAATTCCACGAAAATGATAACAACATTGTTAGTATAAGTGTAGCAGTGAAGGGTAGTTGGTAAGAGGTTCGATTGCAGATGCTGCTCGAAACCCCCAGAAGGGCAAACAACAAATCCTTCACCCCTCCGAGGTCGATAAATTAGTAGCAGACCTGTCTAGCTCATTAATAGATCG
This sequence comes from Necator americanus, assembly GCF_031761385.1. Taxonomy (NCBI): domain Eukaryota; kingdom Metazoa; phylum Nematoda; class Chromadorea; order Rhabditida; family Ancylostomatidae; genus Necator; species Necator americanus. The sequence continues at coordinate 15,765,964 of NC_087373.1, read as the reverse complement.
TCTGGCTCTCGCAATTTATTCCCTAGGCCAAATGCACGTTTGTATGCTTCAGACTATTCTGAATTGAGGAACGCGTTGCCTGCATACCAAGATTGGTTAACGCTAGACACTTTTCCTCTATTCAAGGTCAATGTTGAAACTAGAGGACTTTTTAATCTTCCTTCTTTCATATTTGGAACCTACTGGCGGAGTTTTATTTCCATCAAAGCTTTCCTATTCTTAGAGCAACTGTACATAATTACAATTGGAATTTTTAGAATCAAGCTATATCATTTAGAAGGTTTCCAGAAACCTTCTTAAGAGATTTTGCGGTGTTTTCCTTCTGTTTGTTTATAAGATTACTTCATGTTGTACCTTCTACCGCTTCTGCCGCTTATAAAGGACGAGTCTCGCTTTTAGGTCTTCATTCTCTGCATTGGTTGTTTTTTTTTTTTTTTTTTTTTTTTTGGGGGGGGGGGAGTTCTTTCCATCGCTTATCTGATCTAGTGCTTGGAAGACAGTAGATGCTAGTTCTGAAGAATCCTAAGATGACAATGTAAGAAGTGAAGGTAGAGCCGCCAACAGAAGATTACGCGCTGACCTGCCGTTCTGCGCGTAATCTTAGTGTAATCTCAATTGATACATTTTTCAGCGCTTGTTTTTTTTCCCCTAGTTTGAGGTTAGGCCTTTCATTTCTCCGTGCAGACACAACTTCCCTCGCCATCAAACGTCTCGAAAACTGGCTATCGCTACCGAAGCTTTATTTTCGTTGGAAAAAGTCGTTTTGTGTATATAGTGGGCATACCTTTCGATATTGCTTGGAAAAATCGCACACAGTCATTGAATACGTGAGGAGGAACGTGCTTAAATCTTCATTCCTTTGGTAGTGAACCTTCTAGTATCGCTGGATGTTTTTCACGTGTATTGACGAAAATCTTTCCAATAACTCATGTTTTGTCAGTGTTTGGTTACGGAGTTTAATATTTCATCAAATTCCAACTGCTTTTGACATGCTGTTGCGTTTCGAAAACGTTCTCAAAGACCCCGTCCTGAAGATTGTTTTCTGCTGTTTTCGTCCTTAAGTTTTTTTTTTCCTTAACAGAGACTGTGTCGTGGACTTTTTCCTTTCGTAAAATAAGACAGAAATATAAGTTGAGCGACCGTAGTAACTCTAATCCTTCAGTAATTGCGAGTTTTTATTGTCAAAAGTGACAAATTGAAGAAGGTTCTCCGGTTTTTTTTTGTGTTTCAAGCATACATTCTTAGTCATCTACTGACCAGTCGCCTCAAGCAATTCAACAATCTTCTTTCATATAATCACATAGAACAGGATGACCTCCCTTTTTCGTTTCTGCCAGTCTCTCCACGTCCTACCTGCCTCTTATCAGATTTTCGCAGCAGTCCTCTTTTTTCACGTCATCTGCACAAATTAATTTTGCCGCAACGGTTTATCTGGATTCATCCTTCTCGGCGAAACAGATTTGTATAATTGTTTCGCCTCGTGTGGGTTCTCCAATGCTCTCAACTTCAACGTTTTGCACGAATCCGGCAACTTTTTTCCCCTCTGTCTAAACATTAAACAAGTGTTCGTTTGTCGTGCAGCGCAGAGGATTCGAAAACAGTTTCAGCGCTGCACGATTAGAGTTTGCCGTCAGTTAGGCAATGTGGTTTTGTTTAATGCAGTTCCTTGTTTGCTCGTTCAACGCTCGCGGATCGACTTTTATTGTAGACTCTGATCGTTTCTAAAGCGCGGCGGGCGACAGTGTGTGCTGGTCGACCCGCTTGGTGTCGGTGCTGTTCCGCCATATCGATCTGAGTTTGGCGGATACACCTAGTTCCGCGCCGCTTCCAGAACATCCACATCGCTGTGTGCACACCACTAGAACACGCTTCCGTTGTCCAAATTACAATCGTCACCATAGTGTTCAAATTGCCGGATGGAGCATGTTTTCTGAGCGTTATTTATCGGTACAATCATCATTTGATTCATCGAGATTCACTGAACCTTCACACCTTCATCAGTGTATGAATAAATATTGAGTATTGGCTTACATCTACAAGTGAAAAGCGAATCGACGTGCCTAAGAAGAATCCTCTCGTGATTAACTTTCGTCTTAAAGGATTGATCCCTTGTCGTCTAAACGGCCAACCAAAGATTACACTCTGTAATCATCATTAATTTCATCACTGATAGTTTTACAATTTGCCTTAGGATCTCTTCGATTAGCAGCTGCAAAATTACATCGTGAATGTCAAAAGAAAAAAGACATCTTATCTGTCAAGAAGAAGTGCCTTGTTAATTATTCTGAAATCGAGGCGCTGCTATTTTATTAGGAGTTTCATTTTTTATTTTAATCGGTCGCTTATATCCTGCTAGTAGTAAGGTTTTCTCCTTATTTCTTCGATTCATTCATGTTTGTTTTATTGCTTCGATCCAGAGATTGCCTGTTTTTTTCGACTGACGATTCAGTGACTTGAGTGACAGCCCGCCAAAAGGAACTCTGCGTAACCTGCTGGTTGCTACATTATGTTGTTAACTGTAGTTCTCGTCCATACTTCTCCCTTCGTATGTCACTTTTTCGTTGTACCCTTTTTTTGTCGATGTCGATAAAGATTGCTGACAGTGAGGTTGCTTGATAAGACTACTACCCATTAGCCGTCTCACAGCGGTCTACGAAACGCTTATTGCTGCTGCTGTGATTTCATGCTTCCTCTTCAAGTGATATTACTTTTACTTAGCTCAATCATTAATATTTCTCCTTTGATGGTAATTAGTTAATAATCGAAATTTAGCACGTCGCAATCTTAGTTTTCAAAACTGTTACAAACTTCCTTGAAGGTTAGTTTTCATAGGTTTTGAATTTGCTCCCGATTTCCTAGTGGTTGATGTTTAGTTGAGGTTTTTCTCGTCATTTTCAGTAATTATTTTTCTTGTTTTGTTTGTCTGAACCATTGCAGCACTTCATTTTTCAAAGACTTCTGTTTGTTTCCGTCGTATTTGCTCAAATATTATAATTATTTTCACTCCAGAGATGTTGATGCAGGTAGCCATAGTAGCTTTCGGGGTGTGATGTGGAACTAGGCTTCTATTTTTCCGCCACAGCATTATTTTTCGCAGTAATCGCATTCAACGGCTGTTATGCGTTGCTCGTTGTAGTGGAACTGGAAACGAATGAGGCCGTTATTGGTATTTATTTTGCAAAGCTCAAGGTTCACGAAAATACACGCTGAGTGAAAGCAACAGTGAAAAGTTAAGTGTTATGTACTAGAGAATTTCATTCTTCTCTTCTTTTTTTTTGGGATAGTACACCTTGTCGAACTTGATCATATGAAAGATGCAGTTGCATTTGAGTTGTTCAGTGTTTGGCTATGTTATAACACTGTCAGTAGATCCAACCAGAATTTCTATGAGTGTGGTTTGATTCTTGAATGATGCGAGTTTTTTTTTTAAATCGGTCGCCGTCAAACGCATGTTCTCGCCTGCATTTGATACGATGACTGAAAACTCGCAAAAATAGCCTCGTTTTCTCGTTCCCCAGAGGCTTTTCATGAAACGACTCAACTCATATATTTGGTTAGCTCAGCATATATTTGGTTAGGTTAGGAATTGGTTCCCCATACGCACATACGTGAACGCTTTCTACATATTTTGGACGTTGTTTTCCGAGGATCGAATAGCAGTTGCTTTTTAACAAATGGACTAATTACAGCTCCTGTATCTAAAGGCATCTTCTTTTACCACTGGAATATCCGAAAACAACGTATCATAATGTACTCTGAGATCGTATCGTAAGATGTAGTATGCTTTTCTGTTGCTAGTGTGAAAAAATCTTGAACATTTTGTTTATTTTAATTTTTTTTTTCGCATTGCAACATTACGATGCTTTCTTCGCTTCCTTTTTCCACTGGGTTTCGACATGTCATCACCGTGAATCCGAAGATTCTGATAGTGCCGCAGAAAATGACTGATCGGAATCAAGGAAAAGTTAAGTCCTGATGAGAATTTTTTTTAAAAAAAGGAAGCAGAACATAAAATAAACAGAAAGAAAGGAACCTTTTAGGCACACGCTACATGTCAAAGCTCGCAATGTCTGCATTTCCGAACATTAAGTGCCGGCTGCAAATTCTTCAATAAAAAAGAGATTAACTTTGCTGCGCTCAGTTTGCTTATCGGATAGCGTTTTTCTATATCACATTATATATACCGTAACCACCTAACTGATGTTTCAGTCTTTGTACAGACAAACTTTCTGCAGTTAAGAGATTCAATCACTCTGCATTGTTTGACTTCTTGGATTAGATGTTGCGCCAACACTTGATAAAGAAATCTCCGTACATCCGTTTTATAAAACATTTCTGAGTAATTGGGCAGGTGCATTGTAGTCGGGAATGGATGCTTCTACGGCTGCACTATCGGTGCTTCGAAACTGCACCAAGGTGCCATCCAATCTTCAGAGTCGATAAGTTAAGATAAATTGGAGATGGACTCATCCGGGATGATAAAAACACTAACCTAATATGCCGCCTGCCTCGCATGATGCATTGCACACACATTCATAAACCTTCGGGATTCCGAATCCCAAAGGCATCGATCAACGCCGCCACTTTATCCTTTATTTCTAAATTACTATATGAACTGATGTTTGTCACTTCTGCTTTCAAATGTTTGAGGACTGAAATATGTCGTGTAGCTTGCATGTTATTCAAAATTCAAGGTCTTGAATAATTTTATCGGACGCAGGCGTACGGATACGAAGTACCATTATTTTGCATGCGGTGAAAGCAGCTTCCTCATGAATTTTGGATCCTACTTTTTCAATTTTAGCTTTAGATTGCTTGCTTTTACCTTCTTGGGAATTTGACATTTATTTTAGCACCAGCAAATACTGGACAATGCAGTAAATTTTGCCACATAGGATAAATGAATTTCTTTCGCTTTATTTCTCTCGTTTTCCTTCTGTTAGATGAGAAGCAGCGTTCAACGTGCTTAAGCAATTTTCCCCTCGTGCACCGCGGCAGTTAGTCGATTTCTCGTCATTTTTGCTTTTCTCGCACAACTCCTCTTCATTTCCCGTCCCACATTTCTTTTTTTCCAGCGAGAGGGACCCTTTCCGAGATCGTGTAAGTTTTTTTTAGTATAAGAAATTAGATTTCTTCGTTCGAATAAGTGTACAAAACATTGGTGAACACCCATTCGGAAGAATCAACACACTCCTCATTTTGTCCACTGAGGTTCCTCTCAAACAATACAATTTTCTATTTGCTAAGTTCTTTTTTCTTTGAAGATAAACCGGGTTTGAAAGCACGTAAACGCCCAAATTCTTCCTCTATTTGATGAAACACCTTATCAGACTTCTAAATGTTGTTTGTTCAGTGTTTTTGCGTACCTTGAGTTATTAGTCTAATACTCGTCCAAATGATGAGTGCCGAGGCGAAATTCTTCAGAACATTGTCCGTTTAGAAGAAGAGCCTCATTGTTTCATATTCTGAGGGTACCAGCGATGTACGATATTTCTTCTATGATTTTATTAAAATGATATGCGCATATCATGCAAATGTCATGCACTTCGTCACCTTATTCACACATATGATGCTCTAGGATTGCACTTCGTAAGTAGTGCAAAGAAACAACACGTGAGCAAACGCTGTAGAGCCATTCCAAGGAAATACAATCTATTGAGCAAGGAAAAAAATCGAGGTGGTCGATCCGAATATCCGAGGTTTCGCCTCCTCAATCTCAAGTCTCCTCAATTCAACTTTCAAACGAAATTACCTCTGACCTTTCTTTCTTATCAGACAGACAGGAAATGATCATCATTTTGATGACGTTCCAGCGACTTCGACTTCCTCGGAAAGAGGCTGTTAGTTCTCAAACTTACTTCTACAAATATTGTAGAAGTAGATTTGAGAGCAAATCCCGCAAATTGAAGAGGTATCATGTCTTATTAATGATGCATGAAACGAGATTGTGTCAGGTGCGGGCATGAGTTACCATATTATGATCTTAATTGCACAATAAACATTAAATGAGTAGCTTGAAGTGCGATAAGAACTAATGCGTTCACGTCACTGCAATCTTTGTGTGATGTTTTCTGAAATTGTGCACTATTTGATTCTATGTGCTTCTTTGTGCCAAATTTGGCAGTTATGACTTGTACAAATGCAGCATTGTAACCTACAACTACTAGCCGACCCTTCGGGTTGTGTTGTCGAACTTTCAGCGCATTATCCCATAAATTTTATCTTTATTAGGTAGCCCGGTGGTCTCAATTACTTAGTCCATTGCGCTGCAAACAATAATGAAGCGGTCTTCAACATCAACGGCCAACCATATTGAGTTGCTGGTAAAAGTTCGCCATTTCCCCTTTTGGTTTAGTAATGTTCTTCATGGATAAGCTAAATGTAGTGGTAGAGACATTTTTGTTTGATCTTGGACTAATAAACATGTCTTTCATGACCATCTATTTCTTTAAATTAACATTTGAGGTATGAAGCAATTTCGAAAGTGATTTCTGATATCGTATCGCTAGATTACGTTTCGAAATTCCCACTCGACTTTCATTACTTCTTTTTCACTGGATTTGCTATGTATTTTCTGGGACATTTTAGAGTACATCAACCTCTGAGTATTTTAATGGCGCAGTAGCCCCGACCGAGCCCTTAAACATCAAAATACGCAGAGAATTTCACCTGGTATTTCAAATTTCAAAGAAATTTTTAAATGTAAACTCGTTGCGACTAGTAAAGCGGACTTAATTTTGTTCCATTCTTTTTTTTTAATGTGAAAATAACTAGATGGCATCCAACTGAAGCTTTTGCGATCTGTCACCCACAACTTTGTCTTTTTGTCTCAGTTGACTCTCGTGATTCGTTTTTATGTAGTCTATAGTATGGATGACTGAACACATTAACATAAGCCGCAAGGTTTTCCTGCCTACGTGATCTCATCGCTGTCACATGGTCTGATGTGATGGTGTACTGCCGCCCATTTACAGTTTTCAGCTGGAATAGTTTTGTGATACAACTAAGTGACTGAGTAAGTGAGTGAGAGCAAGAGAGAGTTAGTGAGTGAAAGAGAATGAAAGAGAGGGTGAGAGAGAAAAAGAGATTATCGTTCGCTCTCTGCGTTCCTGTGTACTTGCGTCAGCAACGGGGGCTTTTATCGTGTGCTGTGTGCTTTCTCTTATTCCACGCGCTCACGTTCCCTGTTCAAATGTCGTATCACGGACACATATCGCGCATTTTTAGCCGAAAATGCACACTTATCTTAGACTCCCTCTTCTCTTTTGCGTTTCTTTCTTTTTTTGCATCATGTTTATATCGATTGTAGTTGCAACGCATTACAAAAGCACGCCTTGTCGCCTCCGCTGTAACAATTCATAGTTGTAGATTCCTGTGGTTATTACAAATCTCTGTTCATTCCTTGGATCTCTGCTTTGGTAAGAAATGGTGACGGGTAAAGTGTAGTTGGGAGGAAGGGAAGGCAGGGCAACTCAATTGCATTCTATTTTTTGGAAGCTCCATCTTCCTTCTTCTCTTAGCAGCTTTAGCCTACAGCTTTAGCTGTCGTAGTAACACTAATTCTTAGGTTTCTGTCACCGACTGACTTAGTTGCTCACTTGTAACATGTAACTTCACGTGATATATAAGAGCGCGGTTGAGTGTCCCTCCTCCGCCCAATTACCACTTTGCCCGCCGGTGATGAATTTCAGGAAATTGTATAATTTTCTGGAAAAGTCTGTGGATATTTGGATGCACTCTCTCATTCACGTTTGGAGATTACGAGTTCATTTTCACGAGCGAAGCCATGTGCAGAACTACGGCACCACCCGATTATATCCGTAAATAACATCCGCTCTGTTGATAATTTGATAATACAGAACCCAAACAGAGCGTCCAACATACTACGGATGGCAATGCAGTAGCAAGCGTTTTTTGACTACTAAAAGTATATATGGTTTGAGAATGAAAACCTTTTTTAGAAGGATAACAGTAACGTCGCTGAGACAGAAAAGTTAGCCAAAAATCATCCAGTAACCAGTATGTCAAAGGTTTTGAATTGTAGTTTTGTTCTAATCCTTTGCTATTGGAATTTTTGTGGAGGATTTGAACATTTTTTGCACCATTTTCTTACTCCTAAGAAATAACGGTCGTCGCCTAAAGCGGTAAGATCATATTTTCCTTCAGTCCTAGCCTGCATATCTATAAAGTATCTGAAATTTGTACTCGTAGTATCACAACTGCCTTATTCCACATTTTGAGCCCGTGATTATTGCATTCTATTCTATTTCCACAGTGGATGTTTTGCAGCGAAACGCACAGCTGCCTTATTGTTATCGAGACTGTTGGATGCTGTTGTCAGACAAATTTCGTTGTTGATTCACGTAACATATGTCATTCTCTTCCTTCCCTCCTCTTCGCCCTCTCTCATTTTGTGGTCAGCATTAGTTTATCATCTTGCCTTCTCCTTTTAATACCTCCTAGCAAAGTTCAGGTCGAGCAAAAAATGTATTCATTGCCTCCAACGCCTTCTCATATGAGTTACTTCTGCACCGCTGCCCCTATCCTTGTCCATTCATGCATTTATATCATAAAATCTACGTTCTAGTAGTTTATTCCATTTCGTTCATTCATTTTTTTTCTATTTCATTCGAGATTCTTATTCTCATTGTGACGCTCATATCACAGTTTTTATTATTTATACTTTGATAGATCGAATAAATTTATTTAAAGCAGCGGGTATGCTAAGAAAACCTGTGCATTTTCTTTGATTTGAACATTTTCTAGAAGAGAACAAGGAAATCTAAAGATTCTCCTACTCACTTGGATCCCACATGTTTTTGCTCCCAACTACAACTATTGTAGTGTGACAACCAAGTGGAATTTTGCTGGAAAATTTGCGTTGAGCACTGCTTTCAAGGAGCAACTTTCCGTGTGTACTATTTTCCCCTTCTGTGGCTTCCTTCTCGAAAGAACCTCAGCTGTTGTGCTCTTCTAGCTGTATAATGGCGAAGAACGTTCAGAATTTGATTTGCATGAGGACTTCTGCTTTTGCGGAAAATGACGGATGCATTGCTTTCTTGCAGCAATTCATTCTGCAGTGTTTGGTTTGGATGTAGATTTTCCCGATTTTCTTGTCAAAATTTGCATTTCTGTTCCATCGTGCATATATTGTAGAATTCAAATAGGTCGGTTCGCTGAATTCGTTTTCAGCATCTCCGTTCTATCTTTCGAACATTTGGAATATCAGTTCTGATTGGATTTTATTTGTGACACAATGACTTTGTACGAAATCCCAACCCAATTTTCCAGGTCATTGTTAACCTTAAAGTGTGAAATTCAGACAAGATTCTGTTCTAAAAGCAGAGTTCGGCGATATTTTCGAGGTTGGGATCTCTTAGCTAACTTGAAGGGGGCCGAAGATAATTTGAAAATATAAGGTGGGAACGCTAATTCCTGCCAAATATCCAGGGATTTAAAACGTCAGGTGCACTCGGGAACGTCAGACGTCTGCGAAAACGCATCCGATAAAATGATCTGGATCCCACACTGGATGAGGACATAGGGGAGCTAAAACAATGACTTTCCTCCTAACCTGTCGATAACTTGCTTATCGGATGCGTGGAAATTTCCCCTATTTTATGGAAGTTTGTTAATCGTCTTACCATACGTGGTTTTCAGGCGTCGTGTTGATTTACAGCTTGGAGTGCTTCTGAAGCTAGAAGTTCCAGGATTTGTAAAGGAGGTTCCGTTTGAAATTTCACCGTAGCACTTGGAAACAGTGGACGTTTCAGCCCCTACCAACTTCTCGAGATCTGTTCGGAGTAAAAATTGAACGTTGCCTTTAAGTAGTGAGGGATGCAGTTCACTTAAGCCATGGGATAATTTTCGAAAAGGCAGGGCAGTGAGGTGTGCGCTTCGATTCGATGTGCGCCGGCAGTCGTCGGATTTTTTTGTCCGTAGTTGGCGGCCATAAACGTCTGTCTTCGTACGTCGAATAAACAAGTTCCTTTAATGCTTTCGATGCTATTCCTACCTCATAGGCCAATCAATTCGTTTTTATCCATATTCAGCGGACGTACAGCACTTCATTGTGTTTACAATTGGTACAGTTTTTCTTGTTAGAGTTTTTCTTTTCCTCGTGGTTCTAGGCATTGCACGTTTCACGCCATCTTTTTTTTTGTACGTGAATTTCCAAGTTTGATGCGGAAGACGTGGCGTAAATGCTGTAAGATTGTGCCACTTTTCGCTCCCGCACATGTGACATTCTGTGCTGGCTGCTCGGCAGTCTTCTTGTTGATAAACAGGCGACAGCGCCGAACTTCACCACATATTCATGATAATTTTGGTGCTTCTTGATGACTTTAGATGTTTCGTATCTCTCGAATAGTTGATAACTTTCTTTTTTGGAAACAATTTAAGTCCAACAGAACAGCTTGAAGTGGTATATTGCCGGTTTGTGATGATTTAAGGTGAATAATATTTGCGTAGCTCTCTCTTTTTTTTAAATTTTAGCGGATAGATGTCAACTCAAAGATTCTTTTAACACTATTCGTCCACTGCATGCCTAGAAATTTTTCTCAAACTTTCGAAACTATATTCCTTTTCCATCTTACTTCCTTTGGAGACTAAAACTTAGAAACCATGGAGAACATGGCCACCCTTTCGTTTTAAAGGAAGGTAAACAAATTAAATGAAATAAATTAATGAAGAGAGAATGGTAATGTATTGCAGTGTCGTGCACATATTGGTTCATTCTGGGCTTCTACTAAGTGAAGTGTCACTCTGACAACATCCTAACCTTTATCTCTTTAACGGTATTTTGTGTAAACAATAAGGTTGACGCAGTTATTTTATTTTCGTATTTTTTTTTCTTTTCCAATGATTTACTCCTATTCTAATGTCGTAATCAAACGACGCCATTAGTGCAATTTTGAATCCGGAGAAAACTAGCGTCAACGAGTGTGAATATGACTAATGGTTCTTTTTTTTTCGATGTTAGAAAAACTCCAAGGGTTTTGTGCAGGCATTTCTTTATGGCTGTTTCTCATTCAACTTAAACAGGGGCTGATTAGGTCATGGTAAGTGGGGCAACGTTGTTCGTCAGGTTTGCTATCTGGAAAGTGATACTGTGCGGAAAGTGATCTTTCTCATAGGGGTCCGTTTTGAGATGTGGAAAGAAATTATAAGTTGGCCTAGTTATCTGGTTTCTGCAGAGATCTAGAAGTATGCGCTTCGCAGGATTTAATAACAAAAACATTAATTGCATCATGTGTATCTCATTGGCTTGCAGAGCCAAGCATTTCGAAAACTCAAAAGGAAACTCGCGTTTTTATTGCTTGTGGAAAGTTTAACTTAAGGGCCACGATTACTCGTGATCTACTTCCTTAACACAATGTTTTGGTAGAGAGACCCTAGCATCACCAGATTCATGGTGTGCTGCCTTTAATCTTGTTAATGTTCAATTAGCTCTAGAAAATAATAATCATAGTAATCCTAATCATTTTTTATTCATTTATAGATAACTATCTGAACATATTTTCACCATTGAAATGTTATTTGATTTAGAATTGAACTTCTCGCACATTCTTCGCTATCAGTCCATTGGAAATTTAAAGCAAAGATTTCGTTGATTTTTCTTCTGAACTTCAGCCTCCGCAAGAATGGTGCGCTCTTTATTTTAAAAAACGATTCTTCATCTAGCATGTGTTACTTAGCGGTACCTTTTGCCATCCATTTTTTTGCTTCATGGTATGTATGTTTTATGGTTTGCGAGACATTAAAAGGAAATATATAGTTGTACGATTCAAGTGATACGCAACTAAAAAGACGCAGTGCCCTTTTACAGAATGATTTTGTTAATTAAACGGTTGTGTAGTTTAACTGCTTTTGAATAGGACTCTATTAAAATTCAAAAAAAGATATCATCTACTAAATTCCTGTTGTAAACGGTCGTTTCTTATCTCTTTCGAAACTTTTAGCTGATATTCTATTTATATTGATTTATATTGATAGTGATAGTACGCTTTTCTTTGTGATCATCCTCTGATTCGTACCTGTCGGCGTCGGCCGCACCTTCATCTCCACAAATCCTACAGCTGTTTTCTGTACCACGGCACTTCCAACTATAAGGTCAGATCTCTTATTGCTTGCATTTCTCTTTCCGTGAAAGTTTTCAATCTAGCTTAGCTCTGAAAATCTTGATTTTTCTTTTTTGCATGCTTTGAAAAGAGCATCACTAGCAAGTGTAATGCAATGTAGTTAAAAATTTTAACAATATGTTATGGATTCCCTCCTCCTGAACAGATATTGTTCAAGTCCAAGTCACGTTCAAGTCTTTTTTTGCTTCACTCAGTTTTTTTTTTGTCAATTTTTTGTGTAGCATTCTTCGACAAGAACGCACTCTCTGCTTGCTGCCGTTTTCTAGTCAGTAAACGTTGTAACATATGAGTGACAATAAATTACTTTATATGTATGAACGAAATTTTATTACTCTCTTAATGAAAAGGTAGGATATCACTTCCTCCGAGTTCCCTCGCCCATGAAGACTTCTTTATTTTTGTACTCTATGTACTCGCTGTGCGGGGTTATGCTAATGGTTGACACTATTGCACTGGCAAGGAAAGGAACAGCTAAATAATGCTAAAACTATGGTTCAATATTCCCAAAAAAATTCTAGCAATCACAGTTTTTTCTACTCACTTAAAGGCATCACCCCACGAATCTGAGGTGGTACGGATTTCAGGCTCCAATCGAACTCGTTGTAGAAAATAGCGCACCGGAACGCTCTAAGCCGTGTCTTCCGGCCCGTTTTTTACGACAATTAGGAAGAAATGGACGGAATCACCCACCCCCTCCCCTCTCCGTAATCTACTATCTCGTATACGAATACTCCACCCGAAATCTGTAACACCTCAGATTCGTGGGGTGATGCCTTTAATGCTGTTTCAAGATATCTGTGTTTAGATTTGCATCATTTTTGATAGTAGCATTCGGGGCATTTTCGATGTTTAATTTGTTGTAATAGTAGCAGGGTTCGGGACGTACTATGCGAAAGTCCCAGAAAACTCTACGATTATGGAAAGCAGATGAATCAGTGGTCTGACCAATTCACCCGACGATCCAACTCTCTACACGCAAATTACTGACGAGATGAAATCGCGTAAAGTTGACTTTGTTGCTAGCGTCATCATTATCGCGCAATTCTATCACTTTGCGGTTTCATTTCGTCAATTCTTTGGAATGTGTTGCCTCGTAAGATAAACTGTTGTTCTATATGTTTCTCATATCTCTAATTGCTGGATGTATATGCTGGGTTCGCATTTTCACTGCGATACTTGCTGCTTAGTTCTCGTGCCCTACTCACAGTTGAGAACTACCTAATGTCGAATTACTTCTCGAACGCTGCTTTCGAAGCGCAACAGCTCTACAGATTAATGAGGTGAATCTGCTTCGTCGTCGCCGAAGGAATGAAATATCTCAACTCTAATGTATGACCTATTTACTCATATATGTTTTGACGTCTCCCTTAGTTGTTTGCATAAATACAGTATCCCTTTTCCCATATTCGCTCAAGAATCGAATCGTCTCAGCTGTCAACAAACTATTGTTCCCCTCCGGTCTCTCTAGAGTTCTGTACTGGACAGGTGCTGAGCTGTAGATAGGTTGGGTGACTTCTAACGGCCAGTGATGGAATTGCTTAATTTTAGTCATACAAGAGTTACGGTCGAAAATTTGTTTCCGAACCGAGCGAAAATAGTTTTCGCTCATTTTCTCATTTCCATTTATGCGAATTTTATAATAATGATATATTGGCCTGCAGAGTGGGAAAATTTCTTGATTTAAGAGCAAATTATGGATTATTTTAGTGGTAGATTTCAATGTGTAACATATCATTTCTGCATGAAGTTCTCAAGCTTGCCAAAACACTGACTTCCGTTTTTTTCCTTAAAATTTACCTCTTAAACGAAACTTTTGCGCTACTGTTACTTTTCGAGGGCAGAAAAAAAAGAACTCCAGACGTTAATAGAACTTGGCTTCCTGTCCTCTAATGGAGTTTTCCACTACTAATTACTGTCAATGGGAAGCTGTAGTTCTTTTTCGTCTTAGAAAGTGATGATCGCCATGAACTGAACTTTGTTCGTAGTTAGGTAGAACAGTTCATCTGCAAGGAATCGATCATTACACTGGTCGATTTCTGTGGATAAGTGTACTGCACTTTGATATGTTCGCATATGAAGTGAGCTGGACATCTGAAATCTATGCGGACGTGTTGGTTGAGGTTTTTGTGGTTTAAGTGGTCTTGTTGCAGTTTTTATTCCCATGTTTTTCTCCCTTTTTAACTTCATTCAAAGTCATTATTTGCTGTAAATAGAAACCATTTATGTGCTTACCATCTCCATGATTATTTTATTGTTGCTAATCTCACTGAATAGACTCTTTTCGTTTTCCAGTGCAACGTCCTGCCGTCGAAGCGCGCTTGTCTTGTCTTTTTCAGAGAGCGATCAATTTGAAATATTTCAGTCTTAACTTTGTTTACTTACATTTGGATTTGGTTGCTGGCCCCATATCGATATTTAGTCGATTCCGATATATTAATTACTTCTTTCACGTTTTCACTTTCCCTATTGATTTAAATTCTAAAAAATCAGTAGCAACTACAAGTTCTTGTATCAATGCTAGGGAAATGTGTCTAGGTTGTATATCTAGACGTATGGTTGTGAACCTGAAAGATTTATCTGGGGTTTTTCATTGCTCCATTGTTGGATTTGAGTTGCATTTCCAATGCTCTCTGTGTTGTGATCTGTGCGATTCTTCTCTGTTGAGCCTGTCATTGATCGGGATCTCTAGCCATTTCTTTGCGACACACTTTTGCTAGCGCTTCTTTAAGTCTTCGTAGATTCTTTAACTTGTTTTTCTAAAATTGGTGATTTTTTCACTACGATAAAAACTCTTTTCAAACAAGGCGAATTTAGACAACAGTCCCGTTATACCACTATGATTTATGTTCCTTTACTTACTCATGCGTTCTTGTTAGATACACGCTTCACATCTTTTTGAGTCAACGGCTCTTTAAATTCGTTTTGGTCACAACGTAGATCAGATATTCCCAGTATTCCGCGCACATTCACGCTGCTATAATGTTCGCTCTCGCTCAAGAATTTTATGTCTCGGTCTGGATATGCTTTTTTCAGCTTTTCTCCTGTTTTCATCTAACCCCGTGACTGAGACAGTGAAAATGAGAAGATGAGTCACATGTTCGTGTCTGCTTCAGCGACCACTTGATTCTGTGCCACTGTTGCTGTTCTGTTCGTTCTCCCTCAGTCACGTTGCCGTTCTCCGTAAATATGGTGTCGCAGTCCAGTCGTACAACGCCAAATGAGCTGCTCGAACCGCAGCCATCCCAACAGCCACGTAAAAAGAGCAAGAAAGCCTACAACTGGGTGGCACAGGCTCGCTCTCGTGCCACAGGAACTCTCCGGCGCACGTTATTTGGCCAGAAATCGAAGTCTGCTAGAGCTAGGGATGCGGAGAGCATTTTAGCAGAGGAAGACGACGACTACACGCAGACGAACTACGACACGGTGAAATCACTCCCAGCCACGGGTCACTATGGCAGAAGCCGTGTTGGGCATCATCTTCATGTAGATGTGGAAGGGCATCTGGGTGTCCCGCCACAGCTCTACCATCATCCACCACCGGTCATTATCCTGAAACTACCCAGAAGACGTCAAAGCGCGCAGCCATGTCGCATTTCACCAATTGCACGAGTGGCCCTGTATGACCCAGTGTTTGACTTCCAAGCATGGCAATCGGCACTTGATGAAAGTAAGTACTTCTCCTATCTCGTTACCATTTCAGGCAGCCCTCTTCAACTCATTTGAGTCAATGACCATTGGTTCAACTGTAGCTGATATAAATACTGTGTTTTTCGGTGCGGTTCTATGCGAAAGCAACTGAGTTTTCCTACATAGACGCTAAATTACGCTATGATTTTTCTCTTCAGATTGCCAGGATGCTGTTTACTCACTGTTCATGAAAGCACATAAATGTTACGACCTTATACCGACATCCACAAAACTTGTCGTTTTCGACACACAACTACCGGTATGTTTTTCCTATTGTGAGATTTCTTGAAACTTTCCTCAAAGAACAAACATCTGTTGTTTGTGAATTTTCCCTTGAAATCTTCGGTGTAAAGGACGTAATTTCTATCACCGGCATCTTTGATGAGAAAATTTACTCCGACGCATCTTAGCGACGAGTTTAATGTTTGTTTAATAGGTCAGGGATTTCAAACGGATTAGCATTGATCCAAGAAACGATGTTTACTGCACACGTATAAATTTTCACACGATATTGTAGGTAAGGAAAGCATTTTTCGCACTTGTATATAATGGAGTTCGTGCAGCACCTTTGTGGGACAGCGAGAAGCAGCGTTTTATCGGCATGCTTACAATCACGGATTTCATCAAGATCTTAATAAAGTAAGCTGGAGATTTGCAATTATTAAGGTTTAGATCTATCTTTTACAAATCCAAAAGCGTTTTCATTTTTTTTTCTTCATAGCGAATACGTCGTTAGTTTCAGTTGATATCCATTTTTCCACTAGTTCGAACAACATTAATCGCACAGAAGGAACGAATTCATCTGAATACAACTTCTCTAATCGTATGTTTAAGGCACTATGAAGCTGGCGATAAGGAAGAAAAAATGCAGGCTCTTGAAGAGGAGCAAATTAGTCATTGGCGAGAACAGTTTGAATCAGATGAAAATGGCGTCCAGCCTCTCGTAACGATCGATCCAAACGAAAGGTAACTGTTCTCGAATCCATTCTTTGTCTCTGTATTGGCTATTTTTCTCCTTTCAGCTTGCATCGGGCAGTACAAGTGCTTTGCGAGTCAAAAGTTCATAGATTACCAGTTATGGATAAGAACACTGGCAACATCAGCTATATCCTTACACATAAAAGACTTATCAAATTTCTATCTTTATATGTGAGCTCCTGATTTGTAGTTTTCTTGATTTTTTTTTTTTACTGAAGTCGAACATTGTAGCTGGGCGACTTGCCAAGGCCAGCATTTATGGAACGCACGCCAAAAGAGCTGGGCATAGGATCTTGGGGCGACGTTGTCACGATTCATGTGGATACGCCACTCCACGACGCGCTGGAGATCTTCCTGCGAAATAGGGTTTCGGCTCTACCTTTAGTGGACGAGAAAGGACGGGTGAGAGCTCTATTCACTTGTTATTTTCTACACCTACTGTTCACGTTAACGACATTTATTTTCGGAGATCATCTTGACGTTCCATGCATAAATCAGTCTTCCCTTTCGTTTTTGCCAATCTTTTAAACTACTTATTTCCATTTGAACTTTTTTCTCTAATACTTCATTTTGCATAGGTTGTTGATATATACGCCAAATTCGACGTTATCAGTCTGGCAGCTGAAAAATCGTACAACAGGCTCGACTGTACTGTACAGGAAGCACTCAAAAATCGTTCTGATGTGGGTCTCACTTGTTTTCGTTGCATTCTTTTCGTTTTGTAGGTGAACGATATCTTTAAAGGACGTTAACGCGCTATTTCTATTTCTCAGTACTAATTTTTCTAGTTATTTTTTCCAGTGTTTCGAAGGTGTACAATGTTGTCGTGAGACCGATTCACTATTTGATGTGCTTCAAGCTATAGTTCGCGCTGAAGTTCACAGGTTAATAGTGACGGATACGGAGCAGAGGGTTTGTTTACCTTTCTCCTTTCAAATGATGTGATGCCTTTAAACAATAATTCTTCTATTAACAGTTCACTTCGAGATGTTTTCTACACTAATCAAGGTTTTCATCCTCGTAAAGACTTGTGCATTTGTTAGATGACTTAAACATATCAACTGACTTATAGGCAGCATTGAATGTGTTCAACCGAATAAAGAGAGGGGGTGCCCTTTCCAGCGCACACTCTTTCCTTCTTTAACGCACACTCATCTTTCTAACTCCCATGCCTCGATCAAAAGTGTTTCATGTTTGCCCGGTTGAAGACCATGCAATGTGACTATATTGTGGTATTTATTCATTAGAAACATGATGTAGATTTGTTGGTGGAGGTAGGTGAACAGGTAATTGTACCTGCTCAAAAGTACAACGAAACCACAGTTTACGTGCTTACTCAGGTGTGCAACCAGGTACAATTACTGCGCTTTGACGTGTCTTAGAACTTAGTAATCACAGTAAAAAATGTGTGAAAAAGGAAATTTCGAGTAGTATGATTTTTACGTCGTCAGCTTTCATGGGAGATGACATCAAAGTGCCTATTTCGTAGTTACTGTTGGATCGTTTGTAGATTATCACGGCCATCTTTGATATTCATGCACTTTTCTAGGATAATCATTGGTTTCGCACTGAGTTTTTCTGCATATTGAGATTTATTTGTATAAGTCTATAAAAACCGAAACAAGTTTCTTCCAGGTAGTTGGAATCATCTCCCTTTCCGACGTTCTCAAATTCCTCATATTGGACCCGGCACACAACACGGAGCTTGGAGGAACATCTACTCAACAGTCACCACACGTTTCGATCGACGATAGTCCTCCAATAGAGGGAATTCCAGAAGGTATTGAAGATTAAAGGAGGTCTTCATTCTAAAATGGACTTGGTATGTACTTTTGCTTCTTTTTGTACCATATTATTCATTACTTACAATAGCTCTGCTCTATTTCTTTTCCTATTTTCAGTTGCTTGGTCCACGCACGACGTATTTGCAGTGATTTACTGTACATACCTGATCTTCTCAGCGATGATTCTCAGGTCCAGTTCCGCCGTAACCAAGCTACTTCTGTGTAGCTACAGCGGCTTTTTCTCATATGTTGCCGATGAAAGAAACTATTGATATAGCTTACATGCGGAGAAAAAAATGTGAAAATTCTTCATATTCATATATGCATGTATATTTATTTGCTCTATTGCAGCTACGGTGCCGATTAAGCGTAGTGTGTCGCGTATTTTTGATTGCGAACAGTATGCGTTGATACGTGGGTAGTTGATGGGTTTGAGTTTTTACTCGTTTTCTAATCAATTACTCTGAAATCTTTCAAATCAACTATCATAGCAACGTACAAGTCAAAGATGCAGTCTGTGAGTACGTCACTTCACATGCCTGACTTCCAGCTATCCAAGAACTCTTTGCCTATGTGAAATTTCACAGCTTGCGCTTTTTCAAATTGGAGTGATTTCTTCTCATTTTCTAAGTGTCCTCTCGCCATCCGCACTCACTTCGCCACATGACGTAGGGTCAACGCTTATACACGACCTTCTTCCTTCGTCCTCATCCTAACGACTGCCTATGTCCTCAACCTCACTGTAGTGCTGTTTCTTCGTCTGTGCTCTCACTGTCCAAAGTTGTGATATGCTCCTCTTTTCCCACGTTTTTTAGCGTTCCTCATAATCTAAGTAATGGCTTGTTGTATCAAGACCCTTGTAGAGTTGTACATAGCTCTTCTTTGTTATTGTTTTTGATCGCTCACTGAGTAGTTTGTAGATTGAAGCAGTGTTCCTCTGACAGCAATTGTTCCATAGTGCTTTTCTTTCTTCTTTCCATAGACTCCTTCGCAATGGCTGTGTCGGTTGGTAATGGCATTTTAACACCTATGTGGTCAAAATTACTTACAAGCCGATATCTTCTTCCCAAAAGACGTAGTACACTTGATTTGGAAAGATTTAAGAAAGTGGGCTTGTTGACAAACTCCTATTTCCTACTCTGTTTCAATGCACTTGATCTATCTTGGTATTTTCGCATGTTGTTTATACCGTGCTGCTTCTCTAGGCAATTGGGCGTTGTCATACGGATTTCGCTTGACGGGGCCATTATAAATATTATTTGCGTGCAAGACATACCCAATTCTTCCTTCTTTCCTTGTTTGTTTGTTACTTTAAGGTAGTAGGTGTAGATTGAGATGTACTTCTTATAACTGTAAACATGATGTACGCTTCCCTTTGATTATTTTGAACGGTGGAAATAAGTTTACTAAAGCAAGGTGTTTAGAGAAAGTCCGCTCTTTCAAACGCCCGCCGCCTCAATTGTTGTTTTCGTTAGCTGTAAGATCTGTCTTTTTTTTACTAATAAATATTATTCATATTTCTTTCTTGTAGTTATCAGTTTCGAGTATCATACATCTCACCAAGGTTTATTTGTTAGTTTGGTTTCAGTGAAACCAATAACCGAACAGAGCCTTAGCAACTTCATAAGTAAGCAGAATAAGAAAAAGAGCAGCGAAGTCAACGACCTAGCTGCGAGACTAGCTAGATAGATTAAATGTGATTGCTAATTGTAACTGTGGTGACAACTTCTATTGCTGTAAATTTACTGTTGAAAGAAATGGAATTGTTTTAGTTTCACTAATTCCATAAGCTCAGAACGTGCGCAGTTATGACGCGAATGTCTCGTTGTCAGCAAGGAGGACTCAAGAGGCTTAGACAATTTTTATTAGAGGTGCAGTGGGAGGACTGCCGCTATGTCTTCTTTTCAAACAGATGGTTTAAGAGATTAAGGATGTGTACATAAGACATTGCTTTTGAGAATAGAGATCTTAACAGAAACAACAAATAATTCGTTTTAATTGGGCAAAAGAGTCTCCCCTCTTAACTTCACATCGAATCTTCACATCAACCTCAAATGCGAAGCCATTTTTCTGCCAAGAAGTGACCATGCATACAACATGTGTCGATCAGAACGATATCAAATAGGAACAATAGTAGGGGATTCCTTTGTAGTTCTCTGATTCAACTTGATAATGTGGTGAAAACACACGAAGCCCAATCCAGTTGTGTAAGGCCGCCGGCAGAGCATGCGAGCACAAAAGCGCCACCTGTCGGCGTCAGTGGAGTCGATGCATGCGAAAAACGAGTAACGTCACTCTTAGACTCGCATCGGGGCGCGTCGCATCGAAGTACGTGCAGAGGATCGAGTTAACAGCCATAATTGGTACTGTCATTGGGTCGCAGGACGATTGGGCAGTGAAAAAGAGAGGGACGAAGAGGAAGAAGAGGTACTTGTCGATGGGTGCGCATCAAGATCGATGTACCCATAGCGGCTGTCAGAATGAGTTGCGTGCGTCGATAATCGCGCTCCGATATGGTCGATAGCAACAGCGGACCGTTCCACTACGCATACAGGATGCCACGCCCATTTACAGAGCTGAGCTTAGGCAGCGGACCAGTGGGCTAAGAACTCCATAATGCGATTGTCGTCCGTTGCAATCCGCGTAAATGGAGAAAATGAGCATAGGGTGGTGTATAAAAGTCATGTAGCTTACTCCTTATCGGATTCAGAACTTGAGAAGCTTGGAATTGGTTTTTTTTTTGGTTTTTGAAATTCTATTCTTACTTGACTTACTTTTAGTGATACGTATTATTCACGCACCCTTCTAAAAATGTTTTTGTTTTATTTTATTGTTTGTAAGTTGTATATTTGATTTTCATTTGTTTGTTTCAGTTTCATTTTTTGTTTTTATTTGTTTCAGTTTATCTTAGATTGTTTATTGATGTTGGACCGATTGTTGATGCCATCAATCGTCCTTACAAGTGCGAAAACTGCCTTGCAGGCACACAATATCCCTGCAGACATAGCTTACAGATAAGATGCCGTAAGGTCACGAGTTTACAATTGTTTTTAACCATATCGATTTCCTAAACATGGAAATATATGAAGCGATATATCGCCGAGTTACCAGTGCAGAAATTGAAGTCAAACTTTTATTCGTATGAAAGGATAGAAATATATATATATATATATTTCTATCCTTTCATACGAATTATATATATATATATATATATATATATATATATATATATACTATACACATTATCTTCAACAGCTTTGTCTTCCGCTTCGTGTTATCTTGCCTTTTCCCTTTCAATTTTAGAAGTACGGCCATTTTCCCGAGAAATTTCCGTTTACAAACGAGTTTCTCATTGTGGAGTTCATGTTCTTATAAGTTCGCTTTGTGAGCTCATCAAGATACTAGCATCACGCGGGCCTTCAATAGAAGGAGTGGGCGGGGCCTAAGGATGGACAGTGCCACTGGACAGGCATAGCAGCGATCGCTGCTGCAGGCATACACATCGGTGAAATAGCGGTATAAGGATATTATCACTTCTACGAGAGGCCGATGCATTGGGTTGGTGACACACCACAAGTCAGATGTTGAAAGGATCTATTACGTTTGCAAACAACGTTCTGCTCTGACACGTGGAAACGCCGGGCGCAGCTGCACAATCGCTGGCAAGACTGCGCCGTCGAGAAGCGTGGATTCGTGGAACAGAGCCGTGTTAACAAGCCGAAGCCGGGCAGATATGAATTGTGGAAGAGATGGTCGAATCATTATCGACAACGCTATCAAATCAACTATGATTGAAGGTCAGGCAAAGTAAACGCTACATCTGTATGAGAATTTGACAAAATGTTGATCTGAGTGATTCTGATCAGTTACGTAAGCGGATCTCCGACGAAAAAAAATACATTTGTCTTCAAGTTCCTCACGTAGCTACTTCAAATTCATTCTATTCTAGAATTTTAACACATGGCGATAGGTGTGAAGTTTGTGAAATGAGGTCAGTGTAGGTCATGATGGCAGCACATCAATTTTTGATATGGCTATGTTGACATATCTTTGAGATGAATAGAAGGATCTACTTCTTAATCTCCGTATATCGACAATACGTGGTCAGTTCGCCTTATCAGTATATCACCGCCAAGTCGCTTTTCACTACTCGCCTCTTGTTCCCTTCCAGTCTGCAGCTCCCAACGCCCCGTCGCGAAGTGAACTTCACGCACGGCGTTCTTTTGATTGCGAGAGGAAGGCGTTGTTTGGATGACACCGGGTGGACATGCAAGCTCCGTAACTGCTGGAACGATAGTCACAGTCACGCGGAAACGCTGCAGCTCGGAGGCAGGTCAGCGGCCGAACACAGCCGCTTCCTTAGTATAATTGTGACTACTCATAGTCCCCTTAGGATGTGACTGTGGAGATAAATAACTTGTTCCTGTATGACATTTTTCGCACCTTAGACTATCAGTAGCAGAAAATCGAAAAATGAGAATATAGTGCAACTTCGTGTTAATTCGTTGATTTTAATATACTAAAAACTGAAAAAGGAATTTAGATGGGAAGATAAAAGTTTGATGAAGAAGTTAAGGAACGAACAGCAAATATCCAAGTATTTCAAACTTCTAAGCTTTCGGAATGTGCCGTTGTTCAACGCTGCTACTCTCCATCTTTATTAATTGGAAGATCGGTTGCAATATATCACAACTACAAACTTTAGGCTTCCTTGCTAATACATTTTATATATAAGCGAGCTGGATCGGTGAGATGGGTGGAGCATGAGCTATGGGCAGAACAGTGGTCTGTTGACACTAAACTGCTGCGCAGCACAATTACATACAGATCATCGTTACCGCTGTTCGGCAATAGCCGCTGAACCTCTACCGTACTTCATTGTCCTCGTAATGCACTCTTATAAATATATTGTCGTGACACAATGTCGTAGTACGATTGTGTAAGAGGCAGCACATCAACTCAGTGTATTCCTGGCGCACTATATAAGAGGCAGCATGCCAGCTGACCTGAGTAGTGTGCGTATTCGTGCTAGTGTCTGCCACTATTCCATTGTTATTTGGAGCAAAGGTCCTACCACTGATAAAGTATTCCACTGAACACCCTCTACAAAAGCCACTACACAGGCGCCCACTTATCCCAGGGATAAATTGTAGCATTTTTGTATTCCTAATAATACGCACCCAGTCTTAAGCGATAAGCTAAATTCTACAGCAAGCCTCACAGTAACCAATTACTGATAGGAGGCGACTAAAATGTACGGATATATTGCTTTTTTATAATATGTTTCACTATTCTATCACTATTTTAAGACGCAGCAGTCCTCTTCAGGGCCATTTTTGTTGGGGAATAATTCACGATTACTTTGTATGTTTTTGGTTCTTGCCACTTTTTAATTGTTGTTGCCGACACGTCTTTTTTGAAAACAAACATTTCCTCCGGTCCTTGTGATCTTCATGCATAAAGTATGGACGCAATTAAAGGAGTAGGGTCACTTCTCTCACGGAGTAGCCTAAAACTACGAAGATCTGAGCCCTAAAACCTAAGCATTGGTTTTAGAGGAACCATAACATGCAGACTAAAGCTACTAAGATGTGGTGCGGATTGACTCTCCTGAGGTATATATAGTTTATACGCACATCGTATGCATTTTTAGGTGCCTTTTCTTTTTGTCTGGTTGTTTATGAATTCATATTGATGCGAGTCCTTGAGGAGGGTTTGCGTGATAGATCAGCTTGTGTAAACAGAGATTCTTTTATTTTATAGGAACTAATTGTTGATTACACTTTGTTGATAGTTAATTCTACCCTACTAGTCCAAATAAAGTCCTGCGAATTTTTAATACTTAATGCACTGGGCATGATACTATAGAAGAATATAGAAGGGCAAATACATGTAAATAACAGGAATCAGAAATAAATATGGTTGGATGAAAACGAAAAGGAGCAGGGTTGCGCGAGCGGCTGCGTTCGAAGTGGTGCGGTGGAGACAGCGGTTAGAATCGAGGTGGGACCATAGCGAACTGCAGAGATGGGTGGCGGTAGCGAGGACCCTTATACGATCCCAGCCGCTACGCTTCACCGCATCGCTTCAATAACTTCTTGCTTCGACCGCAGCCGCTTGCGCAACTGTCCGTGCTTCATGTCGTTTTGACCCAACTGTAGACAAAGCACGTGTGAGGTATTTGCCCACAAAATTGGACCGAAGGGCACCATTGAGTTATGTAACAGCACATCATACAGCACCAGAACATATTACAAACCGCTATTGGAACACCTAACATATTATTAATGGGTAGCGAAAACAACTATGAAATACCAACGTGATAATTGCAATGCTATTTACCTTTAAATATGCAGTAGCTTACATGAATCTGAGATGTAGATGAGAAGAGTAAACAGTAAATCAATAATAAATTCTCATTTTCGTGCTTTACCGTGAGATCCAATGTCTGAGCAGTGTATGTCTTACTGGACGCCCGTTTGTAACGGTTACAGCAGGTCCCAATGGAGAATTCATCTTGTCTATCTGCACAAGGAGCAAAACAAACGATGAAGCTAATGGCAGGTGCGGCACTAGGTATGCGTAATCCACGAACTATTCTATAAAAAGGAAAAGGACTGGAAAACTGTGGAGAACCAGAAGAAGAGAGCACTTGGGAAATTTCCCTGACGAGAGACCACTACACGCCTTCACCTAGGAGAAGGACTAAGAAAGTTAAAATGTGATAACATTAGACAACAAAAGGCACAATAAATTGCACATTAATAAATAATAGAAAGAAGGAAATTCTAACTTCTCTTGCTTCCTGTGATGAACAATTAACGTGAAACATTGGACCGGTGAAGATGCAGGCTGGAAGTCCAGCTGAATCCTCCTGATACCTAATGTTCTCTTATCATTCCTCGTTTTGTCTGTATTTTCAAAAGAAATGTGCAAACCGAAACCGAAGTGCACATTAGTCTGGAAGATGCAGTTATATATGTGTTCACACCTCCATGAGTGTTGAAAATGTCAAGCTGCAGCGCTCAATAAAACAATAACAATCGAGACAGTGTTCGTGTCAAGACTGGCAACGGCACTGGTAGAAGGTGCATGCGTGTCGCGCCGTGTCCGAGTATCATTGTGGACGCGAAAAACAAGAGATCGAGTGAAAAATTGCAGAAAAAGTCACTCTATTCGTGACTTCGTACCGCATAGTCCTTAGTTATCATAGCTGAAAGCAGTTTTTTTTTTGACTGCGGCATCCAATGTACCATGCTACACCGCTCGGTAGACAACCATCGCGCTTTGCCACCGCGTGTGGATTTGCAGGTCTTCGAGTCTCATCAAGAGTACTCAGGGGCTGAGGCGCAGCGCAGCAGAGTTATCGCAGTGTAAACGCGCATATTCTCCGAATCCAGAAACAAGAGTGATCGCTAGTCCTCAGTAGGTATCAGTTTGCACAACCCTCCGTACATTCGACAAAGAACTTACGTCCCCTGATAATGAAAATGTTGAGCAGTTCACTTCTGAGCTTGTAAACATTAGTACAGTCGAAAACCTTCAAATGAAGGAGTACTAGTCATCTTGTCTGACGGGTTTTTGGATATGCATTGGGTCGTTTTGTGAACTATTTACTCTGATCAGCGGGAGATTTGAGAAGAATCTCGTTTTTCGTTGTGATACTTGTGAATTACCTCCCATTATCTGCTGGTGTAGAGGCCTCAATCTGAAAAATGCCTACGAACACTTTGCATGGACTCGTACGGTATTCACCACTCGCGTAGTAGACGAATCAGATGAGCATGAGCTAATCAGTGCCTTCTATCCTCAACTTGCTTTCTCATCCACCTCTTTCATATTATATATGAACAGCTGCATAGCCGCGACGACCTGACACGTACGTACGTAAGCGGCTGCGCTCGAAGCGACGCTGTGAATTTAGCAGTTACATTTAAGATGGGGCCATCGCTAGCTGTACTCAAGCTGCAGGATACAGGAAGGTCCCACTCCGACCGCAGCCGCTAGCTCCACTTCGTCACAGCAGCTTACGCAATTTCACCGGGGCCTTTTTCTAGTTTTACCGTCTTTACCTCATTTGAGAACTTCCTTGTATGTTGTATTAGCTCCTACAAGTCCTCGATGGAATCAGTTAATCCCAGATTTAGAATCCTTCACTAATCGGCTTGAACGAGGCAGCATTGTTCCACAACTGCAAAGCTATCGAACTATTGGATGGAGCGTGAATGTGTCAAAGGTATACAAGGTATCTCTTTCATTTCTTCTCTAATCATTGGGATTCGATAAGGTTGATTTGCATGCTTGGTGTTTCTTTACTGAAGTTAATTTCTTTCCCGGTTTCGCGTTTACGGGTTATACAGTCGCTTCCAAGCTTTTTTTTTCCTTGTCGGGGTGTCGCGTTACCCCTCAGCGGAAGCGAGCATGGGTACCGTCATCGCCGATCGAGTCGAGGGACGCTCTAATGGGAAGGATTTTTGTTGCTAACACGGCCACAAAGTAATTGTGGTTTTGCGCAGTTACAGAGAAAAGAAAAAAAACAAGGAAAACAAGCAAAATAAAGGAGCTTATCGGGGTGTACTCATCATGGTTAATCATCGGTAGTGGGCAGCAATGCTCACCTCCCTCAAAGAAATAACGCTTCAAAGTGACGATTAAGTTCAGCACTGACTGTACGTTTATGGATTCGTACAAATTCAACGGTTTCACAATCCTCTTAAGTGGTTCTGGACAAATCGATGCTCACTCTGGATTTTGGCCTGGCACTCCAGATTTTTACTTGTATTCTGGTGATATGTGACGTGAAGGCGCTGCAAGATTAAAGTCACTTTGCATTCTCAAGGTTTTTTTCAAAACTCTTAAAAATGGATGCAGAACTGTTCTTATCACCCCTGACCGTCTGTTCTAATGGGGAAACGAAGCGATTAGAGAACTTGAGTAACTGAGTTTTTTTTGGATTAGCTTATCAAACAGCGAATAGATTGCGGAATTGTCGTTTTTAAATAACAGCCGAGCTGCCATTCAAAATGTTGGTGAATCTGTATGGTATTTCGAATTTCTTGCGGCATAATTGAATTAGCGCTTATCCATGTATCACTATTAAGGCTTTTGTCTTAATCTTCGAGATGTGCATATAACAGTGCATATTACTACACGAATACACTTCATATTTTATGAGTATCGATCATGGACTTTTAAAACTGTGCTCAGCTATGATTTCCGTATAACATCGAGATGAATGGTGTTATGCTAAGCAATACTTTTCGAGAAGTACAGCGGGCTCCGAATATAGATGTATACCATTGTTTTCTCATTTTTGTTTCTGACACGACTGTTTTGTTTGACTGAACCTAAGGTATGTATTTAGGTGTTGTTGTGCGATGGTGCAGGGATTATGTCATTGTGTGGTCAGTGGAATACAATCACTCTTTTATTATTCTAGACAAATCTGTTATCTACGATCGCAACAAATTATATGTAGGTTCTTTTACCTCAAATATCTGAAGCTTTTTCACTGCTATTAACTAATTCTTACAAACAATGCTGTTCTTGTAAATAATATCTGCCATTTTTTGCTTTAAATTTAAAATATCTAGTATTCTAGTAAGGGAAATATGTGAATGTGGTGGAAATGTCTCAGCAGATGCAAAAAATTATACTTAGAAGAGCACTAAATTGACGTCTGTGAGCTATTCAGTGACGATATCAGCGAAGAAATTAAATGGATTAGGCTCCAGATTGGTGGACCACGTTTGTATTATTGAGATAAGGAAAACGAATGAAGTTTTTCAGGCGCATATCCCACATTATTTCGTGGTAAGGTGGGAACGTACAAACTGCATTAAAATCTCTTCATATCGTTAATAAATTGTAATTCATTTACAGTAGAGGTGGGATTTTCGAGACTTCACTGATACAAATGAAAGTAGTTCATTTTCAATTTATGTTGCATTTGCTGAGTGTTACAGCCTTGTTATTTTACAGTTGAGTGAAAACGACTAGAAGCTCGACGTTGGGGTGTGGGACAGCTTACGCAGTTACACCAGACTTCAATTCGTTTTGACCTAACAGCATAGTGTTGGATTCCGTTACCCTAATTTCACCTATTTCCTTTCTTACTGTGTGATTAAGAACTTCTTGTTCCAACACATCAACTAAATGTTTCGCAATAACTCAATCCTCGAAGTGCGATTGCCTATAATATTATCTACCAAGGCGCCACGTCATTTTCCTTGTACAAGCTGTTCATCTATTGTATTTTCTCGCAACTTCATTTCTTAGCCGACCCACTGGTTATGCTTCGACGTGGATCCGGAAATTGTCGACTCACCGGAAGGTTTCTGGTCAGTTGATCTGTCTTTTCTGTTTTTCCTGCTGAAAGAATTTTTATGTAAAATGTAGGGTTTTTTTACTCATTCATTATAATGAAATGAAGCACGGTGCAGCTGCATAAACGTCTGCCGAAGCAGACGTTGGAATCGAGGTGGAACCACAGCTGTAGCAGTGAAAGTTGCTAGAAAGCATCCTCCGTTGGTAATAGCCACGACGCTCCAACGCACCCCTTCGAGCGCAGCCGCTTAGGCAATTGCACCGTGGTTCATGTCGTATTGACTCGACTATGTAGAGGTGCGATTTACAACTAGAAAGCAACAGAATTGAGAAGGGAACGTAATCGAGCCCAACTTTGCAACTGAACTGTTTAATCAACATTAATCTGTTCTTTTCAGCACTAGAGCCTTTAACCCTCGAGCAGTCGAAATTAAGCACAGTTTAAACCCAGAAACTACTGAACACGACTACAACGATTTCAACAGTTTCGTATATCAGTTTGCTGAGTTTGCTGATAGAAACACCATAAGGGTGAGTTGCATGCTAATTTTCAGCTCCCTGAATTTGGATGAAGTAGCTGGCAACAAAACCAGGCGGTCAATTATAAGGGTACTTTAAATGAAACTGTAATCTTAGGTTACGACGAAAATAATCAAGATCTTCCAGCTTCCTTCTTAATTTCTTTAGTTGTAGTATTTTACCAAAATTTGTTTCTCTCTTTCGTTTTTATCCCTCTGATGGGGAGGTCTTGTTTATGTTCTTTTTCTTCTCATGTTCTCAGTAGCTCATCACCAACTGATGCTCGAAATGTCTGCGACTGTAAGCATTCTTTTGTGAAGACTTTTCTATATCATTAGATAATTGTGTTTCTTTGTATTTGTTTGAATATGTATGTAATATAATATAATGTAGTATGATGATAGTAACTCGATCGTAAATTCAAAGTCAACAGAAAACATCTAACAGTTTGGGTGTTTTCAGCTTTTGGCAGATTGTACAAATCTTCTGTATAGACCTATCGTATACAATTATAACTTCAAGTGACATTCTGAATTCTTCAGTTCTTTTTGATCCGAGTATATCTACATTTTCCCGTACTTATAATCTGATGACTGCAATTATTAGTAAGTTCTGTTTTCTTCTTCTGGAAATGGGAATTCAAAAAATTGAAGATTGTTTGTGATTCTTTTCTAGTTTGTCTCATACATGCGATAGTCGAAGCCGGTGCTCCAACCCCATTCACTTTTGGACGGTTGGCGAAGGGATCCTCATCACTTGAGCTGCACCCCATGGGCTAGACCCTCTTCACTTGAGTAGCGTCCGGCTCCTCGCTATCGCACCTATGGTTTGACTCTGTAGTTCCGTAACTTTTTTTTAGTTCAAAACGAGGTTGAAGAGGATCGAAAAGTGTCCCAGGCCTGCCCTTTTTGTAAGTTCATTTCATTATCTGTTTCCCTCCGTTCATTACATTTATTTTTTCTTGTCAGATACCTACATAGCTAATTCTTGATCTATGATATTGCAAATCTAGTATTTAAGTATGATTCCTTTAATGCATAAGGAAGGAAACAATCTTTAACGCAAGAAAAAAAAGAAGAATAGAAGTTTGGATACTTAGAATTTCAAACCAGCAGTAATTTGGTATTACCAATTCTAGGACCAATTCATTGGCGAAGTTGGTATTTCCACATCGGAGTTTGAAGAGCTGGTCAAGTACAACATATACAACGTTGACGTATGCTATTTTTGCTATGTTCCATTATCTTTGCTCGAAGTTTTTGCAGTATTTGCAGTTTACATCACGTTTATGATATTCTCTAGATGTTTCTCTTCTTTTTTTGGCAATTGTCGAGCTGAAACAACTGGCTAGACCGGGGGAGCAACGTGTCTGGGAAGTTGTCAACTATGTACACTGCGGGAAGGAAGTAGCTCTCCCTGTTTTGGTTTGTTTTTTGTGATGAGTAGACTTCCGTAATTATCTTTGGGAAGTTCTACATTTCAGCTTTGTAAACTTGGAAAGAAATTATACGGAGCTGCTGGAAGGTTAATGGACAGAAACGAAGTTATAGTTCCTCCCAACAATCTGCAGCCAGCTTATCCTACACCGTCAGATGAAGTACCATCAATGTTCGCAGAAAATCTTACACGGGATGAGCGGATGAGAAGAAATGTAAATCTTTACGGGGTCCGAAACAACGAAGGGGCATCATCCCAAACGCATTACGAGGTACATTCAGGTCTTAACTTTCATTTTTGAAAAAGGTTTCATATGAGACATAAAGACTCGGAGAAAGATCGTGACGTATCCGGTGCAGCTTAGAGCTATAAGTGAACCCTACGAGTTTTCGCTGCATCGCTCGGATTCTCACTGCTGAACTCTTTCACAATGGATTTCATCTTTTCAGACTATAGGGATTTTAATACGTAGGATATGTCCATGCTTGGAATACTACTTACAATAAATGTCAAATTTTTACAACACAGATTTTTCTAGAGAAATTACCACAAAAAAAAATACATTCTACCGTTATGGTGCGATGTCACATACGTGTCCCATCTGTCAGAAGTGAGGTTTTTTCAGAAATTGTGTTTGATAAACCTTCCCGATCACAATCCTTGATTGCAATTCGACTTTTTTCGCTTGATTTTTTGAAATGGAAAACGCGAGATGAACTCATTTTTGTTGCTCTTCGAGCTGCATGTCCAGAGATATTGCTGTGATGCTCATCTTCTGCGATATTTTCAGGAACTGTATATACATCCTACTTAGACACTTAGATGGCCTGTCTTCACTGCACGTGCGGGACCAACATCTTCTCCACTCGTTTCGCTCCCTCGCCTTTGTCATCCATGATGTTCTCAAATTTTCTTAGAGACGTTGACGAGGACCTTCAGCCGTATCCAGCTGAGCTCTCAGCTGGTCCATTCGCGCTACGAACACATCGCCCCATCTTGTTGGCGGTCTCCCTCAAGGGGATTCAGTGTCTCTTGGGATCCATTCCAACGTTCTTTTAGAACGTCTGTCGTCGACTCTTCTCACAACGTGACAGGCCTATCTATACACATCTTGCTGGTGCATATGTCACCGTCAGCAGAATCAAAACTAGAATTGTTAGGATCGTTGAAGTCATTATTATGATAAGTATCTGGCTTCCTCTAAAACCTAGAAAAAAACAAGGCATTATTTTGATATTGATTGCCTATGTCGAGATACATAGGTCTTTCGAAAAAAAAAGTTATGTGAAAATTCATTTCATCTCTGACTTGGAATGACTCTCTGTGTAAACAATTCTTTCAGGGTAACTTTCAGGGTTCGCCGTAATGCTTACGGTTTCGTTGTCATGGTAATGCTTACGGTTTCGTTGTCACTATAAGAAGTTGTCGCTTTAATCTCTGTTCAATTTTCCCACCAGCGCCGTTCAGCGCCGCCGCCGTTGTAAGAAATAAAAAATTTGTTGACCACTCATGTGCAGTAACTTACTATATGTAACAAAAATAATTTCGCAGTCTATCAAAACGTTTCAGGAGGCATCACCTCTTTTTATTCATCACCGTCCGATATGCTTGCTGAGCGTGTTTTACAAAGTCTTCACCAAGATCATCCCCACGCGCATATCCAGGACGCTGGATGAAGCTCAACCTCAAGAACAAGCTGGATTCCGCCTGAGGCAGCTGCATAGATCACAAATACACCGTGTCGAAGGTCATAGTGATCTGCCGGGAATACCGCCTGCACCTTGTTCTAGCCTTCGGTGACTATGAGAAAACCTTCGGCAGCGTAGAAACGAATTCAATACTGTCAGCGCTGGTCGATCAAGATGTGAACACGTCGTATGCGAGGACATTAGCCAATTGCTACGAAGGGGTATACATGTTGATGGAACATTCTTCTCCAACCTTCGTATTGTGGAAGATATCGTTATTCTTTTCGAGAAGACCAATGAACCAGAAACGATGCTCAAGGAACCGAACGAAACAAGAAAGATAATAGGACTGCGATTAAACAGAGAGAAGACACAGTTCATGAAGAACGCCTACTGCGAGGACGGAGGAGTATAGCTTGGAGGCTCCGAAATCGTAGTAGAAACTTCGTGATACGTATACCTCGGACATTCTATGAACATGGAAAACGACTTGAAGGAACTGAATAGAAGAATGAGAGCAGAGTGGGCAGCATTTGCACCCATCCGGGAAGCTACGGGCCAACTGAAGGACCAAGATCTCCGTGTCCATCTGTTTGACTCGGCAGTTCTTCCAGCGCTCTGTTACGCAGCGTGAACGTGGGTAGACATTGCTGTCACGTCTAGGAAGCTATTTATTACCCACAAAAGATGCTTAGCCCTTGAGAGATGTGTTCCGAAGTTCAACCGGCGTACACAGCACCTAGCTGGTATTCACAGCTCCGAATTAAGAGGAATGTCCCGTCTTCTCGACCCAGCGGAATATATATCGAAAGCAAAGCATAGATGAGCTGGTCACATTATGAGAAGAATCGACGATAGATCGACTACAAGAACGCTAGAGTGGATTCCAAGAGATGCTAAACGCCCTCGAGGAAGACGGCCAACGAGATGAAGTGCTAGGGCCCGCACGTCCAGTGAAAACGGGCCATCTAAGAGGATCCAGGAAGAGAAGAGAATAAGAGGCTGTGCCAGCGAAGCTGCTGTCTTAGTTCACTTGTTCTTTTCCTTTTTATATGTTATAAAAAGTTCTGTCTTAGTTTACTTTTCGTTTCTTTCTTTTTTTTCATATCATAAAAAATTCTCGACCATTGTTACTTTTTGTTTGAAAAGCTGCTATTTTTAAAATCTTAATGTCTTAAAATGAGTGTAGATTCAGCTGAATTGTTTGAAAAACGTGATCAAGCAATATATTTCGTTTTTTTAGATATAGGAATCAGGTTTTTCTGATATTAAGGATTCGATTAGCTCCAGGCGGAAAAAGTCTGTGTTAGAACGGTCAGAAAGAGAAAGTGTGTAAGTTCACCCACGCAGTCATCCCAGCAAACATAAATCCAGGACGTTTAAATCTTTTTTAATGCATTGATATTCAGTTTGATAGTTTAGAGTGGGCATGTAAAACCGTGGGGACAGTTAAATTCGACTGAACCACAGTCAGCCGTGGAGGTTGGTGCAGTGCTACGTGAGCTTCAGTACACTAACCTACTCGTTTATATTTGCAGCAAACTATAAATATGGATTGTATCACAGTGTTTCGCCGAATGGAAGATGCTGCCGTGAAATTCTACGTGATTTTTTCCAAGACTCATAAATTCGGAATTTTATGTGACGGAGGTATTGATTTGGAGATCGGAAAATGGGCAAGGTACGGGTATTTACTAACTATTGTTGCGAATAAGTAAGGACATTGCTACGATAAATGTTGCTTTTCTTGTTTGTGAGGGATTGGCGAAGTGATTTCTATAACTCAGTGTTATCGTATATAAGAGGGAC
Source organism: Necator americanus (assembly GCF_031761385.1). Classification (NCBI taxonomy): domain Eukaryota; kingdom Metazoa; phylum Nematoda; class Chromadorea; order Rhabditida; family Ancylostomatidae; genus Necator; species Necator americanus. The sequence continues at coordinate 15,731,596 of NC_087373.1, read as the reverse complement.
TGTAGCGCAGTCGGTGAGAAGTTCTGCTTTGGCTGCAGGATCGGTGGTTGGTTCGAAACCGTTCTAGTGTCACTAAGCGTTGCGCTGTGAAAGCAGCTCTCAATCCACGCAAAGAGTAAGCCTTACCTCTAGTAGCTGATATGGGCTCTGCTCCCTTCGGGAGCATACTCGAGAGGCTCAGGCTGGCGATGCGGTCCTTGGTGTCGTTGTCCTATGCGTCCTTGGTCCGCCTCTCGTGATAGAGAACTCCGCCCCTAAAATCAACTTGCAATAGCCCCCATTCCACTTTAAGTCCGTCCTGAAATTCTATATATTTACAAACAACCCGCTGCCTAGATACCCGCTATCTTAGCAAGTATATCCTCTATCCGAGACAACGGGTAGTGGTCACGGATGGTAATCTCGTTAAGAGGACGAGAATTGAGAAGACTCGAAAAGAACCGTCCTTTTTCTTTACAAACACTGTGTTATGGATCCAAAGAGTATCGCTCTCTGTTATGCGACCTGATCGAAGCAGTTTGTAATGTGCTCATCGAGCTACTTCTGAAACTTTATCGGAATCCGCGGAGGTCGAAAGCGCGAAGGAGGGGTTCGCGTAGTTGTCTTAACAAATATCTCCGTCTCTTCGAAGGACCCTAAGTCATACTCACCACTTGAATTGCGGTCACTAAATTCATCGAAAAGCACGAGTAACTGCTGACGCTCCTGGTTCGAGACCTCCGCGTTAAAAAAATATATTATATTAAGATAAAATAAAATATATTAAAATCCGAAACGTTGCGAGCTTCAGAAAACGAAAAAGGCAAATTAACACAAACGGCATCAGCTGAAGCACACCGCGAAAGAACTAACGGCCAAGCAAGTAATAAACGAATCTCTGATAAATTAGGAGGAGTTCGTAAAGAAGACTGAGAAGGTTGACCAAAAGCAGAGCTTACTAGCTCTTCATTCTGCTTCATGAGTGCTGAGACACGCGCCTCAGATTGCTCACAAGCGGCTTGTGAATTCCGCAAAGAGATAGACAACGTATTAATTTGTTCGCTGGCTTGCGAAAGTTCTTAAGAAAGAGAGTCGGAATCGGGATACACAGCATTGACAGAGGAAGAAGGAAACTCTGGGAACGTCGGGAAGCAACCTGACCACTCCTCAAGGACCCGTTCTTTGAGGAATCCGTTGGTCCTGGCCGGTCGTAGCGGGTCAGACCAGGTTCAGCAGACGATCAGCGAACGTCGTTGATAACTCCCCAAACTGCTATTGACAAACAGACAGCGCCTGCCTAGCCATGTAGCGATGTTGCGGTCCTTAAAATGCTTGCTTCAGATGTGCCACAAATGCGTTGAAGTAGCAGCACTTCTGCCGACTTAACTCTTCTATCTTCTCACGCGCTGCCCCATCCAAATAGCAGATAAGGAAATCCGTCTTTTGTGGGGCATTGCCACCGCAGAACGCAGCCGCATCACGTCTTCTAGACGGCGAAGCCACAGCGAAAACTGTGTGACGTCGTTACCTGACCTTGAAAATGGTACTAATCTGTATATCGGGCTATAAGTAGCAACGAGAGGAATAGCCGGTGTCACAGTGTCTTCGCATCTCTCTCATGTACGTAGGCGTCATCGTTGAGTTCCTGCAAAGTACCGCAACACATCCGCAACACTAGTCTTGATATCGGCCCGTAAGGCCAATGTAACACTGATCTAATTATCGGGGCCTACCGGGCATCCTACTAATAATACACATGACACCCCAGGCATGACCTCACGCCCCCTCGCACTCGTCGGTCATGATTTCGCCCCCGGACTAAAACAACGGGTCCGGACCAACACGCGCGCTCCTCAACTACTAACCTCAACCTCGGCGCTTCACAATCCACAACTCAGGCGCCACTTACACTTACGGTGCTTCACAACTCATCATCAGCCAACAACCACATCACTGAATAAAACGCGCTAAGCAGCCTAGCTGCCCTATCCCATTACTGGAGCCCCCTAAACCACAAGATCAACGCGATGCCACAATAGCTCAACACATATACTGTACCGGAACATATTCAACATCAACATCAACAACAGTATCAAAATCAACCTCAACGTCAACTGCACCGGAACTCGTCTGCACTTACCGTTTCTACACCAAGACATCCTTGCGCGCCAAATAGAACGCGTTTTGTACCTTGTCAGGTTCATTTTTCTTTCCTTTTTTAACTTTTCAACTTTTTGCGTATTTTTCCTTTTTTCGTTTTTTTTTTATTTTTTCGCATTTTCGCCAACAAATAACATAGAAACAAATACAAGACATACCACTATCACTCTCGCGCCCGTTCGCATGGGTGCACTCCATGCGAACGATCGAACAAAAAAAAATAAACGCGACCAAACTACACGGAGCACGAGGAAAACCAGCGGGGAGTACCACTAGCCACTGCCCGACACTTGCGACTTCACGGCAGCGAGGGGTGAACCACTCGCTGCTACCAGCAGCTCTCAACCCACGCAAGGAGTAAGCCGTCCTTGATCCGTCCTTGGTCTGCAGGTGTACGGTGGCTAAGGTCCTCCTACTGTGCTCCAGGCGTGCGCTCTTATGGGCTCAGCCCCGTTTGCTCCTCCTCTCGTGATAGAGAGACCGCATTACCTACATCACTTACATGTCAACCAACCCTTTCATCCCTCCTGGGTCGATAAATTGGTACCAAACTTGTTTGGGAGGATAAAAACACTTATTTGACTAATCCTGACCGCTGATCCCCCTCAAGTCATTCTACAACAATACATAGGTGAAACGGTTTTTCTGTGTGTATGTAAGTACATTTTCCCTTCCTAAAGTGACCCAAACTTCCTTAATCTTACCATTATTGTTTGTTTAGTATTCCACTTTACTTTTGCTGCAGAACTCTTATGAAAAAGTAGAAGTTGTAGTTTATAGCATCATTTTGAAGACTGAGTCTTAGAATTGTAGGCGCACAATAACTCCGACTACGAATGTAGCAGAATAGGGAAATTCTGCTAAATTCGTAGTTGGAGTTATTGTGCGCCTGTTCGGAATTAATGCTAATAATGTTTCCTGTTATAAATACTGCAGTTTTTTGAAACCATGAATGGGATTTTTAGTTGTGGTAGTAGCGTCCACTATGGTAAGAATGGAATTAATAACTGCCACATCATAAAATACTTTTTAAACGTAAATACAATACATAGGGTGCCCCAAAATTTGCGCAAGCTTTGAACTAAATAGAGAACAGATTAATATTTTTTTAAATTGGTACAAAAAGTACATAGGATAGGAAGAATTATGTATAGAATAGGACGTAGCCTGCAGGAGTCACTGGACCATACTTTTTTGAAAATGAGACGGTCAAGCAGTTACTGTTGCTGGCGCTCGATATCACGACATGATAACCAAATTCTTAATGCCTAAATTGGATGCAATTGATGTGGAGAACATGTGGTTTCAACAAGATGGTGCGACATGTCATACAACCCGTGAAACAATCCACTTATTGCATGAGATTTCCTGGTCGTTTACTCTCTCGTTTCTGTAATCAGAATTGGCTCTCTAGATCACTGATCTATCACCATTGGATTTCTTTCCATAGGATTATTTGAAGTCGAAGATCTGGGCCAACAAGCACACATCCACCTGTGCCTTGGAAGAGATTCAACAACACTGCATTAACAAAAGTAGGCCACATCCATGCAAAAAGGTCATGGAAAATTCCAACGAAAGAAAGCCTATTTGCCAGCAAAGTTTTGTACTTCATGTTTCAACATAAAAATAGGAAAAGACTGCTTCTTCTATTTAATTCAAATCTTGCGTAAATTTTGGAACACGTTATGTTATTTTCACCGCACCATAACACAAGTTAACTCGTTTTTATCGGCCCGAACCTTCGGTAAAAACGACTTGACTTGTACTACAACACAAAATTCGTTTTTACTCGATCGTGCTCGTGAAGGATATCGTTGAGGTCATATTAAAGGTAAAATTTTAACTGCGTCAAAAGTACAGTTTGAAGTGCTTTAGCTATGAAGTCAAGTCAAGATAGGCTATTTATACAGATGCATATACAGATACGATAGTTCCTCTCTCTCTCTCTCTCTCTCTCTATATATATATATATATATATATATATATATATATATATATATATATATATATATATATATATATGCATGTACATACACATATATACATATGTATATATATATAGTATATATATATAGTATATAGTATATAGTATATAGTATATAGTATATAGTATAACGTTTGAACCAGGATGTGATTGCGGTGGGTTCACCAAAGACTAGAAAATATGTAAATTTCTGCCAGGCCTACCACATCCCATACTTGCCTCCGGCTTCCTCTCTAAAGTTGTTCCTCATAAAGATGATCTCAAAGATCCGTAAATTCAAGAAAGATAAGTCAAATTTCCAGACTATGGCATTTGCTCCGATTTTAATAGAAACTGATATAGAAACGATAGTTTCTGTATATAAGTTCAACTGAATATCAGTTTCTATTAAATTAACAATTCAGTGATCTCAGTTTCGAAATTTCCTCATCCATATCTTTCTGTTCAGGCTTCAATACGTTGGTGGCGACTTCAAATGTGGTCAGTTCTTGGATAGTCGCAACATGCGTCTCATAAACTACATAGCGCCACCTCGTTTTGTCGATGCGAAGAAATTTAAGTTGCGTGAAATGCAGAACGATTTTGAGTACATAGTGATCGTGAGTTAATTTCTACTTATTCGAAGCTTCTTTGTGCTTTGTAGTGATGGACAGAGACGAGATTCAAGTTTTGAAAACAAAATTATCTGTGTTTGTGAAATTCTGAGTTTCAATTATGAAATTCTTCTCTATAAGCAAATAAATGCACCCGAAGAAATAGCAACATTTGTAAACAGTTCATTTGCTGTTAAATTCACAAACGAGAGTAGAAGTGTGAAACTAGAGATAATTAGAAAAGATTAAGTCTCTCTTCGCGTTGGAAAGTGGTTTTTGTTTTGTTTACGGTTATGGTTGGGCATAGTTCATGAATTTTGCTGCCATCCTTTTCTTTTTTTCCTACCTCTATTCCAAATCGGCACTATAGTCTGATTCAAATTGACTAACATTTCTGCTCATCAATGCGCTTACTAAAGTGCTGCTTTGTTTGGATTGTTTGCGCTTGTTCCCTATTGGGAGGACGTTATTTTAAGTAAAATATCTCCTACAAAAATACTCCAGAGAAGAAAAGTAATTTTGCATGAGTTTTGCAGTTGGCGCTGCGTGCACGAATACAGTTTTCTGCAGCTGGGGATCCCATCATCGAGTCAGATACCGTCGGTCGTATCAAAATCGATGAGGATTGGGCACGGCGTTCTGAAATTCCAGCACTTCTTCCTAACCGAGCAGTAATAGAGGCATAGTTATCTTTTGTATAACTATAATAATAGGTAGAAGTGTACCTTTCTAGGCGCTACTTCTTTTTTTAGATTGAATTCGTGAGAGACTCCTGGTATTTAAGAAAACTGCACTGTAATTGGCATGACAATATGGACATTGAACAAGTTAGTGTAGTCTTTCTTCTACTTCGTTGTTTTTATGTACAAATTTGAGCTAAATTAATTCCACATTTCCTTCTGGTTCAGCTAGATTCACCGTATATTAGACCTGGATATACTGTAGAAGAGATGGAAGAAATTTGCGGACTCCGATGTGCCCACGGTGTAGAGGGTTGCAGAGAGTTTTCATTCCAACAACGAGATTTTCACGACGAGCAACCAGAGCATCGACTAGCGAACCAGGTACGAAATAGAATGATTTCATTTTTCCGGTCATTTTTTGAGTATATCATTCACGACATCTTTCAATTCCCCTGAAATAGTAAAATTTAGTTTTATGTTTGATATAAAATGCCGTAGTTACAATCTGTGTTCATTCTCAAAGACTGTTCTGGGTAATTTTGTATCTGGAAAAATCATTCAGTGTTCCGTTACTAATTGATCACGTACGTTTTCTGTGATATGCTGTAATCTGATGAACGAGAACAGAACTTAACAATATGATCATTGGTGCTTTGTAATATGGATTTGCGGTGTAATTTTCAAAAATAGGGTCGCATAATGTGAAAGCTGTAAAGGAATGAATCGCATGCAAAGGGTCGGAATACATGAAGCACATGACAGTTGCCTAAACGCGACCTTTCTTCGCTGCACTTTGCGATGGCCCTGCTTCCATCCTCACCGATACGCCCTATCTCACGTCTTCGAGCGCAGCCGCTTACGCAGCTGCACCCTGCGTTTCAATATTGTTGGAATCTTTGACAGGACTCGTCAAAATATTAAGAGGTGTTATTGAGTTTGAAGATGCTCAAATGTGAAATAGTGTATTAGTCGAAAAGTTCGACTTTTAATGAACCTCAGCATAGTTGAATGTAGTATCGAGTTTGATAAGCTGTACACGAGGTTGTTAAATAAATTTATTGGCTAACGTTTTGGCTATATCGCCTTCTTCAGAGCCTGAAAAGGGCGATTCAATCTACAATTTAAAAGACCAACCTCTCCACAACTAAACTGGTAAACTCCACGCCTACTTTTAATCACCAATTTAGCGACTACACTGAATGCTCACCTTAGATCGGAGACGCCTAGCATGGACCGCTGACTGGTCGATCACGAGGGCGAATGGTTCGAATGTCACATTCAGATCAGAAGAACCATTCGAGATATGGCGCGAGTTCCTGCGTTATCGACAAACATTCGCCCTTGCAGTTCATTTTAGGGTTTTTGGATTGGATCTAAAATGCCTCCAGCGATTTTCGAGCCAACGTTTTAGATTCGTGCGCTAAGATTTGGACCCTAATTTCAAAATCGGCCATCCGTCGTGTCTTTGTGTTCTATGGGCACCTAAAGGTGTCCATTCTCGTAATCTATTCTTGCCGTTCACGTGCTCTTTGATGCGGACATACAGCGGTCGTATTACGTATAGTGTATTAGTCAGCGTATTACGTCTCGACAGGGCCTATATATGTCTACTATTTTGAGGAGTATTTGACTTCCTGGAACTGTGATTTTTGCGATATTTTTTGGTCTCCTTTCTACTTTATCCCACAGATCCGCGGGACATTGTGAAAATGATGTATTTTATACCGCATTTTTTCACATAATAACTATAGGGTTCCGTTTTCTTTTATACACTTGACTGTTGAGTGAAGTAATTGACTGTGAGTAACCTTTGCGCTGAATGTTACCCTACTCCTGTGCAGATAGATTCTTGTCGTCGCATGCTGTTTTCGCTCCCAACAATTGTTAATCTAAGCCCTGTGATTTTTGTTGTGAAAATGTATAGTGTAGAAGTTCAATATTCCTTGAATCTTGGCACAATAACTGCAACTTGTCAGTTACAATTGTGAGGCTAGGGTTATTACTGTCCGAAGCTAGCGTTTCGGCGTCGTCGCCGTCGTGAGAGTCTGGAAAGTCAGAAAATTTGCAACATACTCTCTCTGAAATGTCTGCTCAAGAACAAATTATCACCCTGTAGGGGGTCATATCTGGAATCTGAAGGTCCAAATGAGCTCAAATTGTTGTGCTTACCTTAATAGCCGCGTTGCCGTGATGTTAGCAGACCTTGTGAGCGCTCCGCAAATACTAAGGATGCGATGTGCATATGACCTCGTAAATAAAAACCTGCAAATGTCTCGATGCAGAGCACAACAATTTAAGCTCTTTTGGTTCTTGGTTTTGTAAGTGGTTTTTTACGGGATGATAACTTGTTCTGGATTAAGCACTTGAGAAGAGATGTGACAAATGTTCTGACTTTCCAGCCTCTGACGAAGGCGACGACGCCGAAACGTTATCCGTGATTACCAGTGTTAACAATCTTGGCTGTCGCTTTACATTTATAACGGAAAATGTATAGCGTTTATTTCCGTCTTTACTTTACAGAGAATTACTTTTTACAGAGATCGACAACACCATATGATGATCAATGTGATGAAATGAACCGTCGAGAACGCCAACATTCCGAACCAGAAGTTTATAACGTACTGCAGAAATGGATTGCTCCTGCTGTGCCGCCAAGTATTGAAACCGTCGTGGACCTAACAGATGAAAAACCAAGTGGGAGGGTAAGTTGCAAATGGATGTTTGTCTTACTTCCATGGATTCCAGTGGATTTTAGGATCGCAGACCAATCTGGTGTTGTGTTGTACATATTCGAGACGACAATATAATATGTTACACACCTGTAGCTGGCATCCATAAAATTGTCGTCCCTTCAAATCTCCTAGAGTGAGTTGATGTTTCGCTGAGACCCTGACGACGTTTTCGAAGTAGTCGGTTTTTATGCGATGGATTACTTCTTTTTAGTGGACCCATATTTGAACTGTATTACGTTTCATATATAGCTTTCATCCAATTTCTTTGCATCACTGGGAAAATGTACGTGAAATAGGCTCGTTTTCAGGAGTGTTTACCTTTCTGGAATTTAGTTTTCTAGAACGTTGTTCTGTTCTTCGATCATTGACGTCACCGAATGAAGTACAAATACATTCTCCGTGAATTGTTTTGCTGTGAAAAAGCGCGATGTTGTCCTCAAAATTTCTAACGATAGAACATTATTTTCATCGGTCTAATTAAGAAAAATTAAATTTAAATTAAACTAAAGGTAAGTGCGAGTGGACTAAGCATAGAGAATATCTATTTTCTCGTAATTCGGGTTTTTTTTTTTACTTTTGTCTGATAATGTATTAGCTGAAGACAAAGATATGGTATAAGTTTTGCAACATTGATAACATAGTTTTGGTAGTTCAAAATTAGCTTGAAGGTTATATATCACGGATTATTAGCCCAATTTTGTTGTATTCCCTTTTGTTAGATTCATAAAACCTTGTATTACATTCATTTAATTCAGATCTAAAGTTTTAATACACTACTAAAAAGAGAGAAAACTGTTTTGTTTATTTCCTTCATGCTTCTATAGTAACCACTTTCTTGCTCCGTTCATTAATACAACACTGCTTTTCATTGGTTAGCATGCTCTTATACACTGGCAATTTTCATTACTCAACATGCGTTAGATGGCCACTTCACCGAATTTCATTGTACGAATCTTGTAGATTGCCTTCACTTTTGTTACAAATTATTCATAAAACTTATAACAGTGAAACTGAGTACGGGTGAGAGCATACTCGTGACAACTCAAATAAATAGGCACCATGTGTATTCATCAATTAGTTCGCAGTTTGTTCGAGGTCTTTTCACTTATTCATTTCTCTAATAGTTGTTTATTTCTTTTTCACGGGAACGAGTTGAAATGTGCATATTAAATCAAATTAGTAGTTATCATTTTCCAGAGACTACGTGGATATTCTTAATTTGCACCAATCTGTTCGGCTGGGTGCCTGGTTCAATGTCATGTGTGAACCACGCTGTAGTAGACAATATGATGATTTTCGGATACCACACTTCTCCCATATAGCCGTTGAAGTGTGCACTCCACCTCAACCACGGCCACCCGTGGAAAACTGGGAGCAACGAGAGATCCACGGTTTGTTTCAGGTGCGCTTTTCCTGTGCTTAAAATAAAGTTTTCTTGAACCTTTCTCTTTTATTATGGTTTCTTTTCTTATTTGGGTTGCCCATGCTCTGAGAAACCATCTTCATAACTATAAGAGAACATCCTCATCAGGTATCATTTTCATCTCAGAACTGGTTGCACTACTAGGCTAAAATCTTTTCCTTAAATATTCTTCTCCAACTACACGATCATGCAATTTACGTGGCTTCTGCGACTGGAAATCCATTTTATTTCACTTTAGATGCGATTGAATGAACTAGTTAGATTGTCTTCATTCACTATTAGCTCTCCTTTTCATATGGGATGACTACTCTATGAAAATCTCCCGTACTGTTCGCATCCCCACTAAAGCATCGATTGAAAAGTTTGTACTAAGAAACCATTTCATGAAGAGAGGAGAAATGGTAACACAATTTAGAAACAATATTCGTCCGTTTATTATCCAAACTTGCATGTATTAACTGGATTTGAATTACCTCTGACGAGGCGTCACAACAAGAAAATATAAATCTTTTCTGAGCTGACTTTATTAAACCACGCCAATAACGAATTTTCTTGGACTAACTCTGCTATTTAATCATTCTATCGCTGAATATCCTTTCCGTCTCCTACTCAAATTTAGTTCCGTGTCTATTGTGATCTAAGAGTCATTGCTAATGTACAACGAGTCCTAGTCGGAAACGAAAAGTGGCTAAAGTTGTTGTGTCGAAATACACTACAGGTATTTGTCTTTTAAACTAGAAACATGCCCTGAATTGCAGTTCCTGTCAACAGAATTTATAGGTGCTGGCACCGCAGGAAAGACTCGAAGGATTCTTAACACCTCAACTTACGGCTGACAAAACGATTACGTGAGTGTTATCTTTATTGTTCATGTCTTTTCCTAGTTATTTTGTTTTATTTTTTGTTGCAGATTTTGGGCCACTAGAAAAAAGCGAGTGTTGGATTGCGATCTGTTTCTTATGGACTTCGAAAGCATTGAAGAAGAATAGTTTTTTTTTTCTCTCCCTCTTCATTCGTTTCTCTAACAGAAACCCTTTATATTCGAAGATCCTTCTCTGAACTGTATTTGTTGCGATCGCTCGTTCTTCGTAAAGTCTACATTTTTCCCATTTACTTGTTTCTTTTCAGAATTTTGTTTAATTTTCTCTCAATTTTGTCTCTTCTCATGAACAAATCGGTGCGCTTCGTCTGGTGCCTTCGGGATCCTAGTATTGTTTTTCTTAACTATTTTGTCACTTTGAGTGTTTACCTTCGGTTTTCTTTCGTTCACTCTTATTTGTATTTCGTTCTTAATGAATAAAAGAAGTTAATATACGATGACATCCAGTTGTCGCAGTGCACTCATAATAACATTCGGTTTCATGTTGTAAAAGCCGAATGAATGTCAGTGAAATGAAATAAATGGGTGCGGGACAAGAGGTACCCGTGAAAACCGGCTGACCGCGCTTGTCCTCCCTTCAGCGCCGCGCTCCTCCGCGTAATTACGGTTGCCGCTCCACCAACTAGACATTCTCCACGACCGCCTGAGATCACCTACACCCCGCCTCCCTATTGCTCTCCGATCAAAGCCGCGCGCGACGCTCGCGCCGCGACGAAGCGGTGGATAATGCGAATTTTGAAGAGAGGGGGAGTGAAAAACGAATTGCCGAAGCGAATTCTGATGTACGGGTATAGTAAACTAAGCGCATATTATTGGGAATAAAAGAGAAGTAAATCCTTCTATCCAATGTAACTTTACTTTAAGTAAAAAGTCTCAAAAAGATGCTCCTGGGAAAAGAATAACATGCATATATTTAAGTTTTCTATATAAACTAGCAGTGCATAAGTATGTGTTTGTCACGATGCCATCCAACGAATTCCTGTTCAAATTTCAACTGCGGCAGCTATAATAACAGCAACTTTATGCGCTTATTACTTTGTACACATTCTTTAAACTCCTTTCTACATTTTACCTTTTCAAAATTCTACTTAGATATAATGTTTATATGGAGCGCAACTTAAATATTTCAGTGCTTCCTTGTACGTTTTATAGAATAAAACTTTATATGGTTCTATAAACTTCTTTCAACAGCGTTTTATCGCTTCATTTCTACTTTCTCACTCTCACATTCTCTGCATAAAATCAATATGACAGGTTAGGTGTATTAGTGGCGAACCTTTGTATTTTCGAGATATACCTTTAGGTACAGTGTATGTCTGTGAGGCATTATTAGCGCCTCGTTAATCGTTGGATGCCAGTTTTGCCCAGCTAGATAAGCAAGAAGAAATCCTTAGAAAGCGAAAAAGTAAAGAAGATAGCATAACACCGACCAGTGGGACATTTTTTGAAACATCTCTTGCATTCCCAGAAATGGATGTGTTTTCCACCTAACAATCGAAACAGGATAATTTCATTTTCACTCGCATTTCTAAATGGCATATCACTTATAAAAACCTATTTCATTCTTTCCTTCTTTTATACTAATTTACAAGCACACTTTATGTAGACCTTCAAACAACATGTAATACCAGGTACTTTCCTTCCCGTTCGGTTTTAAAAGCGCATCATAAGAGCTGTAGGCGCGGCGAAAAAAATCGTCGGAAGAGCGGTAGACGCGGCGAAATGAGAGGGGAGGGTGATGTGGGCCGGGCGTCTTGAAGACGTAGCACAAGAGGAGCAATCAGGCTACTGTAGCGATTATGACGGTATCAGGAGATGCGTGGTGCAATTAACGACGCTCATTAGCCTCCTGGATACGCGGCGGCACATCATACGGGTACCTCTTGACCGTTCCCCGAAATAAATAGTTTACAGGTAAAACAATCAAGCTGCATTATGACGTGAAATTGACGAACTTTGATTGAAAATATAGGGTGTTCGGGAAGTATCTGCTGAAATACGGCAAAATTTCAAAACAACACAACTTTTTAACAACATTTTATTATTCGACGAAATAATCTCCATCAATATCGACAACCTTCTGCCAACGTCTCACAAGATCACGGATTCCTTTGGCGTAGAACTCCGGCGACTTGGAGGCGAAGAAAGCCCGAAGGTCATTTCGAGGTGGTCACAATCATCGTAGCGCTTCTCTTCCAGGTGATGCTGAAGCGATCGGAAGAGGTGGTAGTCGCTCGGGGCCAGGTCCGGGCTGTACGGTGGGTGCGGTAGAGCTCCAGAATTTTCTGGGAAGTCTTCTTCGCGACGTGAGGGCGCGCGTTATCGTGCAGCAGGCGAACGTTGTTGAGCTTCGGATGCTTCTTGCGGATCTTGTCGGCCAGTCTTTGCAGTTGAGCGCAGTAAACCTCGGCAGTAACTTTCGTGTTGTCCAGCAGCTGTTCGAAACGGTAGATTCCATGAAACCCCCTCCCACCAGACGCTCAACATGACCTCATGAATTTCAGTTTTCACGAAAGGATCCGGCATTTCATCGCCAGCGCACCACGCACGTTTGTGGGTATGATTGACGTAGAGGACCCATTTTTCATCTCCAGTGACAATGGTGTCTAGCCAGGCGAATCTGCGGCTTCTGGAGAGCAGCTGAGTGCAGATGTCCAGGCGTCTTTGGCGGTTGCCGTCGCTCAATGCATGTGGAAGCCACTGACCGAGCTTTTTCACCATTCCGAAAGATCGCAGTCCATTGCTCACGGTGGACAGCGAACAGCAAAGGCTGGCAGCAAAATACCGCACACCTTCATATGGATGCTGCTCCGTCAGATTCTTCAGTTCGTCGAACGATATTGCAGTCAGTCGATCAGAACGAGGCTCATCTTCGAGTTTCTTGTTTTCGGCTTTGAAGCGCTGGAACCAGGCGCGCACAGACCTCTCAGAAGGGGCTTCAGTGGCGAATACTTGACTTATGTTTCGATGGGCTTCAGCAGCGGGGTGGCCAGATTCGGACTCGTAAAGGAGTAGGTGTCGAATATGGATGGAATGTCCGGCCATTATAGGATGAAATAGGCAAGGAAGAGGGAGCCAGATATGTTATGTGTACAGAAGCGGTAGTGTCCTTATATAATATATTTAAAACGAGAACTTCCAGAACATCTCAAAAAATCTGTGCTACTGCGAAATTTTCGGCAGATACTTTCCGAACACCCTAATAGGACTGGACATTTCTTCCTTTTCTCAGTGTTTAGTTAAAAACTGGGAAATACTCGAGAGAAGAAGGACATAGGATTTGTATTCTCATTCTGTAATTGTCTTTACTCGATCGTTTTTTTCCTTCAAAGATTTGTTTCGTCTTTCGACGCGTGTTATTGCATGGAAGATCGTAACTTCAACTTTCAACGTTTTCTCTTTGAAATATCTGTATGCCACATATACCGTTCATCGAGCAATAATCGCGTCGCTGACACACCCAGTGGATACCTAAAGGCATCACCCCACGAATCTGGGGTGGTGCGTGTTCAAGGTGAGTTATGTCTATACGGGACCGTAGATTATGGGGAGGAAAGTGATTCCTTCCATTTCTTCCTAATTGCTGTAACAAACGGCCCGGAAGATGCGGCGCTAGCTTTGCCAAATGCCAAAGTTTTCAAATAAATAAAGAAATAAGTCAATAAAATCGACAATATCACTCCAACCGATTTTCATATTCGTATAAACATATGCAATACCTCAGTCTTCAAATCTCCCTAAGTGTAAGAAGAAATTCGAAATCAGCGTAGGAGGAAACTTCAGCTGAGAAGCTCGTAAAGTTGTGTTTGTAGCGAAAGCAGGCAATAATCAATACAGTCATTACAGGTCGATCAGCACAACTATGCAAAGTCAGTAAATCGATAAAATCGACACTTATAGTGATTATCATATTCGTAGTGAGCGTAGGCTAAAACCTAAGAGGCTAAAACCCCAGTGCAGAAATTCCCACACAACATTCAGCTCGAAAGAAGGGTACTTGATCTCTGTCCCATTCTTTCGTGTTACTCCCCAATACTTTAATATTTCGTAGTCGTAATAGGGATAAAACCCTTTTTCGCTATTTTATAAGTCTTTCCCAATTCTAGGGCGTCATCTCAGAGAATTCTGTTCCAGAAATTGGATTTCGCTCCTCTTTTTGTGTAGCTGTGCCCGGTTAGAACGGAATTCAGGATTTTACAATGATTCCTATTACAGGAAACGCTAATCATGCACAACTATACAAAAAATGGGACAGAAATTAATCTTTACATTTTGAATTCTTTACATTTACGTTTTGAAGAATGTCTTAGAGGGGTTCTAAGAGCAGAACAAACGATAAAACTAATGAAAGAAGGACTTTTTGAAGACTTATTCATGCATTACAACAGGGGAAAATAGTGAAAAATTGAAACAAAAGGCAAAAAATAGTACCCTCATGCTGTGGGAGGAGCTCTGTGTATCCCATCAACGACGTGTCGCGTCATCATGATGCAACACATTTTAAGCGGATTGCATGAGCTGAGCGTTTTGAAGAACACCCGAGAACAGCTAGGAAAGAGAATCATTGCAAAATATAGTTCTTTTTCTAAGATGATAGGCTTTGCAACACTTTCTCAAGAGAAAACAAGGTAGCACAAATTTAGAACTTATGTACTACGTATGATACGGCGACAGGAACTACGCTGAATGCGTGCTTTGTCCACGCACACCGCGATCTAAACTTGTTCCTCTCCCAAGTAGTTTAAAAATAACTGATTCGCAAGGTTAATCGGTTAATATGTTCATCGGATCGTACCGCCTCAAAGGCATCAATTGTGCAGAAAAAGGTGGTGATTTAAACCAACCTCCATGATCGTAATTTGCAGATCCATTCCAGACACTGTCTCACGCTCTGTACTTGGGTAGGTTTAGATGGAACTTTTCTTTCTGTGATTCGGATAAAGGCAAGCGCACACTGAAATAAAAACTTAGTTATTTATTGTTGTTCCACTACCTCTTTCGACCTATACGTTGATTCTGCACCAAAAACCTATATAAATAGGTAAGTGATTGGTGAATTTTTGTCGATTTTGTAGGGGATCTTACGACATAATAAAGCGATCGATCGCAATAGTACGGTCATGACGTCGCGAGATTGGATGCAGTTGCGAAAGCGGTTGAGCTGTTAGAGAGCTGGGCGCGGTAGAACTAGCTGTTGGATCGAGGTAGAAGCAGCGAGCACCGAGTGGAGCTAGCGATGGTTCCATCTCGATCTCAACTTTGTGATGCCTCAAGATATTCACTTCTAGGTTACAAAACTAGAAGACTATAACAGCTCGAGGGCTTCCAAAGGCATCTTCAATCTACATAGAAACACCATTTAAACCCATAGAGGAGGCTCACAGAAGAAACCACGAATGATAAGCAAGATGAAAGAAAGTACTCTAGGATGGAGCAATAGGTTGGCAGGGCAAAACAAAATACATGACACGTCTTATGGAAAAGACATTTACAAGAATACATGAGTCCAAAACACCTTGACTTCAAATGTGAAACGAAAGAACAAGTCTATTCTTCTACTCTTTTATTTATTCTTTTGTTCTTGATTCAAGACTATGACTTGACTTGGAACAAAGATCCGAATGAATTCAAATTTCAATGTCCAGGGAATGAAGTATGAAATTGATCGGTCAATTCAGGATCAATTTCTAATACAAGGATAATACAAGGATCAATTTCTTTATTATGCAATAATGCATAATAAAGAAATTGACTGGCACATTAATTAATACAATTAATACATCCGCAGGGAGAAATGGCCTACTGTCTGCGCCATCTAAATCTACTTGAACGTGCGGTTGCGTTGCGGTTATTCTAGCACTAAAAGGCGCTCGCAACTATTTAGATGGCGCCCCGTCTTAAGAGTGTCTGTGAGCAAAGCCTGACATTTGTCACTACAATGGGAGCGGATTACCACCTCGAGCTCACTCCGCTTTCATGTTGCTTTTATACCGCTCAGAAGAGCGAGTCGCCGACACGTCCTTTCGGTGGTGTCACGGTCCTCAGCGCGACAAGTCGCGTTCTTCCCGCTCGCAACTCGCCCGTCTCCCGTTCATCGCGGTGGACAGGTGTCGCTTTTTGGTTGGGGTTGCGAAATACACACTACAGAAATGATTCTGTATAGTATGATTTCATCGTCAACTCCGCGACACTATACGCGAACGAGCCCTGTGCCGTATCCGATCGGCGTTTACCAGGTGGCGTTAGCATGAGGAAGATCGCTGAATGTGTAAACAATCGTGCTGGAGGGGGCACCCTGTGCTGGAAATTGGATGCTAAACTTAAGGAAAAAGGGATTTCAATGCTCAACTTCAAGAACTCCAAGTTTCAAGTTTAGGAAGAAACGATCACTTTTAGCGTCCAGCGCATGTCAGTATTTCTGGAAAGGCAGTTTTCTAATCAGCTGTTTAGTTTTCCGAGAACCGTTCAATTTTCTTTTCTTCTGCGAGGAACTGAATACCCCAACTCAAAGAACTGAACATTGGAGTTACTTTTACGATTGATGATAAACACCGTGCCCACTGCACTCCGCTGATTATCGCGACCCGTCTATCGATTAAGTGGTTTTTCCCACGTTATGCGACATGAGTACACCCGCCCGGAATACGCTACAAGTGTTCACATGCTCACCACAGAGGGCGGACACGACAGCTTTGCGCAGAGGCGATAACGTGACCAATGAGGCTTTGCCGAGGTGCGTTTATTGCTGGTTGAAAACTTTTCCCAATTGCCCGCGATGGCCCCTGAAACACGGGTGCCATACGCAATTTTTGAACGCTCCAAGGGAGCAGAAAGATGGTTAAGTTCAGCATTGAGCAGTAGACTTTGTTGGAGGGGGACCGTCTGCTTGTCTGTACCATTTACAGTTTACTCCTTTCTACCCTGATTTGACTGGTCTTTGCACTTTCAGAACGAGCGCAAGCATTTCTGGCGCTGCAGTATTGATACGCTTGTCTGTTGGTCTGGTCTTTCTATCAATTTTTGTATCAATAGCAGTACAAGCTTGTTTACGAGGCTGCTAGCACACTGGTGACAACAATTTTGGTCGATAACATCGATTTTATTTCCTCGCTTCGTTGATTTCTGTAAAACATTGATTGTGACAAACGCTGTCCACGAAAGGTCACGTCACCTGCACATGAATACTATTGTAACCTAAACTACACTTTTTCCTGAAGTCCCTCTGGTACTCCATGCCCCAGAATTAGAAAAGATTTTTTTTTAACTTGATTGATTTTATTTCAGAGTTTGCGCATCCTGTCTAGAGCTGAAGCAGATAGAAAGTACTAAGTAAAGGCTATTTGTCGTATTAGACAGTTAGCTCTTCGAAAATACCACCGTCGATTTTACTTAGTACTTTCTAGCAACTTTACCTCTAGACGGGCGCGCAAACTCTGAACTAAAAAGTAGTCATGCATTAAGGATTCAAACTTTAAAAAAATATTTCCAAATTCTGGGGCATGGAGTACCAGAGGGACTTCAGGAAAAAGTGTAGTTTCGGTTACAATAGTATTCATGTGCAGGTGACGTGACCTTTCGTGGACAGCGTTTGTCACAATCAATGTTTTACAGAAATCAACGAAGCGAGGAAATAAAATCGATGTTATCGACCAAAATTGTTGTCACCAGTGTGCTAGCAGCCTCGTAAACAAGCTTGTACTGCTATTGATACAAAAATTGATAGAAAGACCAGACCAACAGACAAGCGTATCAATACTGCAGCGCCAGAAATGCTTGCGCTCGTTCTGAAAGTGCAAAGACCAGTCAAATCAGGGTAGAAAGGAGTAAACTGTAAATGGTACAGACAAGCAGACGGTCCCCCTCCAACAAAGTCTACTGCTCAATGCTGAACTTAACCATCTTTCTGCTCCCTTGGAGCGTTCAAAAATTGCGTATGGCACCCGTGTTTCAGGGGCCATCGCGGGCAATTGGGAAAAGTTTTCAACCAGCAATAAACGCACCTCGGCAAAGCCTCATTGGTCACGTTATCGCCTCTGCGCAAAGCTGTCGTGTCCGCCCTCTGTGGTGAGCATGTGAACACTTGTAGCGTATTCCGGGCGGGTGTACTCATGTCGCGTAACTCGGAAAAACTCCCTTGATGGATGTCTGGGTCGCGATAATTACACTGGAGACAGTGCTTACCAGCAACAGCAACACAGTATTTCCTCACAAATAACTCCGATCCCCACTTCTTTGAAGTGGGCTATCAGAGCACTCCGAAATGAAAGGAAATGAAAAATATTAAAACAGCAAATAACTAGCAGGAAATATCGACTTTCCGCAACTAATATGAAGGTGAGAAAAACGATATTTCTTCCGAAAGCAGTTTTTCAAAGAGTGAGCATCAAATCTCCTTTTTTTCCCCTTAGTTTTTCCCTCCTTTCATTTCCAGTAACTAAAAAGTGGGTGACAAGGGAATTAGGGACTTTATCACCCTAATTGGACGAACCAAAACGGTGATTCAGTGGAATATATTTATTGTGCAGTAGGCAGAGAACGGTGCAATTAATGTGAGCAAAGTAATGAGTGGGCAGAGCTTAGTCTGCTGCACTCTTAGACGGTACAAGTGCCACTAAAATAACCATAACAGCGAACAGTACTTTATAGTACGCCCCTTATCTATCATCGGGGTCGATGATACATAGTGTTCTTCCATAAATCTGCATGATTGCTTACACATCCAGCGATTTCCCACATGCTAGCTGTCTGGGGTGTGGAGACTCGGGACTCCGTTTTTGGCCCGTACCGTTCTGATTAATAAATAGGTGGTTCAGTGAATCTTTATTGGGAAACATCGATCCAATGAGTTCATTAATTTATATGCGGTTTATCCCAGTTTTCAATGAAGGCTTGTCAACTAAGGCGTAGATATACGTCGAATGCGACCATGTTAATTATCTGGGGCCAAAATCTTGGTTTCTTCCTTTTTTTTTGGATTTTACGCATTTTATTCCTAGGCTCAATGGATGCCTGCCAAGTTAGGCTCTAACATACTCTGATAGTACATAAAAATAAAAGTGCAAAGTCACTGGCATATCAATCCAATTCAGATGCGCCAACTCGTTTTCCTGAAATTCATAATAGTTGAGGTTTCGGAACGCGTGTTGGCCTATACAAATGACTTGCGGGGGCCAGCCGATTATCAAGTCAGTGTTTTTATCCTCCTAGACGAGTCTGGTACGAATTTATGGACCCCGGAGGGATGAGGGGCTTGGTTAATACTAGGGCGGTTTCGAGCCATGGACCATGCGGCTCCTCTCACCGACTGCGCTACATAATACATACTAGCCAACATTCTCGGCTTTATTCGAGTTATTTCTTTACATGGATGCAACAACTTTTATGGTCTTTTGCACGTTTCTTGAAAGAGGTTGATGGAGTAAGTGGACGTCCCTAGACTACGATCTTGCATTGATAATTCTCACGGACTAGGTGTTTCTATGTCAGTAATTACTGAATGCTAAATCATAATCGACTAGAACCTTCCTATCTACAGAACGTGTCTTCTGATTATTTCAGTAACTTCTATTCCAGTGACCGAAAACTTTTTTGGTATCTTATTCTAAAGAAAGAAGAAAAGATTAGGAAGAAAACTAGAAAAAAATCTATTGCCGTAGTTGTTTAGAGATGACGTTTTAAAAATAATGGAAAAGTTCATTCCCTTGCGCGATTTTGATGGGCAGTGGGAGTGAAGCTGGATAACCTCTGAATGAATTGATAAGGAGCCAAAAACAAATGTTTTTCAAAAATAATATCAAATTTGTAACAGTTTTTTAATCCACGCTGATGTCTAGAACTTTCTGCGACGGAGGCATTTCTACCAGGGTTAGTTCCAGCTTGAGCTCATTAAAAAGTACGGCTTGACCCTTTGCAGCAGGAAACACCGCCTTGATCCACTACTCTTTTGTGAGCCTCTTCTTCCTCAATCATTCCGTAGATGGACAATGATCAGCAAACTCTCTTCCATTATTGGTTTTCTGGTATTGCTCTGTAGGAACATAAAATTATAAGTGAATCGCGACACGTTCTTCCGGACATGTTACGGCCCTCAACGCAACAAGTTCAGTTCTTCCTTTTGCCAGTCTCCCATTTTCCCGCGGGGGTAAGGTCGCTTTTTAGCTTTTTAGAACAGTTGAGATTGAACACACGCTACAGAAATGGTTCTGTAGAGAATGATTTCTACGAGGTTGTTTTTGTGGAGCGACCATTGCTTTGTGAGTAAAAGGAAGCGATTTAGTCCCTGCCTTTCAAAAAACCGCTCCGTTCTGGGAAGTGTTGCTTTTCAGTGCCCACCTATAAGCAAATAGTTGTGGAAGGGCTACCATTGCTGCTAGTTATTTAGTTCTTAGTGTTCTTTACTCCTTCTCACTGCGAAGAACTCTGGATAACCCAGTTCAAAGAGCTGCGTATCAGAGTTAATGTTGTGATAAATAGTGAGGTGAGCACTGTCGTTTCACCGCCTCATACCGTGGAGGCGAATATCTGCGTCGAATTGCGATGTACAGCGGAGGTACGTCCTCTGGCAGGGCTTCCTAAGCTGAGAAGGAGCATGACATCTGCGACATTTCTGACTTCTCGAGAAGGAAGCGTGGTTAAGAGTAAACCTTGCTAAGAGTACACGTACCGTTTTGGCAAGAAAAAAAAAGTTGCAAGGTAGTTCCCTGGTCTATATATGTTTTGTTGTGCACCAATTTATCGTTCATCTCGCCGGTTCTCACGAGATCTTCTCTTCTTGTTTGAGCATTCTTTTTTTTGCTTGTCTCATTCCCGCCCTCTGCGTGAAAAATCCACAAGCATCATCAACTGCTGAGCAGCAAAATTAGCTGCCGATGAATGTGAATTGGACGTTTTATGAGGAGCTGCAAGAACTGATCCGCAGCTCTAGTCTTCCCACAAATTCGTCGGAGACTTCAACGCAAAATTAGGGAAGATCACAGAAAAGGAATGCGGAGTCGGAAGATTTGGGTCAGTTGGTCAGAATGACAATCGCTTTGTCGGGCAGACTGTTGCCTGCCACTTGCTTTTTCATATCAATTCTCACTCCATGAAGAAAGATGATCGCCGGTGGATATCGGAATTGCCCAACGGATACAGCGATCGACCACATACTCACCAACTGAAGGTGGGGTCTATTTAACGCATCGATAGTAGCATCGTTTTGCAGTCGTTCTGATCACCTTCTCCTTCGGGCGAAAATACGACCCAACCAAAGCATTCAGACATGTATTATCGGCAACGAAGGAGAAAAGAAGTTGTGTTAGAAAGTTGTGTACTCGAGACTCCTTGCTCCAAGACGATTGAAATATTTATTGGGAAAAAGGACATTGAGGTTCGATCTAAATGCACCTCACGTTAGACGGTTACTGATAAACCCCAACTGGAGAAAGGTTTTGAAAAAGGATCTTTCGAAATACAAGCAGGAGAAAATACTGGAGACGGCACAAATACCGTCAGGTGTTTGTTAACTAAAGAAGTGTACCAGAGATTTCCACGAATGTAGCATTCCGCTAGCAGCTTTTCTTAGAGGGGGCCGGATTCGCACCTCTTCTCGTCGTTAGATGGAAATCATCACGGAGTGTCTTTACTCGAGCTTTTTCCGATAAGAACTTTGAAATTACCGTCTGATATGCCTGCCTACCGTCTTAAAAAGAGTGTTCACAAGGATCATACTTCGCATACAAGGGATGTTAGATGAAGAACAACTTCAAAAATAAGCTGGATTCCGTAAAGATTTTAACTGCATGCCCCTCATTCAGAACGCTTCGGGGATCACATAGGTATGCCAAGAACATCGCCTGCGCTTTTTTTGATCCTTGCCGGCTATGAAAAAGCCTTCGACAAGAACGTAGGAACGAATGCAATACTGTCAGTGCTGCACCATCGTGGTGTCGACGCAACGTAAGCGAGAATGTTAACTGATTGCTACGGTCGATGCATCGCTACGATACAGCTCCTCCATCGTCCCCTCACCATGGGAAAGAGAGTACGACAAGGTCGTACCTCCGACATAAGAGAAATGTTTTGCCTTCGAGAAGCAGTGGAAGACAAATAGAAGGCAAAGGATGGATGAACCGATCACATTTTGAGAAGAGTTGACAACACGCACATACGTAACATTACAATCAATTGGATCTCAAGAGATGTTAAACGCTTTCGAGGGATGCCATCCACGAGGTGTTCGTTGCGCAGATGGAGCAGCTGAAAATTCAGCTGCATACAGGTCAAGGATGTCGAAAACGTCTACTCTTACTTACGAAAGTTACGAAGATCGTAATAAACGGCTGCGAGGAACAACCAAAAGGAAAAGGAGAAGACTTTGGATCACTTACGTTTTGTGAGGACGAGTCATCCAATCCTCATGTAACTAATAAACAAAACTCCCAGTGTACTAACTACCGTAGCCCAAACATCAGTCAAAATATTATTTCAACGTTATGCGGGCTGACTGGCTGGCTGATAAAAGGATAAAATTTCTGGCGTTAATCAATCCACTTCCACTGTTCACATCAATTCAGAATCGTTTGAGGTTTACGAACGTGTAACTGGCCTATATAATGAATTGTGGTGGCTAGCCGATGTGTCAAGTCAGTGTTTTTTATCCTCCCACATAGGTCTGGTACAAATTTATCGACCCTGGAGGGATGAAAGGCTTGGTCAGCACTAAGGCGGATTCAAAGTTCCGATCTATCGTGCAAGTAGCGGAACCTATAACCGCTACACTTCACCCACCCCAGGCCTGAGGATACGTATTCAGAATACGCAACAGATGCACACATGCATACCTCAGAGTAAAATAAAGCAGTTTGCGTAGACGCGATAACGTGATCAATGAGGCTCAAGCGAGGCGCGTTCACTGCTGGTTGAAAACGTTTCCCAATCAATTTCCCATTTGATGGCCCCTGGAACACGGGTGCCATACGCAATTTTTGAACGCTCCAATGAAGCAGAAAGACATTCGTAGTATTTTTTGCGCAGGAATTCACAGAATTAAAGGCACTATAAGTTACGAGTAGAGTAGGATTATGTGCGTTCATAGCAAAAAAGTGTGGTTGGGCGATCACCAATTACCTCACTTTTGTTCAGTTCGGCTTAGTTTTGCTCTACACATAATAGAAAGGTCTGCATATGTAGATCTCACCATCTCGGACCTTTAGGGGTTTCACCGTTCAACATTTTCACACTGAGTCGGATGGATGGTCCTAAGTTGAAAAATTCAATGTTGAGATAGATAAAACAGAGACAGCGGTATAAGTAACTCCTTCCTCTGCAGATATCAACTATAGTGGAAGAGCCTAGATCCAAAGCTGCTAAGGTATTGTAAAGCTAGCGCATTTGGGACCCACTTTATTGAATACCTGCTATCAATCTGACTGAATGATAAATTTCCTCCACCTTCGTCGTTAGTTTCTCTTGTCTTGTATCCTTTTTTCTTTTGCCGATTTCCTCAACTTTCTCCCTCTCTCTCTTTACCTCCATCCGTAGGTTCGTTGGTTTTTTTCCAGCTGCTTACCTACACCGCCTTGAAAGAAGTGAATAATTTTCAACTCTTTGTTTCCTGTCAATAAATAGAATAAACGGTGTTTTATAATGTTTCTTCAACAGTGGTTTGAGAAAATATTTAATAAAAATAAACGAAGCTGTTGCGAGGACCCTTGAACGTCCCCGATTTAGTGGGTCAAGGCTGCACGATCGACCACGGCGAGTTCTGGAACGTTTTCGTGTCTTACTTGTTGCTTCTATAAGTAGGATTATTTCTTCCACAATAGTTCCTCCTTTAAATTATACTATTACACTGCCTTTATAATTGCTTTTCCACCACGTATATGAAAAATATAAATTATATTATATTATAATTAATTATTTTATTGATTATAATAGTAAGATTTTATATATGTGTTTTTTTATGTTTTCTAGCCATCTACCTAACAATGCATATGTCAAATTTAATGAATATTACTAAAATGTATGTTATTATTTATTATGTTATATGTATATTTATTTATTTATCTCTGATGAAATCGTGCATATTATTACTATGAAGGTATCATTACTAAGTGTGTGGTATATACACACATATTTATTACATATTACATATATAAAACCTAAGAAAGTATCATGCTATATAATAACGGGCTTATTCTGTCACGTGTGTGTAATATATTGTGATAATATTCACTATAACATGTAAGTGTGCACATTTATATCGCGTCCCATCATATTCACACTATATACTATTCATGCCATATGTAGCATGCCACATATTTGTTTTCGTAATCATAGGATCCTAATCCTAATGTCTTAATTGTTTATAAAACTTTCAATGATAAGACTGGATTAGCTAAAAAGATCTTTGTTGCTTTACGACCAGAAAACTTATCACTAGGTGAATCAAACAGAAAATCCAAAATAGTTGCACATGCGGTTCCTTTAACTTCTTGAAACGATACAGTCTCTTTTGTTGTGGTGGATAGATTCAATTACGATTTTTTTGCAAGGTTGTTGATCTTAGATGTGGCCTAAGACATTCTACGATCTTCAAGTATAGAGATTCATAATCTAACGGACTTTTTTGCAGATGTACACAATCTAGAAAGTCCTGCGCTGACAGGCAAACCAATCAAATATTATCATACCTACATTAGACTACATAGAAATCAGATTTTTCAATACTTGCTGTACAAGTTCATTTTGGATGGTTCATCTCTTCAAGGTGTATCCCGAGAACATGTCAATTTTTTAAAGTGTTTATCAGTTCTTTGCATTTCTTTCAGACATAGGATGGAAAGATTTCGTCGCTTAAGGGAATCTATGACAGCGACAGAACCTCGTTCAATCATTGAAACAACTATCCGTCTTGCACTTGCGAGCACACTGAACTTCTACTTATCGCAATACATCTTTGACAACAGACTGATACCGTTTCTGGAGGATGTAAGTGGTTCACAAAATTTGCTGCATCTATTTTTTCGATTTAATTTCTTTCATTTGAATTTTGATGTGTTTTTCAATGTAACCAATATTTTCAAAGACCGGGAGGTTGTAGTGATCAACTTATATTCGCACTACATATATAGCAATATCAATAACGGGGCTTGTGTCCGTGTGTGTGTGTGTGTGTGTGTGTGTGTGTGTGTGTGTGTGTGTGTGTGTGTGTGTGTGTGTGTGTGTGTGTGTGTGTGTGTGTGTGTGTGTGTGTGTGTGTGTGTGTGTGTGTGTGTGTGTGTGTGTGTGTGTGTGTGTGTGTGTGTGTGTGTGTGTGTGTGTGTGTGTGTGTGTGTGTGTGTGTGTGTGTGTGTGTGTGTGTGTGTGTGTGTGTGTGTGTGTGTGTGTGTGTGTGTGTGTGTGTGTGTGTGTGTGTGTGTGTGTGTGTGTGTGTGTGTGTGTGTGTGTGTGTGTGTGTGTGTGTGTGTGTGTGTGTGTGTGTGTGTGTGTGTGTGTGTGTGTGTGTGTGTGTGTGTGTGTGTGTGTGTGTGTGTGTGTGTGTGTGTGTGTGTGTGTGTGTGTGTGTCAGGGGTCCACCGGCGCCGAGTTAATGCCTCGAAGCTAGGAATCTATAAAATGAGGTGTGAAGGGGTCCACCGGCGTCGGATACCTATAGAAGGGGGTGCGACGGGTCCACGGGCGTCAGATTCCTATAGAAGAGGGTGTGTGACGGGTCCACCGGTGCCAGATACCTATAGAAGGGGGTGCGACGGGTCGCTCCACGGCGTCGGATACCTATAGAAGGGGGTGCGACGGGTCCCACGACGTCGGATACCTATAGAAGGGGGCGCGACGGGTCCATCGGCGCCAGATAGCCTTAGAAGGGGGTGCGACGGGTCCATCGGCGCCAGATAGCCTTAGAAGGGGGCGGACGGGTCCAAGACGTCGGATACCTATAGAAGGGGTGCGTCCGGTCCCTCGGCGCCGGATAGCCTTAGAAGGGGTGCGACGGGTCCATCGGCGCCAGATAGCCTTAGAAGGGGGTGCGACGGGTCCATCGGCGCCAGATAGCCTTAGAAGGGGGTGCGACGGGTCCAAGACGTCGGATACCTATAGAAGGGGGTGCGACGGGTCCATCGGCGCCAGATAGCCATAATATGGGGTGCGACGGATCCACCGGTGCCAGACCCCTATAAAAGGGGGGGGGGGGGGCCCCGGGGGCCGGCCCCCAAGAAAGGGGGGGGGGGGGCCCCCCGGGGCCAAAACACCCCAAAGAAGGGGGGGGGGGGGGGCCCCCGGCCGGCAACCACCAAAGGGTGCGACGCAACGGTGTCCACCCCCCCCCTATAAAAGGGGGTGCGACGGGTCCACCGGCGCCAGATTGGTGCGCCGGCGCCAGATACCTATAGAAGGGGGTGCGACGGGTCCACCGGCGTCAGATTGGCGGGCCGGCGCCAGGTACCTATAGAAGGGTGTGTGACGGGTTCACGGGCGTCAGATTCCTATAGAAGAGGGTGCGACGGGTTCCACGGCGTCGGATTGGTGCGCCGGCGCCAGATAGATATAAGGTGGGGTGAGACGGGTCCCGCGGAATCGAAATGGTGCGCAATAACTTCGCGTGCATGTCGCAAAAGATAAATGGTTAAAGCCGTTTCATAGCCGTGGCCATTGCGCGCGTTGCTTTTCACCTTCAGACTCCCCCGCGTAAGAAAGTCCTGCGCTGACAGGCAAACCAATCAAATATTATCATACCTACATTAGACTACATAGAAATCAGATTTTTCAATACTTGCTGTACAAGTTCATTTTGGATGGTTCATCTCTTCAAGGTGTATCCCGAGAACATGTCAATTTTTTAAAGTGTTTATCAGTTCTTTGCATTTCTTTCAGACATAGGATGGAAAGATTTCGTCGCTTAAGGGAATCTATGACAGCGACAGAACCTCGTTCAATCATTGAAACAACTATCCGTCTTGCACTTGCGAGCACACTGAACTTCTACTTATCGCAATACATCTTTGACAACAGACTGATACCGTTTCTGGAGGATGTAAGTGGTTCACAAAATTTGCTGCATCTATTTTTTCGATTTAATTTCTTTCATTTGAATTTTGATGTGTTTTTCAATGTAACCAATATTTTCAAAGACCGGGAGGTTGTAGTGATCAACTTATATTCGCACTACATATATAGCAATATCAATATATAGCACAATACATAGATCGTCCAGATCTGATCATTTATTTATTTCTTTAGTAAAGTATTTGAGATGCTTCACAACTCCAGAACACCCTAAGAGTTCTAGATGAAATAAAATAGCAAAAAATGCACACATGATTTGGACACAAGTAACTCATGTATGTGAATATAAATTGAAACTTGCAAAATATAAAATAGTCCCGGTAATAACAGATAAATTTAAGAGAAACGATATCCACCAAGATACGACATCCTCCCTTGTATTTTGCTGAAAGTCCACTTTTTGAACAAATTTCACCCTTGTGATATATTAGGATATTTACATCTAGATTACACCGCGAAAAGAAGAGTGTTGGGACGAGCACTGAGCTACACTTTTTTCTTGATGAAAATGCGGAATCACTCATGTAACCGCGCCACTTGAGAAAGTCTATCGCTGTAATTCTTCCAGGATTTGTTTCCATATGTTTGCTATCAGAACTGAAAAGAAAATGGGTGAAGGATAAAGGATCAACTCCGTGGAGTTGGTCAATCTCATTGGGATGTACCAACGTGTTCCACTTCATTTCGGAATCGTTCTAGGTTCATGAAAGCATATGCGGTGACCTCTACTGTACTTGCGGGAGTCAGTCGATGTATTGATTCAGTTTCTATGTTTTCTTGTTTTGCCATGGAGGACATGGTTAAACTTTATTTTTGGCCTGACACTTCGATAAACTCGTTCTTATCAGAGACTTGGAAGTGGTTCTGGGTTTTTGATGCTGTCTATACTCCACCAAACTCGTCCTCTTCCTCGCCAAACAACGATATCGTTCTAAGTACACTACGATCCAATCAGAAAAAAAAACTGATCAGACTCACCGACGAGCGGGGCTGGTAAACCACCGGGTTCTTACAGATTATCGCCCAAGGCGAATAAGATCTACGACGTGGGCTGCCTTCAATGGATTAAAGATGCGCTACGCAGTATCTTTAATCCATTGAAGGCAGCCCACGTCTTTGCATGTTTGACACGTGGGACAAGCACGTTTTAAAACATCATGATACCCCAGCTCAACGTTGAGCCTCGTTGTCCCACGGTTACCATTTTTTCTTACGTAGAAGTTTTTATACTTCTACGTTTTTAGCTTGTATTTGGTGCAGACCGCGTTGTTATAGAGTTTTCTTACTTTCATTCATTTTGTTTGTTTAAATATCGGAGTCTTAGGAGCCAAAGGTGGGCGAACTTGAACTAGACAATTTGGAGAATAGTTCCGAAAGATTACTAGTTGGATCTGATAAAGACATAATGGAAGTTGCAGAAAATGATTCTACCTTCAATGATGCATTAGTGCTTTTGATTTGAGAAGTGATAGGACATTATCGTCGTCGGATAGTGAGAGTGAAGACGAATGGAAATGCGACGCAGAAACTCATGAGGACTGTAGTAATTCCAACAGTTTCGTCCACATGATACGCCACGTAATTGTCAGCAACCAATTGACTTTTACAGCAATATTTGAGTGAGAAAATAATGTCACTACTTGTCGAAGAAGCGAATAAGCAGGGCAATGCAAAGAAAGGGTCGCAAATTTTATGAAAATATGCCGCTGGAGTCAAAAAAAACATCGGATTATGTACACAAATAGGAGCAGTGCAGCTGCTTAAGCTGGAGCTTACTGAAGTTCTAGGCCTGCAATTGGTGCGCCTTCCATTGCTAGAAACGTCAAGGACTCGATTTGTGCTGCTGCTCAGTCCTCTTCACTTTCCCGCTAATAATCAGCTTTATGGCGAGAGGCTTTACAAGATCTATTTTTTAGAACTATTCAATGCAAGGTGTGATAAAGTCTTCAAATCAGAAAAAAATCATTAATGTTGTTTCGAGACGGAATCGTATTAATACAACACATCTTTTCTAAGAGGCAAAAATATGAGATCAGGCTCTTCAAGCAAATGTACAAGCCATTTTTGCACCGAATCTTTCCCACAAAATGCACAGAAAGTGTGATCTGACAATCCTTGAATTTCAGAGTTGCTTTCAAAAATAGAAACGTTTTTCCTCGCCCGTATTACGTGTAATATTATTCAAAGATAGTAAACCAGTAAAGTGCAAAAAAAGTAAAAAAAAAACCGGAAAAATATAGCAGATAACCGTTGGAAGGTGTGCTGACGCTGAGCCGCATTCTTTACCGAGTCAGTATTTCTATCCTCCCACACTGATTCCATTTTATCGGCCACAAAGAGATGAAATGCGGGGTAAGTCTGGAGCGGATTTGGACCACCGACAGTGCGGTCAAAGGAAGCTCTTATCACTTCGTTATCTTCATCCTAAAAATGGTTGAAAATAAAATGAACCATGAAGAAGGTTCGCTCCTATTGTTCACTGTGGTGTGCTACCTACTGCAATAAGCTGTCTTTTTGTTAGCCTTGCATCAAGATCCTTTTTTTCTTCTTCGGAAAATGGTAGCTGGTGAAACAGATTTGCTGAGCGGTATGGATGCTAATGAACTTTTGGACCTTCATTGGATTAAGTAAATAATCACACATTCCAGGCATTCAGGACATCGCCGTTAATATACTGGCCAGCTTTTCGTACAGATACGGAAAGGTTGCCCAAAATGCAGAGGTTATGGCCACCGCATGCTAATTTCGAGCTTGCCGTAGTCTTCACCTTAGGATTGTACATGATTCTTAAGTGAGCTTCTTTTTAATCTTTTCATGTAATTTCACGAATATTTGGCTAGTACAACAACACAGTATTTTCCTTCTTCAAGCTTTGAACACTATTCATAACTTTTCTCAAACTATCAGATATTTTCTACGTCCTGAACACGTTTTGGAAGTGTTGAGTCGTCTGAACTCGAGTTCGGAGTTCCCATTTGATGACAAAGTCAATGACTTGGCTGGCAGAAACCACCATGCTCTTAGAGCTCGCCTTTTCTCGGCAGGAATAGTTGCTGTTTCCATATTTACATTACTCCTTCCTATGCAGAGGATAGGCGAAATGCATATTTTTGTGATCGCCTTGAATTTTGTTCATATTCTCTTATTATGTGAACTTAGCGCTGTTCTTATGTTCCTTTATTCGGAGCGATCTGAGAATAAGTTGAAGGAAGAATGAATATGTATTGGTATAGTGGTAATCTTCCTTCTATATTACATTTAGATGGTTTCCTTCATACATGTATTAGTCATTCCATTTTCTTTCGCGAAAAGTGCACAATTTGTATAGAGGTTTTGAGAACGGTTCAGACCATGTAGTATAAATCTTTTTTTACTGTCTTTCCAGGAGATGAAACAAGAAACAACGAAAACAGGGAACGAAGAAAAAGAAATAAGACGCAAAAGGAGCAATAATGAAGCCATAATTGTAGATAGACATGTATAAGAACTGATTCACTTATCCTTCGTTTAATTTTACTTCTGACACAAGGTGGGACAGGAAAAAAGTAGTCCATCTTCTGTATTGATGAACTTTTCGTGAAAGGTAGCCCATCGGCATATTGATAGAAGTGTGCATTCTTATGCTGACGTCAACGATTAATCGGAAAAGGTTCCTTTCACATTGTGTTGTGATTTTTGCTCGCGCGAGTAAACATAATCGATCTGGGGTTCAGCTACCTTTTGGTAGGCTACTCTGTATGGGCCAAGTGAAGTGAAGCATGGTGCAGTTAACCTGCTGCGGTCGAAGTGGCGCAGTGAAGACAGCGGTTGGAATCGAGCTGGGACCGCTGCGAATTGCAGCGATAAGCGGTGCTAGCAGTTCAAGCGGCGCGGTGGAACTGAATACAACCATTACGAACTGCAGCGAAGAATGGTGTTAAAAAGGATCTTTCCTCGATCCGTTACGCTCCACTGCACCGCTCCGAGTAGAGCCGTTTACGCACTCGTCTTGGGACCACTATATTTTTAGGTGACAAATAAACCATGTTATTTTTTTGAGTTTAAAATAATGAGGATAAAAATCACGTGTAGAAATGCCATTTGAAATTCATTGTGTTCACGGAAATCTTTGAGAGCAATCCTAATTTAATAGATTCATCATTTCATCACGAAGGTCTCGAGGATGCTTTCTTTGTAGGCGTTTACGGCCTTTGATTTGAAAACTCTTATCATTTTGTGAACAATAGGCCTAAAATCTCCCTGGGGATCGTTTGTATGATAATTGAGCTCATTCGCTCATAACTCCTACCTGCCTGGTTTGCCTACGTGGCAGAGAGGACTGCATGGAATCAAGGGTGGTGTAAGGTATCATGTGCAGGTCGTGTGGTGACGATTACATAGGGGAAACGGAACGCCCTCTGTGTATTAGGATCAAATCAAGGTGCATCTAGATGGAGTAGCAAAATCTAAGCTCTCAACCTGACTCGGATCACACCGAGTGAAAATCGTAGAAAATGTCACCAAAACTCCAGAATAGAGGTGGAAGTTACGATACTATCTTTCGAGCCCGATTTCATAGCACGCAGAACACTAGAAGTATTTTGGACAACTGTCAAAAGTCACTGAGGAATCACTTCAAGACCTTGCTGAACCGCCAAGCTACGTCTGCTCCTAAACTCGAGCACGTTCACACGTACTACGGAAGCCCGAGGGAAAGCGTTGAGTTCGGGTTGTATATTACGGGAACCAGCGTGGCTTCGCCCAATTTTCTCTAGCTATCCTAAAAAACGACGTGGGAACTGCTTGAGTTCTTACGAAGTACGTTATGACGTCCCACCCTTATACACGTTCGTTATACACGTTGGCCCCCTCAGCAACTTGTCCTTTTTTCTTTTACTTGAAGGGCGTGCTGAGAAGACCTAATTAATCCTCGACCGCTTGCTCGTAGACGCGGTGCGTGCACAACGCTGCCGCATTACAGCTGAGGAAAGAACACCATCTCCAACACAGTTTTTCTTTCGAGGATTAAAGGAGGATGAGCGGAACCGTTCTGATTTTCGTAATTTACGACCCGAACTCTACGGTTGTTCTGGGGTTTCCGAGCTGCGTCAACTTCGTGATACGCGCCGCCTTTAAAGGGGAGAGCGAAGCGAACATAATAGAGCATTTAAGACACCCACCTTCTGCTTTCTGCATTTGATCGAAAAGTCGAAGCCGAAACGTCGAAGTTGCTCGCAATATTTGTGCTGCGTAAAAGAGAGCATCAAATGAGTTATTGAGAATCAGATAGGGACGGAAAAACATGAAGGAAAAATAGAAAAAAAAACGTAATAAAGAAAATATGGATGAGATGAGGTATGGGAAAGGAAAGAAATCATATAATAAGTGACAGGCGGAAGACGTCGAGAACGATAGGATGAAGGACAACGGAGAGCATACTACTGATAAAGTTTTTCTTGCTTTGAAAAAATTTTGCTCCTCAGTTAGTCGATCGATATGTGCTCTGCCTTCGGGGTCAAAAATCACATTTTGGAGCGCGAAGGCAAACGGCTGGCGGGATTTTCAAGCGGCCTTATTGTCTCGATTCAATCCAAGGAGTGAATGGCGTCGAACGTGCTCCCTCTTATTCACGTGGCACTGATACGTAAAAAAATAAAGAAAGAAGCGATTAAAAATATGCGGTCAAATCACGGCAGCTTTGTATGGCCAAAATCATATGTTATTATATGTAATAATAAATAATGGTGTTATATATATAATTGCACATATATTATTGCGGTATTCTCCAAATGAAATGTAATATTTTAGCACTACTTTTTATTTATAGGTGCATATCAAGTTCAAGAAAAAATTAGACTAATTATAGATTAAAAAAAGCCACGAATTATTCCTTGAGCCAATACTTCTACTCTTAGGCTGCAAAGTGCTATGAGGACCCTTACATCATTTGAACTTTAACCCACTTTTAAGGAAAGACGCAGTGTATCAGAAAAAAATCTACAGCTAAAAAGACCCTTCCGAAAATCTCCTTTTGAACACCGAAATTTCTTTCTGCTTTTGAGATCTCAAGATTCCATCTTATGATTAAGCTATTGCAATGAAATCTGAATCTGTTTCGAGTCGCCATGTCCTCTTCCTCAGAACACAACTTCTCAGAATACAACTTCTCAAAACACTTCTCCAGCTTTCTTTGCACGCAGCTCCCTTCATATTAATTTCAAAGGAACTTCTTTTTCCGAGCAGTTATTACATAGTACTAGATATTCACATGCAGCAACTATGTGGTACTAAAAACTTCCGCTTATTTTTTTCCCCTTTTTTCTCTTCAAACAAACCCACCTCTGTATGCACTTCTTCACTCTCGCAAAACATCATTTTGCTACATTGGACTTTGTATGATTACCTATTTTCTTCTGAATACCATTATTTCCTTAAATCATTCTCATACGTGGAGCGAACATCTGAAGATGCTTTTTGTATCGTGTCCTCTAATTTGTTACCACTTTGTGTGGAGTAGATGTATATGAACTCTAGTAGAGATCCAGTACACAGCGGAGCAGCTTTCTGAATTAAAAAAATTGAACTTTCAAAAATCGGCGTAAAATTTCTGACAGAGGGAGCACGGCTTCGAAAAAAGATCTACGGAAAGAGATCTATTTTCCTACACGGCAGAGAAAAATAAATCAGGTAAACTAAAATTTCCATGAAAAATACAAGAAACGACAAACAAAATCCTAATTTAGCTTGCGTCCTCTTTTCAGAATCATAGTAGCTGGGAACAGCGCTTGCCTTGGTTCCTATAGTAGTCTTGCACAGTTTTAGTGTGGTTGAAAAGGAGTTTTGATAAAGATGGAACTGTCGTCCTGGCAGTAAGACTTCAACAGTATTCACTACCTCAGAACTCGAGGGCGCTGTGTTGGATCACAATTATCGACAAGATGTTTGATCTCTTTTATCTTTACACGGCATAACAATCAATTAAAGCCAACATTTTACGAAACTGAGTGTCTTGGGAGCTTCCCACTAATAGATAGGGGTGTAGTTCATTACTAATACTTCTGTGTGATTTCATCTCCTCAACCATGCAACTTATTACTGTTAATGGGACGCAAGCAATCCGCAACGCTTCGGCGATTTTGCAGATGAGGGAGCTTCTGCTGTTTACTTGAGTTATTAGTTAGTTATTAGTTGCATTCCGGATGTTTGACGTCGTGTTCTATCGCGTAGCAAGTAGCATCGTAGGAGAGACCGGTGCAGCGAAGACTTTTATAAAGTACTAGGGGTGATCACACTCATCATGTCCATTATCTAAGTCCTTTAACTTTATTCTATCTATTTATGAGGTGGCCATAACATTTTCAATTTAGTGATACGCTAATATTAATTGCTCGTAGAACGATCAACCAGTACATTATTCTCCAATTTTATTTTCCAATTTCATCTGTATAGGATCAATGGATTGACGTTCCGTCACGTTGCATTAGGGTCCACTAGTTTGAGACTAATAAGTAGAGAATAGATAGAGAACCAGATAGCTAAAAACATCGCATATTAACCGCGTTACAGTGGTCTGCTGTAGTACTGACAGTCTAAGCCGTGTCGGTCGAGACTGACTTGCCATCACCTTCGTTCTGCGTTAGATGATACAAATTACGGATCATGCGTCAAATAAAAGAATAAATGTTAAAACAGGCTGAGAGATTTCTCATCTTTGATTATTCGAGAAACGGGAATCATTACTACAAATGAAATCGAGGAACATCTATAGATCGACAACGGGGTCTATCAATCCTAAAGACAAAAATTTTAGTACGACATGCGTCGATTTGGTCGTCGTCGATTGAATGCCCCTAAAAAAGCGCTCATATTAACGGGAAACATGTCGCAGAGTTACTTTCAACAGCAAAATCTCGGGTAGAGCACTTTCAACATCTATCTACTGCAGCACTTTCGACAGCAAAATTTTCGGTAGAGAACAATTCTCTCTCCAGGACACTGGTGTCCTCCTCGAAATCCAACCCTGAGATTCGTAACAAGAAAAGTTAACTGGTTACTAGCTAATTGTTTCAAGGTACGATACTTATTGCAAGAGTTCTTTTTGTTGATCAATAAATTTCTCAAAGTGCTTCATCCCGAAATTCGTTGATTTCGTGGACACATGAAATAAAAGTCTCATCCTCACTGCAATATGCAGTGAAGATGAGGCCTTAATTAAATGCTCATTAAAGCAGTTTCCGTCAACAACAGTTTTTAAGGCAAGTCGAATAAGAGTTGATAAAGTTGGTTGCTGAAAAAACGCAAATTATCCTGAAGCACATAGAATTTCGCAGAAAACTTCCAAAAAAAAAGCATGTCGTGCCGTCCGAGATCACACAAAAAGCTTCGTATGACTCAAAATGCTATGAGGAAACTAGTCTGAGGGACTATGTCTATGGAAAATGTACAACTGAATATTGTACATTCTCGAGATATTCAACGCATCATTTTCCCAAAGAGAATATCTTGGAAATTTGTTGCCATGAATCATATGGACTAGAAAACTGCAGCAGGAACTGCGCAAACATATCATATGGCAACATGATGTGTTTATTCATTGCTTACAACACTGCGTATGGGAAAATGATTCAGTCCTTAACTTTTCACAGTTCTCGGGAAGTGCCTGCGTCCTCTATGATGCTATACTCTTTTCTTTTATTTTCTGCTTCTATCGATATGTGCCTCAACATGACTCAGAAGTGTGATGGTAAATAGAGAAAAGCAGAAGGTATTAGTGCTATAAAAATACGGAAAAAGATTCACGATAAGGGAAGGGCAAACTTTCCAAAGTGCAAACTACGCCCTTTTGCTGCTACAAATCGTCTGAGAGAACTCACGAACTGTGATTTGATCCGATTTCAATTAGTTTGAATCGTAGCCCACAACCCAGTACGCAGCGTTACTTTGATAGTACTGAGCATGACATCGACTGATGCTTCGCTTCCACTGATTGCGCTGATTTCTGAACAAAAACCTCTTCAAGTCGTAAAGCACCAACCTGACCGCGTTGCAGCGCAATGAAAAGAGGCAGATCTGCGCAGTCAATGATTTGAAATTGGTCTAGGCGAGCAAACCTTCACTAATACGTCCAGGGTCGATAAACTGTGTAGAAGAGTTGTCTGGGGTGAGGAGATAAACCCAACAATCTGATATATTCTCTCCCGCGAATGATTGCATAGTTTACGTAATCGTCAGCAACCACAAACAATTCTGAATTGAACTAGAACTCTTAGGCTCATCCTGAATTGATTGGTCCACGTCAACCACTTTATCCTTCAGAACCATGCTACGCTATGTACTCCGCGTGAACTTAAAGGCGGACCAGTGGTTAGAGCGAGATTTTTTTAGTTCTCTGGAGAAAACTACAGTAAACATCCTCGAGTACGATATAGTTTAGCTACATTTTCCAGCAAATTCGCATTTCTCCTAGATAGGTGAAGTTACTTACGGAAACTGTTCCTGGAGGTTTTTCTTTCGGTAAACATACTTATCAGTACATTTATTCAAGCATGGTTTTTTTTTAGTTTAATCCTTAGTCAACCTAAGAAATCTTCACTTCTCTTCTGTTATTTTTTAGCATTGCTCAACGTTGCTTATGGTGACGCACGTTTTAAAATACTAGATGACAAACATACATGTGATGGAAATACCAAAAGGATAGAAAACCAGGAAGTTTCCAGCAAACTGGAGTTCTAACCGATCAATTATTCTATTCATTCAACCGAAATCTTCGAGAAATTTTTTTTAAGCGTTCGGTTCGTGATTCCATTAACAGACTTAATTTCCGTTTTCGTTACATTTTGTTTCCTTTTGATACAGTTACGTTAATTAGTATTAGCGGAGCGATTTTATCAGGCGGAGATCGGCTAATATCACGGCAGAGCGGCTACCTAGGTAAGCACAACGATTTTGGTCTTTTGGTTACGGTTTCGGAAGTAGCATCTTATGGAATGATAACCTGTTCTGGATGGGGCATTTGAGAGGGAGCTGTTACAAATGGTCGGACTTTCTAAGCTTTGACGAAGGCGACGACGCAGAAACGTTAGACGCATTGAAGTTTGTCAACAATCTTTGGTCTTGCTTACCTTTGACAACCGACGAGTTACGTAAATGTTAGAAAAAGCAGTCTGGATTTTCCGGTTAGTAATTTTGCAGGCTGCTATGTACATCTATGATCTTTTGTTATAATAATGTAAGCACGTCAAATAGGAATAATCTGGAGGAAGTAACAGTGTTAAACCTCATAAAATAGAATGTATCCAAACAAATATACATAATAGTTGTGTCGTTGTTATCGATCCAGATCCATTAGAAATTGGATCGATAATAACGACAAAGAAATAATTTGAGGAATTATTCGTGTTCTTTTGTTTGATTCTAATAATGCACATGGGAATAACAAGTATTTTGAAAGAAATGTACTATTTTTATACTATTTTATAGGGGATTTCTCACTCTATATGAAGTAACTGATTTTTCAGTTTGACTTATGGTGCTTCTAGATCGTTGATATAGAGTAACAGGTCGACAAAATGGAGTCACATTTCTCTGAAACGAAAAGGTCACTGAAGCAAAGGTTGTTGTTATGTACACATGGATATGGATCAGTAGTTGAAAGTACCAAATCCTGTTCATGCTCTCAATTTTTTGCTTGCAAAAGCACGAATTTTTGCCTCTTCAAATGCGTATCACATCATCAGTCAAGGAACTGTCGTGGGTTGAAGGAAAAACAACGAATTGATAAATTTCGTAGTTTCTCTTGCTATCTTCGCTCTCGTTTAAAAGGTCTTCCTCAGATCATCGCGATAGATTTTTTCAGTTTCTTTCGGTTGTTTTTTTATGACGCTCCTTTTGTTTCTTTTTTCTTGTTTCTTCGTTCTGCTTCACGTTTGTCATGACTCATTCGATGCCCTTTGTGCATGGTACAATTCTCACGAGCAGCTTCGGTGACTTGGACTCCTTGGCACAAACAATTAAATCAAAAATTTTGTGTTTTGTTCGCTTTACTCTCTGCATTAATTATCCACAGAAACAAGGATCCGTAAAATTGAAAAACCGAAGCGCTACCCTTTGTTCAGCTAGAAATTTTCTATCGAACGGCTTACAGTGAACGGTTTAATCTCATTCCGAGGTATTAGCTTATGGAAATGTGTGGAAATCCATAGCTAGCCGTCCTCTTGTGCTTATCGTTCGTCCGATGCGAACAAGATATCGTAGCGGCTACTGGTATTTACAGCAAGCATTCCTGTCTGCAGTTCCGGAAGATCCGTGTTCTAAAAGTTTCTTTTCACATCATTATATGCAAATCTTACATGATTTCTTTCAGCTTGAAATGGAACCTTTGCATCAATCTCCCCTTTCTCGATACATCCCTTTTTTGCTTTTTTCCTTATCATCCGGACAAATTAAATTGAAATTCTCTTCAAAACTTGCATTGCAAACATTAAGCATAATACCTGTTGATCTAGTCTGCTTCATAACAATGACGAGTCTCGACAATTTCATACACGCTTTATATACGAAATGTTCGTTGAAAAACTTTTGAAATGCGTTGGTTCGTTAATCCGCCTAAAATACGGCCGCTGATACGTTGCACTGTAACGAATTAACCCTAAATTGTACTTGTCGTGATATGTTCGCGAATAATTCTAACCTCATCCTAGTATGATCTCTGTCGTACGTTTATATTTATTTTCAAGCCTTCATTTATTGCTAGTGTCAGTCTCTGCCTTAATTTTTACACTTCTCGCTCGATAAAGGATAAATGAGCACTAGTCGGTACCTATTGTTCCTCTTATTTCTTCTATTCAATAACCTATCCATTGCTGATCAAATGTATAGAACAAACTGCGTTACACAAATACAAATGTATATCAAAGTTAGGATGAGGTAGAATCATTATTTGCACATCAAACAACATTACAGTCAATATCACAGCGACCAGGAAATACATCTTTGGCGAGAGCACGAATGTATATCTACGTACGGATAAGGTTGCATCGCTCGAACACTTATATTATAATCATAACATTTACTCCTTTACTTTGTGACAGTATTGTTAGTTAGCAAAGGGCAGTCCGAGCATTGCTTAAAGGCATCACCCCACGAATCTGAGGAGGTGCAGATTTCAGGTGGAGTATTCTTATGAGGGATAGTAGATTATGGAGAGGAGGGTGATTCACTCCATTCCTTCCTAATTGCCTTAAAAAACGGCCCGGAAGATGCGACGCCGCAGAAGGCTGGCGCGCTCCAGTCGAACTCCTTGTGGAAAAAAGTGCGCCAGAACGCTCGAAGCCGTATCTTCCGGGCCGTTTTCTGCGGCGACTAGGAAGAAATGGACGGAATCACTCTTCTCCTCCTAATCTACTACGCCGTATACGAATACTCCACCTGAAATCCGTACCAGCTCAGATTCGTGAGGTGATGCCTTCAATCCATAGATTTTCCTGTGCAGTGCAGGAAAAGGAGCGCAGGCAAGTGGAGTGATCCTACGCTTTTTGAGATGTTACCATTAAAAAAGTATGAAGTGCCATCGAGAAAACGTTATCAATTAAATTAAAAAAAACTCTCTAATTTATACGATATATATACACACATCATTACCACTAGCAGAAATTGAATTTTCTAAATTCCTCCACTTCAGAGTAATAGATATGTGCCACTTATAGAGATCCCAGATTTTTTCGATCTCATCTTTGTTTACGTTCTATTGACACTTTGCTACTGATCGACTATTAAAGCGCAGAAAATACCTCGCAG
Organism: Necator americanus; assembly: GCF_031761385.1. Taxonomy (NCBI): domain Eukaryota; kingdom Metazoa; phylum Nematoda; class Chromadorea; order Rhabditida; family Ancylostomatidae; genus Necator; species Necator americanus. Next base: position 15,691,342 of record NC_087373.1, on the reverse strand, counting down.
GAACAAAGTGTCTCCGCAGGCGTACTTTGGGGACACAATTCCGACAGAATGCCATTGCCATACCGACTGTATGGCTGTGTTTTTGAATGTATTGATTAGTTGAGAAAGAATGCGTTTCAAGTTATTGCTCGCCAAATGACAAATAGAAGATAAGAAATGGAAAGAATAAGACCTTATAAAAACTGAACGTTAAGTTTTGGCTGTTCCTGTATTTATACAGAACGTACTAAAAAAATGTTTTGGATTGTTACGTATTCTTTACTGGATGCGTGTTGCGTTCTTCACTTTCTTGGGAGCAAATTTTGCCAAGTTATTGCAACGAACACCAAAAGCTTCACTGAACTGGGCGGACCTCAATGATCTCAGCGGGATATAGAATATGCCTACTTTTTCCCTATTCGACTGCAGACAATCGGCTCTGGGTACATAACGACCGCCCCTCTCGAGTCCACCCGAGTGCAGACCAAGCGTTTCATCCTTCCCGGGCCGATAAATTGGTACCAGACTTGTCTAGGAGGATAAAAACACTGACTTGATACATCGGCTAGCCCCCAAAAGTCACTGTATAGGCGAGTTACACATTCGTGAACCTCAAACGACCCTGAATTCAAGTGAACGCGTTGTCTCATCCCAAGCGGATTGATTAACTCCAGAAACACTTTATGATTTTATGCATGTGCTCTGCACCTGAAGGTACCATACCAAGAAATTGATGATCTCGGGGTCTATCCAAACACAAACGTCGTGTTTGCAAGTGGTTGGAAGAAACAGCGTAAGCACCCCATTGACTGGCCGTTCTCGGATGTTTCGTAGGAAAGTTCGATCCACACGGTCGTTTCTCACACAGTTTTTTTTAGCTTTTTTTTTCTCAATTCTGGTGCGTGCTACCACTACTATGGTAGTAATTTCTGATAAAAACGAAAGAAGAAATGTAAAATACAGTTTGCTACCTTCTACGGGACAGGAAAATGCTGCTTAGCGAATCTTAGCACCCATTCCATTGTCCTTTCTCAATTCTGGGAGTGTCCGATCTTCCAGGACGAAAAGCGTGTCGATAAGGGAACTCCATACGGCGCTGTTCATCGTTGAAGTATAACTCCAGTAATTTGTAGAACCATAACTTTAAAATGCCTATTTGTAAAGCAGTTTGAAGAGTAGAAATATTTTACTGGAACATTTAAAAATTCCTTACAGCCAGCCGTCAGGCATAAGGGAAATAGCAGTTGGTACTGCTATTTCTTTTCTTTATTTATCTACATTGTATTTTCAGATGTGATCGAACATAATTTCAGTGAATAAGTGCTGTGGTCATTAAAGTTTGCAATTTTCAGGATGAAAATATAAAAATCGTTAATTCGCCCACACAAAAACTTCTTAAGCTGATCTTACTTTTTTATCTTTTATCCTCTGTTAAGCTCCGAATTTGAGAAGTCTGTCATTTAGTCTTCCCAGCTGCGACATCTTTGGTTTTAATCATTTATGTTGTACTTTATTTATTTTCTATGGTTCTATGACTTTTCTATGGTTCTATTCGATGTTTGGTACATCTCGTTCGCATATAAACAGATAAATATCTGTCAGCTGATAAAAATTAATGATTTCTGCAAAGAATGTTGTTATGCATATGTTTGAAAATAGAATAACCCCGTTCTAGTCTCAGCTATCGTTTTACACTCTTATCTTATTATTTGTCGAATAGTGCACTTTTTTTAACCTGATATTGTGGTGAAACCCCTGTTCCTGTTGCCTGGCAACAATCACTTATTCAAATTCGCGATACATGTTTTAGTTACACGAAGGCGTCGCCAGAGTAATGGTAATGAAATATTACGAATTTGAAATTTTAGCGTATTTCCTCGAAAAAGAAACCACGATATATGCTAATCTCATTTATCCAGTTCAACTGATCCAAATTTTGGTCATCGCTACAGTCATTTTTATTTAAAAAATTACTTTTAATTCGTAAGTCGCTGCTGAGCCAATAATATCGTAGCGAACTTAGATTTTTTCTAAGAGTCAAGTTTTGATTTTTGCTGGAAGGTTTCCTTGTATAAAATAAATGAAGGATTTCAAAAACGAAACAGCTACTGTACTAATTAGTAGAATTTTATTTGTCCTGTGGTCCAACTTCGGGACTTTCATTAGTAACAGTAGCAATTATGAATTCTTTCCACTTTCCACTCCACTTCCTATTAATTTCATAATTCGTTTTTCATAAAAAAAAGTCCACATATGCACTTGTCCCACAGCAGACGTTGTGCATGGTTCGATTTGTAAACTCTCACCAATGTTTTTTCGAAGTTATATTATAATTTTTTTGTTCAACAACGTTAATGGATGACGTTCCCAATAGGACCGCTCAGTGGAGTTGGATCCTTCCTTCGATTCCGCCCGTAACTCTACACCATTGCTGCACTTACGTACATAGCAACTACTTATGTACATAAATAAATGCAGCTTCTCAGGTTTCCTCATAGATTTTCTATGCACTACTGGTTTCTTTATCTTTGTTACTCATCTTCAAGGCTTAATTTTCAGTCAATTTCGAAAATTGCCGGAAATGCCAGCCGAACTGAAGTTATTCAACTAAAATGCAGCTGTTTTCATGATAATTGTTGTTTTTATTAGGTAATATCTATGATTTCCGGTTTTCCCTGCTTTTTTTGATGGTACCATACGCGCTCGCCCATTATGGAATGGTACATATGTATGTCGCACATATTTTTAAAGTTAGTATATGTCATTTGATCCAGTTAGATCCAGAACCGCACTCCGTTATCCGTTATTAAGATCGTAGTCAAAAATGGGATGCGGTGTACAAGAATCCAGGTTAACTATTTGAATTCATTACGAAACTTTAGGAGACAGACAGAGGGCTCACACGTGTTCACCCGAGCTGACGCAACGCATCCGCAGCAAATAGGGGAGTGGCGCCCTGGCCCTCTGACTGCGATCGATGACGCGTTGAATTAGCCACGTTGAACTAGTTCGGTGACGACGTTAGGGCGTTTTTATGCTGTTTAAAACTCGCTCAACCTAAATTTTAATTTCAGCAAAGATTTCTTCTTTTCTGTTGGTCTAAAATGTAAGTGTACTAAAGCGAACTTATCGTTCCTTAAGATTTCAGTGCGGATATAATTTTTGATTTCATGGACAAGGGTCCGGGTGCCAAACTCATTCTTCTTTCGAAGACAAACTCGTTCTTTTTCCGTATTTCTATTCTTTTTTTTAGATTAGTTGATATGTGAAGTCTGTGCCAAAATTTCCAACTGGGTGAACGCAATGCACCTCCACCCATGCGCACTCCATCCTTCCCCTTCGCACCGCGGAAAGCGGTGCATCTCGTCCCGGAAGCTGAACATTTTCACTTCAACTATACATGAACCTCCGTTAGTTTATTCCTTTTCTTTAACATTGCCCATTTCCATTGTTTTTTTTAAAATATAATGTAAAAAGTCACTGGCGTTAATCAATCCGCTTGAGAGGCGCCCCCACGTTCACTTCAATTCAGAATCGTTTGAGGTTTACGAACGTGTAACTGGCCCATACAACGACTTGCGGGGGCTAGCCGATGATCAATTTACTGTTTCAATTCCCCAGATAGGTCTGGCACCAATTTATCGAGCGATGAAGGGTTTGGTTTGCACTAGAGCGGTTTCGAACCATGGACCGTGTGGGCACAGCTACGCTCGGCCTTGTACGTTTTTAAAAATATATTTATATTTTATATTACATTATATTATTATATCATTATGTATTATTATAATTATTATACAATTATATCATCGTCTTATATAAGTTTACACATTTTTGTTGTTTTTTTGTCCGTTTTGTTCACTTTTTTTTAGCTTTTTTTCACTTGTCGCATATGTTTTGCATTATATTTCCTGGATTTTGTCACATATGTTTCGTACACATGATCGATGAGTATGTAAGTCTTCATACAGTAGTACAGACAAGAGAAGGTGTCAAAAGATCCTCGCAGTAACTTCAATGAGCAATGGATGAATCATGGACCTAATCAGAATCCTCCCTGTACTTGTGCTCTTTTTAGCACGGGTGATTGTGGTAACAATATGTTGTCATGGATACAAAGCAAAAGAAATCTCGATAAGAAAATGTGTGTCTGTCTTCGTCAAAAGTTTGTCAATATTACTCATTTTTCACTGCTTGTTCGTTTCCGTTTGATGCCCAGTGAAAGCTGCTATGGAGAAGATTATCGAAAACTTCTAAAAGCTATTCAAAACATCGTCCGAAAACCGAAAATATGTACGTATTTGGAGAGCTAAGGCTAAAAAAAAATTGCAGGAAAGTCGAATAGAGATAACTTTTTTCTAGGAATCCTTCTCGAAAAGTCTGTCTTTCTCAGCTGGGTTCCGCTTGGTTGCTAAATATAGTCGGGTCAAAACGACATGAATTACGAGTGTAGTTGCGGTCCAATTGCGTACGCGTTCGAAACGGCGCGGTGACGGCAGCACTTGGAACCGAGGTTCGACCATCGCAAACTGCAGCGACTGGTGGTGCCAGCAAGGATTTCACCACGCTCCCAGCCGCTACGCTCCACCGAAGCGCCTTGAGAAAAGCCGCGTACGCACTGCGAATAAACAGAAAGAAGACAGTTCATGAAGAACACCTACAGCGAGGACGGAGGAATACAACTTAAAGGCTCCCAAATCGTGGAAACTTCGTCATACGTATATCTCGGACGTTCTATGAACATAGAAAACGATTTGAAGGAAGAACTGAATAGAAGAATGAGAGCAGCATGGGCAGCATTCGCAGCCGTCAGGGAAGCTACGAACCAACTGACGAACCAAGATCTTCGCGCCCATCTGTTCGACTCGACAGTCCTTCCAGCGCTCTGTTACGCAGCGGAGACGTGGGCAGACACCGCGGCCACGTCTAGGAAGCTACTTACTACCCACAGAGCCCTTGAGAGATGTCTCCTGAAGTTTAACCGGCGCACACAACACCTTGCCGGTCTTCTCCGACTTAAGAGGAATGTCCCGTCTTCGCGACCCAGCGGAATATGTATCGAAAGCAAAACATAGATGGGCCGGTAACATCATGAGAAGAATCGACGATAGATGAACTAAAAGAACGCTAGAGTGGATCCCAAGGGACGCTAAACGCCTCCGAGGGAGACCGCCAACGGAATGGGGTGACGTGTTCGCTGCACGGATGGAACAGCTGAGAACTCAGCTGGATACGGCTCAAGAACCTCGTCAACGTCACTCACGAAGCTTGAGAACATCTTGGATGACAATGGCAAGGGAACGAAACGAGTGGAAGAGATGCTGGGGCCCGCACGTCCAGCTGAGCCCTCAGCTGGTCCAGTGAAGACAGTAAGTATCTAAGTATCTAAGTTATGGCATTTACTCACTAAATTTCTATTTGTGCTGCATCAGATCTTTTTTCGCTTGAACACTAAGATATTTTGATAATGTTTATAATTCTCTCAACCTCAATTTTAATTTCAAACAAAAACTCCTTGCTCTCTGCTGGTCTAAAATGTTGATAACTAAACTGAACTTATCTCTTTTTTTGGTCGATTCTCTTTATTATTCGTGTCCAGTCAGTATCGTTTCTTCGCAATTTCCTACGCTAGAATTGATTTGGCCAACTTTAGGAGGACATGGTCTCCATTTCCAGAACCCTAGTTCGCATTTTTTGTTGCTGTTTCATTTTCTTTCTTCTTTTTTTCTCGTCGTTGTCTTCACTTCTTTAGGCTCATGCGCTCTCAACTATGACTCATGGGTGTGCTACAGATAGAAGGCCCCATTACTTACTATTTCTCGATCGCCTAACACTCTACACTCCTCGGTACTCCTCGGTTCCTTGCAAAGATCCAAATTATATCCGAAACAACAAACATTCCAAGCTCAACTTGCTTTCATGAAATGACCATAATAATATTAAACAAATAGCTGTTTATAATAGATAAATATTGCATTCAAACAAAAAACAGAAACTCAATGTATGACAGTAATCCCAATCTGCAGCGCTTAGCAAAACCGCAAGAATACCTCATTTTCGATCCTTTAAACTTTAAACACATTTAAATGGTCCGAAACAGTTTTGTTTTTTTGAGCAGCTCTAACGAACCACCAAAAATCTGGTCTTACTTTTATTGTCATCGTTGTACACCACTTTAACAGCACGAAAATAAGAAAAATTACTTCATAATTATGACGATATTCTTACATTTCACCAAAGAATCTTATCGAAAATCTTGGAACAAGCGTTGGTGTGTTGTTCTAGGGTTCCAGATACCTTTCGTACCAATGAAAGTGAGGTGGGTCCGGTGGAACATTGGGACCTCTCTATAACTTTATTGGGCGCCGCATGTGTTATTTTATATTTATATATTATTTTATTATGCTTAAATGCATGTTAAATATTTTATTATCTGCTTTAAATTAAATTCGAATATTCAAGTTTTTTATTTTGATCCTATTTCTATTTTGATTTTCACACTTTATCTTCTATCTTATTTTTCTATGAACTACGTTTTTCAAGTAGAAGTTGAAAAAAAGAAAACTTTCAGGAGCGCTAATAAAAAGAATGGCAGCTGGCAGATACGGTGCCACTCAGACCCACATATCTTCCCAGGGTCACTCCCTCAATAATTATGTATTCGTAGTTCAGTTAGTGAATTAATTAGCGAGCTAAATTAGCATTGCTGTTATTAATTATTATTACTATTATTATTAATAATAATTGCTATTAATTATTATTACAATTATTATTAGTAATTTTTCATACGAAAAGAAAACTCGACGACAAGTTCTCGCACACCGATACTGAGTTTGGGGATCAATTCTCGCGAGTTGTGCTAACTTGACATATTCACCCATCCCTGCAATCGATGTAGTGAAAAACTCGTGGAAACTAGGGTTATGGATGCAGTTACTAAGGATTGGAGGGAAATGGAAGGGTTGGGATTTTCTCACGTGTTATCACCCAACCATTCAAAACTGGACATGTAACATTTGTTTGATCGTGTCAAAAATCGATGTATGTAAATTATTCGACTTTTTCTTTTTGACTCGAATTTTCAAGCCAAAAGTATATTTTGTCTCCGTAGTCAATTTTCATCTTTTTTTTTTCTCGATTTGTATATTTCTAAGAGATTTTTCTTTTTGATTCGATTTTTCGTTCCAAAAGTTTTTTTTTTCAGAATTCTGCATAGTAAATTTTTATCTTTTTTCTCAATACGTTCATTTTTAAGAGATTTTAAAGGCTTCACTTCGAGCATTAAAAGATAAAATTATAAAGTGCCTGTGAGAGTTCGCTTGGGACGCGCCACCACGTTCACTTCAATTCAGTGTCGTTTGAGGTTTAAAGACGTGTAGTTAGCCTATACAGTGACTTTTGGGGGCTATTACTTTGTATTTCGGACAACTCTAGGACCAATTTATCGACCCCGGAGGGACGAAGGGCTTGGTTGCCACTGAGACAGATTTGAACCTGCGGTTATGCAGCCAGAGCGGAACCTCCTACTGACTCCGCTACACCGTCCCACTTCAAGCAATACTCTAAACCAAGCCTTTCTTTGTCTACAAACGCTTTTTTGCACTTTTTTTTGGAACACTTTCTTTCTGGAAGCTCCAAAAGGCGCAGAAATTATTTTCTGAGAATTTTTATTGTATTTGTCGTATCCACTATCCATCTGTTTGTGAGTGTGTTTGTTTTATTCATGCTGAACTCACAACATCGGTATCGGTCTCGTTTATCCTCTATCCCAGATTATCGTCGCTGTTTTGACGTTCGCGTTGTACATTCATAGAACGTTGTTTGAAATATGGAATTTAGATTTACTTAAGACTGATTCTCTACAAGAAATTCCTTGCACTAACAATCAGCAAAATTCACTTCTAGAATGAAGTTTAATTGGAGAAAAAGTCGGATAAAACCCTTACATGTACTCTGCGTGATCGTGATTGGCACAGGTAAGTACAATTCCATTTAGTTTTAATTTCTGTTGAATTTGCGTTATCAAGATTTACTCGGCTGTATTACTAAGGCACTGCTAAATAGAGACAAATATTTTGGTGTGAATTTCCATCAGAACCCAAAATAATATCGATGACTTCTGTAAAACATAATCGACGAAATAAACTACAGCTAGACCCCAATTTCCTGTTTCAAACGTTTTTTGACTTTACAGCGTGGTACAAGTATTTACAAATTGTGCAGCACTTATGATCTTTACTTCTCAAAGTTATAATATTTGCATACATGAATCGATCAAAAAATTCTCCGGGTGCGTTCCGCCGCCACATGCCTGCTTTAGATGAATCCACGGTAAAAATTTGCGAAGTTTAAAATTCTCTCAAAATCACCCTCTGCTTGTCTTATCACCCGCTACAATAATGAAGAGACTATTTTAAACGATTAAAATTCCTTTCCATTCTCATGCGGATATATAGCACTTTAGAATGTTACTTGTGAATTATGTTTGATGATGAATAATGAAGATTAATAATACAGTACTAATTAAATTAATTAATTAACTATCGTTTAAATTACGGTAGCTACTGGAACTTCAGTGGAAACGTCTATTTGATAGTAAGTATCGTGAATATAACATTCATTTCGTATCGCAACACGATTTTGTTCAGTTACGATAGAGTAAGTAATGTAGAGACGGTCTGGTTGAAGTGCTTCCCTCACAAAAATGATGTCCGATAACACTTTTGTGCAGTGAAAACACATGATGTTTCCATGAAATGTGGTAGTAGTTCAAAAACTGCACAAATAGAATCATATCCGTGCTCAGCGCGCCACATAACCATGTTGCAGGAACTCCGAGGCAAATCTGAGAGATGTTCTAGTTCACACCAACTCCACTAGAACTAAAATAGGGTTACGGTACAAAGTAGATGTGCAATCCATGCCCAACACTTCACTAAACCTCATTAAAAAAATCTAGAACTTTCGACTGAAAATAAGTGACAGAAGAACAACTTTACTACATAGATTAAATTATTTTAAAACTCTGCACATTCAGATCTTTAGCATCAATTGTACAATAATTCCGACAAATAAGAATAATTAAGGAATAATCGTTGAAAGCGTAAAACATTCAAGCGTTTCCCGTAACCTCAGGTAAACGAACAAGACAAAGGACGCAGCCTGATCTTATTGGCTAATTTACAGTGAACAAAGTGGATGCTATCATTCCTCTGGAATTGTTGACACCTGGTTTGCTCGTTCGTACATTTCCCTATCAGTTGGTTTAATGATACCAAATTTTTCTGCAGCGGCTAGACCTCTTTTTGCCTGAATTGCAATCTTTTTATTAGTGTTTATGCCAATTTCTTCTGTATGTACGTACCTGTTCTGTAGAGCCTTTCCTGGCCTCATTTTTAGCTCCAAGTTTCGCTATTGCCACTAGCACACGGAATACTTCGGACTAAAAAAGACTTGCAACAATGCTACGATTGCAATTTCCTTCTAAGAACGTCAAACTATACAAAATGTACACAAAAAAAAAACTTGCTAACCGCTACAATCTCCGAGCAGAGTTTCTCATCACTTTCCATTATATTTGCAATACCCATTAGTCCTCGCCGCTGAGCCTATAGAGGGAAACCACTAGGCTTGTTTACACTTCCTGAAATTCCGAAAAAACAATAGGAAAAGCAAACCTCAGGATCCTCATGCATAGCGATCTCCTTGAATATATCCGGCCAAGACTTTATTTCATCAAAGATTCGTCTATTTGCATCCACGTCTTCTGTCAAAATGGCAAAAGCAGCAGTAGCACAACGCGCAAGACGTTCGTTTTCCTCTGCCGCATAAAGAACCCACAGCTTTAGCTTATCTGTTCCTTTCTGAAAGTTGAAATAAGTATATGGGAACTTATGGCTGTAGATAAAATTCGAAAGCGTAAAGCTTCCAAATCACAAATGGTTTTGCGTTCCCAAAGGCAACAAAGAACCAGCTTTGTTTTTGAAAGAGAAAAAGGCTCAATACGGAATTCCTTCAACAAAAGCAAAAAATACCATTTTCAATGGCGAACCTTAACAGTATCCTTGAAAAATTCGTCCGAAAACAGCAAATTCAGAAGTAGTTCTGCTGCTGCTGCGCGAAGATGTTCATGATCAGTCATGAACCAGAATTCTTCAATTTTCGGCACAGCTCTCTCCTTTAAAATCCGTCGTCGAACAGAATCGCTCATACTTGCCTACAAATATAGATAAGAAAAGGTATTTCAACTACAGCACCTATTGAGGAGAGGCGTACTAAATTAGTGAGAGTGAGCAGTGCGTCATAGTTCGGTCTCCCTTCGATATCAGGATGAAGAAGCTCGCAAAGCGGTTTGACCACCTTAACAGTGAGCGAAATTGAAATGAACCATTCATTATGACAGTTCCTTTACAAAGCCCAACCGAAATTTGATTAATCGATGAAAAGAACAAAAAGGTCACCTCGTAAGCTCTCTGTCCTGGGAAAGCAATCTGCGGATCTGCCTTCGCACCTAGCTTTGCTATGGCGTGCGCTGCTTTGATTTTTCCCTCTCCCGTGGCTTCCTTCGCTAGGCGGAGACACAATTTTGTGCCGCCTTCGCTGATAATGCGACCTCTAAGGTCTTCATACTCAGCAAACGCGAGCATTGCTCTAAACATAAATTGTTCTAACATCTAAACCGCAAGCTCTTTTTTTAGAATTGAAATCAATAATAGCAAGATATTTAAGCCTGAACCCACCGAGCAAGCAATTCCAATGCTTTGTGTGATTCCGTTTTACTGATGGCCACACAAGCAGCAACAGCCCCCTCTTCGACTAAGCATCTGATTCGTTTTTCAACATAGTCGTCGGTGTCCTTGTGGTGCACTTCCGGTACATGGTGCTTAGCAAACTGCAAACAACGCCGTATCAGCTTAAACTCCAGCCAAAACTGAACCAAAAAATAAAAGCAAATCTCCCAAGAAATTTCGTACCTGAGCCAATTTCACCAACTCCTCGTTAACTTCGGGTTTTTCATAGGCATTCGCAAGATTCACGTATATAGTCGCCAGTGTAAACCTTAAAGAATCATTTATATAAATGAAAAGTGATTTTTTAAAATATTTCGCTGCTCCTAACGCTGCAGTTTAAGAAGTCGAGAATGAAGAAAGAAAAAACTTACACACAAAGTGCCCCAGCTGATTGTGCTAAGCAGAATAGAGCACGGAGCAATAATGAATCCGCCACAATCCATTCCTTTACATCAGCATCAAGTGAAAGATATGAGAGGCCTTCACAAGCGAACCTGAGCGGATACGATGTTGGTCAACGAGAATTATGCTCGCTGGTATGAATCAATTGAGGAGTTAAGCTCATAGCATACACCCAATATTAAAATATTATCAAACAATATTAAAAGGCGAGCGATTGGAAATTCCTAAATTTTGTACTTCTTCAACATGAACGTAGCCTAATTTAAGTCTAACTTCGAGTGACTCGAATTACACTTATACTTCTATTATTCTATATGCGCCGAAACGAAACGTACGCAGCTATACAATCGGAGTGCGTGTAAAGAGGGTCCCGGCGGAATTTCGAGCAATTTCCCCGGTCGTACCTCGTCAGAGCGTGGAGCGTGTTTAAAGAGATTCACTTTCGTTGCCACCTAAATAGCTGACTCTGCTTACCTACCGCTAATCATACACTGCATCACCGGCTAGAATATAATTCACTATCTACTAAATTGTTTTGGAGAATCAGACACATTCACTGCAATTTTGTGACGTGAAGAGATCTCAATTTTGTAATCGTACAGAAGCAAGACAAATCTCCATGTGAAATATGAGATAAGGATGTATCTAATAGCTTCAAATTATGTGCATAAAAATTTTCGTTAAAACGGAACATTCCAGCTTTCAAAAGTTGCGGTAATGAGAATTATCGTTATCCTGTAACTCCCAAGCCAGCTTTTTTGTAGCCTAATTTATTTCTTGACAGAGGGACCTTCTGTATCTCTAACTTCTTGGAACTTACAGGAAGAAAAATAGTTCAAATTCGGTAAGATTTCTAGACTTTCTGAAGACAAACTCACCCCCTTTCTTTATTAGAACACCATACAAAATTCCATGTACTTCTATCTAACACTACTATTCTTTGACTTATTCGGTAATTTCGACAGCTCATACCACTCTTCTTTGCATATTTCCTTATAACTCCGCAGTTTTCTGCGTCTCTGTGGCTAGAAGAACATCTAAGACGGTTGTCTGCATCTTCATGAACGAGTGGTGCAAGACCTCTTCAAGGTGTGTTCGCGTATCCGCCGGGATATCCACTGGGCACGTAATGTCTCGGAGGCATTCACGGAGAATCTGCCGGAACCCTCTTTACCGTTCAATCGGTCTCGTAAGTTAAAAATATAAACGTAAGTACAACTCTAATTAGTAGGGCCAGGAAAATGTGTATTTTGTTACACAAGTTCAATATCTTTGCATAGAAAAATCGAAGGCAACTCAGTATCAATAGAACATTAACCGTTGAAAAATGAGCGCAGTGTCCTGCAGCAAGGTGGTAAGTAGATCTAGGAAACCTGAATTTAACAGACCAAGACTGCTCCTACAGGGTGGAAAAGTATAACCTTGTTGCTCATTCAAAAAAAGCACACCTTCTAACGTCCATGCTGTACTTGTCGTACTCTAGCAAGAACTTCTTACAAGTTTGCGCAAGTTTTTGCGGGGCTCCTTCTTTCATGGTAGCTCGAGATGCATCATCACCACCAGCAGCGGCACATTTGCAAAGACCCTGAAAATGGTTAGCTCTAAAGCACAAGTATTGTCAGTATTAACAACGGTGTTGAGTATTATAAGGTAAAAACAATCAGTTTTGTTTCTATGTGACCGCGGACGATTCGTTACACCACTCAATAGTGAGGGGAAATTTCTACAAAATGCAACAATACCGACTCACCACAAGTGCTCGAACTTTTACATTCTCATCCTCTGACTCGTACAACTTTCTCAGGATGGGCACACCAACCTTGAAACACAGAGATTAGTCAGCTTGTTGCCTATTGAAAGTATTTGAAAAAACCTTCAGGATGGACGTTGCTCTTTCGTGTTTGACAACAGTCATCACGATCAGTTCAGCAGCAACACTCTTAAGGTAGGAACTTTACAAAATAATCATGAAAAAACTCTGTGGTTAAATGTTAAGGAACGCAAAGTTTTTCGATACATACTTGCATGAGATGGTTAGAAGAAGCAGCCATTTGAAGCATCATAGCGGTAACTTGATCGTTTGTCACTAAATTCACACCTATGTCGACAGGACCCTAGAATAGAACGGCTTAGGAAAGAAATTTAATTTGTTGTAACGAAGCACCTGAAGCATAGTGATCAGGAAACAAGCAAGTTTTATCCGAACTTTGTGTCCCTCTGAATCGTCACTAGCGCGTGCCATAAGACCACTACAATGGGAAGACTTCTGCTACGCTGTAAAACAACGTGGACCATTGTGGAAACTCACTTGAAAAAGAGGTCGACTTTCTCTTTGTATATTAATCTCTTCGAGTCGAAAACCTTAAACTTTGGTATTGCAGAGAAACTTGACGAAGAAGAGGAAAGAAAAGTTAAAGGAAAGGAAAAAGCTAAGTTAATAAAAGAAAAACCCTAAAGGTTATCGGCGCAAAAACGAGGGACTTAGTACAATTCCTGGCAACAGCCTTCAACGCCAAAAATTCACATAAGAAACAAGTGGCCAAAACAGAAATGGGAATGATGACAGACCTAGTGGGTAGAAACAGCAAAAAAAGCGGGTTGTTCCGATAAAGTACACTATAAATTGGAAAATGGATTGGTGAAATGCGAAGATACTGCTAAAACAAGAAGGATAGGAGAACAGATGTCAGCAAAAGAAAACGATCCTTTGAAAATAGGCAAAAGTAAGAAGAAGTGGATTACTTGAGATGAAGAGATTAGGCAAAAAATTTACCATGTCTTCATCAAGTCGTTGAAGACAAATGGCCACATGTTGCCGAGTCTCATGAGATACCGGATAGTCACACTGTTCCGGTATTTGCGAAGATACATCCAAAAGGGCCAAAAGACCTTAATTATAACATTGTCAGCTTTGTAATACACCTTCTAACCAGTACATTGCTTGCCAACCTGTCTCTTCAGTGAACTTCCAAGACCATCCACGTGGAATACCACCATCCATATGCATTAGATTCTTCAGTAGAATATCAATTACCATCTCTCTAACCTAGATAACAAACAGCGGAGGTTATTCCTATGTCAGAACGGTAGTGGTAGACTTACTATTGCCGTCACAGATTTGTCAGTTAACATTTCTTGAAGTTCCAAAATGACACGGATAATCCATAGCTTATTGGCTACAGAAAAGTCTTTTTATGAACATATGTCAAAAAGAAGAAGTAGGTACCTTCTGCAACTTCTGGATCTGGTTTTACTTCCTTTGTACGGTCCATTTTAACAAGAGCGTTAAATATTCTCTGCACTATTAATCCGGCAGCATCGACATACTCTTTAGCATCCCTAACGCACATGAGACGGCAAACGTACCGTGCCGAACGCAAACCATCATTATCATGCATCGACAGAAAGTACAGTGCCTGTTTAGAGGGAAAATTCTCAGAAAGATCCAAAAACATGATCGCATCAAGTCTGGAAACAAATCTTACTCGTCCATGGTTCTTCAGAATCTCATCTAAAATCCTAATTGCAGCAACGGATACTTCCAACGGTTCATTGTTGTTTTCAGCTACCGACAGCAATATTGCGACTCCCTTGCTCTGTAGAAAAAACAAGTATGCTTTTCCTCTTGAGAAGTTTGTTTTAGCAATAAGACAGTGCAGAACAAAGTCAAATTTCGACAAAAAAAAACTCACTGAATTCCAAATCCTCGCAGCACCAGCTTCTGTTTCTCTCGCAAGAACGAGAAGATTGTTGAAAGCCTAGAACTCAGTAGGGATTGGGAAACAAAAACCATTAAATTTGCAGTCATCGTCAACTAATAGTCGAATTTGTTCAAATGGATGAGCAAAATGCGCATGAGTCCAGAAGACAGGGTAGAGAGAATGTGAGTCAGACAGAGAAAGAGCTTCCATTGCGTCGCGCGCATAGAGTTAACACATTAGGCGCCAACTATAGGTGTGGAGGTCAACTATTTCATAAAAGGAAAGGATTGTATCTCAAACTCAGTAAAAAAGAAACTTCTCAGAATAATAGTTCAAACTCTCTGAATGTTTCTGAGAAGCAATCAATAACAAATAAGTAGTAATAATAAATAAGGAAATATGTCACACCTGTACTTTCTGCTCCTTGTCTTTTGCTTGACCTTCGAAAGCTAAGCTACTCATATCCTTGACCTTGTTGTCCATACTGGTAGCCTTCTTGACTTTCTCATTGTTTGCAACGACAAGTCGTTGCAGCAAATCGGAAATACTTCTAAGGAACATAATTATTATCAAAAGGAAACCCTAGGTATTTTCGGTTTAAAACGGCTTAAAACTCTCTGCAGTTGTGTATGCAGCTGCGCTCCAAGCAGTGCGATAGAGCGCACCGCTTCGAGCGTACACTAAGCCGCACCGCATTTGCACAATTGCCGCATTTCATGTCGCTTTGACCCGACTATAAACGTGATTGGATAGAAATGCTTACTTATCCTTAGGGCTGAGCCTCAACGCTTCTTTAGCATCTTTGAAAGCAGCTGCAACGATGTTGAGCTGTTCACGAGCAAGGGCTCGCCTATATAAAGCTTTCACGTCAGCTCCATCATATTCCAAAGCTGAACATGAATAAAATTTTTAAAAAAATAGTCAAAAAGATCATTTCTGAGGAATAGAGTAAAATAATTGAGTAGGTGCTAGTTTGAAGACAACGCACATACCTTTTGTGGAGTCACTTTCAGCTCCTTCAAAATCATCTTGCTTTAATCTTGTAAGCGCACGATTTCTATACAAAGCCGCCCTTAAGGCTTTGTCGTCCTCACAAGTCAGTTGCAATGCTTCAGTATAGCTGATAATAATCAGTTAGCAGCAATCAGCACGAGAAAAACTCAGATTGAAACTCACTAGTCATTTGCTTCCGTCCACTCTCCTCGTTTCACGGCATCATTGCCTGCGTCTTTTAACGATTCGGCCGAATCGATTTGTGACTGAGTCACCATCTGACAGAAACGCAGAATCACATGAAGTTAAGGTCACATGATGAACGTAAGCACAATCCACAGCAATGAACGCGCTCAGCACCATGCGAGTTTGATGGAAATATTAACCGGGCAAGATTCTCGAATAACGTGCTCCACAGTCAACGGAGACAATGCAGCCAAGTCAGATGTCGATGGGCGAGCGCACCCCACACTTTCCTCGCGGGAGGCGTTCCGTGGTTGTCGTTGTTTCGTGGACCACTGACAGGATATCAATGGTGTTGGGATGCTATCCACTTTGTGAACGTGGCACAATATAATTTCAAAGAAGGTTAGGAATGATGACTCTTGTACTTGGCTGGGGTATGTTTCGCTATTTTGTTTCACATGTTTGATCATTTCTCAGCACAGAGGCTGAAGAAATGTGCTAGACCTGGTTTCGTGAAGATATTTCCAGTAATTACTAGGGATAGGATATTATCTCAATCATAGGTTAAGGCAACACATAATACATGGGAATGAATGAGGAATAAGAAAGCAATTGCGCAGTGTTCACAGATGCTTGATTGAAATATGAGAAACATATTAATCAAACGTAGAATCTGGCGGTAAGGGGTAGTGGGGGAGGAAGCACTCAACTGCGCTCTTATTTCTGGATGCATTATCTTCCTTTTTTCTACTAGTAATTTTAGTGTGCATGTCATAAAGACTCCAAGACTTATGCTTAGGTTTTAGAGCCCCGATTAACTTAATTATCCGCTTCCTGGAATAAAAGCGCAGCTGAGTGATCCCCAACTACACTTTACCTGAGTTTGTTTGGACAAAAACTCACGATAACTAGAAGAAGAAACACGTGTTTCAGAAACACAGAAACAGAAAAAAAAGAAGAAATGAAGACAAGTGTTAGGAATTCGTACTTTTTTTTTTTAAAGAAGCGATTGTTGAAGTTGACAAATGATTATCAAAAATTCTCGCGTATTTCTCTACTAGACAGGAGTACAGGGCGGGTTTCGTCTCCAGCGGAGCCGGTCGAGTGTGGGCCAGAAACTTCGCGAGCACACAGTCGTTGTAATAGCACACAGACTCTGCACCCTCATCGCTTAGCACACTCTTTTGCCGAAGAGTCTAAAGGACCAGAAGTGCATCAGCTGCTTTTAGCTGAGGAAATTAGCGGATTTTATATTCTCTTATTCTAGTCTCCGAATTCTAGTTTCTGTGATCTACAAAGTGCACGATAGTAGATGACACTGGATACACGTTGGTATTACTAACTTATTGATCCGTACGACTTTGAACTAACAGGTTAAACGAGACTTTATTTGCAGCTGGAAATGGTCATCACGCAACCACTTATTGCGTTTGGCAGCCTTTTTATGCATGAGGAACTAGTCAGCAAGTCTCAGTTGTTGATTGAAGGATAAGAGACTTTGCCCGTGTTAGCGCTCTTCCGCTGTAGATGAACATTAGCTGCCGGAATGAGTTGTGCCCGAAGTTTACCGTACCAGTCTAGTTTAGTGTCACAGAAAACCCTTTCATTTAGTTAAATCTTGTCAAATAAACTGGACGTTAGATCAATCTAATATATGAATCCACAAGATCTTTTTACTTTTTAATTTATCACGTCGCATACATATTCACTCTATGTAGTCGAGTGAGACAACCACTCATCTCCGCAGTCCACGTCTTGCCTCGATTGCAACCGCCAGCTCCACCGCGCTGGTAAAATGCGCGCGCATCCAGTCGTTGGACGCATGTTGACTGGTTGACCGGATAGTCTAACAGAAATTGAAAAAGGACGAGTTTGAAGTTTTCTATGGGCATATCATACACAATGATGGACAATGAGGTAGGAAGTATAATAACAGAGTAACTCTCTCAAGTACTGAAATGCTGCCGTCAGTGCTACTGAAGGTTGCGTTACTCAGCGATCCTCACCCGAATCGTGCGCACTTTTCAACGACATTTGTAGCACTCTGCATATAGCCTACAGTAGATTTACGTAACTGTGAACAGTAGCCATCGCAGAACTTCCGGCAAATATAGTTAGAGGTGGTATTAAAGACAGTTAAGGCAGTGTATCACGAAACTGAGTTACCATGCCACCCTTGTACACCCCACGCTTCCTCACGCTTCATTGGTTTTACTTGAATAGGCGGCAATTCCTTGCTGTCGTGGTTACAGCAAAGAATTGCAGCCTCTTTAAGTAAAACCAATGAAGAGTTTGCGGAAGGAACGTGGCATGTCCTAACGTACCTTGTAGAAACAAACGTTTTCCACGCCGTTTCTCATGGCGATTAGGGGGAGTTGAGCGGAGGCACTCTTATAATCGTAATCTTCACCCCACACAACATCCATTAGCGCTAGGTATCCATGATATGACTTCGTCTATGTTTGTTCGCCTGGTATTTTAAGGCACAAGATTGCAGAATTTTTATTGTATTCCATGTCACGTAACGGATATGTTTCGTTATACTTGACTGCTCTACAAACGGATCGTATAATGCATGGCGATCGTACATTGCGCATAAACTCGAAAAACATGAGTAACCGGAATCGGGGCAAATTCTACTATTATCGATAGGTTCTTTTTTGCCTTTCCACTCCCACTTTCCAGGGATTTTTTGTTTGATATCGAACGACATGGTGTTCAAAACGAAGGTTCAGAACGAACGACTTCCGAATCAGTCATTCTACTATGATATCCTTTTTCGAGAAGCGAATTCGTAGGTTTTTTAATCCCATTTCATAGTGGCAGATGTGTCTATATTGGAATTATTCCGTCTTTCAGCCTCAATCTCACTAGCCCATCAATTCACGATGAGTCTAAGTTGGTAGTGATTGTGTGCACGGCTCTTCGGAATGCTCAAATACGGGATACGATTCGCAGGACTTGGGCCAATCCACAACTTTCGAAAGCCGTTAATGTGAGTGATGTTTATACATACAGATGTCGACCGTTTTTCCTACTTCCTGCGACTTTTTCGAACTTCGTAAACCCTCATGAATACATTTGGGCTTCTCTAGTTGCTAAACTAATGGATTTATTCATTGCTTATTTGGAACTCAAGATAGAAGAAGCAATTGGAAGATAAAAACTGTACTTCCCTCTATTGAAGAAATTCTCCCTAACCTCTCACCGTTGTTTCAGAGCAGGTTCATTTCTGTTGTGTTCTTAGTTGGTACTGAGAAAGTGACCGACGTCGTCTGGAAGGAACTGAAGACGTTCAGCGACATTCTGCAAGTGGACGTGCAGGAATCGTACGCAAATCTTGTCTACAAGGTCTGTGGTAACATCTGATATCTGTTGTAACTTGGTTCTTTTTTCTGCCTCTTTTGGTTGGAACTCCGTGACTACTTCTTCCTTAGCTTTAGCTTTCTATTTTCTTATCACTTAATGGATTTTTCCAACGACTGCTAATAGCAGACATGAATGCGGGTGGTTTGCAATGCACGTGGGAGGACGAAATTCTATTTACATGAATTCTCCCAATCGCTTTCTTTTGCTTTCTTTCTCATTTATTCTTCTCGCCTTTTTTTCTACATCTCTTACGGAAGCGCCATGAAAGTCTTGACGCTCATCGGTTTCTAGCTTACATTCCTTTTCTAAGAAAGTGAAATGCACTCAAAACTCAGATGAATATTTGAAAAGCAACACACAGTTGAGAAGCTATTCAAATTGGTGGATTTAGTCCATGATTATTCTGTTGCCTTTTATAGCTGCTCGCAGGATATCGATGGATCCGAGACAATCATCCGAGCAAATTTGTACTGAAAATGGATTCAGATGTAGTGATACTACTGGATAGGGTGATCTTGAGGTTTTTAGCTGGAATCGAACCAATCAATAACTTTTCATGTTCCAGGTAGAATCGATCATCGGCGATTCTAAGAGTAAGACTTTGAGATGCTATTCACACAAGAACGCTATACCAATTCGAAAAGCCTCCAATCCTTGGTAAAATATCTTGTAGAAAAAAATTGCAAAAGAAAATATAGGAACTGGGTGTGTCCTTAGGTACATTCCTGAGTCGGTCTATCCTGAGAACTATTTGCCTGCTTACTGCAGTGGTCCAGCATATCTCATGACTCCCGCTGCTCTGACTGCTATCCTTCAAGTCGCTCCTGAAGAAAAGGTGCTTGCATTCTGAAGTTTATTTCTCTTTGACAGTTGTGGCTTGTTTGCAGGTGTTTGAAGTTGAAGACGCATTCTTCACAGGTGTGCTAGCTAATAAAGCAGGAGTAGAAGTAAAATCACACCGCGGTTTTTGGTCTGCGGAGGTGAGAAGGTTTAAAACTTTCGGAATCATTAGTTTATTGACCAGAGAAGAATATCTTATATCTGATTCTGGGTTATATGAATCGACATCATAGGTACTATAACGAGAAGCCGAACCTTCCTCAGGTAAAGGGGGTTTAGCTCATGGGGTGCAGCCCAAGTGGGGGTCCTTCCGCCAACCGCCCAAAAGTGAAAGGCGTGATTTCGCCAACCGTTCAAAAGTGAAGGAGCTCCCTTCCCCGACCGTTCAAAAGTGAAGGGGGTCAGAGCACAGGCTCCGACTATCGCATCTATGATCGACATAGATTTTAGAAAGATCACCTGCTAAACCCTGCAGAAGCTATATAAGAATTTGATTTTCTTTTTCTTCAGAAATTATCGCAACCGTGTATAAATAACCGTGGCACAGTGATCTCTTATCCCCTCCATTCGGCTAGTCCCACAAGATTGGCTGAAGGATGGGACCACCTGAGATATCTACGATGTCGATGGCCAATTGAGCATCTGTTATTAAAGATTTTTTACAACGATTAGGTCAAATACGATTTTTCATTCTACAAATTGTTGGCTGTTGTGATTCGCAGGAGTATGTGATTATTGATATGTGATAACTATTGTTGTTGTTTTTTTTTATGCGCCATAATTTCAGCAACATTGACGGGTAATATTAGAAGTGATTTGATGCAAATGTATCGCTGGCTTTGATCATCGTTGAAATATTGCTATGTAGTATAAATAAATTTTTTTCGGCGTATACTTTGCTGAGTTTTGTTTAACAACCGAAAATAGTGTCATCAGAGTTAATTTCCATTGGATTTGAGCGGCGTGGCGTTTCTAAACCGGAAAGGCACCATAAACCGCATACCAGTCCAGGGCGAGGTGCAAAGTTGTCGCCATCCTGTAATAGCCAATTAGTCTCCAGCGCCGAACTATCCATGTTGTAGCCTGTCGCGTTCCGACGCGATGTATGGCCATTGAGCATGAATCACGCAAAGCAAGAAAGACTTCCGAAAAATCAGAGATCCTAACATCTAACAATGTTACGGAATAATTTCTCTTTGATATCTACATAGGACTTACTTCTCAGCTGTTCTTTCCAGAAAATCTGCAACCTTAAGCAACACTCGCCTGTCAATATCTGTCAATACTTTTTTTCTGCATCTTAACAGTCCAGAAATTTCTTTTGGCCGTTTTCATTTTAATTTCGAATCAAGTTGGTAAAAATGCGACAAGGTAAAGTAATCGTTAAAGGTTCCATAATTTTTTATAGTTGAAAATTTACAACTTTATCCACCGTTCTCCTCGAATTGTTGCAACGCGAAAGTTGCAAGATGCGGGATACGACGAAGATGGGACAGCGTTGTAATGTACAAAATAAATAGGCCTTGGCGACGGTTAGGTTAGTTCAGAGCTCATTTATTCCTTCTGAGAAACGACTGTCCCCTTTGCATCCAATTTTAGTCACACTTCTAGCTTACTGTATTAATACGAAAGTCTCGTTTGAAATGTGGTGTTTCTATGCAGTTTCTGGTATGATGTTTGGCCACTCTTACCCATTTTGTTACTTGACACGTTATTTCGAACCTGAAAAAAAATTCCTCATTGTTTTACTTCGCTAACTGGGCGGATGCAGCGCAGTTGAAGAGAGGCTCGACTGTGAATGCACGGTCGATGATGCGAAATCGCAGCAGAGCCAACCAAGGCTTTCTCCGAGTCGACAACTTGGTATCAGACCTGTCTGGGAGGACAAAACATTGACCCGACACAGCGCTCGGCAAGCGCTCGCAACTCATGTTTGGGATGCTTGTTCATAAACCACCAGGTGTTCGTAAACCTGAAGCAATTCTGAATTAAAGTCGAACGTGCATTCACATCTTAGTGAAATTGATCAAAGCCGTGCATTCCATACTTTATCCTTTTATTTTTGACGTTTCGTTTCTCTCGAAAGTCCATTGCATTGTCCTAGTTTCAGCTTTTTGCATTTCTCATCTAATGAAATTGAAATGAAATGCGGGAACAAACGGATAACAGACCTAGAAAGTGACTGCTGGAAAAATGAACGGAAAATTTCTATTGCAACAACCTTCAATCATTTACGACGACCTAATTCGAAGCAACGAGGATTCAGATGAAATATGTATATAGACAACAATTCGTGAACAGTACAAGATTCCTCACAGGTGCTCAGGGTGCCTATCCACTCCCCTGGTTTGCTCTGCAGATTTACTAATGGAAAGTTAGTCGACTATTCGTCCTTCTTTTTGAAGTCCTGATCCGTTATTTATTTTTATTTCTTGGTGAGCTATGCAGCACTTTTTTTGCATTGCTTTATGTGTTGGGAAATTATACTGTCACAAAAGATTTGTTATATTGTTATATTGTTAGTCAAAGGAACCAATAGTAAATTTCGGTTGAGTGTAGCTTCTTTTTTTTCTTCTTCTTCTTCCTAGCGTTTGTCCCGCGTTGTTGCAGGGTCCGCTTTTCTGCTTCTTGTCTTCCATTTGGTTCTATCCATTGCATCAGCCGTACACAAACGTGCATCTATCATATCCAGCTTCACACGGTCTAACCAGCGAATCTTTGGCCTCCCACGCGGCCTCACTCCTGAAACGTCGAGCTTCAGTGCGGTTTTGGCCACAGAATCTTCCTCTCGCCGCAAGACGTGACCGAACCATCTCAGTCGGGCCTCCTTCATCTTCTCTGTTATCGGGATGACGCCGAAAATGGAGCGCACAGTGTCGTTGGATACTTTCTCTTTTAGCGTTACACCTATTGTCCACCTTAACATCCGCATCTCCATAGCGTACAGCACTCTTTCCAAGGCTTTCGTTGTCGGCCAGCACTCGCATCCGTAAAGAGCAACAGGACGCCCAACCTTCTTGTAGATCTTCGCACAGTACCCCTGTTGCCATTTTCCACTTCATCCATGCAGCATTAACACGTGCTCGACCTTCTTGATCAATGTCGCCTGTGGAAGTCACTTTGAATCCAAGGTACTTGAAACAGTTCACCTTGTTTAATTCGGTGCCATCGACACGAATTGAACCATCCTCTATCCTTGGTCCGCACTACATGTACTCAGTTTTTGATGTGTTGAGGCGCAATCCATATTGCTGCAGCTGATCCTTCCAAGACTGTACTTGTTTCTGAAGATCATCTCGAGACTCCGCAGCGAGCATGACATCGTCGGCAAAGAGTAGAGTCCACGGATGCTGCTTCTGGATTTCCTTCGTTATCGTGTCCATGCACAGTATGAACAGCAGAGGTGAGAGGGATGAACCCTGATGAACCCCTACTTGTACAGGGAATGGCCTGCTTGTTCCAGCAGCACATTGTACAACGCTGGTAGGCTTCGCATAAAGTAGCTTCGTCCACCGCACATATTCTTCTGGTACGCTATGCGACCTCATGGACATCCATAACAGCTCATGTGGGACACGGTCGAAAGCTTTCTCCAGATCGAGAAAAGCAAGATGCACACTGCGGTTCTTCTCTCGATGTTTCTCCAGGAGGATTCGGACAGCATAGATAGCATCTATAGTGCTGCAGTCCTTCACAAAGCCGCACTGGTTGAGTGAAACGCTAACAATTTTCCTCAGACGAGCTTCCAGGACACGCTCAAAAACCTTCATCGTATGGCAGAGCAGTCGTATAGGCCTGTACGAGGTGCAGTCAGCAATGTCTCCTTTCCCTTTCCAGACAGGCACGGTCACGGAAGTTTGCCAAACGTCTGCAGTCCGTCCTTCTGCAACGATCTTGTTAAATAGAGTTGAGAGCCACATGGACCCTCGATCTCCTAGCAGCTTCCAGACATCAGCAGGTATGTCATCAGGACCGGTTGCCTTGTTCGACTTCATTTTTGCGAGGGCAGCACTGACTTCGACGGCAGTAATTGGTAGAACAGGACCCTCGACGCTGGGAACGGTTGGGATGGGAGGATGACAGAACTCTTCGTTACACAAGTGATTGTAGTACTCTCGCCACCTCTCCAGGATCTCACCAGAGCGGCGCAGAACGGCTCCATCAGCTCCCTTAACGATCTTGGTGTGCTCCATATCCAACGTTGAGCGATGACGCGCTCTGACTAAACGATACACTGCTCGCTCGCCTTCTCTGGTATCAAGCATATCGTCTGGAGACTGCCTTCTTAGCCTCCCTCTTCGCCGCTAGGTAAGCACCCCGATCTTCAGGCTGACGCGTCCTCCACCAGAGCTTATACTTGGACTTCTTCTCACGAATTGCCGCCTGAACTTCCTCGTTCCAAAACCACGTAGCCTTTTGTACCTTTGGCTTACCTAGAGTCGTCTTTCCCAGAGTGTTTTCTGCGGTCAAGCGTATAACGCTGGAAGTAGACGACCACATTTTCTCCACACTACGAGTAGGGTGGGGAAGTGTAGATGGAGCCACGGACGCAAAAAAAACCTCCTTTCGATCCTTCAGATTCCACCATTTGATGCGCTGTGTTTCAGTCCTTGCATGTTTCTTCCTTAGACGGGAGATTTTCAAGTCCATAACGAGCAGATGGTGTTGGGCAGCGACAAGGTCTGTAAGGATGACTTTTGAATCCTGCAGAAGTCGGCGATCTCCTCGGCGTAACATCCAGAAATCTATTTGTGTTTCACGACCGCCGCTGGTGTACGTGATCAAATGCGATTTTTTTTTTTCGATACTGCGTGTTAGCAATGATCAAGTCACTTGCAACAGCATACTCTAGGATTCGCAACCCCTCGTCGTTACGAGCTCCATAGCCGTATCCACCATGACAACTCTCGAATCCGTCTTTCCGAGAACCGACATGTCCGTTGAAGTCTCCTCCGATTAAAAGTATTTCTTCGCTTTCCAGGGATTGGACGTACTGCTCCAGATCCTCCCAAAAGCTTGCCTTCTCTTCTTCACTACAGCCCGCCTGTGGCGCATAAGCAGAGACAACTCGCAATTCCACTTTTCCTGTATCTACTTTTACAGATATCAAGCGATCCGATAGTCGATCCACCGCTGTGACGCTATTTCTAAACGACTCGTTCAATATGATGCCAACGCCATTGCGATTTGATGTGCCGTGGTAGAGCAGCTTGTAGCCATAGCCTAATTCCCTTGCCTTGGAGCCTTTGCGGCGAGTCTTCTGTACACAGCATATGTCAACACGCGTTTTCTGAGACTGTCTGCCAGTTCACGACTTCTTCCAGTAAGCGTCCCAACGTTAAGTGTTGCCAAACGCACTGGATGTTGCTGGCGATGGCGGACTAACTTCTTTGGCCGGCTTCGTACTCTAGCCGGTAGCCCTCGCATATTTGCCACATTGCCTGGGCGAGGACAATGCGCGTCGCTTCTGGGGTACGCCCTAGCTTCTGAAGAACATATAGTAGACATTAGCAGTATGACGCGACGGGGGTGTTGTCCTCGGTCGGCTTGTCGCACTAGCAAGCTAGCAGCCTGGCACCGGAATCGTCGTACTACCTCCTCACTTAGCTAGCCTGTAGCCTTGGCCCAAGGACCGGGCTACTAGCCGGACACCTTTGTGGCATGGTTGAACCTGCCGAGACTTCGTCTTTTCTTTTTTCTTCGACTTTTTTTTGTCCCAGTTTAAATGTGAATCTGAGTTTATTGCCGCTCCACAAGAACCATAATAACATATGCAAAAACTATGGAAGGAAGAAAAACTCGAACGGCATCTCATCTCTTTTTTAAAAAAAATGGTATACAGAATAGGAGCAAACAGTGCGCGAATCCCTCTCCAGTAATTCGGAAGAGCGGTTTTTAATGACCCTGGTAATTACAATAATCCCAGGTGGACGGTCGCTTTTTCCTTTGAGAACACGACACCACCTGCCACATATTGATAACTGGCTGGTTGGTTCGTTACAGCTGTTCTGAGGTCGCGTGGGGTTTATTTAAAAACTCAGCATTTTTACATTTTTTGAAATGTCTGTCTCATTGTCATATCGAGTAAAGCAAAAAAAAAGACGGCCAATCCAAGCTTTCAATTAGCTTTGCTACTGAAGGTATAAATTCAGACTATGTATGAGGAATCGAACATGGTGACGACGAAGATTCTGAATAGCATTGAAGTACTGCGTTCTTTAGAAATTCTTCTTTCTTAAAATTCTTTCCCCTTTTCTTTTGTTTTCTTTCTTAAAATTATTTCCTTGCAACAATTGTGATTCTGTAACACGTAAAATTTATGTAAGTATGAAATATTTTGTAAAGGTTTTTGTAAACTGGAAAAGATTTTTTCCGTTGCACTGAATCACGATTGAAAGCGTGAACATCGCACAATTCGTCGCGTTTTAGGTATTTTACTTCAGAAACATGAAGATGTTTACAGCATACACAATTTCAGGTACGTGCTGAAACAGTCTAGGATGTTAGAATGTTTCAGCCACGTAGCTGAGATTGTGTATGTTTGATTCTATAGAATTTCAGTTTTTTTTTCGGATTTCTTGTTTTTGAACGCAGCTAAGTAGCCAGATGCACTGTTCATATGTATGCTGAGAGTGCCATCTCCTCCAGAACCGTCATGACACAATATTGGGTTTTGATTCTTCTCTTCTCACATTCAGCTTCTGTCTAGGTCTGGATCGGATGAGTGGGTTCAAGTACGAAGAGCGCTATGATTTTTTTGTTTTCTGAAAGGGATACTGCCAAAGCGTTGGATTAACCTCTTCTGGCTGTATTTTGAGCTTATTCCTCTCCAGAAAAATATGTAATTGTTTGGTCGGGTTTTCGGAATGCATCACTCCCCTGCAAAGCTATTCTTTCAGAGAAAAAATGCAGAAGGTTGAAAAAATGACATTCGTTGTTTTCCCTGTATCGCTTTTTATAATATCCTCACTGAGACTTACCCGACTTCCTTTTTAGGACATCCAAGTGTCATTTTAATAATATTCAAGATAATCTTTGCTCGTTCATATAAAGTAGTTCGGTTCGGTAGCGATTAATTTGACATAAACTTCCAGAGTTGTGTCCAGTGCTGCTCCTCGTTGCCTTCTCACAGTTCCCAAATGACAGCTTTTGAAGTGTGATCAGGTCAGGCAGTCAGCGGGAAGGCGATAATCGTCCTATCGCCTTTAATCTGCGCTGTGCAAACAGCTCCACGAGCAGGGCATCAATTAACAGATTACAGTAATCTGCTCCTAAACACGTTTGGTGATCTTTTAACGATTTCTGGAAGCCCCCAGCTTTTTAGTTCAGCAAGCGCATTCAGCGAATGTGGCATCGAACACAAATCCGAACAAGAGCCAAGCAAAAGGGTGTGCTTTGTTTTCACAATGGCCATTTTCCGCCTCCTAATTGTCGCTAAACACGAGAATCGACGGCCGCACATACACAACAGCGGTGACGACGACGAAGACAACCACTTGGCTGTCGGATACGGTAGCTAAACGATATAGAACGATATTTTTGTGCAAATTTATTTCCTGCTCAATTCTGGCTCATTCTGGGCCATGTGACCTAGCGGCACTTTAAAAAATGAAACTTTTGCAGAAAATAGGAATGAAATAGGAAGGTAGTTGATATTATTTGGTCATCCCATAGACAACGTTGTTTTTTCCTCATTAATTTTCGAAACTAAAATATCTTTCGAAGCTAAGACAAACAAAAGTTTGGTACGTTTTCCTTCGGTTTTTTTTTCAAAAATAATTTTTCCATCTCTTTTTCAATTCATTTCTTCAAGAATCGCTTTGTTCACAAAACAAATGACCATCTTGTCGCAACAAATATGTGACACTTACGTTTTGGGCGTATCTCAACTTGTCGTTATAAAAATTCAGGGTATCCTCGCCTGTGAACAACTATTATTTAATTTAAACACATCAAAAATGAACGTCTAACATACTAAGTGCGAAAAAAGCATAAAACAATCAAAACGTCATTTCAAGATTGTTTTGCAAACATGCTGCTGCTAAAAAAACCTTGCCGGACTCTTCAATTTTCTGGTTTTATCCTTTGCAAAATTCAGATCAATTATTCAAAATGATCATGGATTCGTGTTCTTATGAGAAATGCGTCGATTATTCATTATTACATCTTCTTCCTACACTTTTACGCACACCATTCTGAAGCACCTCCTAGTGTACATACGACCTTCTCCAGGGACACGACAAATGCTCCTTTTCACTTGTTCGCAAAGCCTACGAATAAAAAATGCATAGCATTGTGATGGTGACGAGCTTTTACAAGCATGGACGGGTACACAAGTGCGTGCATCGAACAATCGGATAAAAGGTTTTTTTCCGAGAGAGTGACGAGATGTGAAATAACACGTGCAAAGTGAAGATCTAATGATTCACAGTCGCAAAAAACTTCAAAAGTTGTGTTGACTGCGACTACGAACATGCTACGAACCTTACCATAAGTATAGCCGCGTCAAAGCGACATGAAAGTCGGTGCGTAAACGGGTGCGCTCGGAGCGGAGCGGTGTAGCTACCGGGAACGTGGTGGGACCATCGCAAATTGCTGCTAACAAGGGTCCCAAATCAATCCTAACCGCTATGCTGTGCACCGCTCAGCCGCTTACGCAACTGTACCGAGTATCACTTTACCCGACTATAGCAGTTATAGGCTCTGCATAAATCTTAGCTCAGTTGAACAACATTTCGTTGTTTATTTATTTATTCAACATCTACAATTTGCTGGTAAAATTTAAGAAAGAGCAGAAGGTATCAACAGAACGAAGTCAAACTTGACGAATAAAACGAATTATAAACCGTTACAAGAAGGCTGAACTCTGAAGTGAAATATTAGCATAAACGGGCGGATGAACATAGAAAAAAATTTTTCCGAGAGGAACTTAGACCTTTCCAGAATTTTTTGTCAGTTAGAAAACAAATAAGACATAATTATTATCTCTTTATAAATAGTTCTTTAAAATTTATTCATCCTGGTCCGTGTAGAATATTTGACGAACATTCCCATTCATGATGCCTTGAAAATTCTAAAATCGAGAGGGAGGAAAGTGACATTTCATTTCTGCTTCCGATATGTCCGCTTCAGTTGTAATATCTTCACTCTGACGTTTGAAATTTCACAACTCCTGATGCTCCGGGAACTGTGTAGAAGTGCACAACAGCTCCGTAAACCTCCCAAAGCTGTCACCGTGACAATCCGCAACAGGATAATGATAATTACTGCGGTATTACGGTATCGCCGTTACAGGTTACGCAATTCATCGAACCTGCACATCGATCATGTTTGGTTTTGGCGGAGACAAAGGCTTGAAAGCCTACCCGACCGCAATGTCCGCACGCGAGAGTCCATTACATACATGATCGCTGTCGGGATCGTTCCGCGATTAGACTCATTGACTCTGGATGGCCTTTGTTATGACATCAGGTTGATCGAATATTCATCGCAGCTCGTTTGTCGGTGAGGTCTTTTTGTTCGATCGACTGCAAGTGATTCGTTGGAATTTCTCATAGTAATCCTGGCAATGAAATCTTTTGTTCTGATCATTGGTCATTATCGAATTCTGCGCTCACAGAAGTCTTCCAGAGATAGGAACTCTTTTAAGGAATTGTTCCGCTGTTTTTTCGAATTACAATCATCTGTGCGACTATACACTCTGTAAGGCTGCTGCTTCCCGCATGCATGGATTTACCTGTGAAAATCGTTATTTACGGAACACTGTTACGCTCACTCAAGTCTTTTTTCCCCCAAATTAAAATAGAAAGTGCAAATTGGTACTCAGAACATGCATTTACGTCTTACCGTAGTCATCCTATTGGCCATCTAACCCTGCGCGACTCCCATGTAGAAGGGGAGAAAATAATGTGAAAAGTTCCACACATTAGTAAGCACACTGAAATATTTTTTTAGATCAGAAATACAGTACTGAGCTACTTTGTTGGATTAGAAATAATCTTAGCAAAAATTCGAGAAGGTGGCAGATTCCAGACATTGGGAATGAAGCAGACATCTCAGAGAAGTGAATATTTATGTACCTGTAACTATAACCACAGTGGTCGCAGAAAATCTCAGAAAATCGTTAGAACCAACAACCAGCAATAAAATCTACTGAATTAATGACTTGTTGAAATTCTGCAGGGTCCTAACAAGAGCAGTATCCAAGAAATAGGGGTGCAGAACAACACGGAAATACAGCATTTTTTTCTCACTGCAGAGTGGAAAATTCCCCTTTCTTCCTCTAGGAATTACAAATGAAAATCTAGCTAATTCTAATAGAAATTCTGATAAGGGACACCTGATTCGGTAATAAATGATGTGCCAATCCCTTTTACTAAACTGCCATCAAATGTCCAGAAAACGCTCATTTATGAGAAATAGAGAGCAGTGAGAACAGCACAGATTAAGGACAATTTCCTGTCGTTATTCAGCGAAAGATCGAGAATTTTGCCCGAAAGTCCCGCAAGATAGGATCAGTTATGCTTTAGATCCCCACCACCTCATCACCACCTCGTCCACCTCAGCCGGTTGACCCCTCGCTGACCACTGTTCACCTGTTCGCGAGCTACCACCACATTCTGCATGGCTGCATGTGTGAATCCGACCATCTGCCAGCTTGCTGCCTCCATAGACTCCCGATGAGCAATTAAAGGTCTGGACATCAAGTACGATGACTCCTCGACTATTACGGTTGACTCGACCCCCTCTCGATTTTCCCGCTATCTATGGGCATCACTTTTTGAAGGGACCTTACTTTGTCTGCGACCGCAATTGTCGAAGTTCTTACGAAAAGAAGCTGTAATCGAAGCGTATCAAGACAGAGATCAATGAGATCGCAAAGAAGACCCATGATCTCCAAATGATATCTCTACGTTGCCTAAGAAACAGCAAAGAGCGCACTCCGAGCACCAACCAACTACCGTAATCTGCGTGAGCGGCTGCGCGCCGTGTAGCGCCAGGAAGAATCCATTAACGAAACGAGAAATCTCTCACACGCGACTTCCCCCGATCAGCAAGCATCAGGCGTGCGCGTTTCGTCGAAAGTTGGCGTGCGATGAAAAAGACCAGCTTCGGGTTACGGTACGTACACTATTAGGTGGTAAGATCTTACTCTGATTCTTTTACAGTTATCGCTTCTCTGAAGGTAATTGTAGCAGACTTCAAATGCCCACGAAGATGGTTCTTTAAGCAGAAAACATCGAGACAAGCGTTAGTGGAACGGACTTAACGGAAACTTTTTTCTTTTTCTGAGTGAATTTGCTCCATCCACATTGAAGTGAAGAGGTTTTAGATACGGTTTGAGAGCCCACACATAAAAAATGGCATCTTCCTAAAGGGTTTTCGTCTCTTTCCTTTGAATGATTTTGTGTAGATCGAGAAAATACATCTTAAAGAAGAGGAAACTGCTTTTCATTATTTTTTTACTTCTTATGAAACTTTCCACCAGCACAATAAATGGCGTTTTTTTCACCAAGCCAGCACTGGATGAGGCCTTAAATTAAAATCAGAAATAAAATCCAAATTTTTTTCTTCTAATGTATAATTGGAAGATTAGAAACACTACAAAAATTCTGGCAAAGCAATGATTCTAACGAAACTATGAAATTGGGATGTCTTATGGACTATACACTAAGTATTTGGCGAAGTATTGTTAGAAGGCAGCAAAGTACAGTAAGTACAGTGTAGTAGCTAAGTAAAAAGTTGGGTTTCCTCTGACTTTTGAAGACATCATCAACGTTTTCATTCTGTCATTCAGTGTATATATCGTAAAATTGTGAAATTCCGAATGTGTCACTCAAATCACAAGCTTTGCATTCGCGTAGAGCCATGATTTTTTTCAGAGGGCAAGTCATAACGGAACACATGCGGCTGACTGACTACTGGAATTCTCCCTTATATGCTCCACTTTTCATTCGTTCTCTGTGATATGACTTGAATTGTAGCTTGTTTCCGACATAAAAATCCTATATACACACGTAGATAATATCTGTTTTTTACACAACCGGGTAGGAGATCCGTGCTAGTTTAGCGAGCTGGATGACAGAATTAATTTCAAAGAGAGGGAATTTTATTCAGTTCTAAACATTAATCTTTTATGGAAACTTCACTTTCTGATTCAATCTTGAAAGATTCTTATTTCTAAAACTACAGAGAAGTAAGAAACCTGTTCGAAAAAATCCCCAACGTTTTTTTAATGGAGGAACAACATCAGACAATTTGCTACAAAGTTCTTTAGGTCACCAAAAAAGGAGAAAGAGGGATAACTTCGCATGATCTGATACGATATTTTACTTTTTAAAGTGGTTTTGTTGACTTCCATAAGCTTTGGCTTCACAGAAAAATTTTCAAATCACAGCGCAGTCACATCATAGCAACTAATTGCTGGATTAAAGGCAGCATACCACGAATCTGAGGTGGTTCGGATTTCAGGTGGAGAATTTAGGACAGTAGATTATGGAGAGGGGGTGATTTCGTCCATTTCTTCGTAGTTGACGTAAAAAACGGCCCGGAAGATGCGCGCGTGCATGGCGCGCTCCAATCGAACTCCTTGTGGAAAATAGTGCGCCGGAACGTTCGAAGCCGTATCTTCCGGGTCGTTTTCTACGGCAATTAGGAAGAAATGAACGGAATCACCCTTCTCTCAACAATCTACGATTCCGTATACGAATACCACCGAAGATCCGTACCACTCCAGATTCGTGGGGTGATGCCTTTAACGTTGGAACAGGTTACGGATGTACTCAGACATGTTAGCACTATCGAGGCCGTTAATGTTTTATGTGTGGTGGACAGAAATACTCGGAAAGATCTCGCGCAGTCGAAGTTCTCTTCAAATGTGGACGGGTTCGGCCTTCGGATTACGGTGACATTGAAAAAGTTCAGAAAAGAACGCCTGGGAGAGGCTGAGGATATGTCAGTGGCGGTGGCCACAACAAGCATTCAACACAACGGCACCGAAAAGAATTATCATTGTTCACC
Organism: Necator americanus; assembly: GCF_031761385.1. NCBI lineage: Eukaryota > Metazoa > Nematoda > Chromadorea > Rhabditida > Ancylostomatidae > Necator > Necator americanus. The sequence continues at coordinate 15,658,065 of NC_087373.1, read as the reverse complement.
GTTGGTATACTGTAGTCGAGTTCCGGGATTTTCGCAAAACAAGCGCTAACACACGGTTGAAGTACGCTGTGCTGTGCCTAAATACGAGCTTGGCTCTGCTTTGGTGGTGCGCGCGTAATTCCGTGGACGTTTTGCTGTTGGTTGTCCCATGAGTGGACACGCCAAGTCATTAATTCATCGTATCGCATGTTTCCGGCTCGTTTCATGCTCCGTCGCGACATTCTTTTATATTAATGATCATCCCGCCTCCTTCTTTTCTAATTAGAGCCGCTCGCTGAAACCGCACAAGCAACAGCCGTCATGGAAGCAACATATGGACGTGAGACGTTAAACGAGCACATTTGTAGCCGGTTACGATCCATGCGAAGCTTGACACGATGTCCATTACCGCCTTTTTGGGACTTAACCGACAATGGCTTTGTGTGTTTGGTGCTCGGTTAAAGTTCTGGAGGAAGGTGAGGCTTTGCGAGAGGTTCAAGAGAACACGAAGTAGAACTCAATACGCTATTTGACAGTTTTTGCACGGAAATCGAAAGCACTACCAATCATAGTATGTCGAAGATTTTGAAACCTCATCTGTTATGATGGTAGCATAAAATTCTAGACTTTGGAGACGGATCTCCTCCCAAGAAATCCAAGAATCAAATCAAAAGGGGATTCCTTACTTTCTGTGTGCTGATTACCTACTTCTAAAGAAAAAAATATTTGTTCAGCAAAATGTGAGCGAAACTATAGTCGTTTATGTCTTTTCTTGCTTCTATTCACTGCGCATCTGTTGATGTTTTCAAATATAGAGTATGAAAGCATGAAGAGCCTGGTCTTAATCAATCCGCTTGGGACCGCATACATTTCAATTCAGTATCGTTTGAGGTTTAAAAAAGCCTCTAAAATGACAATGAATACAATAAAATGACTTGTGGGGGCCAACCGATGTATCAAGTGTTTTCATCCTCCCAGACAAGTCCGGTACAAATTTAACGATTCTGGTGGGATGAAGGGCCTCGTTGGCCCTAGGGCGGAATCCAACCACCGATCGAGCATGCTGCAACTACAACGGAACCTCTTACCGACTGCGCTACACCACCCCATTTTCGAATACGTAAATAAGTATATAAATAATAGTACCGCGTTGTTCGAAGATATGATAAAGAACGGAAAAAGACGTTTTACGACAGAAGTAGATCTTTCCTATATTCCCATTTCATCTCCCTCATCTCAAGCGCTTTCATTGATTTGAAAGTTAATTTTTGAAGTCCAGAGATTGTCATTGTCTGCTTGGAAGGATTTACCGATCTCGAACATCTTCTGTGGCATTCACCTTCGGTGGCATACCTCCAACCGCTTGGTTTTTCCACGGACCAAACGCGTTGCTCCTATTTCTATATGGAATAGATCGCGGTCGTGGACTCGCTTCGCTTCATTCATTATGTATTGGCTCCTTATCGACGAGCGCGCGCAAGCTTGGACCTCTTCAGTGTGAGAAAAGAAAGCGTGGGAATAGCAGCAGGATGATGATGTACGTACGTATGGATATTACGGTAGCGTTATGAGGTTAATGGATATTGCATTGAAAGCATTATCATCGTGACGGCCTACATGGAGGTTGAGCTTGAGAGAGTGCGGTGAGAAAAATAGGTTAGCACAAATGCGGGAAGACAAGTGAACCCAATTTTTTCGGTGGATATCCAGTCAAAGAGATACGCTTATTTCACAGTATCCCTTTCCGGATGCGCAGTTTCTTGCACAGTCGCTGCAGCTGCTCAGCGACTCATCGTAGCCGCTGTTGTGCCGGTTTGAGCCCAACACAGATGTCACAATACAACTTCATGAATTTTTAACATGCTGAACCGGCCGCAGATTGATGTACAATGACTGCTGCTGCTGTCCATATTTTATCGTATTCAAACGAAGAACAAAAGCAGAACAGCTAACTATATCATTAGATTCGTTAGAGACTTTCGAAGAAGAGAAAAGTGCACAGTTCTGAGCCGAAAGGTACAATTTCTTTGGTCTGAGGTTGGTTGAATTAGCAGAATGTGTACACAAGAAAATTTAGTTATTCTAGTATCATGCCACTCAATACTAAATACGTAACCCTAGCTTTTTTTTTTAAGAAGAAAAGTGTGTAGTGTTGTAAAAAAAATGGAAATTACAGAAATGCAAGTGCCACAAAAATCTTATAATGGTAGGCACCAAAAACTGACTTTCCAGCACAGCAGACGACTCTTGTTCCATCAAAAATAAGTATTTATTTATTTATTTAGTTATTCACATACACCAAAGATGCATCAGAAAAGAGAGATAAAAAAATGGAACACATTTTGCCTGATTCAGAGAATCTTACGAACAAAAAAAATTACAAACCTTTCTAAAACCGGAACCCAATTTATTGTCAGAGAAGACTGGCGCTGTCTTTTTTTTTGCGGCGGATTACAAGTACTACATGTGAAACATGTCGTTCTCCTACTCGAGGAGGTGAAGAATCCTTGTATTTGTAAGTTTGTTATGTTGAAAAGTTACCGAAAATTTGTGCGAGAGAAGCAACTGGGTTTTCGTCCTAGACCTTTCATAGTTAAAGTGAAGGGACTTTCTGTACTCACAAATGTAATCAAAAAAGAGGGGAAAAAATTAAAAATGAAAGCTGAAGCTCATTTTGAAAAGCGAAGACAATTTTCAAGAGGTAATTCGAATAGAGTTCTGGCTTCAATTTTAAAGAATCGTAACAATCCGTTTAACTTAAGATTCACGAAGATTCATTCCTTAACAAACAGAAAAGTACAAGGAATATCGACTTGTTAAATCAACAAAGTAATTCTCGTATTTGTCTGCGTTCTCTGTTGCATACACATGCATAAAGAATAAAAACAACTAATATTTTTCTCATGATGTGAATTAAATTTTAAAAAAATCTTGGAATCTTCTCTGCGGAAAAGTCGCTATAAAACAAGTACAACTGATACATTTAAAATTTTGATTTTAATTCTAAAGGAACTTAGAGAAAAGCGTTGCAGTGGTTGTCTCTTTTTCTCTGTTAAAAATGCCAAAGAACCTACATGGGCACTTTCTAGAAATGAAAAATCGGTTGCAGAAAAGAATTTTCTGCGAATTGAGGCTGACGTCATAATACATCAGCAGATTCAATGGACACATCGCATGTGCTTATCAGACTAATGAGATTCCACCACATGACTCTGCACTATTCCTCTTCTTATTTGGATCTAAAACTTAATTCCAATAAAAGGATTTTCTTGAAGTTCTGATTGCAACTAATCTATATTTGATCGGTAGCATCCCTTAGGTTTTAGGGACTTCCTCAGTGAAATTCAACCGTAATCAAGAAGGAGACAGCAACGAAAAAGTTATTGTAAACAGAAACCGAAAACCGTATTGTGTATGTGCAAGAACAGGAGCAGCAGCAGCACACAGGCATGTTCGACGACGTTTTCGCCACTAGATGGCCCCCGGATAGTGAATTATTCGTTCACCGAGAATAGACTATTGCTGGAGGCGTTCATATCCAATGATACTGCCGAGGGGAACTAGCGCCACATCAACGACGGCAAGCAGCGACACGACGATGGCGTTGGCGACGGGGTTTGGCACGTGGCGACGTATTAAACCTCAGCTTCTCTTCTCAATTCGCACTTATAATGATTTCGCCTAACCTCCTACAGCTCTGAATATTATCGACGATTTAAGCAAAAATTGAAATAGTTAAAAATCATAAAAGAAAGGCTATAACTTTGAAAAAATCGAGGTGTGATATCATTAACCTCAACGAGAATTGCTTGAATGAAATAAATAATAAGTGGAACGTGCAGGTCGCCAAAATATATCCGATGGGCTCATGAAAAATCACAAAAGCTGTCGTGAGAGAGAAAAAACGTGGCTTTTTTCCAGCAGCAAGGTGATGTAGCAGTCTAACCATGGAAAATAACACTACTTTGAATTAATTCTTTAAAATGGTTGAAAACCCACTGAAATTATTGTTTTTCACAAATTATCAAGAAGAACTTCCTAAAAACTTACAGTCATTAATTTGTTACTATGTCGAAATCAAATAAAATTTCCTATGAAGGACTGGTTGAAAAATTTACAATTTTAGAACACCATTTTGTGCTCCAGCATATTTATTTATTTATTTATTCGTACACATAATATTGCATGAAAGAATTGTGAGGGTTCTGAATTAGGAAGAATATAGGACAGAGAGAAAATAAAGAGATAAGAGAGGAGAAACAAGAGAAAAGGGATGTGCCTGTCTTTTAAATCAACCTAGTAAGAATGTTATGAAAATGGGACTCATTTCATTTGATACACCGCGTTTTTAAATATAGTGCTCAGTAAAATGAGCCACTTACTCAAACCTATAAGACTTTCGGCTGTCGAACAGGCTGGACAGCTGCACCATCCAAGAAAAGTGTGGCCAGCGTTAGTCTGCCGATGATGCAACCGGATATGCAGTGTTTTACCTGGCGATTAGCATGTGCGCACACTGGTTCTACTCATTGATACAGCTGGCTTCTGTTAACCGTTGTTTACTTTACAGTATACCTAGTTGCTGTGTTTATTTAAGTCGCTCTAGGTTTTCTTTCCTTTTCTCAAAGGAAAAGAAACACTTGCTAGAAGCGTTAAGCATAGCGGAACCTTCTTAGCATATATTTTTAGACTTAGTTCATCTGAGACCCGCATAAGGTTTTTTAAGTGAATTAATGGTAACATTCTGACGAAGAATTTAATTAGTGTTATGATTTAGACCTTGTCGGACTGGCTCCGCCCTTTGCAAACTCGAGTCAATTGTCGACTGCCGGCCGCGTTTAATATTTCAGCATGTAATCAAGCGCTAACGGAGCTGGCCGGCTGGAAAACCTCACACTGTTTTGCATTCATAAATAAGTCAAATGCGAACACTGAGACTATTCATTTATTAAACGAGCGCTCGGTTGACCACCGCGGACCCGTTCGCTAGGTGGGCATCATTTTGCAATGATAGTTACAGCATGCGGACGAAAATCCCGCATCTCCCTGTGACTTCCAGTAAAGCTGGGGATGTTCCCTCGTCACCACGAGATGGGTTACAGTTTCAGCGACCGCCTTAGTACCTGTAGTGCACACAAGCCGCCCGACTGTGATTGGTCGATTTGTGGCTGGTGGGCGGCCGCGACGACCGCCCGCTCCGGAGCCCGCACTTGCTGCGATGCAGGAACCCCAACGGCTCTATCCCTCCCTAAATAGTCTTCAAGGCCAACTAGGTGGCTCTTTGGCTCAACCATCTTCCGGACGATACTCGCCTTCGACAGCGTACAGGAGCAGAATGCAGCCGGTAAGGAAGTCGTTTCATTCGAATTCTCGCAATTTTCGCTCTTTGCTTCAACAACTAATCCTTTCTCTGGGCATTTCACTGCAATCTAATGATATTCGCTAAGTTCCTCTACCTCCTATTTTGCAGCATTATTTCACTCACTGATGCAGAATTTCCTGCTTCAGAACTGAAAAGGAAACCAAGCTGAAGCTACGACTTCTGCGCATTTTTGACGCACATTTTCGAGGACGCATTTCTGTGCAGAACTGACAGATATTTTCAGTTTCGTGCTCATCTCTTGAAGGCAGACAGAAGTGAAATTCCATGTATCTCAATATTTTGTTGTTCTTTTTCTATATTCTCGAACCCATATGTATTATTCAAATTCATCGCGTATTTTACGGCCGACGCTGCATTAAAAATTGATTCCGCTCATAAATTTACAAGTGACGAAAAACAACACTTGATACTTAATTAATAACATTAGTCAATTATTCACCAACACTGCATCAGAAATGTGAATTGGAAAGTTGGCTGACGACTTTTGACCAATTACGGAGTAACGAATCAAGACAACGGCTTCACTACATAAACATAATGGCCTCATAGCCCACGTATCTACAGGGATTAGCGGCCCCAGATAGACAAAAAAGCGGATCACTAGTAATTCTTAGGAGACTTAATCGAAACTAGCGAGTATAGTGAAACAAGATCAAAGTTTTACTTCTGCTGTAATGAAATGCTTCATTGAAGCGAAGTTTAACTGTGCGCAGTTTATTGACGCCTAATCACACTCCCAAACACACGTGAGTACATTAATGTCATATATCTGCATCCTAATGTGTCCTATCCTATCCCACATCAAACTACGGTAGCAGATGTTTTCCTCTCATATCCGCCTCGTGCATCGATTTCGTTCTCTCACAGCCCAGGTGGTGGATGCACTTTCAAAACTCCAACTCCTATCCAACATGCTAACTGGGTATTAGGTTCCTAATCCAAGAATTCTTGCGATTTCAGTTCAACAACTCGTTGTTCGGCTCATTCGATGACCCGCTGTTTCAAGCGAGAGCCGCTCAAGCAGCGTTGGCCGATATGGACGTGAAGGTGAACATTACGAATCCACTAATGCGACCGCACGATATGTTCAGGTGAGCGGTGTGACGTCATCGTGACTGTAATGACGTTAAACTCGTTCTCCAGATATTCCAGTAATTATCTGATGACGTCAACACAAGATCCCACGAATATCTATCACGGTCTGCCAGCAGCTCCTGAAGGTTTCGACGCCACGGTGTTGGTGCCCACGTCATCCGAGCAGGATCAAATGACTCCACTGCAACAGGTACGGTCAAACTTTGTTTCTTTTTCTTACGGAGCTCCTCCCATGCTTGATTTTCAAGGTGATGGCAATGCAAAACTACGGTGCCTCATCGCATTTCCCTCAATATCCAATGGCATCATCATTTCCGTCGGCGATTCCACCACAAGTAGCTCGCTATCCACTTGCCGCGCCTGCAGCAGGTAATAGTTTATGACAGGATAATCTTCGCGACCCTTCAGTAAGCAAGAAAAAACAGAAAACTAGAAGAGATTTTTCTCATAAACCGATGAGTTTCTTCCAGAAGTTGACACCGATCCCAGGGAACTTGAGCGATTTGCTGAACATTTCAAACAAAGACGTATTAAGCTTGGTGTAACGCAGGTAAGATTACCTTCCTGATTTCGTTCGGTTCTAAATGAATTTCTGTCATTTTTCTCTGGAAATCAGCAACCTGACGAGAGAAGAACGTGTTTTAACCATCCTCGCGTAGGACACCACTTGACAATTACGTGCTCTTTCCTTCCGTTTTTTTTATTCGAAAAAGCCTGATGGAACTTTTATTTGATTTGAATGCTTAGCGCGCTATCTCTTTTTTCCGTACCTATTAATCCATCAGCAATTTGAATATCACTTTTTTTTGTACCTGGTGTGATTTCAGTGTGCTTGACTCCATGCGAGTTTGGAAAGTCAGAGGTAGATGCAATTTACTCTTTTGAATCCCTCCTGAATAATGAATTGTGCCAAGAAAGTTTTCATCCCAAGGCTTCCTGGGATGGTCGGTCTCTTCAGAACCAGCTCCATGCCCATGGATATTCACCTATTTTCATCCTACTCATTAATGAGTTTTCAGAATTTATTCGTTTTTAGTAGGATCCTCTTCCTGCTTGCTTTCTCCTTCAATATTTTGTTCTGATTCTCTTCGATTTTTTCTGCTCTAGTCGAAAATTCAGTGCTAGATTGTGAAGAGCGCGAATTTTTATGTAGGTGCTGTGTGGCGAGTTCTTTTAGATCGCCTTTGAAACCACCAAATTAAGAATTGTATTGTATGTATTACGCGTTCGTTAACCTCAAATGAATCTGAATTGAAGCGGATGCGGTGGAGCATCCCGAACGGATTGATCAACCTCAAACGCTTTATCCTCTATCCTTTATTGGTGTACTGTTAGTGAACACCAACGATAACGATTGTTACTCCGTCACCACACTTGCGATACTAATTAATTAGGTAACGTTGCAGCGCTGGACACTTCATATGTAGTGCTTGTCGAAATATTTGAAGGTTTTTTTTTATCTGCAAACGATACTAGGACAACTTTGTTTAATTCTGTGATTTTTGGCTTCGTTTTAATTTCGCAGAAGAAAATTCCAAAAGTCTACTCGAATAATTTGAAAAGTGAACAGAAAATCCTACGATTTCTTCAAAATTGTAATTACTATCTCATTCTGCGCTGTTTGAAAAGACAATCTATGATAAGACTGTTCTAAACAGGATCTGACTAGATATTTCTTGAAACCCCTTCAAGAGGGGAAAACCTATTGCATTTAAAAGTGGGGTGTACTGATTTTCATAGCGAATAAAAGATTTTCAGGCAGACGTCGGTAAAGCACTTGCTCATTTGAAAATGCCAGGTGTTGGATCTCTTTCACAATCGACAATATGCCGTTTTGAATCACTTACGCTTTCACATAACAACATGGTCGCCCTCAAACCTATACTACATAGTTGGCTTGAGAAGGTAGGTATAGTAGACCCCGGCCTTGTGTAGTATATCGCTCACATTGTCGTGTATAGGCAGAAGAGGCGATGAAACAGAAGGATGGATGTGGTGATATCTCAGGAATTCTGCCCAACACTGACAAAAAACGAAAACGAACCAGCATAGCAGCACCCGAAAAACGATTATTAGAGGACTATTTTAGGTGAGCGACGAGTTCTTCACCACACACACACACAAATTTATTCTATAGGTTATGAAGCTTGAACTAATGAATTTCTTTTGATTCCCAGGCAACAACCACGACCGTCTGGTGAGCGAATAGCAGCAATTGCCGACAAATTGGACCTAAAGAAAAACGTCGTTCGTGTCTGGTTCTGTAATCAACGGCAAAAGCAAAAGAGGTACTGAATTTTTCATTCATTCGCGGTGCAACCCCTAACAACGATATTTGGTGATGTCATTTGGTCCTTTAGAGTCTTATTCCACTAAAAACTTCTCCAAGCAACAGAAAAACTGACGTGGGTTAAATTTTCGCAAGTACTTGATGCACTTCTGCCCCTCAAAACACCGCTGTCTTTACCATTAAAAAAAGGAACCCCATTAAAACAACTACTCTTGTAGGAATATCATTGCTGTTCGTAAAGAATTTTTTAAACTCGAAATTCAAGATTTCGACCTCAAGAGTTCCAGAAACTCTTACGTCTGAAAATTTTCCGTAAAGCCATCGGAAGTCGTTAGAATAGGTAGATTCTACCAAATTATGCAGTTAGCTGTTCTCTTTTTTTTTTCTCTGCGCCACACTCCTCCACTCACATACATTCGCGCTTCCACATTTAATTGTTCCTAATTTTGTTGGTTCATTTCGAAGTGGATTAGTGCCTTCAGCTCATCTCAGTCTTAATTTTAATAATTTAATTTTTAATAATCTCCCATCCAAAATTCAAAAAATAAAATCCACTTGAATTCATTTTTGGTGACGGAATATGCAGTGGTAGAAGTGAAATCATAGAGGGTCCAGTTTACCTCGAAATAATAGAAAAAACTAGGTGGTCCTGGATCTAACCAACTTACGAATGAACAGCCTCTTTCACCTCAAGCCTCAATTAAACACGAAATCGAAAGTAACTCTTGTTAGTGGAGGAAAATAGAATAGAATAGAATTCGAACAACAGAGTACCTGTTCGGTGAGACTCTAAGAGCTGAACCACAAATTCGTGCACATTTTATTTTAACAGTTTCGAGGAAAATTTCTTTTTCAAACCTTACCCATCGTTCTTTTGAAGTTCCCAATCAATCCTCTACAGGGATTTCAGGTCACAATTCCGATGCAGAAATGGCGCTCCACAAGCGCCGCGCCTTATGCAAACCGCCACCAGCGGGAAGTGCCCGCCACCGTTCACCGCGCTGCCCGGCTACTTCGATCAACATCAACACACCGGTCCAACATTGTCACAGGAACTGAAATTTTAGCGATTACACCTCTGTTTAGACACTATTCTTATACGGTAGTTGCATGAGCTCGTTACTGATGATGGGAGCGTGATCTGAGAGATCTCCTACGACGGTGTCATCGATGACGTCATCGATTCTCCGGTACCTAGTTTTCGTTTTCTTGATCCAGATGCCATTGTTCACTTCACTTCCCTGCTACGTAAGCACGATCTCATAATAATAAGACGAAATCTCATGGTGTTCTTGCTCGCCTGCAGGGTATTATGTTCCGTTATTCTTTTTCTCCAAATGTAAATAGATGATCAATGTATTGATGAGTGATTCGATAATTGATTGGTTATTGAGCAGATTTTATAAGTATTTGTTGATAAAAACCATTTTGCAGCTTTCCTCTTTCCATTCATAACTGTTCTCCTCAAGATTTTAAGCGGACATTCCAGAATATTCCGAAGGACATCACGATAATGGTGTGTAGAGGCTGTAAACAGCTAGGTAGACATGCAATACAGTAGGAGGGAGACGAATCGATGACAGGAGAAGCGAGAGGGCACAAGCGGCGAGTGTGTCGTCGGCAGCACACGAGCCGTGGAGACTCGGCACGAAGCGGGCGAGCGAGCGCGGCGGGAGCGGAGAGCGTGAAGATGAAGCAGAAACTAGAACGCTATGAATGATTCAGTAGGTAGTGGAGAGGAAGGACGAGTAATGAGGGATTTAGCCTCCGGACGAGGCAGTCTCGACATTGAGGGATGCACCCGTCGTCGCACGGCACACCAACTCTGCAGTCAGTGGCTCTGGACTGAATTGTCCGCATTTTTGCGTATATTTCACGATAAAAACGTACATGTTCGCTACACTTCAACGAGAGTCATAAATTTGTAATGGGCATAATTAATTAACATTTTGGGTGGTAATAATTTCAGACGCGGGATTTCTTGTATCACTTATCAAAAGAATTAAAATAAACATATAACTCTGGAATTAAGACTGAATTTCTAATTTTTCAGCATATGCAATCGTTTGAAGCAACTCTTGAAACTTTTCGGCAAATTTCCCAAAATTTTGTTTTCTTAAAGTCATGTTTCAGAATTACATGAATGTAAACTATCAAAATGCTCAGAGGTGCGTTGCATAATTCCTAGTAAATTTTACAGGAGCCATCTCGTAAATTTTTCTTTTACAGTTTCTGCTTATGACAGGTCACAACTTTTTACAATCAACAGACAATTTACACTCATGTGTTTACTGTGTTATGGAGTCTATTCCAAGAAAATACAAAAAGATAAATAAAAATGTAAATATAATAATGATAAATATAATAATAAAATATAATAAATAAATAATAGATAAATATAATAATGATAATAAAATTGCGATGCAATGCTCAGCATTTGACGATAACACGCGTTTATACGCTTGAAGTCGTGTAGTACCAATCACTTGATCTTAAATTAATCTTGAATATTAAATATAACAAGACAGAGATCCTAAAACAATTACAACTAGCGTTTTTAGTACTGTAGGAGGATCCAATATGAGGAACCGATCATTCAGAGAATTAACGAGAAAATTTTCAATACTCCTTATACTTGTGAAAAATACCGCATTAGGGTTAGCTTGTCATTGAGTCAGACGATCTGAAGGCAATCAAAAGCACGTGACCTACCAGTGATTCCGCAGTGATCCACATCCATGTAGTTACTATCACACTGTAGCTACATTATTTGCTACAATATACAAAATATAGCTGAGGATTTTATATTTTGAAGTCTTGAATAAGCAAATGAAAAAAAATCGAGGAGACAAAATAAAAAACTTCAGTGACCTCAGTGGTTATGGAAACGTTTTTAACCTATGGAGGAACGAAGAAGGCAATTTGCAGAAGGAAAAAAAATACTACTTCAAACATATGTATTCAATCGAAGAACTGAGCGCTCACGGAGCAGTAGGGTAAACCTAAAACTCAAAGATCAAACGGCTTAAGCGGTCGATCGGTTAAAAACATCTATCAACATCCGATTTTTACGGAACAAAACTAATGAAAATAGTAGAAATGAAAAAATGGCAAAGAAAGACCTAAAGAAAATCGTCCTCTTTCTTTCGCAAGCCACATTTGCATTCTATTATATCCTAGATTGCATTGACAGTGATACACAAAAACTTGCATTGTGATGAAGACGATAAGAGTGATTCTTATGCCTATAAACCTCCCTAAGAAATTTGTGAACTTTTTTTTAAATGCTGCCAAGGTCGTAAGACGGTCAGAGCTGCGGTTGCAAACAATTCATATGTCATAGTTCAGTAATACCAAACCTCGCCGCAACAAATCATGTTTGCGGAGACGGCAACAGTTCTGCTTTTGGAATTTTATTTGTGCTAGCTCGCTTAATTTTTGTCGAATAATTTTAAATAAATTTCTCAATAATTTTTCGCCTTTATTCAATATTTAAATATATGGTTTGAGATGTACGAAACAATTGATGGGGTAAGTCACATTTTTGAGAAAATTCAACGAATCCATTACTCACGAAGCTGTGAAAATGCTCTTATATATTGTCATCACCTTATAACTAAAGCATCAGTAATCTGTAGATTTAAAACCGACCTAATTATTCAAAAGTTAAGTTAAAAATTTCCGATCTTTTTTTCTGCACGAGCGCTACCTTTTGGAATTCCTAATCTTCTAGCTTACATAAACTGACTAATATGCGAAAAAGAATCTCTGGGGAATGTCGATAAACTATGTAATTAGTAATTAACTTATTAGTAATTAACGTTATTTTAATTGGTAATGATGCGACTAGTGTCATCGACAGTAATTTTAGGCAAATAGATTGATTCCAGATTTTTTTTTCACAGTTCCCAAAGAGAGTTCTTTTTAGTTCATTTTGAAGAAGAATATCAATACTTAATGTGAAAATCCTTACTGAATTCCCCATGAAATAAAACATTAGGGTTCTCTGAAGGAATGCTTCGCATTGATAAATGATGCTATTAAGACAATAAAAATGTGTTCTAAGAGTGATAAGTGCTGCTAAATTCGCACGCTCATTAGTCATCAGTAATAATACATGATTCTCTATAAAATTACACAACACATCTTAAAAGCGGCACAGCACGAATCTGGCGTGGTGAGGGAACCCGCTGAGAACCGCTTTAGTTCCTAGAGGTACGTTAGGACGCTCTTGCATGCACACTTTTCAGTGTTCTCCACTGCCAATTCATTAGTTTTAACTGAATACTCTGGTGAGAGACCTCATTGATCTTCGACCGCATGCACGTGGCCGCGGCGCGTGCACACACGCGCACAGGGACGCGTTGCAACCGTAATCGTCGTGAAAAATTGTGTGTCTTCCGCATTTTTTTTTCACGACGATTAAAGTGAGATGAAACACTCCTGATCCAGCAATCTACACTCACTCCTAAGCTTTTCTCATCTTCCTTCACCACGTCAGATCCCTGGTGTGCTGCCTTTAATTAAGAAGTACTCTTCTTTGTACGGAAAGGTTTTGTTCACAACTCACAGCTGAAAGTACTTCAGTGAAAGACTACCTCATGAAACGAAACATCTTTTTTCTAAGTGCAGGTGATTTAGCGAAACGTCAGGCTTCATTCAAGTGCAAGGAGAGCTTCTAAATATAGGCATCGAATTTCTCCAATCAATAATTTTCTGATAAAAAAGCTCTGGATTCATAAATTTAAACGTATCTATGAATTTAAAAATAATGAGAGCTGTGACTTATTGTGTCACACTTAGCTAAAATAATTTTTAATGAAAATTATGTAATCCTTTCTGTAATAAAAATTCTACAAATGACTACATGAAAAGTTCCTTTAAATAGAAAGTAGTTGTCACTATGCAAGTTCATTACGCTCTCCAATGGGAAGCAGTTGGTTCAAATAAATTAAATTAATCAAACATGATAGTCGCGGTAGAATTAGTGAGAAGAAAAAGTGGGCTGAAATTCGTAAGAGTGCGAAAATCCGTTTTATTTTATACTTTTTACAGATCGCCTGAAATGAGATCAGCAATCGCTTTGGTGTCGAGAGTTCGATTTCAGTGTCCGACGCTCTTCTGTTGACTCCACGTACGGCGTGTCTGTCTGTACGCTCTTATCAACATAGGTTTTCTGGCGTTCCGGAAGAGTTTGAGTCTGCACTTCTCGCATTAGTCTTCCGTGCAGACTTTCGATACTCTCGAATTCTTCCGCTTCCTTAATCAGAATCTATTCAAAAGAATAAAAGATGAAAGGATGAAACGTTTAGCTTCATCACATCCTTTGAGATTTTTTTCTTCACAACACTTCGAAATCCCAGAGGTTCACAAACGCCTACATAATTATTTACAGTGGCCAACTGCTGGATTAAATAGGTGTTTTAATTCTTTAGGGAAAATCTTGTGCAACTGTATCGACGTCGCAAGCATAAAAGGTGTGTTTGTTCGCTGGTGGCGTGGAACCGTCGTCTACACTACACCACAACGAATCAAAAATTTTCGTTATTAGGACCACTTTGGGAGTATGTAGCGCAGTGGATAAGAGTTTCCGCTGTGACTGCACGATCGATCTATGACTCGAGACCACCCTAGTACCGACCAAATCTTTCTTCCCTCCAGGGTCGATAAATTGGTACCAGACTTGTCTGGGAGGATGCAAACACCGACTTGATACATCGGCTGGCTTCCGCAAGTTATTGTGTAAGCCAGTTACACGTTCGTAAACCTCGAACGATTCTGAATTGAAGTGAACGCGGTGGTGCTTCCCAGGCTTATTGTATAACACGCATTTCTGATGATAGTCGCTACTTTTGACTTCAACTCTCCCCCATTCCCTCGTAATCACCACCTCCGATCTTGAAAGACGGATTGGTAATAATAATGAATCATTACTTAACTAAAAGTTGGGAGAACTTCTCTGAAATTGACACAAGAAAGTATGATACGTAATCATTGGTGCAGATGACACATGTTCGCCCGCTTACTGAGTGGGATATCTGGACATTTCTCTTTGGCACTAACTCCATCCCAAATAAAACCATTTTTTACAGCAGCAAAAAAAGACGTAAAGATATTAGGAGACGAATGTGTGCATTTTCAAGATCGCTGGTTAGCTCATCCATAATCTCACGTTCTAACACTTAGCAATAGATCAATAAGCGGACACTAACAGCCTTAGCAAAAGCGAACGCAGCCGTCAGAGTGCTTATCTCCTCCACTCCAGAAAAACGAGGACTCTCTCCCTCGCGTACCGAACTGTATGCTCCCTTCTAATGAATCTCTCTCTCCCAATCATCAAAGTATTAACTAACCTATGAGAATCCTTTCCATTACTGCAAACGATTTTGTCTCGTTAAAGGAACCACACACCACGAAATTGGAGACGTTTACATCTCCCCACGAATCGGGAAGGTTAGGGGTGTAGATCACGAGTATGAAGATGATCTCGCACAATTACCCTTAATTATCCTAAATAGAAGAACTGGGTGGGAAATGGCCTTCTCGATCAAATTTTCCTACGAGACATCTGACGACGTGAGATGTAGGCCAGAGAAGGTATATCCACCGCATCTGCTAGCGGGCAATCAATGAATCTGATCGACAAGGCCGTTTTCCATGCCGCTTTCAAAAGCAGTTGGGGGGCGAGGGGGAACTGGACTTGATCGCAATCGTACTCGTGATTTACACTCCTAATCCTAACTATTCGAGGCGAGATCCCGACATCACCAATTGACGATTGATCCCTTTAATACTCTGATTTAGTATGACTTTGATTTGCTGTTGACTTTTGCTCAAAAGAACCAGTCCTTCTTCGACCCTACACTACTTTGTTTATGAAAATGTCTCGGCTTCATGCGTTTTCGAAAAGAGGACGACGCCTGCGAAACAAAGTTTTCAGAGGAGTCTTCTGTCAACACTTTTGCTGTATTCTTCCCCAACAAGTATGTAGTTTCATTGTCCACTTCGATGTAGCCGTGACTTGATTTGACATATAGTATCATCTTGTCATACAAAACTGGCGCTAAAGCATTCGCTCCCATATACATTCCCAAAAGTTATCTCGTTTTTCCCTTATTTCGAAAGTAGAGAAGTTGACTTCTTGATTAAAGGATATTTTTTCAAACAAATAAGGATTTCACACAATGCATCCCAAATTCTTGGATTTTTCTTGGACTTCTTTTTCTTGGATTTGTTGAGAAAACCATGTCATTAGCAGTACTTCCTATATTTGTTGTACCACTACTAAACTTAGCTTCTCTTTCTTTATTAAAATGTTTTCTTTTCGCATATCAGAGAGGAACTATGTGCTTACCTGGTCATCTTCGCTTAGATCTTCGTTGTTCAGAACAGCACACGTGAGCGCGATAAGAGCACAGTCGAAAGCAACACACATACAGATTCCAACTACCGGGACTTCCCTTAAGAAATCCAGATACTAACAAGTTCCACACTAAGTTGGAACTGAGGAATTAATCGAGAACGAAAAGGGGATTTTGTCGGAAGTTTTCTCCCGCACACTCCAAAACACGTTGATTCTAGTGTTGACTTTGACTCTGAACCAAGTTTAACGAAAAGTGTGGAAATGTATAGCTCTTCCTCTTTAGGATTTCTTTTAACAACCAAATCTCATACGCAAAAAGTCAATTTTACCTCTCGTGTTCCACTTGTGACCTATAAGCGTGCAGTTGGCTCCGAATCAAGTGAACACGACGTTACTGTAGCAGCACACGCTCTTCCTCTGCCTGACACAAACTCGCTCTGCCTCAATCGAAGCCGAATCGCACTCACCCGGTTGAACACAGGAATGTCTCCTGGTGAAAATTTGTTCTCTACATTCTTGAGCTGAACACCCAAATACACTCTCTCCCTCTTTCTTCTTCACCCTTTCTTTTTTTTTCCTTCTCTCACTCGTTTTGATTAAATGGGCCAACTCTTTTTTAAGATCAGATTTCTTCTCAAACGTTTTTTGCTTCAGAATAAAGTGAGAAGACCAATAGGATCTTTGAATCATCTTGCTCACCTTCCAAAGTGAAACCTCAGCCTTCTGAACTCTTCGCGTCGCGCTGCTTTTGACTCAGAATCTAAATTTTGTTCTTGTGCAAACTTGCGGGACAAGGCGCTGTTATCAGCGAAGTTCTAATACCATCAATATTTGAAGCAAATCGAGCTGTAGAGTTCAAAAATGGCCTTTTCGCAGAAGGGGGTCTGAATGGACCGAACGATGGAAATATAGTCGCATTCTCAAAGGTGGAATTTCTGAGAACGACTTTCCTTGGCAAGGGTGGGAACTTCTCATGGAATAGATAGCACACGTCAGGCACTTCAAGAAGCGACGTCCTAGAAACATAGAGACATTTATTTTTCCAAACACAGAATAAACCAAACTTACAGTTTTGAGAATGGTGCAAATGGAGAGCTAGAGGAATTGCGAGTGCAGCATTTCGAGGACAGCGCGCATTTGTAGATCTGAAATAGAGCATATTTCAGTTTATAACAGGATACTGAATCGAATTATGAAGATTCTGAGCATCATGGAAAGGAGAGGGTCCATGGGTCAATCGCTGCTGCAAAGTAAGAATGCTAGGAGAAGATCACTTCATCTTTCATCATCAGTAATTCGTCCTGTTGTGCTACCACCGGGTATTTTGCCTACCCCCTACGATAATGCGCTGGTCTATTTTAACAGATGTGCATAGTGACCGGTACTTACGCTTGCGCCGGCGGCAACTCTACATCAATTTGCTCACTTCTCTTACTCGGTACGTTACCTCTGTCTTCGGTCCTGATCGAATCAAGTGCGCGTTGCAGTCATCCGGCTGACACAAGTACCTACATGGGTGCAAAGGCCGTGCATGGAAGCCGCACTCAATAACCTCAGTTTGCTTTCTCCTACCACAACACTATTGTGTTTTCGTTGAAATAGTTTTGGTGAGAGAAGTCTATGTTTCTGAGCACGACCTAGTTGCGCAGCCAACTGAGAACCCACTACTTGTGCCTTTATTTCGTTTTCTTGCTTGTGGTGTATCCCACTCTTCCATACGCGGGGATCCATTTCAGCCCTACACGGTATAGTAGGGTCAAAACGACATGAAACACGTACGCAATTGCGTACGCGGCTTCTTTCGAGGCGCTTCGGTGGAACGTAGTGGCTATGAGCGTGGTGAAATCCTTGCTAGCACCACCCATCGCTGCAGTTGGCGGCGGGCCCACCTCGGTTCCAACTGCTGCCTCCACAGCGCAGTTTCGAGCGCGTACGCAAATGCACATCAACTACACTAGTGTTTCATGTCGTATTGACCCGACTATATATACGTTTGGTGTGTCGCTGTATAGTGTGTAATTGTTTGCAGGCGCTTGAGTCCCACGGGAACTGTTCAGCTCCGACCGTTCAGATCAAAATCAAACCAGTTCCGCTCTTTTATTCTCATATCGGAACAACTGATATCGTGAAGGTCTGGTCACTTCTGCTGCCTGACTCTGTCGCTAGTCGACATCGTCATCGTTGAAATTCCTATTTCCTTAATGCAGTTGCTCAGCCCAACTAAGGCCTAGCTCGGGCATTTCACCATTCAGCATCCTTACTTCCGAGTATGACCGTATTAATAGCTGTCGACCGTAATCGAAAATGATATCGTTGCTGCCAGTTGTCATCAACCCTAACTTTAAAGAGTGTAGAAGCAATTGGGGTACACCCCCGTGCTATATCCATTTTTTAACTTTGTAATGGCTTCTGAAATTGCTACGGAATGTCATCAGAACGATACATAGGTCTCCACAACCTTATGGATCAAGCGCTGATGTTATCCAATCCATTTAGGACGCGTCTATGCGTCCACTTAACTTCAGAATCGTAAGCGCTTATGAACACGTTTATAGTTGTGTCAAAACAACATGAAGCACGGCAGTTGCGTAAGCGGCTGCGCTCGAAGCGGCGCGACGGAGCGTAGCGGTTGGGATCGTGTAAGTGTCCTCGCTACCGCCACCATATTTGCAGTTCGTCATGGTCCCACTTCGATTTCAACCGCACCGCTTCGAGCGCAGCCGCTTACGCAACTGTCCGTGCTTCATGTCGTTTTGATTCGATTATGCACTCCATCTTATGACCCATAAATGTAAATCAATACGTAGTTTTCAGTTTTCTTGAACCTCAGACAGATGTGACACTACACTGGAAGGATGTAACACCTAGCTGGCCTCAAGCGGAACCGAACCGTCGATCGCTCCGTCCTATTGGTGAGCTTTCATAATCGGTTCAAAACGACCTGGAACTCGGAGCAGATGCGTATGCAGCTTATGCGGTTGTGACAACGGCTAATCCAATTGGGGTTGCTAGCATCGTTACAATTCCGGTGATGAGCGGTACTAGCAAGGATCCTCCCTTGATCCCAACTGGTTCGCTCTACTGCTCCGCTTCGAGCTCAATCGCCTACGCAACTGCATTCAGCTTCAGCTTCATTCAGCAACCGGCTTCAGCAAGTTCGAACCTTACTATACCACTGCACAATACGCGCTTTTCTGGCACAAATTAATTGAACTTAGGTACTGAAATATCTCAGTGGTTAAGAGCTACAAACATTTACCTTAAGAGTTTCATTGGAAACCAACGAAACGCAGTTACAGGAAATGATAGTGAGGGTTAGTAAATCTGAAAAAGGAAAGTAAATGAGCGTTTGGAATATGTCTAGTTAACCAAAACATCTTTGCACAAAATTCAAAATGCAGATAATTTCTAAGTAGCAAACAATTTTTGAACAGTTCAAGATGTGGACAAACCCACTGAGCACCCACCAGTCAGTAGCATGCCGCTGCGGTGCCGGCAGAGATCAGAAAGAGACCAACTCTGCATTCGAAGCGTCGTACTATGAATGAATCACAGTGATAAAAGAGTGATTCCCAGGATATCAACGTCACAAAGTGCTAGACCAGTGAGACTACCGCGAGTTCTCGGCTATTTTAACATTTTCTTCTCAGTCGTTGTTGGAAAGGACTTATCAGGATCAAGGTTTTTTTTTTCTTTTTTTTTCTTCAATTTCTAAACAGTGGGTCGTAAGAGAAGTGTTCGAGTGGTACGAAGGTCATACGGCTTCTCAAAAAAGGAGAAAAAATGAAGAGACGAAGGAGAAAAAGACAAGGGAGTAGTTGATGTGTAAATAAACACATATTAAGGGATGCAAAATCTTAGAAAAATAGATGGTGTGAAGTATTTTTCAAAGATTTTGCTGCTATAATTCCATACTTTTTGGTCTGAGACTAGTTTGGGAAAATACTAAACAAATGAAAGACAACGAGATTAGGATAAATGCGAGGGGTCATTAGTACGAGGGCAAGAAAAAGAGTGTAATTTATACAACACGATCTGAGCTAAGCTTTGCGGCTTTGCTTTAAAGTAAGTCACTTAAGAAACTTTCAACGAGAAAATGAAAAATATCGAGTATGAGAGAAAGAATCAGAAGTATTCGTTTTCCATATTCAGCTGTTATTTTGAGGACAAACCATCAAGTAACGAAGTAAATATAGTGCATCGTGAATAATCTAATCGAAGTTGTGAAGGTACATATGTAATGAAATGGAAAACAAAGTGTTTTAAATGCGCGTGGCTAAACAAGAACTTGGTTCTACTTAAAATTTAACTTGCTCTCATAACCGCCAAACCTAAACATTACAACTTTCTGTATTAATATTTTATTTAAAAGAAATGGAACAAACTTCGTATTGAGTAATAAGAGGCCGTAGGAGACAAGCTTCAATTCTTTCATAGTTTGAACATTACTTCGGAACTCCTTCATTACAACCAATTAAATACATTACGTACTCTTTTGAAAGGAACATCTAAACAGTGAGCATCTGAAGAGCACATTTCTCATCCGACGATGACGTATTTTTTATCGTCACCCAAAAAAAGCAATTTCGGAGCAGCTACTGAGCGAAAAAAAAGACATCTACAGCCGGTATTAGTTATAAAACTAGTACAAAGTTGCTAGCGTCGTTAAACTCCACAAATTTCTGAATAACGACGCTAGAAGTGAATTTCATGAAAAATTCTTGCAGAATTGTAGAGAGAGAGATTCTGTCTATATTCGTACAATGTTTGATGCTTCTCACTTTACCAGTTTTATTTTTGAAACCTAGTTGAGAAAAACTCTAAATTTTCCTTCAAATTTTCGAGTTTGTAGTCAAGGATTTTTCTTGATTCTCTACAAAATATGGCACCGAGTTTTTCAACTATGCTACCGTAACCTGGCAACGAGAAAAGGTGCGAAATTTCAGATTTTCGTCAGCGCGTCAAAATCTGTATGATTTCGAACAAAGTCCAATAACTTAGCTTGTGGTCTAAAAATTGAATTAGATTTGAAGAGTGCAATAGAGGAGGATGTTCCCTATCAGAATTCATTTTTACTACCTTCCAATTGGTTTCCGTTCACTTAAAAGCAAGTTGCGAAAAAGTTGATAAGATTTGCTAAAACATTCAACTTTTTCTCAATTAGCTTTCAAGAAAACCATAAGTAGGGTCCCTAAAAAGGACATTTCACCGCTTTATAGTGCAAATCTTCATTTACAAAAGGCCAACACAACTGTCCTCCTCCATTTCTTCTTCAGTCCGTTAACCATGTTTACTTCAACCTAACAAAATCCAACCAGTCCAGCAGTAATTTCCAATCAGGACCCTGCTAATAGCTAAAATGACATCTAAATAACACCTATATACGGGGAACAATCCTCTCACTACAATTTTAGAAAAGTTCCCAGTGAAATGTTTTTCTCAGTAATTCTTTTCGGGTTTGCAAAAATAAAGATTCCGGCGGGATCGAGCTATTCATCGCCTCTAATCACTGTCAGCAAGTAAAGTTGTGTGTAGGAAATAGAAAAGAGAGGAAATATAGGGGTGAAATATGGTAGTGAAATATAATTTATAATAGTGAGGAAATGCCCATGTTCGACAGTCCTTCAAGCACGAAAACCTCGAATATCCAACGTAGTGGACGGACTAGAAAAAATTCCGCTTACCTCACATATCTGACGACATGAGCAGAGCGGTACAGAGCCGTCGGCGAAAAGCGGGTCTACAGAACGGCGTGAGGGTTGTGGAAATACCACCAGCGAACCTCGAGTGTCAAGTGATACGTAATCGCGCGTATGACCGATTCTGCACTACTTCCAGCTGCCTTGTTTGACCGTGTGGCAGAGAGGGGATTGCATGATATCAGAAGTGGTGTATCGTACCACGTGTAGGTTGTGCGGTGACAATTACATAGAGGAAACAGGGCGCCCACTATGTGTTCGGGTCAAGGAGCATCTAGATAGTCTCGCAATATCTAAACTCTTCATCCCTTTCGGGGCACACCGTAGAATAAGTCATCAAAACTACTCAAAGATCAAAGAAGATCAAAACTAGGAAATAGAGGCAGAAGCTACTATCGTTCGAGTCCGAGATCAAAGACGCGTAACATTTCGGATCGCCGCCAAAAGTCCAAAAATGGGCAGGAAGAATGAGTGCACTGCGATCACAAACGAAATAGCACCATATCAAGATCTGTGCGGGTTTTGCTCAACAGGATGGATTGGAGGGAAGAATATATGAATCAATGCGTTGATATCCAAGATACCAAGCCAGTAGGCGGTAATATTCGGTATTGATGCGAATTCAAAGATGGGGCTTCAACAACAATCTTGGAAAATTGTTCTATCCCACGGAGCAAGGATCGGATAAGGGGAGTAGTCTGATAGACCTTTGTGAGTAGACGAACTTCGTTATGTCCACGTTCAAGAGAAATCATCGATGCCATCAGCTTACCTGGCGGGGGACAATCCTTTTAACGCCAGAAGAGCAGCGAAAGCGGAAGATGCCATTTCATCAGCTTCACCTTGATTACGTTCTGACAGAGAACGTCCCTTAGTCAGAAATCCAAAAATCTAGAGTTGTGTGAGACGTCGCATTTGATTCCGACAACCCCAGTTCTTCTCGACTTAGTGGTACGGTTCCACAAATGGAGTCCTGGAGTTCAACATCAACCGATGGTCGGCTTGGCAGGTTTGAAAGACGATGAATGCAGAAAAAAATTGTTACCAGGTGTTGATCAATATTGGATTACGGACCAAGAAGAGACTGGATGATGTCAGCAACCTTATTAGATGTGCTCAAAATGCAGCAAAGAAAATGCTCCAGCCTTTGACGATGAGGAACAAGTTCGCCTCTGCGTATGCGGGTGAAAGATTCACGTACAATTCTGCGCATGTGGGCGGACATGTCGCAGTTGGTGAGAGCTTTGCCAACCAAGCATTTCATCCCTCCGCGGTGGATAAGTTGGTACCATACTTTTTTAGGTGAAAACACTGGCTTGAGACTCCGGCTCGCCTCCGCAGGTCATTCCAGAGCTATACACGATTCTGAGAAGAAGTTGAACGCGTAGGCGCATCCTCGCAGGGACTGATCAACACCGTGCACTTTATCCGTGATCCTTTACTTTGTATGTGTCACCCGCACCACTGTTGACCTCAGCCACGAGAAGAGGTGACATCAGAATATGAAAGAGGCTGTGTCGACAACTAAAGAGTGATGCTGAGGAATAGTGGATTTCAAGAACGGAGGAGTGCAAAAAGGTGTGTGAGAGTACAAGAACCCTTTCCTATATTCTGCTAAGGCAGGACCAGTGAAGAGTGACTCCGTTGGCAGTATTGAGCACAATTGAAGTGTTCACCCGTTCTCAATACTGCCAACGAATTCGCTGAGGAATCCCTGCTAATCTGGGAAGAACATTTCAACACCTTGGTGAAACGTAAGAGGTCGTCGGCCACCATACACCGCAGTCAGCGAAGAAACACTGACCGAGCCAGATGTTCTGATCTGTATTTAAAAATGAAGATTGTGAAAGACGATGGAATTAGCGTAGAATTGCTGGAATCTCCTTCTCCATTTGGGATTCGTGACAATGCGAAGATCATCCGTTCAATACAGATCGAGAAAAGAATACCTGACTCGTAGATTTTTAGATCATGAATCCGTTCCACAAAGAGCTATCCGCCACGGAATATGGTTTCGTCGACAATTAACCCGGAGTTCATAATCAGGGGAATGAATGAAAACTGTGCAATTATATTTCGGGTCGAAAGGACCTGAGGCTGCAGTTCGAAGTAGCGCAGTGGAGCTAACGATTGAGATCGAGGAAGGACCATTGCTAGCTTCACCCTGACTGCAGCGATGAGCGAGGATCCACCATCGATCCCAACAGCTTCCCTCCACTGCGCTTCCTTGAGCGCAACGGCTTACGCAACTGCATACGGCTTCAGGTCGTTTTGACCCGACTATGGCTTTTCTGGGTTTCGAACCGCTTTCAACTTTCCTGCTGTTCAACGTGCTAAGCGATTAACAAGCCAACTTTCGCCTTGCTCGACCAAAGATTGACGGTTTTTTTTAATTGTCAGGAGCATGGTGGAGGTAGCAGCGGTATTCAGAGCCTATAGAGTTGGCTTTTCTGTATTTCGAGGCCGCTTTCGACTCGCCTTGTCGAGGCCGTCTTTTCAGCGCACATTGCGCTGATGGAAGTTCATAAAGTCTCGTATGCTTAATTCATTGCATGGATAAAAGAACGACTACAGCGGTTACAACATAAGCCCAATGTACTTCACCGTTCAATGTAAAAAAATGGAGTGAGACAAGGGGCCGTGGCGGGCCCTTTTTGTTCAACTTTGCCGTGAATGATGTAATGCGAAGAACAGTTGAGCAGTGTCCTGGCGAAGTCGTTTTAGCATCGTCTGCGCGTCACTTGGTGGATCTCGAGTGCGCCAACGATGAAGATATATTCGCCTTAAAGAAGGAAGGACTTGCAACAGTTGTGAGCGTGAACAGGAAATAGCTGCAACGTATGGACTGCGATTCCGCCCTGAAAAGGATGTAGGTTTTCTCAAGATCCGCAACGGAATAAGCATTGACATACAACCTAATGAACTTGTGAATGACTTGTGCTATTTGGGTTGTGTATACTGAAGAACAACGGCAGCTAACGAAGAGGTTATTCAGCAAAAATGTGCTCAAGCTAGTTGTGCATTCGATTCTTAAAGCAATTGTCTGTAGTTGACCCCTATCGCCAACGAAGTTGAACTGTGAGCCAAAATCTCCGCAATTCATTCCATCATGATGTATGCATCGGAGACGCCGGCAGCCCCGTCAATGGTAATTTAGGAGCTCAATACATGGAAATAAAGCTGTTTAAACGGATGCTTCGCTACTTTTGGCCAATGTTGTGCAATAACAGACGAATTTACGTAATAGTGGATATGCTGCATCGGGGATGACAACAACAGAGCATCTACATCTTTTCTCGACCTTTAAAGATGCAGAAAACAGTATTCGGTTTTTTGGTCACATTATCAGGAGACCATCAGTTTGCCTTAACCAAATCGCTTTGAGAATGCTTCCAAAATCAAAATGAATAAGGTCTCTCAGTCATGAAGGAAGGTTCCGAACGGAATTAGCAAAAGAAGATCTAAGGGCACTTGGCGTTGATATTGAGGTCTATCGAGACGTAAGCTTCGTAAATTATAGGTAGCGACAGATGGGTAGTTCTATGCTCCAAATGAAGATCAAACAGGATGGGCTCAGATGTATAGTCTGTAACATCCGCCCGCCGAAAGGGAAGAAAATAGAGGGATGGGAGGAATAGAACTCGCAGCTTGCAAGTTGCAATGCTTTGGAACCTTGATCTTGTATTTCTTATTATATTTTTCTAAGAGCTTATCCTAATAGCGAGACCCACAGCGCACACCCAACGTTAAGTTTATCTTGTCTTCATGCTGGTTGCCGCTTGTTTCCTTTGGGTGACGGTATTACAGCTCAGCTGCTTATACTCCGTTTCAGTTTACGGTATCAATCAACCAAAGCTGCAAGAGGTTAAGTTATGAAAAACAAAACGCGAAACAATAACTCCACTAAGAACTGCTAAAGGTACCCAACTCATTTCCTACTCTCTCGTTCTTATAGTTGGGTTAAAAAGACATGAAGCACGAACAGTTGCGTTAGCGACTGTCCTCGATTATATACCTTGTATCCTTCACTTATACTTATATACCATTCACTCTCCCTACTAATCTTACCACTACATTTTCCTCTGAAATGTCCCAACATCGTTGCGACCTCACTACTTCTCCAGTTCATTTTGTATTTTTCACTTTTCGGGATATTCTACGATTACGAAACTTTGATGTAACGGCATCGGCTTATTTCCATTGACTCTCATAACTAATAACTTATGCAAACAGAGAAGTGGGAATTGAAGATCTTTTCCGTTGTCAGCCAAAAATGTATGTTTAGAGTATTGTGTACCAAGTGCAAACAGGATTACAATAACACGAATTAAAACCCTTCATTCTGAAAAGTACGCCTCTTTATTTTAAAACATGGAGGGACACGGTGAGCAATGATACTCGTCAAAATTAAAATACTAGCCTAAAGAGTAGAGAACAATTCGGGGAGCAAAGAAATGCACAGAAATTACGCCGAGCCGAACTATGCAGCGATGGTGAATGACAATGTTAAAGTACACCAAGAATGAAGCATTAGCTTCGTAAACAAATTAAAGCTGAAAACTTCTCACATCAACAAGGTGCGGAATGGTGTGAAATATACCTACCACCTTTGGTTGCATGATAGAACCATAGCATGACGGCATGCAAAGGAACTCATCCACCGTACTCGAGGGGTTAGATTTTCTTCATGTCCAAATAAGTTCTTTGCAGCTGCCAACTCGCAAGACGTTTAGAAACGTCCTAATATCCTCCCGTTGGTAACGAACTAATCATAAACAGTTAGGACAAACGTGAAGGCTTTCGTGAAGAAGTATATCACAGTCAAAGCAAAAAAGTCCTGCGCAAGACTTGCATGCAAAACCTTCCTCAGTCAAGGGACGTTCACATGCCATACATTCTCTGAAAACAAAGGACAATGTTGTCTCAAGACTACAATGAATCTTAAATTGACCACTAACCCTTCTGAGACAGGAGTAGGAACGAATGCAGGCAGAGGAAGCAAATGACGAAACGCACGAGCAAGCTGAGGTGCTGCAACAAGAGTAAGTCGACAGACGCGACATTCCGCTGGCAACGAGCAATGGCGTGCCCCACATTGTTCACATAGAAAACCACGAGTTGTCGACAGCGGGGAAGACATCGGATGGCTGCAAATGTAGGACAGGTTGCATACGGTTCATTCATTATATAAGAGACAATTACATCACTATATGCTCGTAGAAAATGCAGTCATATATATATAAATATATATATATATATATATATATATATATATATATATATATATATATATATATATATATATATATATATATATATATATATATATATATATATATATATATATAGCGGTAAGAGGTTCCGCTTCCTGCACGATCGATCGGAGGTTCGAATCCGCGCTAGTGCTCACCAAGCCTTTCATCCTTCCGGGGTGGATAAATTTTACCAGACTTGTCTGGGAGGATAAAAACACTGACTATACAATGACTTGCGGTGGCACATCGGCTAGCCACCGCAAGTCATTGTATAGTCAAGTTACACGTTCGTGAACCTCAAACGACTCTGAATTGAAGTGAACGTGGGGCGCATCCCAAGCAGTTTGATTAACGCCAGAAACTTTATCCTTTATATCTACTGTAGTGAAGCGGCTCTACCCACGCGCATACATAGAACCGTCGACTAGGAGCGCGGAAATTTTTGGAGTTGTGTCCATAGCTGCAGCAGGTAAAAACTAGAACGTAGTTAACAAGTATCACCGTGGAAACGCAACACACTTTTTCAAATCCACTAGTAGAAGGTCAGAAGCATCAAACACATCAATTCGAATGACGAAGCAAATCTTTACACCTATGGAATACGAAATGAAACCGAGTAAAGCGGATTTCATTAGCCTTGCGAGTGCAAAAAGATCCTCTATCTCGTAATTTCATCTTTAATCCACTTTACGCAGTTGCAAGCAATCAGTCTTGTAGGTTCAAAGACATGGATCGTCGGTATATTAGTCAGTCTGCTACTCCTGATCCGTTTTCCATATCCGTAATGAGTGCTTCGCGTTTCTGTTGTGACACCTTCCAAATACGTCTCGGAACCTGCGTATTGCAGCTACCTCAGCTCCATCTGAGATCATTAAACTGAACGTGATCTGCCATTGGAATTCGCTAATGCTGGGTTTTTTAAAATAAAAATTCCCGCATCCGCTTCATGACTACTACATCGCTTTAGGTACTAATTTTACCCATAAATTTGATACAGTGGTACCAATTCAATGAGTTGGGCATACGTAACAAGAAGATTCCTAAATAGCACTGAGAATTCGCGACTTCATAATTTGATGGATCAGCTAGACAGAGAAGGGAACGAAAAACGCCTTACCATACACAGAATGAACGTTCTTTAATGCTGACATGAGGAGGAAAAGCAACGCGAATAGCATTGCACTCTGCAGCCTTCGTAGACGGAGGAGGAGCAGTGTGCTGGTATAGCAACATCTCCATATGATCTGTATCAAGCACTATGTCATACCGTCCTAGAAATAAAAATATTTAGAAAGGAATACGACTTGTAGTAAGAAACAAAATACCATTTGTAATTTTTGCCAACTGCTTGCATACGAAAAGCTCTGCGCTAAGGCCAATCACCGAACATCTGATATTGTGCCCTCTTAAGATCTGAAATAAAGAATTTCTTCTCAGATACCTTGACCCCGATCCGCAATAATATCAGAGTACCTCAAAAGTGGAGAATATATTCCCGGGGTCTACTGTGGATAAACTTGCCATTATCACAATAATCTCTCGAGAGACGTGACCAGGTAAGCTTCTGAAACAATAGTCTTAAGGAAAATCATTTCACGAGAAAAATGACCAATTAGATTTTCTGGATGTTACACTGTATGGGTAGAAAAATAAAATTAAAAAAAAGATATCTGCAGATAAGATCGGAGGGTTAGTACGTATAACACAACGTTTGCATAAATAAAAAAAATCCCAAATGGTTCATAAAATGACATTGTTTTATCAATTCGACAACTTCCTAGAAAAGAAGAATTTGCCATACTCAGCTTTCCGAACGTGGAAATTTTGCCTTTGCACTATTAGATGTGAAATCCAGAACAATCTCAACATCCCCGGAGTTTCCCATTCTATCCCTTCACCTGAAGAATTCCATCGTTGGGTAAAGTGTAGATGGGTGAGTGAGGTGGGTAGTGAGGGCCACTCAGACGCGCCCTTAGTTCTGAAAGGAAATATCTAAATCAATCCAAGCCCTAAGTACTAAGCATTAGTCCTAGATTATATATGATATGTAAGCTAAATTACTAAGAGAAAAAATAAGGTAGAGCGTCCAATAATAAGAGCGCGGTTAGGTGGTCCTCTCTCCCAACTACATTTTTCCCATCTTTTTTCAGTTTTTTTTTTCTGACATCCACTCATACAGCTGCTGCATTTCCAGATCGAAATGCTGTGCGAGCCGAAATCGTATAGACTCTACGTTTTCCTGCCTGTCGGCGGCATCATGACTTGCGTGGATTGCACACACACCACCTTCTGTTCATTGTATTGCTTTTACTTCTTTTTTCAAAGCATAAAGTGTCCAAGACAATTTCATTTCTGTTTATACCTGACATGAGGGTGAAAGAACCACTTCTTTTCGTTATTTTCACACAAAAAAAAGAAGGAAATGATATCGTAACACTTACTTCAAATTTGTTAATGCAAGCTGCAGAGCATTCTGTAGCGAGAAATCCCCGCTACAGATGGCTTCATTGATCGAATTAATGCTATCTTTTAAGGCGCGAATATTGCCTGAAATGCAAGAACTTTTCCGAGGAACGTCATAAATGGTGAAAAGTGACCATGAAAAGAAGCATACCTGTATGGCTGACAAAACGTTCGGCTTTCTTGTCCTTAACCAAAATAAGTCCGACCTGTGCAATAGGATTTTGTTCGAAAAATCTATCCAGGAAATTGCTCACTATCTAAGAATAGGATAAAGTAGCATCGCGTGAAAATAGGCTACAAGCGACACCATGAACGAATGCAAGTTTGAGTAGCTATTCATACCTTCGCAGTCACGAAGAATCGAGAAGGTGGCATCACCTTACTAGTCATAGATCGAGAACAGTCAATACAAACATAGACATACCGCATCTGAATGCCCGCTGACTCCATTTGTATAAACAACTTATTTGTGGCTAAACCACCCACAAACCCACAATGCCCAGCCTTATTTTCGTAGGCTTTTCAAGTGTCCGTTGTTTTTTCCGCGCATCAGCGACGAGCTTGGCGATAGACTTCTCAATCGAGCCGCCTTCATCTTCTTCCAAAACTTCGCGGATGTTCAAGCCTACGAAATCATGTGTTTAGGAGCACAAAACATCTAGTGATATCCAACGCCGACCAACCGTCAGCGTATCCAGCCTCCCACGTATACCCCTTCTGGTCATCGTCCTCTGTAGTCATCCTGAAAAAAAAACTTGCAGAGGAATAAAAATAAATCTTGACCAAAGGAAAAAGCAAGCATAAACGCACGGCTCCATTTCGTAACGGAACCTTTAACGAAACCGGCGTGCACACACTAAGCTAGACTGAAAAATTATCGTCTCAATTGGTTTTCTCTATTCTATTTAACACGCTAAACCTTACTGCACCACTGCACCAACACAACACAGAATCATGCAGGGGAAGGCTACCCACCATCAGATAGTGGTCATCGCAATTTAATTGGACGTCACCAACGCATGGTCCGTAACATATTTTCCTACGCCTGTTTTTTCTTCCTTTTTCTTGTTTTCGCACAAAGTACTTAAGGACTTTTGTTGTTCCGAAGCTGTTGTTCTCATTTCTCTAAGAGGGTAAGAAGCACTTCATCTTCGTGAATGTAAGCGTGCTGTGTGTGTAAGCTGTCTCTGTCCTGAGGGTTGCCTTCACCATTTCAGTTTACTTCATTAACTCCACAATTTTTTTAATATGTTGTTCAAGATGTTGTGCAGGCGTCTCGGTGGACTTGTGTTCAGGACAACTGCTTTGAATTCGTCTTTCTTCGGAGCAACATATGCAAGGTACGTCTCCATGTCCTCAGTACTAGTACACATTCAGTCAAACTAAAATTAGAATTGCATCACTTTTCTTTTACTTCCCCTCAGTACTTTTCTTTCAGTACTTTTCTTCAGTAACTTTTCATTCGGGAATGATCAATTATCAAATATCTCTTTTTTTTCATTTTACATCACCCGTAAAAGATCCCTGAGTTAGGACCCTTCTAGATAACTAGAGTTCTTCCGTCACCTTTTTCTTATTTTCCACTTTGTCCATCGTATTGCCTACAGTAACTTTTGTCAAAACAGAGAAATGGAAAATAAAGCCTCTCGATCGGATTCCTTTATTCGTACTTCTCCGAACAGTTTCGTTTGCCCTTTGCAGGCCTGTTCTCAGATTTCGACCACCATCATTGGCTACTGTTTCGTACAATTCTACATCAGCTAACAATGCAGAAAATGACGGAGGTGGTACAAAGTTTAACCTAAAGAGGCGAGATGGGAAGCGACTTACCGGTAAGAGCAGACTTACTAGTTTTTCTTTCCCTGGAGTCACTCACTTGAGTAACAGTCCAGTTGCCCAACTAGAGTTCTGATGCCATTTCCTAGTTACCAAAAGTAGTTTGTAGAACTATCTCTGTTTATGCCCTCTTTGTTTAGCTTGTTTTGCTGTAATCAGAGAATCTAACGGAAGAATGTGAAGAGCAGTAGTCCAATATCCGAAAACGAATATCGCGATCCTTACCTTCTTTCTTTCACATCTAGGACAATCTTTTCCAGCTACAGAGTTTGTTAATAGATATTCTTTGTTCTTTTTCGCGCCTACTGATGCCTTTCTATGTGTAGTTATATGAAAAGCTTCGAAAGCATGGAAAAGTCTTTACCATTTCTAATCTAGGCAATCAAAGTTGAGACGAGGGCCCAGCCAAAATACCGTTGCTCCTGTTGCCTTTTTGAATGTGAATCGAGTCCATATTTGTGCTCTGCGATCACAAAAGAACATTCTTTTATTTGTTGTTTCTCGAAATACAGATCCATATCTGTTGTGTTGATAGAGCTCATAGTCATGCAGTGTAAGACATATGGTAGAAGCGGTCTGAAAGTGTTTGGATCTTTTCTGAGGTCCTTCTATAGTGTCCTATTCACGACTTTTTGCACAAATAAGCCGCTTTTCGGTTTTTTTTTCTATAAAAGGCTAATTGCTAGCAGACATATTGCTAGAGTTTACTCCTTCAGAAAAGAATAAGATGCAGATCATCTGTCGAGCGAACCGAAGCGAATAGACAATTCTTTCATGCAGTAAAAACCCAGGAATGTCGGAATATTTGAGAGCAAAGATTCTCTCAAATGTCTCATCTAGAAGTTCTTGATATTGCATTCGAAAACAAAATTAAAGAGCCCAAATCGTTGCGCATACCTGAATAGCCATACTGCCGTGATAGTAGCACCGTGTAACACAATCGGTCCGCTAATATTAGTTAGGATGCGACCCGCATACGATCCTGTATATGAAAACCTACAAATGTATTAATACGGATGTTTACGGCTATGCAGTCCAACTTTCTGTTCACTTTTGGAGCTTAACTGTGTATCTAATGATCTAGGTGTAGGTATTAGCCTTTTGTTTGAAGGAAATATGGGTATGACTCAACTGATTTCACTCTTTCCATCTATTTCTTCAAAATGAGCCTCTGAATTGCTTTTGTAATTTTGTGCTCTGGGGAAATTTTCGTGACTGGGATCTACCCACCGATAGGTAAAGACTGCAATGTGGTAAGCGTCGACATAGAAATTTGCTACTCTCCCTCAAATCTAGGGAGTGCTTTTGCTGTATGAATTTGCGGGATTTTTCGGCAGGGGCTGAAGGGATAGTTGGGGATGGATGCATTGCACGTTCCCACTTTTACAGTTGTAAACTTTTTTTCTGGGCTTTCTGTTTCAGCTGTAAACTTTCTGGGCCGCTGCCCATTGGAAAGAAGCTCGGGAACTTCTCTAAACGCTACGTGTAAATTCGCACACAACATTGGATAATTACTTTCGGGTGTAATCTTACTAATATTTTCCTTGAGAATTGACAGCGAAAGCCAACAGGAAGCCAACGCTAATGGTAAATTCTACACCTTTGTGTATAAAGGATAAGGATGGAGGTTACGAACGTGTAACTGGCCTACACAATGGCTTGCGGTGGCAAGCAGATGTGTCAAGTCAGTGTTTTTATCTTCCCAGACAAGTCTGGTACCAATTTGTAGACCTCGGGGGATGAAGGGCTCGGTGAGCACTAGGGCGGATGCGGATTCGAACCTCGATCGATCGTGCAGGTAGCGGAACCTCTAACCGCTACACTTCACCCACCCCAACTTTGTGTATGGTTAGATTAAATGAAGGGCTAGGCTTAGGTGAACTGCTATGTGTTAGAAAAGCATGCGTTTTTGTTAGAAAAACATTTTTTTTTATTAGAATGGTCTTGCTGCAACATTGGGCTTACAAGTGTACATGAACGCTACGGTTCTGTCATTGCCTGGTATTAATTTTACCGTATATCTAGTATATCTAGTTTCTTTTTTTATTCTTCGTTGTACATAGTTTTTCTTTCAGTTATTACATCCCTAAAATTGATTAAAATAATTTCCTTAAATTAAGATTTAATTACTACTTTTTACATAGATTTAATCATAGCAAAAGCTTGGCTTTCAAAGGGAGCATGTTGCAAAATTGACAATATTAGGGTCTCTTTGGGACAATCTAGAGTTGTAGATTACGAGTATGAGTTTGAACACCAATTCCTACTCGTCCTGAAAAACTTGGGAAACGACTTTATTCCTACGAAGTTCGTTAAAGTGCTTTACCTTTGCACACGCGCCGCGTCCACAAGCGAGCTGTCGGAGATCGATGTGGTCTCCTTAGTAGTGGTCTTACTAAAACTAATTAATAATAATAATAATATGCTGTTAAAGGGACCGGACCGTGTAGAAGGGTAGCGCTTTCTGACGAACCTCGTGTGAAATAAGGAAGTTTTCACGTCGTTTTTCATGACGACTGGGTGGGATTGAACGCGGCCACGCTCATACTCATAATCTACAACCCGAGCTCTATATTGGCTTACAGAGATCCCATCATCGCCAATTTTGTGGTATGCTACCTTTAAATATCTTAAATATTGCTTCTTCTGACAGGTGCTGAATTCTTCGATGTAGTCAAGGAAGTCGCATCGAAAGAAGGCAAGGAAGACTTTGCAGTCCCAATTCCTGCCTTCGAAGCGTTATTAGCCGAGTATGATGCACTACTCAATGAGGGGTTGGACTGGAAGGTATCGTGAGTGTTTCCATTCATGTGACTGTTTATAAAAAATTCATTGCTGGATGATTGAATTATGTGCCACTCACCGTCGACCATCGATCGATTTCATCTGACCATGTGAAAGCTGTACGCAGTACTGTAAACACATTGGCAACTTGATTTATAGTATTAATATTGCTTCGGTTACTTTTCTGAATTTATATAACATCGGCAAATTTAGCGAAGTTCGATACGTTCCTGTTCTGCTTCAACTCGCCATACCGTACAATATTCTTTTACGAACCTTAGTCTTCATATATCTTCTATTACTGATTCTCAGTTTTCCACCGTTTTTGATTTTCAACTTATCACCATGTTTTATCTGAATGAAGCGATTTTTAAGGACAAATATCAGAGATCGTTAGCTGAGACAGAAAATGTTCGGAAACGTGGTTTCAAGCAGACAGAGGAAGCCAAAGTTTTCGCAATTCAAGGTTTCTGCAAGGATCTGTTAGAGGTTGTCCTTATGTTTATTCTTATTTGAGTTGGTGAAGGAATAAACGTGTTCTCAGGTTGCCGATGTTCTTGATCTTGCTGTGGATTCTGTAAAGGAAGAACAACTGAAGAGCGCGGACAAAACTCTTTCTGATCTTCATCAAGGGATAGTTATGACAAGGACGGTTTTACTCAATACTTTCAAGAAACATGGATTAAATCCAGTGAATCCAATCGGCGAAAAATTCGATCCTAATTTGCACGAAGCCGTATTTCAAGTTCCACCTGGACCGGTACGTTTCTCAATATCAATTTCATGGTTGTCTAATTCTTCATAGCTAGCAAAAAAAACATTAGGATGCAAAAGCCGAGCCTGGACATATAATGCACGTCTCGAAAATTGGATACTCCTTGAAAGATCGACCAGTACGCGCAGCGCAAGTCGGAGTGGTTACGGAAAGCTGAAATAGAACTGCAAAAGTCGTTTCATAGCCTATATCAGTCCGTGGTTGTGTTTATTTTGGTGTTGCTAGCTTTCCGAAGTGTACCAGATCTTTTCTGAGCTTTTTTGAAAGAGGTAAATTTTCTCTCGTAAACAGATTACAAGTCTTTGTTTGATATCCTCACTTTCATAGTTTGAGTTAGTACGACTTCCAGTGCAAGTTTCTCTATTTCAATGTTTATTGCTCAATGATCAGTATGACATCTAGTGCTTGTCTTATTTTTGTTTTCGTCAGCGAGTTATCGAACGAGATTTTTGTTGTTGATCCGTGTGTTCATGTCTAGTTGAGTCCAATTCACCTTCCGAAGGTGTTTTTTCATTTAGGAGTCAATATTTCAAGTTATTGTTAATTTCGTTGTTTTT
Organism: Necator americanus; assembly: GCF_031761385.1. NCBI lineage: Eukaryota > Metazoa > Nematoda > Chromadorea > Rhabditida > Ancylostomatidae > Necator > Necator americanus. Next base: position 15,622,586 of record NC_087373.1, on the reverse strand, counting down.
GAATTAAAACGTTTTTTTCACATTCTAGTCGAGTTGTGGCCGGAAGATCACTATCGGTGTTCATGTTTTTTCCCGCTTTACATTCCAGCAGTTTCAGATTGAAATAAGCCTGTATTGTATTTTTTTTTTTTGAAAAATATTTCAGCCCATTTCTTGTTCTGCTGGGATTACGTCTAGACAATGGGCGACATTAACATGAATGCGACGTATACCGTCATGCCTTCCGATAGCGAAGTACCGAATGAAATTAGAAAAGTGCTCGATGAGGATCCGTTGCGTTGTGTCAGCAGGTTTTGTGTTATGTTGTGTTGTTACGCACTTGATTGTTACTACATATTGATTCCACAATTTATATCAATTCAGCAAACGTTCTGTTAACGTTGACGAATGGATTTCTATTGCTAGAGAATGCAAGTATCTCCCTGAAGAGGATATGATCTCCCTTTGCACCTGGTACGTTATTCTCCCGGAAGTAGCGAAAAAAGGCGTTCACATTCAGCCTTATTGCTCGGCTTCTACGTGAACCAAACGTGGTGCCGGTGGAAACTCCTGTTACAATATGTGGTGATATTCATGGGCAGTTCTATGACCTACTTGAACTGTTTCGAACAGGTTTGGTCGCTTGTTGCTTTTGATAAGAAAAGTTTCTTCATTCATCATGGCAGAAAAGAACTTTCGAGATTATTACCTCTCGAATATGATTGAATATACTATTATGCTAAAGGAATCAGTACACGCGTCTTTTATTTATTCATTTCAGTTTTAATATGCTAGTAGTCTCTTTCCAGTTTAAAGAGCTCTCATGTTTCTACTGCAGTTAAGCGCTTGATTCCATTAACGTTAGCTGTTTTCCTTGGTGCACTTTCTCCTTCAAGATTTTTTTCTACCATTACCTAGTAGCTCTAGCTAATATGCTTTATTTAAAATGCAGCGGTAAAATCAGGCAGAAGAAAATCTAGTCAGAGAAGGAACTACACAAATGAGCTAAAGAGTAGATCATGGGAAACACTGGAGCAAATAGAATAAGTGCAATAACTTTGAGAATCTTGAAAATAAGGATGACGAATCAACAGCGGCAAATTTGTCCATTAGTTTCATTAGCATTAGTTGAGAAAGAGTGAAAAGCAAGAATACAGATGTGCAGTAGATCAGTGTGTTATGAAGTCATTTAACATTGAATCACTTAATTGAGATGTCTAGTTTTCTCTCTGTCATATTTTAGATTTTTTTTCTTTTGCAAATTTCGTCTTGTTAAAGGAGGCGAAGTACCCCATACAAAGTATGTGTTTATGGGAGATTATGTGGATCGTGGATACTACAGCTTGGAAACGGCAACTCTTCTGTTCGCCTTGTTGTTAAAGTAGGTCCCACTGTTGATTTTAACAACCAGTTTTTAACCATCCATTTTCTTTTATAGTATTCTTATATGTTATCTGTTGAAGAGTGTCTCTATTTTCACAAAATATGAAAGGTCCTCTTAGTATTGTGTTCATTTTTCACTTCACTTCCCTCCATCATTCCGCATTCCTTGATATGGGTCAGAAGGAAAACGAGAAGTCAAGAACAGTGCGCAATGTTCCCTCTGTTCTGTTGTCGCTTTCCGTTCCTCGCAGCGAATTCTTTTTCTGCTTAGAAGGCATTAGTTCCTTTATCATCTGTCGAAACTGTGTGAGTCGTCTGTTGAGTTTCACCACTTCTGGATTGAATGAAGTCTGAACGGGCATCGGAGCGACAATGAAGTGGTTGCGATAATTCATTGTTTGAAAAAGTGGAGTCTGTCACTGTTTATTTAGTAAAACAGCTATACAAACAAATTATGACATGGAGCACCAAGCTATGACCGATGACGTCCTTTTCCTTCCCTTAATCAGTCAATAAAATTACTTTCCACACAACTTCCTAGGTATCCTGATCGCATGACGCTTCTTCGTGGCAATCATGAATCTCGTAAGATTTCCTCCGTTTATGGTTTCTACGATGAATGCCTTCAAAAGTATGGCCACTCTTTGGTCTACAGATGGTGTTGTAAGGTAAGTAATCGATTCCACATATAAGCGACGTCGAAAAAATCCAATAGTGATAAGAGGTGAAATGAATACATGAGAAAGGTTCATAGTGGAATTACATTTATGATTGATAGAGTTAGCACCTTTGAAGAGAAAGGAGCAATGGAGGTAATGATCGGCTACTATAAAGTAAATATAAGAAAATATCGGAACGATAGTCTCAAGTTTACTGATTAATAAGAATGTCATTAGAGTTGCTCGAGTCAAAAGTTTGTGTTTGCTGATATTGACTATGGTTTTTGCACGTCAAAATCTAATTTAATGAAATGAAGATGTATTTTTATGTGAATATGAATAATAAAACTTAAAATATGATATGTTTTAGAGTTAATACAAGATATATGCATGAATATGCTCCCCTTTCATGTATTTTGTTAGACAGTTATCATAGATGTTTTCTTACTGGGCTTCTGTATTTTATAATTATGACACGCTAGTTACTGAATAATAGGATACTTTTGGATGGAGCAGGCTGCTGCAGATCGATTTCCTTCCAAAAAAAGTTTGTTTATGCAGGTATTCGATGTTTTGCCCGTGGGTGCGCTTGTCGATGATTCGATACTGTGTGTACATGGCGGCCTATCACCAGAAGTGAAATCGATTGACAAAATGTTGAGCCTAAATCGGGCCGTGGAGCTCCCGACAAAAGTGAACGAATTTCGCTGCACGAATTAACATTTTCTGTTGTTAATGATTGCTTATAGGGCCCATTATGCGATTTAATGTGGTCTGATCCAGAAGAAGGAGAGGAGGGGTGGATTGTGAGTCAGCGAGGCGCTGGATGGGTGAGCAAATCATTCTATGCCATACTAGGCTTACCTCTCATTGTGTATTCGCACACACTACTGTTAGATATTCGGTGGCGGCGTTGCGAAGAGCTTCCTGCACACAAACGGGCTTGAGCTTATATGCCGATCTCATCAGCTAGTTGACGAAGGATTCCGATACCTGTTCAATGAGCAGTTGTGTACTGTTTGGTCTGGTAGGTCCCAGCAATCTAAGTACAATACTTTGTGTTAGCATCAAATGAACGTCAGAACGTTGCTGCTGGTATATGCGCGTAAAAATTAATCTTTCGAGCATGTGTTGTTCAAACAGTGTTTAATTGGGTCCAAAAAATATGTAAACACAATTCTTTGCATCGGTGTATTTGTATATGAAAACACTAATTTAATCATACAATGATGGATCGATTGGTTCGCAAAATTTGTTCATAGCTGATATGAATATATTTTCCCCGTCCCTCTCCAGCTGAATGGATTTTCAGCGTTGCGGCAATGGTACAATGATTATGTGTGTTAATCACGTATAAATTGTGTATGAAGCGCAAGGACTGCGACTATGCTATGAAATCCTTTTTTTTTTGTCGCTAGAAAAATCATACCACCAACCCTTCTCTATAGCCCGACGATAAACGCATTTTGAATTTTATCCTGCCTGTAAGCGACATAACGTGATTCCAGTGTATTGATGTTTAATTCAGCGCCCAATTATTGCTATCGATGTGGGAATGTAGCTGCCGTACTGTCGATCGCTGAGGATGGCGCCAGAGATGTGAAATACTTCACGGCAGTACCACAGGACCGCAGAGAAATTCCTGACAAGGTTGTAACCCCCTACTTTATGTAGTGATTTCCTCAAAAGATTTGTTGCCAGTTATCTGAAGATGTCACTAGATCCTCAGCCAATTCCGCTGATTTTTCACTTATGTCGGGTTTTCGTCGTTGTACCTATGTATTTCTTATATAATAATCTAATAATATATGTGTACTTATTAGTTATGTACTGCATAACAATAAAACATCCACCCTCAAAAATTTATTGTGCCGAATAGAAATTTATACGAAAGTGGATTTCAAATCTAGCGAATCACATTCGTAACTAGACTAGCCGGTTTGTGAGAAGAATGAGTTGTTTAGTTACCAATCTGAGGAAATAGGCAATAATACAGCAAAACTGTTTTTAAAGAAAAAGCAGGAAAGATTACTAGCAGGAAAAACAGAGAAAATGCAACTAATCATAACCGATATGCGATCAATTGCATCGTGACAGAGGATCAAACCAGTATGCATTACAGAAACGATAGTTGTGTCCCTTTTGCTACTGCAGAAAAGAAAAAAGGCATCACGGAAGACGGCATTATATTTACAGTGTGTGTACAAGGCGAATATGTCTGGGAAGGACGCTCTGAAGTTTTAAGTCACGAAGATGCAATAACTGGTGATTACATAACTCCAGGCGGAGGAGGTTGATTGTCCTGAAATATAGAATATTTGCTAAGCACTCATAACGCTCAGTAATCATCAAATAAACAATTGATAAATAGTTTATAAGTAACTAATCAAAGAGAAAAAATATTGCAGGAAAATCGAGACCCAGCGGAATGAAAGATATAAAACACAGCAGCAAGCATTCCCATGTTCAGTTTTTTTTTTCAGGTCCAGAACAAAACAAAAAGTTTTGCATCAATAAATTCACAACTTTAACTAGTATCAAGAAGATTTATCACAAACAAATAATACCTATTATTTTCGCTTAGGTTATACAGTCGAGGGACAAATTTTGGTACTTACCGAAGTCATTGGTTGAATAGAACCGTGTTCACAGTTTTTTCCACTATGTACTGTGGGTGAGGAAATGGAGACCTCAAATTCTCTCCCTTATCTCCACTTTTTGACATTATTCGGTAAATAACTAGAAGGGTACATGCGAAAACCAACAACACCGTCCATGAATTCTACTCTGATTTCAGATTGTATCTGCCTTTTTTCCAGTTCCTTACTCACAAATCTATTTTTGAACTTCCAAACATAGTTGTCGGTATTCAAGCTTAAGTGAACGAGCCCGTGTACAACATCTCATGTATTTTCTCTGTATTTCTTGACAAACATATCCACTCCCTGTTCTTCCTGTCCTCCGCTTTCCCCTATCGAAAACTAAATGCAGTCATTCTGCAAATATACGTACCTGCGGATGTGAATATTAAGTCTTTCTACATTCCTGCCCGCAGATATAATAATGCGATCTGTGCTGTGATTCATGAACTCGTAGCCGGTCATAAACAGGTTAGCAGTCCTATTTTGGCATCATTGTTATCTGTATAGTGAGTAGTCTCTTTCAACAACAACGGTTTGAACCTTGATCTACTGTTTCTCAACGGCCCTAGTTACTCTAGTAGATTACAATAGTAGGGTGAAGAGACTGAAGCTTTGTCAGCATGGAATGTGAGTACGGATAATCAATGATGAGCAGTATGATAATCGATATTTAAGTTATTTGTAGAAGTTTCAAGCAACTGTATATGCTTCATATAACTGTGGTCTGCAGAAATCTTCCCTAACGTAACGTTGGACAAGCTGTGCAGAAAACTATTCCTTCATATTTGCATGCGAATGAGACACTTTGACCCACTCAACTGATCAAAAACTGCTTAAAGGAAGGATAACACGAATTCAACGCGGTAAGGGAATAGGAAATGCTATAGATGGGGTTGTAGATTGCAGGATCAGGGTGTTCCGCTCACCTCTTCCTAATCGTCTTAAAAAACCGCGCGGGGACCACTTTATTTTCTACGAGAAACGTTAGAACGTTCCTCTATGTATAAGTTCTGGCCCCCTCAGCAACCTATTCATTGGTTTCACCTGAATAGGCAGTCGAGAAGAACTCATCGGTTTTCGATCGCTGCGCAATTGGATGTACAAGGGTGACGCGTTGCAACCGAAAACGTCTTGAAACAAGGAGTCTTTCAGGCCGTTTTTTTACGTTTAGGGAGAAATGAGCGGAAGGACCCCTGATCCCACAATCTACAGCCCCATCTCTTCCTTTTCCGATGGTTTTCCTAACCACGTCAGATTCGTGGTATGGTGCCTAGGAGCGCCGTATTCCTTGCCGCAATTTTGTGCAGTCTAATTCTCCCTCCGTGCTATGTTCTATACATCAAGAAATAGATCAACAAATCTACACACCAACAATAGGGCAACCATCGATTTAGCTCATTCAGCAACGAAAGAAACGAAAAAGTACTACACTTACACGACGATCGTTACTAGGTCCAGGCTTGCCGAGTCCTTGCCCATTCGACCGCATCGAGTTCGGACGAAGAAAGAATAAAACTAAAGCCAAAAATCCCCACAACATTGTCCATAGCAAAATTGAATTTGTGGCGATTGCAGTAGGACCACCATCGGTTAAACACTCTGAATCCGTGCAATAGTCCTGAGTATCGCGAAGCTGAAGAATAGAGAGATTTGATCTCATGAGGCAAAGTTAAGTGGCAGCCAAAAGTTAAACAGTGAATGAATAAAATGAAATCTTTGGACAGCAACAAGATCATTTGACTCCTGTACGTTATTGTAAATCAAGAAGGGTTTTTTCCTGGTAACTTCCAAAATGTTTCAAGGTATCTCTTTTCTTGCTTTATATTCGCCATTTCCCTAGGGTCTTTGCTTTAAACGAGATCATTTCACTCAGGGAATTCTTCTGTGTTCAAGACAACAAAAGATGAATTGAGTCAATGCTGTTCGATAGGACGGAACCTAGCAAAAAGCAGATCCGATAGCGCAAGAGAGAAAAAAAAGTTGCACTACTGAAAGGCGAAAGCGAATCTATCAATCACTCCACACTAATCACTTAGTACAAAGTATTTAGTGGAATTATTTTAAGGGCGTGGAAGATTTTGAATGAAACAAAACAGAGCGAAGAAGAGTTGCCACGATGACTAGTTCATACATCTCCGCATTTAAACAGTAACTCGCAAAAACCTACAACGTCATTAGGTCGGTTTATCCATTCTACTTCATGTGTTAGAATAAGGACTTCATAAATGGTTTCTTTGATACTCTCACGGTTAACGTTAGACATTCCGTATTCATTCATGCATGAAGCTCTTCAGCTTAAAATAGTCGAATGAGCCACCTACATTGCGACTGAATCAGACTTAATACACATTAAACAATAACCGAAACATTTTGTACATTAGAGGCATAAACCCCCTAATGTAGTAACTACACCCACAGCATTGCGAACTACAGCGAAGAATGGTGCAGACAAGGCCTCCCCCTAGATTCTTACTGCTACTGAGCGCAGTCACTTACGCAACTGGACCGCGCTTCACGTCGTTTTGACCCTACTATAGCTTTGTTCCCCATCACAGCCTCTTGGTATCACTCTGATTGATGTTAAGAACGCTACACATTTTGCTACTTGCTCATGATAATACAAACTGAATTTTGCATACTTGATGAGTGGAGGCAAAAAATAATAATATGTGGAAAAGGAGAATGTGGCCTGAAACAATGTGGGAAAATGTAGCTGCTGTGGGATGGCACTCAGTGGTACCCTTACTTCTCGAGGCTCTAGCCTACATTTTTCTCTTAATAATTTTAGTTTTAATGTCATAGATGCTCTAAGACTAATGCTTAGACCTTAGAGCACCGATTGATTTAATCACTTATTTCGAGAAATAAAGGGGCCACTGAGCGCCCCCTCCCTCCCTCCCTCCCTAACTACATTTTACCCGAAACATTTTGTACTTTACTACGTTAAACGCCATTAGCATTGGTCGTTTTTGAGAGAAGCGAGCCGCATAGAATACAGTGTGTGAGCGTCCCGTTATCGATCGAAGATGTTAAAAATCTGAAAAGAAAAACTCACCAATGAGAGCAGTCGTCTCATGGCAGCCTCATGATTGAAAAGACATTCGCAAGGATCGTCACCCATTGTTGGAGGTGTTCTGGAAATGAGGAACACCGGTCGATGTTCAGTGGAGAGAGTGAATAATGTCAGTGTCGCACGAACGGCATCGTCCAATCGGCTACGTCCAAGTACACGTTGCATAAGGATTACGGTGGTGAGCAGGAGAGATAATCAAAACAAGCGTAATCGGATTTGAAATTTCAGTGCTAGTATAGATGTATGAGTGCATATTGCAAGGTAAGGTAATGTTAAGTGAGTACATGAAAAATAAAAGAAACCTCAGGAATAAGAAAGGTAGCACCACATGCTTCACATCCACTTAGATAAACCAAGAGTTACTAAAACCTTCCACTTCCAGAATTCCTTTGATGAGAATTACTTGTACTGAGAGCGGCACTCATATCACTGCTACTTTTACAAGGCTCAATTTATTGATCTGGGTGGAGAAAAAAGGCAGAATTACAGATTGGAGCACCTCGCTTTGATCGATCCTAGTCACACTCGGAATGTCGCAAATTTATTGTCTTTTCAAAATCACGGTTCTTTCCATCCATTTCGAAATACCACGAATAAATATAAAAATTAGTTGTACTGCGTCAATAAAAATGGAAGATACCTTTGCCTAATAAAAATGTACCGTCGAAGCAGACGCTACTAAAGGGTCGCCGTCCCATAAACGAGCGGTGCTTGTGGTAACTCAGATCACCCGTCTAACAACCGCGGCAGAGAATGGTTTGCTCGCAACTCATCTCTACTTAAAAATTAAACTATCAAAGAATTACTGCCTTGGTGTGTTAATTCAGCACACCAAGAATCTGGCGTTGTGAAGGAAACCGCAGGACAGGCTAGAGATAAGAGATAGTAGAGGTTTTATAGGTTGCAGGATCAAGGTTCCGCTCACTTCTCCCTCAAAAAACGGAGTGAAAGACTCCTTTTTTCACGACGATTTCAGTTGTAACGCGTCACCTCTGTACACGCGTCGCATCCAATCGCACCGCGGCGGTCGCAAGGCGGTGAGTTCTGGACTACCTATTCAACTGTAACCAATAAATAGGTTGCTGAGGGGACCAGAACGGATACATAGCGGAGCGTTCTAACGTCTCTCGTAGGAACCAAAACGGTTCCCATTTCCGTTTTCTAGAATAATTAGAAAGGGATGGGCGGAACCAAAGGATGCATGCAATCTGTGGGCCCATTAGAAAGATAACAATTACCTATCTGAAAGCATTAACTAGAACAAACAAAAATAACACAACGATACCGACAAGTTCCACTTGGAACACTATCAACATAGGTTAGTAACGATCGAATAGCAAATTTAAGGTGCTTAGTGTGTTTGCACAACTGGACTACGTGCGGAGTTGCGAATGTCATAATGAGTAGATAGCGACTGAATACGGCAGTAAGGCAGAGTTTACCTATTCAATTATTCTTCCACTTGACATCGCACTTTTTAACTTTACTGTAGGGTACCGCCAGACCCAAGCTTTTCTCTGTCCTGTAATGGGCAAAAGTGGACTGAAAGAGGTATAAAGTGGGTTTAAGAGTTCAGCGAATCTACGAGGAACGAAACAAAACTATGAGAAAACGAGTTCGAACGAGTGTTGATTGGACCAGCATAGTAGAGGTTTTCTGCTACAGCGCAAAGAAGTGGAGGTTAATCAATTTGCAGCAAAACGAGTTCGAGATTGTTTGAGTGGCACAGCGCTGTGACGAAAGGTTAAGCAAAGCGGGAACGAGGTTATTTAAGGTTCTGGATAATTTCAGATGCAGAGAGACGATACTCTACTCTACTCTTTCTGATTTTGGTATAGTTTGAGACGCATGTATGTTCAATGTTCAATGTTTTGAATAAGCTGATCGTTTCCAGCCCATCGCTACTATTCTAAACTGTGTATTAGTCTTATCACTGGATTAACTCACAAATGATTGATCATCTAACCTTCGTATTCAGACACCTCAACTTCTGAACTAACGGAAAGGGAAGAGCCTGGAGAGAAAATGGGTGCCGGAACGTCTCATTTCAAACTCTCCCAAAACTTCTCATCTTTCCAATCACTAGGACATCAACGGTTAAACAGACATATGGATCCTACGGGATAGTGACTGTCTCAGGGAAAGGACTTGAAAGTTCCGACTTGATTGCAAGGAAAAGAGTATCTAAGGGGTCTGATTGCCTTCAAGACACAGCGAAGGCGCAAAACGGCACTCGTACAATTGAAAATAAGCAAAACTGAGCAAGGACTAACCTAATGTAATTAATCCTCACATATTACTAGCTAACAACTATTAGCTAATCCTCACATCAAGTCAATTCTATCATCTACTTGTTTTCTGAAAATAACATAAGAAAACCTGTCATTACTTCGTCAGTTCTCCTCCAAAGATTCGATTGCCTCAGGTATCCCTGCACACGTCATTTGATCCATCTGCTACATCGAAGGAAGGTCGTTCTATTTGTACCTTTTTGTTCTGTAGTATTCCATTACGGTATCCACGGATAGCTACACTCATCCTTCTGCATATGTTGTTAGTAACTTTGGAGCGCATATCCATCAACTAGATATACACGTATGCACGTTTTGCCGCCTCTGCTGAACTCTGAGCGAAAGCTTCTTTTACGCACTGATACTGTCTCCAGACCGTTGAGATAATTGTTACATCGTACTTTGATATAGCTTCTACAACGGGCATTTGACACAACAGCTCATCCTTGCGCGTATGAGCTGGAATCACCAACACATGTTGCACAAAGGTATAAGTTGTCTGCAAATGTCCACGGCTGAAGTAGTGGATTCCAAATGTTGCAGTAAAACATCTTCTTCGGACCAAGTGCTAATTCTCAGCTGTCGGTGACAATCCACTATTTCTATTTTCCACTGTCATCAATCAATCAGATTTGCATCAATAACGCTCAGTGCTGCAAACACTACATTGCACGTATCTCAATGAGTTATCTTCACAGTTCTTATAATTGTCTTCTCTGCACAAAAAGACAGATAATTGTCCCTGAGAGGTCACAAGGGAGCGTTAAAACGTTAATGGTTCAGACGGGAATACGATCTGCTGATTTCTCTTTCTTTGTTTGCGACGGACGAACAACCTTGTTCTTGTCTAGTAATGCATTCGAAGAGTGTTTTGTGATGAATAGCCACTTCTGGTGTCATAATCGTTTTCAATTTCTCCACTTTCTTTGGTTACATTTGAAATTATGTGCATTTAGTTGTTCTATCCCAAGACTCTATTGGACACAATTTAACAGTAGCCTGGGTAAGGTCCTCACGAAAACCACTGTTTCACGTTTACGTTCCTCACAAAATTGTATGAGTTCCAAAGCAAAGTCTTATTTGGTTCGTTACAAGTGGTTTAGCTTCAAGGAATGATTGTAAATCTGATGACTAAGAATTCATTATTGAATGTATTTTATTGCGACTTATGGATATAAGAGGAACCCTTGATTACAACACTCACAGAATACAGAATCGTTCAAGGTTTATGAACGCATGTGAAGCCTACAATGATTGGCGGGGACCAGTCGATGTCTCATGTCATTGTTTTTATCCTCCAAGACAAGTCAGGTACCAGATTAAAGGCATCACTCCACGAATCTGTGGTGGTACGGATTTCAGGTGGAGTATTTGTATACGGGATAGTAGATTATGGAGAGGGGCGTGAATCCGTCCATTTCTTCCTAATTGTCGTAAAAAACGGCCCGGAAGATGCGGCGCGTGCACAAGGCTGTCGCTCCAATTGAACTTCTTGTAGAAAATAGTAAATAATAATTAGAACGCCCGAAGCCGTATCTTCCGGCCCTTTTTTTACGGCATTTAGGGAGAAATGGACGGAATCACCCCCCTCTCCATAATCTACAATCCCGTATACGAATACTCCACCAGAAATCCGTACCACCTCAAATTTGTGGGGTGATGTCTTTAACGATCCAAGGGATGAGAAGCTCGGTTGTCTCTGGGCAATTTCGCACCTCGATCGTGCAGTCACAGCGGAGCTAACCCTCTGTGGTCGACAAATTGGCACCAAATTTGTCGACCACAGAGTCTGAATTGAAGTGAACGTGGGGGCGCATCCCAAGCGGATTGATTAACGCCAGAAACTTTAACTTTAACTAACTTTAATATCCTTTAATCATTGTTTTGCATTGTTTTTTTTTTCGTTACATATGTAAGCGCAAACATGATGGGAACTTTGGGTAACGTAGATGTATCACTACTATTGAGAACCACAAACTTTGAATTCTACGGGAATATTTTTGAAAATCTCTAACTTTTCACTTCGCTTTAGTCTCCTCCTGCACTCAATGATCATCAATGAAAACATCAACCGATTAATATTATGACCACATGCATTATCTACCACTTCCTGGAAGAAGTGTCAGTGTTCCTTATGGTGTATTCTGCACATAAGAACGGAATAACAACATGTTGATAGTCGAATTTAAGCAACAGCCAAGATTGTTAACAAAATTTATTACGGCTAACGTTTCGGCGTTGTCGCCTTCGTCAGAGCTTGGAAAGTAAGAACATTTGCAATATATCCTCTCAAATGCCTCATCCAGAACAAGTCATCATCCCCTAGGATATTACATCCGGAAACAAAAACCAAAAAAGCCCAAATCGTTTTCGAACAGAATGTACGACCGCTTCTGTCTCACTCCAGACTGTGTAATATGCCCATTCGTGAAGGAAGGGGACTGCATGGTCTCTGGTGTAGTCTATCTAATTTCGTGCAAAACATGTGGGGACCAATACATTGGCGAAACAGGGCGCCCCCTTTGTATTCGCATTAAAGAACATCTAAGGGGGATGAAACAATCGAATGCAGCAACTCCCCTCGGAGTTCACCGCAGACAATGTCATGAAAACGTTCCTTTCTGCGTAGCTGTCACAATTCTATCGTACGAACCCGAAATTATAGCTCGCAGAACTTTAGAAGCGTTTTGGATAAATGCAAAAGGTCCAAAAATGAATAGAAAGGAAGAGTGCTTAGCCGTGACCAACGAGCTGGCTCTGTATCAAGAAATTTGCGGGTTTGATCTACGGGGTCATATGCGGGTCGCATCCTAATTAGTATCAGCGGAGCGATAGCACCACGCGGATATCCGCTAACATCACGGCAACGCGGCTACTAAGGTAGGCACAACGATTTGGGCTTTTTTGGTTTTTGTTTCCGGGTGTAATATCCTAGGGGATGATGACTTGTTCTGGATGAGGCATTTGAGAGGATATATTGCAAATGTTCTTACTTTCCAGGCTCTGACGAAGGCGACAACGCCGAAACGTTAGCCGTAATAAATTTTGTTAACAGTCTTGGCTGTTGCTTAAATTCGACTATCAACAAGTTGCAATCTCTATGCCAAGATTCAAGGAAACTTTCGCACTTCTGGAATAACAACATGCCATTGTTGCAAACAATTCCACACATAGGATTTGCTTAGCAAAGAACATACAACAGAAAACAGTGAATCCAAATGAACGAGGAACAAACAGACAAAAATTAAAAATTATAATTCGAGAAGCTGCAGTGTGAAGTATCAAACCAATTGTTCCGTCTAGAAGAATTATTACATCGAAAGTGATAGCGTTCTCAAGTCCAAGTACGATGAATCGTAATCGCGATCGATGAAGAGACACCTATGTTTCTGAAGCTCGTCCCATGCCATTCTTTTTTGTGAGTTGGGAGAACGTCTTTATCAAACAGCCACAGATAACAGTTCTAGTGTTATCAGCACACCTTAGAGCTGATGCACTTACACACCAAATCTTTCAAAAATGAAGAAAATCGGGATCTACCTAGAGGAGTTCAGAAATGTTCACTCTCAACAACTTTTAGAAGGATAAAATGTGATGTAGAGATTTACGTCAAAAAATTTGTGGTAAACACTTTTGGTGAATATATAATGCATTGTATTTCATAACGTGTTAGAGCGTACTAGGGGTTGAGACGTGGAAACTGCTTGGGGAGAGAAAAAACAGGTTTTGAGACCGTCAAAAGAGGCATCTCACCATGGAGTGCTAAAACTGGAAGCGAAAACCTCAACAACAGCGTACGAACAGCGCTGAACGAGTCTGATGAACCTAACGGCGACCTTTGGAAAGCGATGCAAGAGTTCCTCAGGACTTAGATAGGAACACAACAGGTTTAACTATTGGAAAGAGAAATCACAATGATGACTTTTACCAAAGGACACAGTATCACTTATTAAACGTAGACAAGAAAGATGGTTGAAATTAAAACAAAGGCTAAAGTAGAAAACCAAATAATCTGCAACAGAATTCGTAGAACTGAATTCGTGCAAAACTTCCATGTACTTCGACACAAATGGCTATATACTGATGTCGAAAATCTGTCTATACGACTTCAAAGGAAACAACAGTAACAACAGCAAGAAAGCGTGAATCGTGGATAATGCGTGAATAGTCCCCAACTTATGAGAAATTACTTCTACGAACTATAAATAAGATCCATAGAGTCGAATAAAACACTACACATCGTTTACAATTGTAACAAAACTTGACTTATTTTCTCTTTTCTTTTCAGATGCTATCGCTAAGGTTGTAATAATGAGGTTTTGATAAGCACCTGGCAATTCTTTATTCCATTCGTTAAAGAACACTCCTCATCCCCAACAGATTTCAACTTCAAAGATCCTTACAAAATTCCGACTCTTGCTCATTATGTTACAAATGGCCGAGTGTGGGATTTTCAAAGAAAAGAAAACCTGTTCTTGACGCATCTGCTAAGGGGACTGTCGGTGCAACGGATAGACTTCAAACATCACGACATGGCTCACACTTCGAAGTTGAACGAAAGGACAAGCAGCGCAGCGCAACACAGACCTTCAACACACAAACGGACGAGGTGCAACATGAAAACCCGTGACTTGCAGAGGAACCAGATGAAGCTACGAGAGTGCCGCTGTGCAATGCCAACTGCGAACCGTGGATTTATGGGATGCATCGATCGGAAAAGGGGTGGGGCCGAATCGAGTACACGTCGAGCAACGACCGCTTCGCGTGCCAGACGCGAACGCCTCGACCGCGAAGCGCGATATTTTAAATCGAGCTAGGTAGCCCGTTCTTTTTTGTTCTTGGTCGGATTTCTTTGGAATTATGTTGGTTTTCATTGTCTGTTGCATAGAAGTTCAAATTTGAGAAAGGCGAAGAAACTGTATCGAAGCGGTCTCGGTTTGCGTGGGATCCCATGATCGATTACATGCGACGGAGTCCGCTTCGAAAAAGTGTTCTTGCTGTTCTTCGTGATGACATCCTTTTGACATTGAGAGGGAATTTATGATTACTGCAAATGAGTTAGGATTCGGGATGCTACAGTGCTACTAATACCTTTTGGTTTGTAGTTAAAAAAAAGGCGGTCACGTACTAAGTTGCAATGTCTCCTTTTCTTCTGTAAGCAGGCCAATTACCCGTAAATCTTAACGTATAAAACGGCTTTTATTGTTGCGTATGATTGTAGCGGACGAATAGAAGGAGTCCCGCTACAGGTCTACAAAGACACAGCAATGGAGAGTAGCACGGAGATCCAGAGAGAGCACGGATCTGTCGGATCGGTGCCGATGGAGGCAGCGGTAACTGGTGTTTGATATCCAGAAAAAAGCGGATTCGCTACGACAGAACAAATCTCCTATCAAGGGTATGGTCCACCGTTATGTCCAGTTGAAAATTATGAGTAAGCAATGACACCATCGCCAATCACCTGTCGTACTAGAGTATTGCCTTCTATTCCTCGTCATCTCGTTAGCACTAGTTTCTCGTACCGTAGGGTGAGTGCGGACAAAGATTCGAAATCAGACGTCGTTTGTTTTTGACTTCGCTCTCTACATCGCAGCCGGATGGATTCGCCCAGTGCAGCGACACGAGACAATGTCGTATCCAAAACAGTATATTTCTAATCGTCTGGGAAGAAAATGCTTAGAAAATGGGAAAAAGTACATCCAACCATGATTAAGAAAACGCTAAGAATCGAAGCACTCGGGCGTCACCTGCGAAAACAACTATAGTCGGATCAAAATGACGTGAAGCTCTGTGCAGTTGCTTAAGCGGCTGCGCTCAAAGCGGAGCGGTGGAGCTAGCGGTGCGGATCGAGGTGGGACAATCACGAACTGCTGCGATGAGTGGTGCTAGCGTTGGTCCAGCGTCGATCCTAACTACTCCGTTTTCCTAACCTTCCATTACTCCCCTTCGAGCGCATCCGCTTACACAACTGCACCGAACTTCATGTCGTTTTGGCGGGACTACATTTCCAGCCGTGAGGCAACTATTATCCTGATGTGATTGTACCCAGAGCTATAATCCGTACTACTATAATGGATAGAGTATCATAGTCACTAGTCAGTGAGGAAGACGCGATATTGTTCAATTTCGGGAAGAGAGACACTGGCAATAGATGGTAACCTGACATGTTCTTGTTCCACGGCCTATAACCAGGTTTAACCCTGAACAGGCGGTCATTTCCACGCGAGAGACATAATTCATGGAAACACGCAGGAAATAGCTCAAGAGGATAGATGTACGACCGTGCACCGGCTAGAGACCAGTTGCAATCGTGGCGATCTTCTCATGCCGATCGATGGGCCGGTGGCGCATAGGCTTCAAAGAACCTTTTGCTTATTTTTTTAATGGTTGTTTTTCATTCCTTCTTCAAACTCGCAGTCGTGACAAAACAGTTATAATTGGTTAGCATCAGCTCGTTAATCGGCTGGAGTAAGTGCCACTGCGAGCGCGCAAGTAGATGAATGAATTGATGACGAGGTCTGGTACTAGAGCTAGGTCAAATTTGGTGACAGACACACCTTCAAAGTCTAGTTGAAGCACTCCATATGACACCTAAAAGCGGGTAATATTTCGGGATGGGGCGGGTGTAGCGCAGTCGGTAAGAGGTTCCGTTATCTGCATGATCGATAGGAGATTCGAATCCGCTATAGTGCCGCAAGCGCTTCATCTTTTCGGGGTCGATAAATTGGTACCAGACTTGTCTGGGAGGATAAAAACACCGGCTTGACACATCGGCTAGCCCCGCAAGTATAGGCTAGTTACCCGTTCGTAACCTCAACGGTTCTGAATTGAAGTGAACGTGGTGACGCATCCTAAGCGGATTGATCAATACCACACACTTTATCCTTTATTTCGGGATATTGTACTTCCGAACAATGGTGACTTGACAGCCGCGAGCACTTCTGTATTCATATCAAGCGAAAGAGAGTATGAAGGTTTTAACAGTTCAAGTGCTCCAACAAATTTGGGGAAATACAGTTAGACAACTTCTTTTTTTAGTGGTTGCCGATATGTGTCTTAACAGAATTCTTTTCACTTGAACTCATTCCACTTTTAGTACCTATGGATACGTTCTTCAGAAAACGTAGTGGAAAAAGGCGAGAAAGTGCTCAAAATCTACAAAACAGTAAGTTTATATTATATTTGGTCTCCTAAGACAATCTGTTTTGAAAAAAAGTGGGAGTGAAGAGCGATATACAGAAGTGTAAACGAGGGGTGGCTAATCATTTGGTTTGGATCTATTCTTGATCAGTTTGGAACTGTCCGGGTCCGCTCTTTCGGGGATCTAGACTATTCACGACTCCATCACTCACAATGATCGTTCCAGATCCTCCAGTTTAGCCTGAAACGTTGATTCCAACGGAATAGGGAACTAGAAAAGTGTGTTTTCAGAGAGCCCGCGGCAAGAACTGAAGGTCGAGGAGTGGCAAGAAACTGGACAAGCGGATTCGAGTAAAATCGTCATAGACCCCTTGTTGAAACCGAGTAAACGGAAACGGTATGCGAATGAGATCTTGTTTTATGTTTTATGTTTCCCCGAAGACTGAAGTACTCGATTTGTTTTTTCCCCCGACTTGTCATCTATTGAGATTAGTGCTAACTAATACATGCTGCAAAATTTGTGGAAGTAAACGTTCAAGTTTTCCTTGCAATTTCGTGCAGGTTGTTCCTTCAAATGTGGGGAAGGGTTTTGAGTTAAATTTACAAAAATATACGGGTAAAATGTAGTTGAGGGAGGGCACTCTGAAGCACCCAAATTGAACTGCTCTCCTATTGTATTTCGTGCGATTATTTGAGGCGATTCGATGCGGAACTTCCACTGTGACAGCACGGTACCTGCAATTAGAGCACGAAAAAGGTCATGGAGCACAATTGAGTAGCTGAGCGAGTCGGAGCCGTAAAACCTAAGCATAAGTCTTAGAGGATCCACGACATACAGGTTGAAGCTACTAAAAAAAGGAAGATGGAGCTGGAACTACTACTGTTTTAACTTTGCTAAATCTTCCAAACAAGGGGAAAATGTAGTTGTGGTTCGTGCCGTGCTTCACGTCGTTTCGACCCTACTATAGCTTTGTTCCCCATCACAGCCCCCTGATATCACTCTGATGGATGTTAAGAACACTATGAATTCTGCTACTTGCTCATGATAATGAAAAATGACTAAATTTCGCATACTTTATGACTGGAGGCAAAAAAAATAATGTGCGAAAAAAGGGAATGCGGACTGAAGCATGGGGAAAATGTAGCTGCCGGAGGAGGGCACTCATTGGCACCCTTACTTCTGGACGATCTGTCTTACTTTTTTTCTTAGTAACTTTAGCTTACTTGTCATAGATCCTCTAAAAATGAAAACTAAATGAGTCGGGGCCCTAAGACCTAATGCTTAGGTCTTAGGGCCCCGACTCATTTAGTTATTTTCTTCCAGAAATAAGGGCGCCACTGAATGGCCATCCCAACTACGTTTTACACTCAACGAGTTTACGAGAAATAAGTAACTAAGTCATACCATGTGTTACTTCCAAAGAAAAAAAAGAACCGAAAATGATTTCCATAGCAATCCACGATCATTAAGCATGCATGCAACAACTTTATCCACACATTTCCTATTTGTATTCGCAAGTTGGTGGCCCTAAAAAGGGCCGTTAGGTTAGCCTTCATGAAGGCTGTTCACATTCGTCTGCTACGCGGCTTTAACTGGACTTCCGCAGTTGGGCAAAGTCGTTCCTTCCACAGCAATCCACGATCAGCGAGCCATTTGCCGAATTCCTCCTTCGACTTCGATGCAAGTGTAATAATCTAATATTACATTACATTACATTAATAATCTGTCTCAAGTCACCAAGAGTCAGCAAGTTAAAGGCAGCCATTAAGCAATTGTAATGATTTAACGACGAGAACGGTCAACGTCTTCTATGGACGTCTTTGCACCTGTTGTGCTCCAATATCTTTTTTTTTTGCGCTCAGAATAAGAGTGTAGATACAGCACTGGGACAGTGGGAGTTCCCGCCACGAATCGCCTCAAATAATCGTACAGTAAGGAAGCAGTCCGATTTGGGCGCGTCAGAGTGCCCCCTCCCCCCTTCCCAACTACATTTTACCCAAAAATACAGCATCGGAAGTTCGGTGAATCTGCATCTTTTGTCAATAGCGTGGAGATATTTATTCGGTTGAAAAACCCACCAAAACCTGCCTTCTGTTTTTTTTTGCTGGGTTTAGTTGCTCCTCAGTAGGCAAGCTTTACCTATGGTGATTTTCTTTCAGCGAAAAGTTGGTAATTGACAACACACAATATGAGAAAATGCCAATGTGTGGTATTGAAGTGCGACTGCCGGTCGGTTTGAAACCGTATCCTACACAGAAACTTATGATGGTACGTATAATTACGGCGCTGACGAAGAGGCTGAACTTGCTAGCTGAAAGTCCCACGGGAAGTGGTATGTTATACAAATATGTTATAGATATTCCTCGTCAAGACTAGAATAATTTTTGTAGCGCCAGTGTTTTTTGAATCACAACTTCTTCCTATTATCTGCAGTATATTATTTGTACTGTACTATAGTTGTACTTTTTTCTTCAGGATTATTTACATGTATAGTTTGAACTAGTAAGTGTACAAACCCTTACTTTTCTCTTCAGTTTGGTTGTCAATTTTTCCCTTTTAAAAATATTAGGTAAGGATGGAGAGCATTTGACTGCGGACCCTGTTCAAAAATTTGAGAGAAGAAAATTGTGGAACTGCAGAGCGCTACCTCAGCGTTTTATCCTACGTTAACCCCTTTATCACATTTTTCGCGCTCTCAATTTCATGTTTTTTTTTCTTACCCTACGCTACCTTCAAGAAAATAGCCCATTATGGGCAAATTCTGCATTTAGTTGCCAAAATTCTGCTAAGTAAAAATTAGAATGTTGTTTGGATGGTGGAAATTTTTATATCACCACTATGCTTGTTATATTGCGGATCAAGGTTAAAAATGAAATGAAAAACGAAATTCTCATTATATCTATCACAGGGCAAGAAGGTGAGAAGCTTCTTGAGAGATACAAGGCCCATAATTTGTGTTTAGGAAAGACTCTGGCGCTTCTTGGATCTAGTTGCGCTTGGATTGAAGATTATAAGAAGAAACGGCAGGAGGCAAGTACGGCTTGCCCGGTCCACAGCAACAACGTAGGATCTGGTTCTTTATCAGGTACTCCTTTCCTACAAACATGAGGGACTTCCCGCTTCCTGTAGCTGAGTATTTCACAAAATACAATTTTTGCACTCACTGTCTATTACGCTTCGCATCGTATGGTTATCTTTTTTCGTGGGTGCAACAGCAGTTTAATAGAGTTTCATATGAATACAGACTCTAGTTTTATCTCAGTTGCTGATGCTGTTATCAAGTTTGCCAAGACGATAATCCTGACACATATCTGGCACCCAAGTTTTCTGAAATCGATATTGTGCTCGAGTGCAGTTGAAATTGCTTTTTACTGCGCACAATTGTCATGGTTTTTGAATTTTCTTTTAAAATAAAGAAAGGTAAAGTAAAAAGCCAGTTAAATCTACTATATTCCTATTGTCTGTTAAGTGACGTCAGTTGAAGACATACAAATCCTTTTATTATTGTGGCTATAAGCCAATACAGCCATTCTCGGGGTCATTCAGCATTCGTGCGTCTGCTGCACCAGAAGGTGTCCTAACCGTATGAAAGAGAATTCAGCGTCAGCATTTTCCCCGAGATTTTGCCTGAAGTGAGATCTCTGCTGGGCACAAAGCAGTATCTCCTGCATGGAGAAGGTCCGAGTCGAAAGTGCTGTGTCTAAAAAGTTAACACTTTTAGTCCCATCAGCGAAAAATATAACAGCTGGTTTTCAAAGATGGCAATGCTGTGTTCCGTTGCGGAAGTCTGTACGGGCAGAACCACAGAAGTTGTAGAGATTAAAACTGTATTAATCCGTAATTATAAAGACGAAAATGAGTCCAAGTTCTGTTTAAGGTTTTTTCCTACTCGGTTTTCCTACTTTCCTACCAGCGGTTCATTGCTGAAAACCACTATACGATTCAGTGAGATCCAGTAGATTACTGCACATGTTTAATTTTAGTTTTCTTCTTCCATTTTTCGGGTTTGGGAGCGTTTTCATTTTTGTTGCCGAAGAGGCGGAGCAACAAACAAGTCGTGACAATTAAGAGTGTTATTCTTCGATGTTGCTATTTAATCTTTACTTTCATTTCTGCAAGACACGGCAAAATGTGGTCGAAAATAATCCTTCTGGGCTTTATTTCTGTTTAATGAACTCTTCGAGGTTGGGTTACAACAGAGGCATATTCTTGTGTTTAGCGATAATATACAAAGTGCGAAAAGTTATTGTCTCTGATCCTAGTAGAATGCTTTCGTTTTCCTTGTGCATTAAACTGAGAGGTGGCTGTGAACGTTGAAGCTTCTCAATACTTTGTCATGCCCTTTAAATGATACAGTACATCTTTTTCATTGTTAAAGTTCCAGTCTCATGCGCAAACAATGAAATTTCCAGCGACACGAGGTTCTAAGGGTCCAGAAGTAGGTATCGAAAACATCAAGCAGGAAATAATGGATGAGGTATGGCTTCTTCTGCGGTATAACATTACAATATTTGCTTGTGAAATTTCTTCGACAGTTTTCTAGCCTTTGCCAGATACACCATACAAGTCTTCGCTACTGTGTGAGTCTTTTTCGTTGAGAAACGTTCTGAATACGACCAACGAAGCTTTCATCTAATAGCTTTTCAGATGACAACGAATTCTTTAACGATTTTTCTAGCAGTCCATCTGTGCAACCGAACATTGCAGTATGTTTTCATATTATCAGTTCATGTTCCTTAAAATGGGAAGTGAGAGAAGGGGAAGAACATAAGAAAAGTGGAAACTTACTAATTGGTCAATAGTTTCCTTTTTTCGGTTTCGTCTCCGGATAGATGGAAGATGGAAGGTAGCTATGAAGAATATAATGCATAATGTTAGAAATACTTTTAAAAAATATTTGTCAAAATTGGGAAAGAAGTAAAACGGGAACTGGATGGCAATTGATATGTTGACCGTACTGTGTGAGAAGAATTGTGATGGCAGACTTCAGATCGGGTAACCCAAGGGTATTGTTGACTTCTCGTTTTATTGTGCTTAACTATAATTGTTGAGCTTTTCACATAGGTTACTCTATACCTTTAGATACGTGATTCACCCAATTCCTCACCTTCTGAGAAAAATGGGCAGAAGGAGTGCTCATGCTTACCGTGAGTGCTACCGATCAGTTGGCTGTATTTGTATCTTTTCCAATTAATTCAGGAAAGTCCGAATATATTACGGGACCCGCACCCATAAGCAGATTGCACAAGTAGTTAAAGAATTCGCACGATTGCCTTATGGAGGCATAGTCACGTTTGGTTTTATTATCACCACTGTATATTTGTATCAGTGTTATCCTCTTGTTTTTTGGTCGTTTCTTCCAGTATTTAATTTCAGCCACACTATCTTGGCTAGTCGTGAGCAGTCGTGTATTAATGTAGCTGCCAGGGAATCAAGAGATGTTTCTGCTTACTGTAAGGAGCTTTTGTCGTCTGGAGGAGTAAGTGTTGGATAAGTCTACGGTGGGGTAGTTGATGTACTCTTCCGAGCGTGCACAAATGAATTGTTCTAGATGGGATGCCGTTTCAAAGATGCTATGAAGGGGCGGTACGAAAAACCTCAGTATCTAAGATTTGTTCTTCAACAAATGGTATGTTTGCATATTTTACCTCCATTAGCACTATTTCACTGTTTATTGTTCACTATTCACAGCAGTAAAATATCATTCCATCTTCGATTATTATCGTTTTTAGCTGAAAATACACATACAGTAGTTTTTAGTCTGGTTTTTGTTAGTTTTCTTATTTTCTATCCCTATTGAGTTTGGCTTTCGCTATAGGATTCCGTTGTTTTTGATATCGAAGAGCTTGTCGACTCTTTGTCATCGATGGGTTCTCCGATTTGCCCATACTTCTCCTCAACTCGATTACTTACTCAGGATGCCGATATTGTTTTCTGTCCTTTCAATTATTTAGTGGGCAAGTGCTAGAGTGTTTCCTTAGTATTTGATTTTCTTTCGACTTTCACAACGATTTTCTTCCCGATTTAGACCCAATTATCCGGAACTCCTCTGACGTACACCTAAAGAATAGTATAGTTATATTGGACGAAGCACACAACATCGAAGACAACTGTCGTGATGCTGCCAGTTTTACTTTCTATGAAAAGGAAATATCGGATGCTCTAGCAAATGTAAGAGAAAAAGGTAAATTTGTTGTGGTATTTTCTTACCACTTATATTAGTGATGTTTTTCCAGAGAACCTAGTGTTGCAGTTGATAGAGAAGTACTCTAGCGCAGCTGAGTTAATGGACGGCTTAGAGAAGGAAGCGACAAACATGTCTGTGGAAAGGTGCACTCGGGATTTGAAACGAATTACAGCGGTATTGATGATTTTTGACCATAAAGAGTGTAATTCCAAGCTGTTGAATTTAGCTGGCCCTTCTTGTAGACGACATGTTCAGATGGTTTCGAGATTCTGCACCTAAACTTCTAGAAAATGCTAAAAGTGACGGCTCTGGAAAACTTTCAAATACAGTGTAAGATGCATTTTTGCCCGTTGCGTCTGAAAGTAGCATAATACGTCTCCAGAAACCACGGCTATCTAGAGGTGGATTTGAGGCGATTCCATTTACACCCTGACGACTCACGCTATAAAGTTGTTGAGGCTAGTAATGATCGTCCACTTTCCCTCTTAAGATCTGTACTGTTCTTATTTTAGAGGATTTATTTAGGTTTCTTACAAAGATTTACTTGCAAGCTATCAAGAAGAGCAGGATAATCGACTTTTAGAGAACAAAATCAGCTCCACTGCTATAGTATGTATCGAGAAATGGCTTTATTTCATCGAGTTTTTCAGAGATGAGAACAAGAGAAGCATGTACAAGTGAGCTCTTTATCCTTTTCGAATATATTTGTGAGTAGCATTGATTAGCTGTACTGGCTGTCTTTTAACCACGGGGTGGACGACATGCGCACACACATATCAGACCCTTTGAGAAAGGATTGGTGCATAAAGTTGCTGGGTTTTGATTGTTTTGAACAGTTCAACTGCTAAGAAAAAGCAAAAAACAACATGCACTTCTAGTGACCAGATTTAAGTATAATTGAATCCATTAATAAAATAATCACATAGCAGTCTTTGGTGGTGTAATTAGTAACTGGGTAATTTTTTTTCTTGGTGACAATACTGGAATGTTCGAATCCTTACGAATACTGCATTATATTCTCAGAAATATATTGTTGTGTTTTATTCAGAAGAAGAACTCTTTTTCAGGCTAAATGTTAGCAGTGAAAAAGTGTATCAGTATAACGATCGTGGATCTTACATCCGAGGAGGCCCGCCTCGGGGAGCCCAGGCTGGCCCCAAAAACGTCAACTATAGTCAGGTAACTGGCGAGGATTCCGATGTCTGGCTATCATCAACCCTAGGACCACCTGCTCACGATCCCATCCGGTCCGGCTATCGTACTTCGTTTAGCTTGTGGTGCATGTCGCCCGAGCTTGTGAGTTTTTAAAGTCGTCACACCAAATTTTTTAAAATGAATTTTTCGATTTAGTCGTTTACGAATGCTTTCTCTGAATGTCGTTCCGTTATTCTTGCTTCTGGAACACTATGTCCTGTGGAGACGCTGAAGACGGAACTAGGCTTGAGATTCCACTCACAAGTTTGTCAAAGAGTATTTTGAATGAATTGACGTTCTTATAGGTTTCTTATTTAGATGGAGGGTGAGCAAGTCATTCCTTCTGAGCAGATTTTTGCGTCTGTGTTGCCAGTGGTTTGTTGACAGTTATTTAAAAACTAAGGAACCAGTTTTCCAAGTAAAAACCAAATTTAGGGTCCATCTGGCCATAGGCTTTGTGCAACGTATCGAAATGTTAGCGATGACAACAACCCATTCATATGTGAACTCGCATTAACTATACGGTTGGTTTTTCGTGCAACTTGCATTAATTCTTTACTGATTCATCTGGGCGACAACGGTTTCAGCACTGTCTGCCTGACCGTCCCAAAGGGAATTCTATGTTTCTTCCCTAGCTACCGTATGATGACGTTAGTCTATGAATACATGGAAGGCACTTCGATGTTGCGGCAAATTCAATATCGAAAAGTACTGAGGGTTTTTTTTTAAAGTAAAATTGATATGTCTATGACGACACATAGTTTAGGTCGTTGTGAAAGAACCTAGACGATCTTCAGAGTTGCCTATCGTCATGGAAGCATATGAGGATGCTATAAGGAACTCCACTCGCCATGGTCGTCACGTAGATGGTGCCTTGATGCTAGCAGTTTTCCGTGGAAAGGTTACGATATATGGCACTTATATATTCATGTTTAACTGGAGATGATTATCTTTTTTCACATGTTTTCTAATGGAAAGTTTATGATATGCTGTTGGACCTAATAAGGTAATGATGTAGAGGGTGATTTGCCCTGCTAGTATTGTAAGAAGTGTGTTCTTTAAGGCTCTGTAATATTTTGATATCCAGCAGCTACCGAAATTAAGTTCGAAATTTGAACCTGAACTACAAAAAAAAAGTATTTTGGCTTAGCTGTTTTAAGAGAAATGCAAACTGCTTCAAGTCAGGCTCCAATGCCTAAGAGTTGGAGATTTATTTAGCAGAAATCTACAAGAAATGGAATTTTTTGAAGTCAGTGCTTGCAGGCATATGAAATTACGGAACGTGCTATGGAAACGTTTTTTTTTTCGTTTCAAATGTATTCAAGAACGAATCATTTGACTTGAATTTGCTCTATATTTTTTTTTAGGTTTCTGAAGGAATCGATTTTGCCGATGATCTTGCAAGACTAGTGATCTCCGTGGGCATTCCGTTTCCTAATGCAATGGATGATTTAGTATGTCTTTTTGAAATTTTATTCATTATGCCATGTTGAAGTATTCCCTTAGTGAAGTTGTTGAGAAATCCAAGAAAAAGAAAATTCAGTAGAATGTTGTCTAGTCCAATTGGTGCTCCTTTCATACTTTCATAAGGCCGTGACTAGTTCAGTGAAAGCATTTAGAGCAGATGTGATTTTGTGTTTCAAATCGAAAAGGCTCTATTGATGCTCTCACACCAAATGGTTTATTTCGGTCTTCGTTTATTTATGGATCGAGAGTATCAAAATAGGTAAGAGGTTCGGTTTTGCCTTCACGATCGATGATCTGAAATCGTTCTAGTGATAAACAAGTCTTTCATCACTCTAGAGTCGATAAATTGATACCAGACTTGTGTAGGAGGGTAAAAGCACATCAGGTCTCCCACTTCCCCCCCCCCATACCCCCCAGTCATTGTAATTGACGTGTATTTCCATAGTGATTGATCAACGTCGTGCACTTTATCATTTTTATCCTTTATTTATTCAAATTTCGCACCACTATCGTCGACTACAATATTCACTATAGTATTCAATTTCTAGGTAAAAGAAAAGAGGATGTATAATGACGAGTTCTGTAAAACTAAGGCACTGCTGACGGGACATGAGTGGTATGTATCGCAAGCCTATCGTGCTCTTAATCAAGCGCTCGGCAGGTGATTGCGTTGTATCTCTACTTTGAGTATCTGATTGTTTTGGGATGATAGTATATTTCATTATATCTAGATGTTTACGGCATCGAAATGACTGGGGAGCGCTCATTTTGGTTGACGAGCGATTGGTTGAACAAGCGACGAAGCCAGGAGCGAGTAAGTCTTCCAATATCTTTGACCTGTCTCAGTAATGCAAGAAAATCGTTAAGAAATAGCGTCTTCTGCTCGTGTCTCGACGTGGATTCGGAAACAGCTGGTTGTTTATGACCAGTTCAAGAATTTCGAGACATCTTTATCGGACTTCGTCCGACGTATGCAGTTAAAAGACGAAGAAAAGAATTTTGATACTCTGTAAATCACAAGATTCTCTGTAGCCTTGTGTTACTTCCCATTAGTAGGAAATCGATGCTGAACTTTCGTTGTCTTGCCACCGTTTCTTGACTGCCTTTGTTTATTTTGTGTTTTATGTTCTCAATATCACATCAGTGTTTATTCGGGTGACAAGGATGGCTTGTCGATGTATGATTTCGTTTCTGATAGGTCTCGAGTTGTATGTGTTGCAATAACAAATAATTGTCAGTATGGAGTAATTAATAGTACTGCTGTTCTTGTGCTCAGGTTTGTCCGAAGAGATAGATAATCGAATCGAGAAAATGTGAGAAAATGGGCGGTATCCAGTAACGCATTTAAAATTCGCTCTGAGTGAAATGAAGGAGAATTCGTGCAATATGCTACCGTTAGATCATGGCGGCAAAATATCAGGAAGCTAAGGTATTACCGCTTCTTTCATTTGTCGACCCATAACTTTCTTATCACATTAATTATGAGTATTGTGACAAATTTCTCTCGTGCTTCATCAATTTAGCACTTTGCTGAAAGTGTGTATCTTCACCCTTGAGGCGGTCGAACGATGTTCTTTTTGCAGGCACTACATAGTAAAACTAATAGAGATAAGAAGTACATTTTCTTGTTGCATGCATGTTGCCATGTTAGGACGGCTTACTTCGCATGGCAAATTTATAAAAAAATAAAGTCATCAATACCATACGTACTTATAAAGTACTCTTTATCTTTATTCCGTTTCTGCGTTTCTGCCATTCGCGCAAGTGATACAGATGTTGCTGCACCCTGCATGCACGAGGCAAGAACAAATACGTTACGCTCCTGTCGACGAAACAGTAAGGTCACGTATCTAATGCGGGTGTGTACGTACGATATGTGGCCAGTTTAACTCAAATCATCGAGTTCTATCTATCCTTCCAGATAACCATAGTAATAATCTTTCGGAGCAGAAGATCCTGAAGCTCATCCTCACCTCTTCCTTTTCACTGCGTAGCTAATTATGGAAGTGTGAGTACTGAGTATGGGCTTATGTGCATCGTTTAGAGTACAGTAATATGACTGTCAAATAAAAATCCAACAGTTCTCCTGAGAAATCTCGTGGATTGCTTGATTGATTCCTTCCTTACGTTTATTTCTGAACACTGTACCCGAGAGATGTCTGCAATCCGACCGAAGCAATTTAAACTTCTGCATATTTTGACGAACACTTTTGGTTGCAAGAATATTTGATTTTCATTTGCATGTAGTCTGCTACTTGATGTCGATGGTTCTGTAGGTATGTTCTTATCGTAGGGTTTAGAAGAAGTAGGAATTATATTTGTCTCTTCTTTTTTACCCTCAGCTCAAGGTGGAAACAGCAAATTTAGATGGACTTGTATGTGAGGTGCACATTGGAGTATTTGGACATATCCTCTTCGAAGAATTTTTCCGGGAAACTTTTCGTTGATCCTGGAGAACGCTCATTCACAGTTGTTGAGTTCAAACAAGACGGGAGAAAAGAAGAGGTATTGGCTATGTCCTTGCTTGGTTGAATTAGGCTAGAAGTGAGCACTGGTAGGGCTATCGTTTTGCGACCATCACGTAGTTTGGTTTCAGTTTGGTCCTGAGCAGGATTATTGTTTTTAATTGAGGTGTGAAGTTTTTCAAATGTCGTGCTCACTTGTTTTCGATATGGTAGTAGGCCTTCGCTTCGTTTTTTTTTTTTGTTTTGTTTTATTTCTCATTAAAAGAAGGAATGTGGGACTGCGTTTTTTATTTAACATAGAGGTATTTGTGATCTATGTAAGTTTAATATCGGATGTGTTCTTTTTATGCTCCTTACACACACTGTGAGCATCGCTGTTCCGCTAAAACCTATAACAAGAAGTATTTAAGAAAGTCGCTTTCGCATGGGTGTCCGATGCGAGCGGATCATGATTTGGAAGAGCGTCATTTGCTTTGTTCTGTCATAAGTATTGTTTCTGAATTTCTGTTCTCTTCAGCACAAATTTTTCGCTGACGAGTTCGTATCGTTCGCCTGCCCTCCCAGCAAGTCTACAGCTCAGCAGTTTGCACTAACTTTTTCCTTACCTAAACAACCATCTGGAAGATTCCAGAAGCGGTACTTCTTCGTTCTGTCACACGATTTATTATTGCTTGTTGACGTGAGATCTGATAATTTTTTTTAGAAAACGCACACTTATTGTTAAAACTCCTGACTACTCTCAGAAGATCAAGGATATTTACGAAGAGTTGAAAAAGGCCTTCCGTAACATGTCTGGTTAGTTTTTCAGATTTTTTTTCCACTTTCTCTTATCTTCATGCGTATATGTCTTATCTTCTAGAGAATCCTTCTCGTTTTGTCAACAGTTCAAGTACGTCACCAGTAGGAATGCTGCGAAGTCGTCCTGATCCTGTAAAAACTGTGAAGAGCTCTCGCTTGGAACATAAACAGTGAGTTTTATAGCAGAAAGTGAAGTTTTTAAATTTTCCACAACTATTTAACAAGAACTCGCATTCTTATTGAGTCCTTGCATAATTCTAATGCTTTAGTCGGATTCCGAAATTCATTTTCGACGACACACCTCCAATTAGATGTTCAGGTGAGGGTAATGACGTTTAGATTTTGAACTCCATGCAAAAGTTTGAGGAAGAGATTATTTCAGAGCCTTTTTCGTCAAATGTTTGCAAGAAATCGCCTAGTGTCACAAGCACCAAGTCCCCACTTTCAAGTGGATGCAAGGACTACATTGGCCCAACAACCGCGGCGTCTGATATTCCTGTTGATTTCTCATCTTCCAGAGATCAAGTATCAGTAAGCAAGACCCAGGAAAATGAACGAGAGGGTCCTTCAAACGACATAATTATAATAAACGACAGTGAAGCTCATCTCTCGAACAAATGCAGTAATGAATCTGTTCGGTCAACTACGTCGAAATATCCTAAGCCGGCTTCTGTTGTGCAATCAGAAAATAATTCTACTGATGCTTCGTTAAATCCGGAGTGGTCGGAAAATCCTGCAAGGAAACTGAATTTTTCAAAAGAGCCGCAATGTCGAAAGATCAAGAAATCTAACGGTCCGGATAGGTCTTCGCAAGGAAGCATAATATCAGTAGTTGAGAAGGAAGCACTCGAATCTTCTACTATTCGTGTCACAGCACCATTCAAAGCACGTCCGCATACGGTTACCTTCAAGCAAAAAAGGGAAGACTATACGCATTCTAAACCATCACTGTAAGTCTATGACGGATTCAAGCTTGGTGTGCTTATTTTCTCATTCATGATTGTTTAAATGTTGAATTTTACTAGCATTTGTTTCAAATGAATTTTTGAAATTTATTTTGTACTCTTCTTGTTTTAGGGCGAAGAGACTTGCGTCAGACTTCAGGAAAGAGGTGAGATAATCTTTCAAATCTTCGCATTTCATTTAAATCTGTGATTGTCTTAAGCCAATACCGAATGATACTGCAATTGATTTGAGCGGTCTTAATTCTCCTTCGCTTTATGGATCATCAACGCCTAACTCATCGTGAGATTTATCTTTGTCTTCACATTTTTAAAAATCTTATTCAACTTACAAAGTCGTATTTGTAGCAGCAAGCAGCAACAGAAACGTCCTGGCGAGATAATCAGCCCTCGTCCACAACTACTGGCTGACTCGGTATGATGGAAATTTAGACCCTTCTCAACCTGTTTAAGTTGTTAGACTGACCTAGTTCAAACTTATACGATGATGTTCCTTAACATCGCGGAAAACTCCGTCCGTTTTGTGAGGAAGATGAGGAGGAACGGCGGTTGAATTTTTGATTGTTCTACTGAAGTGATACGTATGTGAGGTTAAGTGGACAATATGGAGCATTTTTGACACCACCTGTTTTTGCCCTCAAATCCGGGTAAAACCGCTGAAGCCGAGGTGATGCTGTGCATAGAGAATGAGGAGTGCTCGGAAATAGTTCTCCCCTTTTGTTTTGGTAGTTCAAAGTTTGGCAATTTCGACCTCCAAAACTAATCACACCTCTGTCGACCAATTGTCCCAGAGTTGAGGGAAAATTTATCCTTTTACACTTTTTTCTCGAAAGCAAAAAAAAAAACTATAAATCAATCAACAGCATCCGTTGTTTCTATTCCCATCGTTTCTTCAACGTCCTCCCATCGTCCAATGGTTTCTCAGTGTCTCCCATCTGTGTTTTTTTTCCATTTTTTAATCCGTGTTTTCCCAAGCTTGCCTTTTCTAAATTTCTCATGCCTCATTCGATGCTTTTCATGCTCAGCACAAATCTCATAGGCAGATTCAGTGCTCTTATCACCTAGAGCAGTTGTAAAAAAAACTGAGAATGTCAGAAAATTTCCGTTTTGTCAACCTGATCCTTCATTTTATTGGTCAAAGAAATGAGAGTCAAGTAATTAAAACCTTCTACTAGACTGGGAAATTCTCTATCGAATTATGTGTAACGTTTTAGAAATAGTTTTTATTTCTATGCAAATTTCCGATTAAAAACTCTCATGATTTACTCCTCAACCCAATGGTTGAAGAGGTCGATTATGACTTTGTTTGAAGTTTATTCGCTAACGTGTTTTTTTCAAATTGGTCAGAAAATTGGAGAAAGTTGTAAAGTAATGTTAACCAAAGAAAAAATATGTTATGGATGTGATGTAATAGCAGAAAAAGCAATGAGAGCAATGCAAAAGCTTTGACAGAAGAAGGCGGAAATATTTCCGAATATGGATAAATATGCGATGTCTATTTCGTTATCATGTCTGTTCACTGTACGCACATTTTTGGATTTTCTGATTTTTCCTAGATCCTTTGTATGCTCTTCTTTTCATTTGTTCTAATTTTTATATGAAATCCCAGTGAAGATCTAGAAATGTTTATTTGAAAAGCCCAGAGCAATCCTAGCAGTTGAAAATCGAAAAATTGAAAATCATGGTAGGTTAATTCTTGCAGGTTTTTTTTTGTTTCAAGTGAGGCTTTTCATTGTTTGCTGGGATCATTCCGCATACATTTCTTTTTTAGTTACTTTTCTGCAAATATTGTTCTTTTCAAAAAGTTTGGTTATATATAATGAGAAGTATCCTTCTCTGTTTCTGTCTTCCTCGGGATTTTTGAGCGATTAATCTTATGTGGGTAGATAAGATCAGCTCCGAGCGTTAATTCTCGAGTTATTGCAGAATTCCAGAGCTTTTAAGTTTGTCTTTTCTTGTTCCATTTGGATTTTCTTTTAATTCTCACCTTCTTCGGTCAGAATGTAGCTGTCTGCGTGGGTAAAACTAGCGAGATAGCGAAAGCAAGATAGTTTCGTTCGGATTTTTCTCTTGATGCAGCATTCATAGGAGTCTATTGAAGGAGTCGTTCGATGCGAAAATGTGGTCCATAAACCTTGGTTTCCCACCAAATTGATGGAGGCTGATATGTTCAGAAACAAGTTCCTTCGTCATATTTTTGTAGGTTCACTCACAATAGATTGCATCTACGGCAGAATTTCTCTGAATTACTTGCGCATATAAAAGTAACTGCAATAACCGGCCTTGTTTTCATCTCAGAGCCATCCTCTTTTTCGAATTTGACATTTTCTGTGTAGTACTCTGTATGGAATCTGATTTCGAATGGACAGTTGAGTGAGTTGACTTCCGCTATGGTAGAAGTATCCATAACATGAAGTAACAAAATGTAAATTTATGATGCCTCAGGTGTTTTCGGTATTTTGAGAAATTAATTTCTTCCTATACACCAATCGCATCTCTACAGAAATGTTTTGGAGCGATAACCGTATAATGTATGCCTGGTCAGCAGTATGAGTCACAGTTATTTTTGATGTTTTCGATCCCAATGGATTGCACTTTAACAAATCCACATTAAAACAAGTTGTGGCATGTTTCAACAAGTTTCTTTTTCTCTTAAACTGAATTAGTTTAATTTTCAATATTTCAAATATTTATATATTATTTACTTAGGGCAAAAAGCTCTGAGTGACGAGTTACATAATTTCGATCTCTTAATGATCTAACTTCTTGTTCTGCAAGGGTTAGGTTCCGAAGTGCCATTTTATTTTCTCAGATATCTTCATCTCGATGCTTGCTCACTCCACCTTCTGGGTCGAAGGGTCTATACAACACTTCCTTCCTCAGTAACAGGTAGTGTTATCAGCTTGAGAACTTTCGTGTTGTTTTTTTTTGTAATTTGTGTTACCTCTATCAATCAAATATATATATATATAATATATATATATATATATATATATAATATCTTGTCGAAAAAACACAGTCAAACAACAATTTAGATTCGCTCCTGTTCAATAATTTCAGGTAGAAATTCAAAGGGTTTATATGCCAACATGTGGTTTGAAAATGAGGATGAGAGTGAATGGAAGAAGTATTAACAAAGAAAGAGTAACACCCTTAATACTTCAAAAAAATGTGTGAGATAATTCAACTTAGGTTTAGTCATACAGTGGTGAGACGGATACTGATAAATTATTATTGTAATTTATGTAGGTCATTCGGTTATTTTGTATCAAAACCCATGTAAGGAGACGTTGTAGAATGTGGTTCAGTCAAATAATAAGTTTCTCTCCATCATCACTGCACGACAACAACACATTCTCAAAACGGATCCATTAAATGCACGTTGGCCTCGTCAGTAGCTGTAGAAGTTCGAATACTGCTACGGTGATTCTTTCGAATGCAGTGAAATTATCCACTCAAAACATTTTTTGAAAGGTTACATGTGATATAAAATGCCCTAAAAAGTATGCGAAGTTTGTATTAGGTTGGCGCGTAATTATTTTCGGAAACGGACCGCATACTTCAAATTGCTATAATTCAGCTTAAACACAACTTTATTAATCGAAGCAAAAACCATCAGAATCTTTTCCAATGAACTGGTAATAAGTTTAAGTCTCTAGTATAAAAACTGAGATTACAAGAATCAACAAAACTATGGAAAGCTCTTTCAACATCGTCTGAATTAGTGAACTGTCGCTGACGCAAATGTGAATCAAGAGTTCCAAAAAAGTGAATGCCTGTTGGGGAAAGGTCTGTGGAATGGTGGGTGAGGGAGAACTTCTATATCCAGATGGGTTAGTTTTCGTGATTTGTGCGGTACTTGGCTTTGCGTTGTCTTGCCAACAGAATCGGCCCTCTATTCACGACTGGCAGCCGCAATTTTTGCAACTTTTCATACATATGCTTTAAATCACGCAGTAGGACTCTGCTGTAATGGACTGGCCTGGTTGAGTGATGCTGTAGTGTATTAAACCCTTACAGCACCACCAAACTGTAGGCGTGACTTTTTTGGGGGTGAAGATCGGGCTTAGGAAGTGTTTGGAGGGGCAACCTTATCTACACATACAAATCCACGTCTCCTACTGTCGTAAAGAACCCACTTCTCATCTACAGTTATAATACGACTAAGAAAGGGCTCATTTTTTTTTTTAACGCGAATCAGAAGGATAGAACGTGCCAGACGTTGCCATTCGGTCAGCTCGTGAGGCACCCACTTTGACATCTTCTTCACCTTGCCAATTTCCGATAAATGTCTAACTACTGTAGTATGATGTACGCCTAGGTCTTCTGCTAACATCCGTGTGTCAGTCTCCGCATTTGCTTCCACGGCTCTCCCCACATCTTCATTATCGAGCGACGACCTGCGACCGCGACCCAGTTTTTCATGGAGATCAGAATCGCTAGAAGCGAATTGTTTTAAACTGGAGCTCCACTGTCTGTTCGCAAAGACAGTCTGTCCTAAAAGCCTTGCTAAGGTTACCAGATGCTTCTGCCGCGGAGTGTCTCAATTTAAATTCGTAAAGCATTATGACTTGATTGTCGCGTCGGTTCATGATTTTTTAGAGCCCTGGAAAAGGCCGACTGAAAACATTAGAGCGACAGCTATATATCTATTTGAAAGAACAGAAAAAAAAACCTACAAAACGGTGTGTATTGTTTGCATTGACGAAAGACGAAAGAATTATAGTAGAGAATTGTTTTATTTACACATACCTCGAAACCGAAATTAATATTGCACCAATCTAATATTTGTCTTCGAAGTTTTCGTATTGTACATGCTGTAACTGAAGACATTTATTTTTGCAGGGAATCTGTGACTCCAAGCAGGAAAAGGAAGGAGATCGAAGATTTTTCTCCGAAAGATTTTGATGACATGGATTCTGCAGGCAACCTTTTTCCTACTACTTCGGACCAACAGCCATCACCGTATTCTTATCGAGGGTAAGATTGTGTTTTTTTTTTGTTATTATCTTAAAGTAGTACTAATTTCAGACTGGAGAACTTGACGAACTCATGTTACATGAATGCGACTCTACAAGCGTTAGCATCAGTTTTTCCTTTCTATTATCGCATGCAGATGATCCAGCATCGTCGTGATGAAGGAGGATATGAATGCTCTGAGTTCGTCAGGTGTGCCCTAGTTAATAAGCTCTCCTCGCTTGTAATGCGTTGCTTTCTTTAACAGGCGATTTAATGATGTTCTTCACAACCTTGTGTCGCCAGATCGAGATGTAGACACTAAATACGGTGCTGCGACAAAAGTTGCGGTATGTTTCGTCTGATTTCGTCGTTGTTTACATTTGTTTTCGCTTTTGAGCAAGATTGTTTCCGTTATTAAACTCTCGAGGTACGTCTCTGCTTTTTTAAAATATGAAGCACGTTCTAGTCTTAGATCAAGTGGCACGGAGATGGGAACTCGTTACCTTTTTTGCATAACATCGCTTGAGAACTTCATTTTTTTACACCTACCTATTATTTCATCGACACCTAGTTTCCCATCTATTTCCATCCTCAGATTTTGTGAACAACTTACTATTTAGAAATTTCCGTGCTCTCCCCCTAATTACAGTTATCATCTATGGTTTAAATGAATTGCTAAGTATTGTTTTCAATTGTTTATTACAGGTTTTGGAGGCGCTAAGAACAGCCGCAGGAAAAGAACTGGGATCAGATCCTGATTTTGGATCCAACATGCAGCAAGCACGTTTAGCTTGATTAAAACTAAAATTTTGCCGCTGTTCGCTTCAAACATCTATTTAGGATGCTCACGAGTTTCTGGCCAAAACTCTGGAAATTTTAGAGAAAGAAGCTATGCGTAAGAAGAGGAATCTCATTTTCACCAACGAAAAAACAAAAAATCCATCTGTCGAGGTGAGCAGCTCCCGCTTGATATACTATGTCTACTAGTATACCTATCTACATATTATTTGCTTAGCAACCCGTTTCTTCAACATCGTCGAGTAGAAATCCAGCAGGAGTATTTCAACACAAGATCAGGGATAGGTACGGATTTAAGAATTACTTGCTATACTGTATGCTTTTTTGCTCAATGATCTTCCTCCAGATTCGGTTGTGAACGATGCGCACGAGCGAGTGAAATGACCAACGATGCGATCGACTTAACAGTTACTGTGAGGTATGTATCCACTTTTTACTGCAGTTTGTTCATTGCATTGCAATATGCTATACGCTACATACGCTTTAATCTTTCTTTTCATGACATCTATTTTATCGTTTTAATTTGTTCCAGCGCCGGAGAATCCATACAAAAAATGATAGAGAACGCTTTGGCACGGGAAGAAATTGAGTATAAATGTGACCATTGTGGTACTGGTGCCGGATTTATTAGTCGTGCATTTGCAACGTTGCCACAGTGAGTTGGTTTTCCAAAGCATGCGTCATTTGTTTTGATTGTCTTAGTCATTAACTTCTGTTTGTATTTTTTCCTTTTTTAGTCATTTGATTTTTTTCTTCCTGATTTATTAATCCTACATTTCATTGTTTATGATTATAATTTTACAACCTATCAAGGATCGCTTTGTTTTTGCACTGAATTGACCAATGGTAGTATTTTCGGGACAATAGCAAGTTTAATCACCTTTCAATGTTCTCCTTTTTTGCTTTTACCTGGTTGATGTCATTTTTGAGCAGTCGTAAAAGTGTGTAATTCCGCTTACTTAATATCGAATGGATTCTATGTGATATTTTTCCAGATCTTTGATCGTTGTGGTTAAACGCTATCGCTTTGGAGAAGCAGGTGGCAGTAAGGTTGAAGAAAGAATTGGTGTTAGCAGAGAGCTATTTCTCAAAGATCTGTTTGTTGATTCGGAAGTTAAGAAGCAGGAAGGTGTCGCTAGGCGAAGGTTCTTTTTTTCAAAAACCTTAACACTAAAGGCAGCATACCACGAATCTGAGGTGGTACGGATTTCAGGCGGAGTATTCGTGTACGGGATTGTAGATTATTGAGAGAAGGGTGGCTCCGTTCATTTCTTCCTAATTGCCGTAGGAAACGGCCCGGAAGATACGGCTTCGAGCGTTCCGGCGCACTATTTTCTACAAAAAGTTTAATTGGAGCTCGCCAGCCTTCTGCGCGCGCTGCATCTTCTGGCCCGTTTTTTTTTTACGACAATTAGGAAGAGATGGACGGAATCACCCCCTCTCCATAGTCTCCCATCCCGTATACGTATACTCCACCTGAAATCCGTACCACCTCAGATTCGTGGGGTGATGCCTTTAAGTAGACATATTTCTCCATCTAGTATCTCTTGGATTTCAGCTTATCGCGATCTGTTGAATCTTTTATCGGCGATCCAAAGGAGAATGGGCGTTCCGATGACAGTGGTGTGAATTCTGAAGTTGAAAGTGTGATAACTATTGATGACCAAACTCAATTCTCTGGAAAGGAGGAGGATTTTGGTTCGGCAAATGTCTCTGTAATCGGCAATGAGGAACTCAAAGAATGCGTTTTTGAATTGTCTCAGGGATCAGCTAACATGAAAACATGTGAAAGCCCTCGGAGTACTGCCGAATCGGTGCGTTTTTCCACAATTACTCTCAAAATATTTCAGTTCACTTTTTTTCAGCACATCACGATTGATAAGCATGATACGCATACCGCCCTAGAGAAGTCAGACACAGCTTCATTGGAAGTGGGAAATCAATCACATCCGCTATCGCGTCTGGCGCTGTCGCCTCTGAAGATGAATCGGGCAGATACGATCCAAGATGAAAAAGTTTGTTGGACACTGCTTCTCGTGAGAGCAAAGTACTTCCACTAAAAGCGTATAAGTAGAATGTTTTTGCGCTATGACAGGGAACTAACACTTTTACTCTCTACAATTCATAGGCATGCCTGATAATACCAGAGTGTTTAGATCACTCTTAAGTGGATTGTTTTTTTTTAAACGACCCACCTATGCGCCTTCAGGACGATCGAAAGCTAAGAATTAGTCGAATCTAATCTGATGCACTTTATACAT
Source organism: Necator americanus (assembly GCF_031761385.1). NCBI lineage: Eukaryota > Metazoa > Nematoda > Chromadorea > Rhabditida > Ancylostomatidae > Necator > Necator americanus. The sequence continues at coordinate 15,584,327 of NC_087373.1, read as the reverse complement.
AAATATAATAAGCAAGAATATTTCAGTTACGAGGCAGGTATAGCGCAGTCGGTTAGAGGTTCCGCTGCCTGCACGAATTGAGGTTTCAAGTGCTCACAAAGCCTTTCATCCCTCAGGGATCAATGAGTAGGTACCAGACTTGTCTGGAAGGATAGAAACACTGATTTGACACATAACCCCCGCAAGTTACTGTATAGGCCAGTTACCCGTTCGTAACCTCAACGATTCTGAATTGAATTGAACGTGGTGGCACATCACAGGAGGACTGACTAACGCCAGACACTTAATCCTTTATCCTTTTCCAGTTAAAGGCATTACAACAGGAATCTGAGGTGGTACGGATTTCAGGTGGAGTATTCGTATACGGCATAGTAGATTATGGAGAGGGAGATGATTCCGTCCATTTCTTCCTAATTGCCGTAAAAAACGGCCCGGAAGATGCGGCGCGTGCACAAGGCTGGCGCGCTCCAGTCGAACTCCTTGTAGAAAATAGTGCGCCAGAACATCCGAAGCCGTATCTTCCGGGCGGTTTTTACGGCAATTAAGAAGAAATGGACGTAATCACCCACCTCTCCATAATCTACGATCTCGTATACGAATACTCCACCTGAAATCCGTACCACCTCAGATTCGTGGAGTGATGCCTTTAAACAGGATTAACGGAGAAAGTCAAAGTCACCGGTGTTCTGCATACGTAGATTGCTTGCAAAACAGTGCTAAAAGAAGCTAGAAGAAGAGGGTTGCTATAATTGAAGAATATCATAGTATGTAATATTTCAAGCGATCGATTCTCCTTTATGATTAACTTTTCTACGGAATTAATGTGGTTATAGTATTTCTTCTGATCAGATGTTCACAGATAAAAGCCAAATCAAAAACACTCATAAAGTGCTTATTAATTTGTATGATATAAATTCATCATTTCGTTTAAGCCAGGTGATCCATATGGGTTTCCAAGAAAAATGCGAGTTGTGGAAGGTATGGATATGGACACTAGCGTATCATCTTCCATTAGCGAGTGCATGGTCAGTTCATTGACGCTTTGTCTCTATGCATCAGGATTCACAGCTTGCTGGATTTCAATATGCATTTTTTTATGGCTTTTTTTTTGTAGCTGGAGTATCATGAAAAGGAAAACGCCATATTCAATCCAATAAAAGTAGTCCCAGAAATAGAAGGTCCTATCATCAAACAAAGTGGTGGGTACTTGAAAGAGACTACACCGGATACTGAGGTTTGTATTTTATTGAATTAACGGAATATACTGTATTTTATTTGGTATAAAACGGATGTTTTTAGAGTGCTCGCAGTGGCGATGGTTCAACTGCTTCCCGTGAAGCTGCAGACGTTCCTAATGTAAGTATTTATCACCTCTGTCAGTGTTCGGAGTCTTGAAAGAAGAATAACATTCTTAGGACATTGGTTCGGCATCTACTCAGTCAGAAGATAACGTTCTGGAGAAAGATGTGAACTCTCTTAAACTGTCTGATAGCGCAAATGTGCCAAATAAGAGAGCACGCTTGGACGACAGTCAGATCGTTAACGAAGAAAAAACCGTAAGTTTTAATTTAGTCACAAACATCGTGGTTTTTTTTTAAACCTACTGGAAATTACTTTAATTGTTGTGTGCATCAGCTCTCGGCGACGGAGAAATTACTTTTTTTTTTCAAATATCTGTTTATCTGTGTAGCGTTGATATTCTTCTCTTACCATTCTTTACCTCTTAGAAAGTCAAGGACACCAGTTCTTCCGTTGTTCCAACAGAACCAAGCACTTCGTACGCTCGTCAAATAACGGAACCGTTGAGACCGTCATCGCGAACTCCTGGGAAGTACGCACACACACCGACAACCCCATTACTTGAACAAATATCAGTTGTGGGGGAATTCGAGGTGATTTGAAACGAATTGGAGTACTTTGGCACCGTTTCTTTCTCTACGCACACTTTTTTCACGTTCTGTATTGGTAATCAATATGTAAATTCATATTAACCACCAATTATTACTTTATAGATACGTGTCTTTAAGGAAAAAGTCGTTTTGGTCTTCCGACCAGTTTTCGAAGAGCGTCAAAAACAGTGGTGTCAGCGATTTGGCTTCAGATATTTTGGGTCACCAGAGTGCGTAATGCTTTTGTTTTCTTTTTTTCATTGATTAGATATAGTAGACATTTACACTAAGAGTTTGCAAGTTGAACTTGTGTCTTGAACTTGTAACTTGAATCTTGAACTCTTCTGCTCTTCTTCTTTTCACAATTCTGTTTTCCAAGCATAACTTTGTTTAGACTTCGCAAAAAAATGTTTGGTCGCGAGGTTGAATTCACGCTACGTGATATGCCGCAAAGTTGTGAAGTCCGCGGCGACGGGAACTGCCTGTTCCGTACACTCTCTTGGTGGATAACTGGTGGCAACGAAAGAGAATACTTCCGGTTGCGCGAAAAGGTTAGTTCTTTTCCTTTTTTTGGAGATTGTGCTTGAAAATAAAAATTTCAGCTCGTTTCATTCATGACTAAGTATCGGTCGAAATTTGCGAATTTGCTTCTTAATAAGGAAGACATGAACACCCATCTAGAGTTGGTTTATTGTGTAGAAATATAGGAGAATGTAAGATTTGTGATAGCTTTTTCTACTTTTCAGGAGAATGTCAGAGGATGGTGAATGGGGAACACAAGTAGAACTGGTTGCGGCCGCTTGCTGGTTAAAGGTGAATATCTACACATTCCTAGAAGGGAAATGGCTTCGCTACAGACCTCTTTTCCGATGGAGCTTTGACGGAAATCCAGCAATAGGTAAATAGTCTTAACATTATATTTATTCCTGTTCGAATTATTAGTATACTAGTATCGGAGCGAATAACAAATTAGAGTAACTCACATCTTACATCAGACATTTAATATCAGGCCAACTATTTAGCCATGTCTCGAGATGAGTGCACCGATGATATGGGAGCCATTTTCATATGCAATGCGAGTGGGTGCCACTTTCAGCCTGCTGTTAGTGTTGAACCGCACATTGTAGGTTTATACCTTACTTCGTGCTTTTCATGTTTTTGTTTTATTTCCTTTTCAAGCTTTCCTTTCCTTTCATTAAGTTTTTTTCTTCAGACTAGACGTTGTTTACGTCCACGCAAAGAGAGAGAATTCGTGAAGGTATTAATAAGTATAACTATTAATTCTTCCTTAACATTTGTTTCATTATTAAGGAAGCCTCACCAATACGTGGTACTCCTGAACCCCCTTACGTGTTCAATAGCGCAGATGGACCAGTTTATTCTTTATCAGCAGTGATTTGTCATCATGGAGATTCTCTTCTGACTGGTTAGCCCTTGTTCGGTCACGTAAATCAATTTTGTTTCTTGAGTAGTCTCAGCAAGGTTCGTATTGACAGAATGTTATATGTCTCGACCCTTTATTTGGCGGTGATAGTGTATTTTCCGCTACATTTCGATGAAATACTGCTACTCGGTGGAACTGCAGCAGTCATTCCACCATTGCTGAAAAATTTAGGAGAATCTGTCCAATGAAACTATCGAGAAATCTCTCTGCTGCGTGTCATGTACAACGTTTTGGAGCGGGTTATCCTATGCAGACTTATTAAACATCGCAAAGAAACAGCCCGCGACAAGCAAGTTGGCTTTCGTCCTTTTTCATCTACGACTGACTAGGCATTCATCGCAAGAAGAGTGATAAAAATGTGGCAGCGGTATTCGAAGCTAATACAATTAGCCTTTTCTGGGCTTTTAAGCAGCTTTCGACTCTACTCATCGACACCATTTTTTCATCGCGGTTTGCGCCAATTGAGTACCAGGAAAGTTCGTTCGCCTGCTTGATGGCATGAATCAACGAACAACTGCTGCAGTTCGAACACCGACCAGATGTACAGGACCATTTGAAGTGCTAACTGGAGTAAGACAGGGGGCAGTGGTAGAACCATTTCCGTTCAATTTCGTCATCGATGACATCATGCGAAAAGCGTCGCTGTCAGTCGCTGCGGAAGCTATCATGTCGACATCGCCTAAGCACTAGTACGCAGACGATGTTGTTATATTCGCGGAAAGCGGCACGAAACTTCAACATGTTATCGATCTTGTATCGAAGCTGGCTCCAACCTATGGACTACGTCTACGCTCTGATGAGTGCAAGCAGGTGTGTGCATCTTCGAAATCTCGATGGGAATCAGGGAAGGGTGCCGATCGAACTTTTCGATGAGTTGTGTTACCTGTGCTGTATACTGAAGAACAATGACAGCTACGAGAAAGATATTCAACAAATATACGACGAGTCCATTTAAGCATTTAACTCCTTAACGAAACTTCCGTGGTTGAACTCCATCACCAACGAAATCAATCTGGGAGTCTACTTGTCTGCAATTCGCATTGTCAGGGGTCAGATGCAGAGATCGAAGACTTGGATAGCACCGTTCGCGGTAATGAAGAGGCTTGATTGCACAGAAAGGAAGCTACTTAGACGGCTGTTTCGCTACTTTTGGCCTAGAGTATGCCACAATGAAGATGTCTACGCAGAAATTTATGTGGTACCCCGTTGGATGACACGCAGAAGATATCAACATCTTGCACGGCCATCGAAATTGGCTACAGAAAGTCGTTTTCGCTTCTTTGGTCATATACTGAGGACATAAGCAGATCGCCTTGTTCAACGAATTCTGAAGAGTTTGAGTGGTTCAAGCTGGAAAAGGCCATCTGACCGAAAGTGGAGGTGCTAAACTGAGCTGGTTAAAGAGGAGGACTTGAGGAGACTCGTCGTGGATAGACAGTTCAGGTGGGACGTAAGGTTTTGAAGGGTAAGGGAATGCAACGAATGGATTGATTCCGCGCAGGCTTTCGAAGAAGATCGAGAAGGTTAAGGAGAGCTATGTCCTTTTGATTACTACTAATAAAGTTGTTTTTGGGGTGATATGATGCTTCTGTGATGATGAGAAGAGTGATATGCTGTATTTGAGGCACTATTTCGGTTTTTTTATTTGCAAGGTCACTCATATTTTGGTCCTACTTCTGTGTTTGCAGGACATTATTCTACATTTGCTTTGGATGCCACTCGACGGGAATGGCTGGATTGCAATGATCATATCATCACAAAGGTATGAATGTATTTATTTTCTAGCTACCAGTACATTCTTCCAAACTGTTAGTGTTTCCCTTCATTTTCGACATTCTAGGTTTCCGAAGTGGAGGTAATTGATAATTCGGCTTCATCGGGCTACATTTTCATTTACAATCGTGTGGAAGACTCAATGAATAGATTGTGACTGTACACTAAGTATTCGGTGCTTGAGCAGTAAATCTTCATTGTAATTTTAAAGTATTCGAATTACACTAGTCGATTTGTATGGTCCAACGTGCAGTTGCTTGACGCTGCGCGATTCGTGTTAGGATGGTTTGTGCAATTTATTCCTCGTGTTCTTATTATTCTTTTTTCTTTGTGTCTCTAATCTTTCCTATTGCCTGAGCCTCCCTATTCCAATTGCATGCCCCATATGCATCCAGTGACTCTTGGTCTCTATATATTCTACCCCGCTGACTTGTACTCTCCAATTCTCCGAATTGGGCATTGTCTGCCAGAATGTTCTACTAAGTATCTCATACGTCGATTGGTGAGCTCTACCTCATTTTACACTAGCCATTTCGACGCTCTGCATACCTTTTCTTCGGTCTCCCTGTTTTATTTTACTATTACACTTCTCTAGTAGCTAGAAGCATTTAATTTCTGTTTAGAGATTTTTGTTACAGATAAACTTATTTTAAAGTAAACTTTGGTTGTTTGTTTTACTCAGCATTTTTATGCAAGATTTTGATACCTCGTATTTTACGTCTGAAACAGTGGTCAACTTCGCGATATAATTATCGTGACATTTGGGTCCTTTAGATGTCTAAAGCTTCAAATGCAGAACGAAAAAGAAGGAGATTTGAAGTGGAATGGGAAGGTGTACATGATGGTGAGTAGTCGTTGATTATTTTTGTGGTTTGTTCCAGTCGTATGTAAAACAGTACCAAAAGTAAATCTGACTACTTCTAGTCTACATTCTTATCAGGTTGAAATCGAGAAGAGCAAAGTTATTTTCAAGTCGCGTCTTAGCAACAAAACAATGCTTTTACAAAATAGATTTGTTTCAGCATAACTGAAAAAAAAAACTGATGCTGGAATTGTCTCTACCATTTTTTTTTTACACACTATCAACAATGATAATATACGGCAGCGGAGAATTCAGTGCTGCCCTTTGGTCATAAGCTTTGGGGAAGTTTCTCAACCGAATTGTCCGTGAAGTTGTGGGGATTACTTATTGCCATGTAAAATACTGTACACACAGCACACACTGCAGAGAATCATGAGTTCTAAAGAATAGGGAGCCGTAAACAACTGCAATATCACCTTATTTAGTTGAGCACTTGGAAGTTCAGACCAAAGATAACATTCATAAATCTAGGGCACATATAAAAGATTTTTTCTTGTCAATTCGAGAAACCAGGCACTCGTTCACAACAGCATTCGCTTCTAGTTTCGTAGTGGTGTTGAATATCAAACATCGATCAGAATCTTCTAACTTCTACAGCTCAAAGAACATGTCGATTCATTGATGTACAACGCCGCTACTAACAAGTTGTGATGGGAGTGCCGGTGGCGAGTGCCTGGCTTTGAAAGCAAACGTCTATATTGGGGACAGAACCGCAGTGATGGCACGCAGTACAGAGATTTTGGATTTTTGACCGGACTGGTTTTTTAGTGTTCCTGCAGGAAATATTTACGGCAACTTCTGAGTCCAGGTCTTCTGCCTTTTTAACCACATCTGTGTTTCTCACAGTCAGCTGAAGTGAAGTAATGCAAACTGCAGAGCAATACGGGAAGATGGAAGCAACAATTTAAGAGTTAATGAGTATAACACGGCCACGAATGAGAACGGTACGTCATTCACTGCTGGCGTACAAATCGTCAGTGTTGTTCGTTGCTACCCTTATCAGTAGTAAGGCGGGTTTGTAACAAATAAATCACGAAGTGATCAATAATAAAATAATCGGCAATTCCGTGTGTTATTGAAAGAGAACTCGCATTAGCTCGTACTGCTGTTGATTTTCTTTGAATCTATAACGTTGGGCACGTTTGGATCTTGCGGATAGTCAGGTAACATTGGGTTGCTACTTTTTTTTTATTCTTTGAAGAAAAAAAAATGACGTTTTAAAACTGGGACACGTCTTTTCTCCTAGGTGCTCACGTAAAGGCTAGGTGGTTCTAGAACCTTTCTAGCCAAAGACATGACACACACATAACAGACAGAGTCTCTGTTATGCCACGCTTGTAATGCAAATGGATCGACACAGCCTACGAGTGATCTTCTTCTAGGAGTGGAAGCAATACTGCCATACTGTACGTCAAGCGGCTGCCAACATCAACGAGGAGTTGGGCGAAGGACCAGCACCCACGCTACCAACAACTGGTTCCGCCGCTTGGACGGGGAAACTTCTCATTTGTCGCCCTGCCACACATGGAACATCCGTGCACCAACATCGACGACGATTTGTACAGCCTTTTATTACGGCTCCTGAACGTCACCACATGGCTGCACAACTCGACGTTACTAAGCGCACTGTCGAGGTTCACCTATGCGCTCTAAGCTACCGGATAGTTCTGCCGAGATGGGTGACCCACGCGCTGACCGAGGTCAACCATTCATGCTGGGGTGGACGTTTGTCAGTCATTGTAGCTTCGGTCGCGCTGATCGGAATTGCTGCAGCATGTCGTCGCGGTAGAAAAGAGCTGGTTCCTCTGCGGTGACAATAGTCGGCGTGTTTACTACTGCACCTGAAAAGCGTTTAGCCGTCGCGGCAGCAACGGAGTCCAAGGGACTGTTTTATTCTGCCGTTTCACTATTCACCTCCTCCACAAAAACGCGCAGCCGAATGTCGCTTCGACTACTTGCCGCCAACTTGAGCCCTTAGGTTGCGGGACGGTCTTACATCCACACTTCCCAAAATCAGGCCACATGGTTTCATTGAAGTACAAACCGTTCAGTCCTCCTACTGATCTCAAATCCACTGGCGAGTTGTTTTTTGCCCTCAGCTCCTGGTCCCAGGAAATTGTAATCCTACTAGAAGGATGGAACACAAATAGATATTCGTGGTGAATGTATCGACGAATGATTGCAAATGCGTGATTAGGAAACTGTGGAAGATGTAAAGGGTGTGCATAAGTGAAGGAAATAAGTAGAAACCTCATACCTCGCATAACGAAATATTGGACGCTTAGATAGGAGAACTTAAGTCAGTTCAACTGTGGAACCCAAAACGATCATCACAATCAATCGAGGCTGATTGTCGCAAATCAGCGTCGTCGTTTTTGACATGGTGACATTGTATATGTTATCTGAACCTGATCCTCGCCATTGCGAAACTAAAAACTTAAAAAAAAAGACTAGTAATTAATATTGAGAAATAGGAAACCCTTGGAATTCCTTTCAAGAGTTTGCGTCAGAAAGACGGAAGAGGATAGTGGAAAATAAGGGAATGTATGGTTTAGATGTAAAAAAAAAATGTTTCGTTTATCTTAAAGGATAAATTATAGAGTGTCCAGCATTAATTATTCCGCATGGGATTCGGCACCGCGTCCACTTCGATTCAGAATCGTTTGAGGTTTATAGTAGGCGGGTGTGGCGCAGTCAGTTAGAGGTTCCGCTACCTGTAAGATCGATCGGAGGTTCGAATCCGCCCTAGTGCTCACCAAGCCTTTCATCCCCCGGGATCGATGAGTTAGTACCAGACTTGTCTGGGACAAAAAAAAAACAGTGACTTGATACATCGGTTGGCCTTCGCAAGACATTGTGTAGACAAGACTCGAGTAGGTAAACCTGAATTGATTCTGAATTGAAGTGAACGCAGTGGCGCATTCCAAGCGGATTGATTATCCCCAGACACTTCATCCTTTTATCTTTTTTTTAAATTTATCTATTTGAATTTTAAGATGAACACAAGGTTTAAAGTCACATTTACTAAGACATAATCGTACATTGACGGTAGGTATTTCTCCATTTTGACGCGAATTGTTGAAAAGTTGCTGTTTAAAGATCTACGGACTCGAGTGCTTATGTCGGAAAACTATCCAACTGCTCGCTATCGCATGCTACTTATATCGGCCATACGAAAGGATATCTGCGATGAGTTTAAGCAGGTAAGTGTCTGCTTTCAAGTGAAAATATTGATATCTAAGAGTTGTGTTTTCAGTTACTCGAACTGCAAATGAAGATTAAATTTGGTGAATACGACGATGCGATCAATTTTCTTAATGAAGTGTAATGAAATCGCTTATTAATTTGTTCTTGATAAGATAAAAGGCAACATATCACGAACCTGATGATGTTGGAGCAATATGAAATTTGGTTTGTAGATTAGGAGTATGAGAGTGACCACGCGTAATTCTCCTTAAAGGCATCACCCCACGAATCTGAGGTGGTGCAGATTTCAGGTGGAGTATTCGTATACGGGATGGGAAACTACGGAGAGGGGGTGATTCCGTCCATTTCTTCCTAATCGCCGTAAAAAACGGCCCGGAAGATGCGGCGCCGCACAAGGCTGGCGCGCTCCAGTTAAACTACCTGTAGAAAATAATGCGCCAAAACGCCTAAAGCCGTATCTTCCGGGCCGTTTTTTACGGCAGTTAGGAAGAAATGGACGGAATCATCCCCCTCTCCGTAGTCTCCCATCCCGTACACGAATACTCCACCTGAAATCTGCACCACCTCAGATTCGTGGGTGATGCCTTTAAACGTCCTTAAAAATGGCATACGAAAAGGTCTTAGCCTATTTATTTTTTTTTGCTCGAATAGGCTGGTGAGGAAGACTCATTGATTGTTGACCGCTCGCTCCTGGACGCGGAGCGTTGTAGCATCGTATGAAGTAGGGTCGTTTCCCATACCATTTCTCAGGACGATTAGGGGGACGCAAGTGAGGTCACGCTCATACTCGTAATATAGCATCCGAATTCCATGTAGTTCCACAGAGACTTCAAGATCCTCATTTCGTGATATGCTGCTTTTAACCAATGTGACCTGTTTTAGGATGCGGGATAATCGCGATTTCATCTACAAAGTTATCGAAATGGTTGCCGATGAGTACACACAAAGAGGAGTGGAAGATATGGAAAGATTCGGATGTTAGCCACTTTATTGGTCACCTTATATGGGAGTTTCATTCTATAGAACGGACAAAATATGTAGGAACATCAACATATCCCTCAACCTGAATCTTTCACTCTGCTTTTCGTTATCAATTACTTTTTATAGCACGTAGTGAGAAAAGTAATGGTTCACTTTTTAAAACTCACCGCCTCATGCCTTATGCCAATAGTTTCCTGACAAATGAAGGAGATCAGTGGTGTGTGTTTGGACTAGGCCGATCTCATTAATTCTAATCTCAGTACTCACAAGGCACACTCATAACTTCCAATCGGATATGTAGTTAAATTGAGCTGCAATCCTTACTACTACAGTGCCTTGGGAAAATTTCTCCGTTTCATCCGTAGTTCTTCTGGGCAGCAGCGGTAGTTGTTGAGTTGCCATAGGTTTCCTTTCACCGTCAACTTCTTGATTCATAGCAGCCTGGGCGTCGATTCAAAAGAATTAATAATGCGTTCGATCGATGGACGAAGATCACTGAGTATTTTGATGACTGCGCTATTAGTTGAAATACTTTTGTTGTTGAATGAAAAGTAGAAGTGACGAGAAAAGATGGGAAAGAAATTCTGTGACATCTGAGTATGTAATCTATATCGAGAACATAGGTTGGTCAACTTAGGTTGAGACTTTGGTAATTTTCTACGGTGCGATAATGTGATTTTGGCAATAAGAACCCACCTATGCAGGTAGCTGTATCGTTCAGATGAAGTAAGGAAGTAATGCAGTAAAAAGCTGAAAAAATGAAAATTTCTGATTTTACCTCCTTAATGAATTTATGGAAGGCGATGTGAGTATGAAACATCGTAATTCGAGTCTGACCCGAAAACTGTGTAGTATAATTCGTAACGGTAAGAATCAAATTTCATATTTTAGGCTTCTTTCATCACTACGAATTGGATCAGTGTGTGGCACTGTTCAGAAAAGCGGCAGATGCCAATCCGAGTAAAGCTTGTCCGATGCTGCTTGCTTTTTTAGCGATGCGTCCTCAAGCATTCAATGCTGTTTCTGTAAGTTGAGTCTGCTTCTCAACTTACATTTCTCGTGGTTAATCTGCTTACAACTATTTCACTATATATTCCAGGGATTTCTTATGGAAACGTTACGCAAATCATCGGAGCCTCCTCATGGTCTGGGTGAGTTTTCGCTCTATCTTTGATAGATTTGCGGTACTACCTCTATAGAGGAACTCACCTTAGAACATAAGTCGTCGACCAAGAAAGGGAATTTTCTCCAGGGGTCTGTGTGAGCGATTCAAAAATCTAGATTCTCTTCGAGGTCGGGTAGATTACACCCCGATAAAATACTGTCACAACGGGGGGAAGGAAGTCCTTTATTCGAGAACAACAACCGAAATAGTTGCATGAACGAAAAGTGATAAGATTCTGAAGAATGTAGTTCTTACAGCACACATCATAACCCCCATACGTAAAATGCACCAATTTCTCAACTTAAGTCCTCCTTTATAATATAATTAAGCAAAGAGTTAGATGAACTACTTTGTACAGATGACAACAGTTCCAGTTGTATTTGGGAATTCGCTACTAACCATGAATTTTGGAAATCTGATGCCGGATGATATTCTATTTGTATGTGACGCTATACTACGTTCAGCGTTTCGCGACTCTGTCACCAACGTAGCCGGTGACAAGTACGTTGAGTTCTTAATATCTTAGAAATATCATAGAGGCTGCTGAGATTTTTGCACCGGCACTACGACCCGAGATCCTCAATGTATGTTTTTTATATTCAAGTAGAGACACCAGAAAAAAATGCGACCGTATCGCTAACAAGTTCATCGGGCTCACCTATACGTTCTTCGCTGCTGTCAGCGCTAAACTGGGACTCCCTATATTTGGAGCGAAGTAAGTCCATCTCTTGCAAATAGTGTTCTAGATATCTGACTACAAAACTCCTTTCAACTTTTAGAGTTGAAAGATCAGGCGTGTTGCTGGAGAAATTAGTCGCAAATCTACCGGATAAATGGTCACCACCCGTGATGCAAGTGGTCGCATACGCTCTGTGTATTGCCAGATTGAAAATGCCGTCGCTTACGTTTAGTGGGACTGACTTCATTTAAAGTTTAGCTGGGAGAACTGTTTTAAATACTGGAATTTACAGACTTGTTTCTGACCCTTTGGCTACCATCGTTCAAAGGAACACGCCAAAAAGAACTAAAACTGGAGTTCGAGCCAAGCAAAAGTGTAGGTTCTCCTTTCTCTCGTGTATTACATTGATGGTCTGAACATAGTGACAAGATAGAAGGCAAAAATTTCCTCTCTCATTAAAAATCTGTTAACTACCAAGTATAAATAGAACTGTTCACGAAAAAATGATCTGAACTGATCATAGATTCGCCACAGATTCTTCCTTACTCGAAAAAATTGATAAGATTAAGATTCTGAAGAATATTTTGCGTAAACAGTTGCTTTTTTTAGTTCCTCTTCGCTGGATTTCCGTTACCATTATTTCCAAAATTCAACAGTATGGCAAATGTGAACTACCACCTGTTCCCAATTCTTTAATTTTTCGGTCTACAATTTGTCGGAAATTTTGGAGCTGTTCAAAGAAGTTCTCCACGTCCTCCTTGACACAATTCTCAATTCCTATTGCTTATGGGACCGTAGCCTATTCCCCTGACGTTTCTGTTGTTCTGTAGGAAAGACATTTTCGCTTGTCTTCAGAATCTTCGCATAGGTCATTTCAGTGGGAAGAAATGACATGCTGCGAAATTGCTCCAGATGACAAGCGAAGATGAGTAGGAGAGTACTGCTTCGCCAATTGAAAGAGTTTTCGGACTGACTCTATCCTGCATCCATGCTCATGGCTGATTTCTAGGATAACGTTCGAATATGAGGTTTAATGGAACAGGACCGCTTTCACATTAGTTCCGGGCAAAAAACATCTATGATGTCATCTTTTACCCGAAAATTTAAGTATAGATGAAAGATTTTCCCTAAACTTTCAGTTCTATATTTGGAGAACAATCAATCTTGATTTTACATCCATGTTTCTCTAAAACCTCCACAATTTGGAAACATCATTCGAAGTATGAGTTTAATCCGTTCTCAGCTATTAGCAAAGAATGATGTGCTAACATGAAGACTTGAAGATCACTATCGTAATGATAAAAATAGCGTTCTACGTCAGATCGCGTAAACTTTTGGCTACAATGTATTGCATTTAAGCAACCGTTCGCACGTGCGTTTCCTTTTTTGAAGAAAGGATGTTAGCAGCATCAGGAAGACATGCTGGGAAATAGATATGCGAAGGAACCACAGGAACTCATACTACCGCGTTGTGGATCTCGCGCACCAATCCGACACAGTGCAACCGGTCTCTCCCCGCTCTATAGACCCCGTGGGACCCGTCCCACCCCATTTTACAGCTATCTGGCTCCGGGGAACGAATTCGACGTCGTAGGACCCATCTCACTCAATTTTACCGCTTTGGGGCTCCAGTGCACCAAACCGACGCTATGATATCTGTCTCCCTCTCTTTTTGGGATTTCTTGACTGAGACACCCACATACACAGACGGACGCACACACGTGAAAGAATAAGCCCGTTATTATGTAGCATGAAAGTTTGCAAATTTGGGAGTATACATTCACATAAAAGTTTATTTACCTTCACTAACATATGAGAGAAACTAACCTGCCTTATCAAAGCCAAAATACATATCTACGTAGCTCTGGACAATGGTGAAGAGGTAGAGTACTCGCCTACCAGGTGCATGGCGATGGTTCAGAGTATTGCATCATTATGGAGTATTTTTGTGTGTGGGACACACACACACACACACACACACACACACACACACACACACACACACACACACACACACACACACACACACACACACACACACACACACACACACACACACACACACACACACACACACACACACACACACACACACACACACACACACACACACACACACACACACACACACACACACACACACACACACACACACACACACACACACACACACACACACACACACACACACACACACACACACACACACACACACACACACACACACACACACACACACACACACACACACACACACACACACACACACACACACACACACACACACACACACACACACACACACACACACACACACACACACACACACGCACACACACACACACACACACACACACACACACACACACACACACGGACTAAGCGCGTCATTATATGGCATGATTGCGGAAGAAAAGCTCGAAAAAGAAAAGGAAACGAAACTAGAGTGGGAGAAATTTCTTACTCTCTGTTTTCTTGCTCTGTTCAACTAAATCCATACTTCTGTACTTTAGTTCATAGGTCATGGAGTTCTGAATAATGTTGCTACTTTATGTTCCAAACTGTCACCATCATCTCCAGAATTCCAGCAATGCTCTCGTGTGGCAGGTAACATTTTGTACTGATAGTTCCTTATCACCAATCGTTCACTTTATGTTCTTATAAAATGAAATTGTTCTTATAGAATGAATATTTCTTGCGTATTTCAGGAGAAATCGAGATTTCGCATTTGGTCTTACTAGCTTACCTTTACACTCGACAGTACGGGGAGTGCGTCGAATTCACTTCATCGGTTAGGGACTACTAAAATTTAAGTAGATTTTGACTTATGCTTCAACTCTTGATTTCAGCAACAAACAAAAGATACCGAAGACAACCGTCATCTTCTTGCAGCACAATTCGCGGCCCATTTCCAGGTATGTTCTATCGCAAGCGCATCCTTGTTATTTTTTTTTAAATAATGCTTTTATGAATATTATGATTGCAGTGCAAAGTTTTAGGTAAGTTCAATCTCATGCAATGTCATAAACGGTGCATTATGAGATTATGAAGGAAATATTAGTTGTAATCTTCAGCTGAAAACTGAGTAAAACATAGGTTCGAGATGGAAAACCACGTGTCCAATTTTCGACTTCAAATAATACCAACATTTGAATCCTTCAAATATTTGATGGGACTTATTCGTTCGAATACAGTTATATTATGCGTATAAGGAAAGTATATCAAATTTCTGGCAACTTGAAAATCTTATTTAGCTCGGGAATATAAAGAAGACGTTGGAATCTGCACTGAATTTACTACCTGTTGTCATCAAAAATGAATGGTTTTCAGTGGACCGTGCTGTTGTCGATGGCGGAATCAACATGGAGGTTAGTTTCCAGTGTCTAATCGCCTTTTACAGTAGAAATATAAAACAATAAAGCTGAACGGGACAAACAGAAAACAATCAAATCTTAGACAAGAAAACAATGTAGAATTACAAGTTATCTTTGGGCAAAACTTTCCAATTTTGTTTGTTTTTCTTTCTAAATTCAATTTTAAGACTACCATTTTCGTGGGCACATATATGGTTTTCCGTTCGAATTCTAAAGAACCCAGTCATGCACGTCATTCAACTTCTCTACTGAAAACGAAACGTGCAAAAATTCGAATTCTGCGCCTTTGCTTTTACGATGAAAAAATTAATTCAAAACTCTCTCTATACCGAGATGCTATGATTGGAAAGAAAGAACTGTTGAGAACATTTCTTTCCATTTATACTCCATTTATTTACTATGTACAATTATACGCTATTTTAACTATAGTATTATTATAATGTGCCTTTGTTTAGACACCTTTCTGGTTCATTCGATACACTTCCGCTGGTCATTGGCTTATAAGTTTGCTATTACGAACTCTTCGATTGTTGTTAACGGAAACAAGCGAAGATATGTTGATATGCACACTGATGGTGCTTTCACAAGTGGATTTTGGTACCGTTGCGTTTACGACATTCAATGAGGCAATTTCTATAGCCGAGAACAAGGTGAGGAGGAATTGAACTTTACAAACAAGCACTCTACGTCTGGATGGAACGGATGTCTCAAATGGATTTTCTTCAGAAAACCTTCAAATGTGCCGGTATCCTCGATTTCGTCTCAAATCCTGCAGTCATTGACCGACTAGCATTTTTAGCTTCAACACGACCAGAATGTTTTTCTTCGGAATCAAGTGAAAAGTAAGAACGTAGTTGCAAGGATCAAAAGGCAATTTAATGGAAATCGAGAGTATAAGATTAGCATATGGATTTCTCCTATTTTCTTTGTGATGCGCTGACTCTAAGCGTGTGGGTAATGACTCGAATCCCTGAAAAGCGAGCTCTTTCTTCTACTTATGAAAATTCCGCCCACAACACTCGCTCTCCTACATTTGTAACATCCACTACTATTTTGTCGATCGCGCGGAATGAGACATACTCCAAGGCTGTGGACACTTTGCGATCATCTCGTCAATCAATTCAGAGGAGAAACGAGAAGTCTAAAACTTGACTGAAACAGATTTCATTTCAACGTATTAACTATGTTAGTTAACGTATTAGTCCGTTATGATGTTTCTTTTTGTGGAAAAAGACTTATTGTTGTGGAGGAACATGATGTAATTCGTTTTTTCATTTTACTCAGGAGCCGGTCATACTCTTCTGGTTGAAATGAGTTTCACAATTTCAGCAAAGAAAGCGAAATTCTACATGTGGTCGAGACGCGTCTAAATGCTGTCAATGAAAGCGATAAAATCAAGTCATCTTTATACTTTTTAGCAAAAGCAGGCAATGATCTTCTTAAGATCATCCAAACCTCATAGTGGAATATTGTTGTAGTCGTAATTGTCCCAATTTTGGTGAAAGTATCACCCTCAAATCTCCGACTTGGTTGATTTATCCCTTTTTTCTATGGTTCTCGTTGACTAGCACTGTTGTAATTAAACCTATTTGCGCTTGTCATACCGAATTCACATTTACTTTGGAGTTATCTAACTTAAGTAGGTAGCTACCCAGTTCTGTTCGAATTCACGTTTATTGTTCTTATTGTCTTTCCTCTCCAAGCACCACTGTACTGCGGGTGCTTCCCATATGAGTATTATTTAGGAAATATGAAGGACGAATTGATTGATACCAAAATAAGTATGTTTGAAAGATGAGTTTTAGTTAGCAGCATGATGAATGAAGAAATAAAGAAATATACGAGACTTAAAGTATAACAATAATCGGGAACTGACAGAAAACATAAACACATTATTTTCTATTAGTGTCCATAGGAGGTTTTTAGATGCAACTTTTACTTGCATGACAGTTCGGCTTTTACGCCGTCTTCAGGGGCCTAAGTAGAAGTTGAATGGAATAGTCCTACGTTTATTCCGTCGGGTGCTTCACTACCCTGTTTCGATAATAGTTAGAATTAGTGAAAACGAAAGCCATATACATTGAAATCAGTCGTATGTAGTGCTCTACCATATGTGTAGTCGGCGATAGTACGCTTTTGTCGCTGCTCAGTGTGCAAATAAATTATTGCTGTGTAGAATCACCAATGACGATATACGATTTGATCTACCTACAATATCAAGCAGTTCTATGTCACAGAGCGGTGCAAGTGGCAAGAATTCATTTGCTATCGACAAGCACACACTCCTATTATTCATTGAATGGTTCCTTTTTAAAAGTCCAAAACCTCTCCAACGACTTCTTTGCCGATATTTCTGTTTCGTTGACCAGTATAACGCATTTCACATAATAATAGTTTCCTTCGTAGAGCTCGTATCTATGCCTTTCAAGTGGTTATCAAGGTTTAGTGAAGTTTTCCTGTCACATGTTCAGTGTTCCTCACCCCAAGATTAAAAAATAGTGAAGCACTACAAGCCCTATCTCAGATTTGCCTAGTAACAACATGGAAGCATATGACCTCAGTGAAGTTCGCATGAAAACATTTATCAAGGAATGCTTGGATTGCAACACCTTCAGGAGGTCTCTGGAAATTATTTCGAACAATTGAAAGCTATTGATATTGAGATATTATTGATAGATACTCGCGATCTGCTTCATCTGCAGAATTGAAGAACCTGTGATGTCGCGTACACCGTATTGCGGATAAATCGACGGCTGTTGCATCATACATCCCGAAATGGACGGGTGTTTCCGAATGCTCAACCAGCAATTGCAATACATAAGACTCACTAGAAACGAAAAAGGCTGGAAAAGAAAAAGCTGGCTCCCCTATCTTATCACGCCAATTATTTGTTTCTAATGGGATTATCAGAGTAAATAGATGACGTAAAGAAAGTTGCGAAAACATCTTATTGTACGCCAAATGTGCACATCTGCAGTCAGACGCGCGGTGATTCGTAGTATGTTCAAAGAAGCCGGTGAAGTATACTGGCAACCAAGAACGGCATGGATAACGAAGATTAGCCTTGAAGATCGTATATTCCAATGGCCATACGGTGCGTCCGCATTACTCAATAACGAGCACTGTAAGCAATGTTCCATGCGAAAACAAACTTTCTCTTAGTCTTCAGTCTATTTCTGACAGTGTGAGTGCTGCTGTTCAACGCAGCATTGTCCAAACACAATTACGATATGACATGATTCTGGTAAATATCCCTAATGCGACCACCAAAAACAAGCTTGTTAGGAACAGATTCTACGTTAAAAACTCCATCTGTGAATTTTGTGATTTGCTTCAGCCGTAGCTAAGACTGATGCTAATCTTTATTAGAAACAGCTAACGTTTCTGCGTTTTTGCCTTGATTTTCCACTCTCTGACGAAGGCGATAACGTTCGTTAGTTGTTAACTACGAAGAAAGACCAATCCCAAACTTGGCTACAGTTCAAGCAAACAAATGAAAGCTTAAGCATTCAATATGCAAAAATTCAAGGACAGTTGAAAATGGGCACTGGTGAGGGATGTGCCATTTGTCGTTAAGGATAACAGGAGACTGCACACAAATGGAGTTAACATGTGAGACTGAGAGTTTGATGTGCAATGCTACTTACATAGGTTAACTGGAAGGAATCCTGCAGTGAGGATTACTGAACATATGCCAAGAAAACTATGTGAAAGCTTTGCTTCAAGCAACCTCTAATCAGAGCTGGGAACATGGCGAAAAAGCCAAAACGTAAGACGAATAAAGATCCCATCCAAAAACTCGTAGGCACATCGATAGAAGATATGCACAAGAGTATACCGAAATTATAAGACACCAGTCTGAATGTCCGGCTAAAGCCGGACTTCAGACTTTCGGTGGTTTTAGCTTCGCTCGCCTTCACTGATCAATGAAAGTTAATAGTAGTGGTGTTTTCTGTAAAATTAGATTTATGTTTTTTTAACAACGCTTTTCTTCTCTTCTTTATATTATAAATTAAGGCGAAAGATTACGGAGTCTCCCTTATAAACACGTCAATTCTACATTTGGAGAATATTCGACCATCAGCTGCAAACACTCCTTCGATGCCAGAAATATACAGACACTATTTGAAAGCATTACTCGAAGTATGGGTATTCCTCCTGATTTCCCCCAATAGTTATCACAGAATGAGGTTTTAACATAAAATGACGTGAAAGACATCCTACTGATAAAGATAACGTTCCACGTCAGATCACGTGAACAACTTGCTACTATTTAAGCAGCCGTTTGCATGCGTGTTTCCACTTTCTGAGAACGGCATACTACAAACTTGAAGCGAACGAAGAAGGAAATAGATACGTGGAGGAGTCATAAAAGTGAAGAGCAAAGCGCCCTGTGGTCACGGCTATAAAACGGCTGCAACCATTTATCTTTTACGTCATGCACACTTAGTTATTGCGCACCAATGAATGGGTCCACCGACGCCGGTGGACCCGTCGCACCCGCTTCTATGGGTATCTGACGCCGGTGGACCCGTTGCACCCCCTTCCATAGGTATCTGGTGCCGATGGACCCGTCGCACCCCTTCCACAGGTATCTGGTGCCTATGAACCCGTTGCACCCCCTTCCATAGGTATGTGGTGCCGATGGTCCCGTCGCACCCCTTCTATAGGTATCTGGTGCCGGTGGACCCGTCGCACCACCTTCCATAGGTATCTGGCGCCGGCGCACCAATCTGACGCCGTTAGACCCGTTGCACCCCCTTCCGTAGGTATGTGGTGCCGATGAACCCGTTGCACCCCCTTCCGTAGGTATGTGGTGCCGATGGTCCCGTCACACCCCTTTCCATAGGTATCTGGTGCCGGTGGACCCGTCGCACCCCTTCCTATAGGTATCTGGCGCCGGTGGACCCGTCGCACCACCTTCCATAGGTATCTGGCGCCGGCGCACCAATCTGACGCCGTTAGACCCGTCGCACCTCCTTCTATAGGTATCTGGCGCCGGTGGACCCGTCGCACCACCTTCCATAGGTATCTGGCGCCGGCGCACCAATCTGACGCCGTTAGACCCGTCTCACCCGCTTCTATAGGTATCTGGCGCCGGTGGACCCGTCGCACCACCTTCCATAGGTATCTGGCGCCGGCGCACCAATCTGACGCCGTTAGACCCGTCTCACCCGCTTCTTGGTATTTGGCGCCGGTGGACCCGTCTCACCCGCTTCTATAGGTATCTGGCGCCGGTGGACCCGTCTCACCCGCTTCTATAGGTATCTGGCGCCGGTGGACCCGTCTCACCCCCTTCCATAGGTATCTGGCGCCGGTGGACCCGTCGCACCCCTTCCTATAGGTATCTGGCGCCGGCGCACCAATCTGACGCCGTTAGACCCGTCGCACCCCCTTCCATAGGTATCTGGCGCCGGTGGACCCGTCGCACCCCTTCCTATAGGTATCTGGCGCCGGCGCATCAATCTGACGCCGTTAGACCCGTCTCACCCGCTTCTATAGGTATCTGGCGCCGGTGGACCCGTCTCACCCGCTTCTATAGGTATCTGGCGCCGGTGGACCCGTCTCACCCGCTTCTATAGGTATCTGGCGCCGGTGGACCCGTCTCACCCCCTTCCATAGGTATCTGGCGCCGGTGGACCCGTCGCACCCCTTCCTATAGGTATCTGGCGCCGGCGCACCAATCTGACGCCGTTAGACCCGTCGCACCCCTTCCATAGGTATCTGGCGCCGGTGGACCCGTCGCACCCCTTCCTATAGGTATCTGGCGCCGGCGCACCAATCTGACGCCGGTGGACCCGTCGCACCCCTTCCTATAGGTATCTGGCGCCGGTGGACCCGTCTCACCCGCTTCTATAGGTATCTGGCGCCGGTGGACCCGTCTCACCCGCTTCTATAGGTATCTGGTGCCGGTGGACCCGTCGCACCACCTTCCATAGGTATCTGGCGCCGGCGCACCAATCTGACGCCGTTAGACCCGTTGCACCCCCTTCCGTAGGTATGTGGTGCCGATGGTCCCGTCACACCCCTTTCCATAGGTATCTGGTGCCGGTGGACCCGTCGCACCCCCTTCTATAGGTATCTGGCGCCGGTGGACCCGTCTCACCCGCTTCTATAGGTATCTGGCGCCGGTGGACCCGTCTCACCCGCTTCTATAGGTATCTGGCGCCGGTGGACCCGTCGCACCACCTTCCATAGGTATCTGGCGCCGGCGCACCAATCTGACGCCGTTAGACCCGTCTCACCCGCTTCTATAGGTATCTGGCGCCGGTGGACCCGTCTCACCCGCTTCTATAGGTATCTGGCGCCGGTGGACCCGTCTCACCCGCTTCTATAGGTATCTGGCGCCGGTGGACCCGTCTCACCCGCTTCTATAGGTATCTGGCGCCGGTGGACCCGTCGCACCACCTTCCATAGGTATCTGGCGCCGGCGCACCAATCTGACGCCGTTAGACCCGTCTCACCCGCTTCTATAGGTATCTGGCGCCGGTGGACCCGTCTCACCCGCTTCTATAGGTATCTGGCGCCGGTGGACCCGTCGCACTCCCTTTTATACTTATCTGGCGCCGGTGGACCCGTCTCACCCCCTTCCATAGGTATCTGGCGCCGGTGGACCCGTCGCACCCCTTCCTATAGGTATCTGGCGCCGGTGCATCAATCTGACGCCGTTAGACCCGTTCCACCACCTTCTATAGGTATCTGACGCCCGTGGACCCGTCGCACCCCCCTTTTTGAATTTCGTGACTGACACACACACACACACACACACACAGACACACGTGGCAGAATAAGCCCGCTATTATATACATGACAAGAACATCTAAACTAGAGATCTAGAACTGAACTAGAGCCGACAATAGTTCTTTTTTGCCTGACGTAATGACTGAAGAAGAAGAGCAACAGAGATGAGTAGAATTGCCAAGTTGACTCGATAGCACAAAATTTGTCAAATAATGCATCGACATGTGGCAACGATAAGGTAGGTCGATTGGTTGCTAACGGAGACTTACCAAGATAACCCAGTCACTCCGGATATTTGCCTCACATGTTTGGAATGAAATGCTTATAAGAAAGGCTTGCGTGGCGTGTCGTATGTGTGCTTGGTTACTTCTTGTGGGTGACTGGCTGTAAGATGGGACTAAATGTGATTCTTGTGAATGCTATTGTGAATTCGAATGGTCTACACATCAGAGGGAAATCCTGATACATTTGAAGATGAATGAAATTCCCAATTTGACTCGACAGTACAAAATTTGCAAAATAATACTGCGTCGACATGTGGCCACGAAGTCATGGGCTTCAGTAGCAGTGGCTTGGGAAAGCAGAGCGCTCGTCTTATCCTTTTAGACTCTTCGAGCAGTGTGAAATCACATTTAGAATTCTGCTTTGGGCCTTGTCAAGCTCGCTACGCTTGCAATAGCTCAGCTCTGCGCATTTGCGTCGCGTCGTCTACCACCTCTATGGTTGATGCACTTCCTCATATTGTGTACACTATAATACCCCACCCACGGACGAGCGCTATTGCCACCTATATGTGCGGACTTTATTTTGGC
Source organism: Necator americanus (assembly GCF_031761385.1). Taxonomy (NCBI): domain Eukaryota; kingdom Metazoa; phylum Nematoda; class Chromadorea; order Rhabditida; family Ancylostomatidae; genus Necator; species Necator americanus. The sequence goes on along the minus strand of NC_087373.1, from coordinate 15,561,400 downwards.
ACTTCAGAATCTTTGTTTTCTTTTAATATTTTGTAGCTTATGTGTCTTGGAATAATGTATAAACAATTATGAATGCAGTTCTTCTCCAATATAGAGTTTAGATGGGAAGTTAAACTCACTTTATTTGAGGTCACCATGCCGAAAGAGAAAAAGAAAGATGATATGAACACAGAGTTGGAGCATGTCGACAGGAATATCTCATCTCTCAACGCCATTCCTCGGCTATGTGAGTAAATTTCGGTTTTCAAAAAGGAAGACTCAGAATTGAAAGAAGATGCAGCTAAATTTAAAAGTTTACTCGCATATTTACTGGGATAATCTTAACTTCAAACCTTGCAGTTGAGATGACCTACTTGACTCGATTGACTCTAAGTCATAACAAACTTACCTCCATTCCTCCAAATATCGCTGACTTGGAAAATCTTCAGGTTAGTCAGACGACACACGCATGTTACTTTCGTCATTTGCTTCTATTTAGATATTATATTGCGTTGTAGCTGGTTTGTATATTACATTGTCCGCACATCTTTCCTTTAGTTGGATCAATACAAGATTGCCGCATATCTGATTTATTACTATTATTATCTGATTATGTGAAATCTTTCAGACTTCACCCTACATCACTGCAGTCCATTTGCTTCCCTTAATTTTAAGTGAAAGAAAGAAGTAAAGTAAGCTGAAGTAATAACCTAGTTATTAGAAGTCCCATTTATCACACCTTTTACCTTATAAACAGATTTAATGCTATGATTCTTATCTAATAGGTCTTCTATTCTCTTAGCGCATTAAAAAGGAATTTTTTGCAAAAGTATGATCCCATTGATTTTCTGTAGACTAGGACACTGATTCTGATTCTAGATACCTCCGTCGTATATTGGTCAAAATTTTGAACATATGTTCAAACAAGATTCATTTACAAACTCCTGCTAATGAATGGTAAGAGCTTCCCTTACGGACCCGCATAGAGAATAGAACAAAGCAGAACATGAAGACTCCTAAGTTGTCAATGGCTGCAGAAACCATCTCAGAACCTTTATATTGAAGAACAAAAAACAAATCCACAAAGTGACCACGTGAAATAAGGAAGATAGGAAGCTCCAGCTCCATTTATTTATCACTTCGTTAAATAAGGAGCAGTGCGAGAATTATCAAAACCTGAACTAAAAAACACACGAAGAACTCCTGCTAATGAATGGTAAGAGCTCGAACTTCGAAAGAACTCGAAGGATTTATCTTCGACTACCCTCGGTGAACTTTTGAGGCATCTTCCCCCAGTTCGAGACTTTGTTGACTCATTTTTGTTTTTGGAACTAAAACTTTTCACTACTTCGCAGAACGGGAACTATATCTATTTGTTTTACTGAAACAGTTTACCATAAAAAATTATACCTTGTAGGTGCTCACACTGTGGAACAACCAGATCGAGGAACTGCCGTCTTCGATATCCAGTCTCTCCAAACTCCGTATCTTGAACGTAGGGTCGGTCATTAAAACAATTGACGTCATACATCTTTAATAAATCAACAACTTTTTCTTCAAATAGGAGGCGGATTGTGGGTGTATATGTTCCTTTTAGAATATACATTTTCTTTGAAAAACTAACAGCACAACCAACCCGAGGATTGTTGAAATTTCGAAGCTTCCCAAAAGAGCAGTCGAGTTTACGAAGTATGAACTTTCAGTATGAACCGTCTCTCTGTTCTTCCACGAGGTTTCGGTTCATTCAAGTCGTTAGAGATTCTCGATCTGACCTACAACAATCTAAACGAAAGGAGTCTCCCTGGAAATTTCTTTTTCATCGGTATGCTAATGCTTACGGTTGCTATTCAGAGTACAACATCAATGAAAGAGAGCACAAATCTTCTTCAAATTTACTTTTTTCATCTTCGGCAAGTACTGTCTGGACTAAAAAATCTCGCCTTGTTCACTGTAGAGCGGCGTCCGCCATTTGCACAATTGGGGAGGAGGAGAGACTTTTAAGACACAATATCTTAAAGGCATCAGCTCACGAATCTGAGGTGGTACGGATTTCAGGTGGAGCATTTGTATACGGGATTGTAGATTATGGAGATAAAGGTGATCCCGTCCATTCTTTCTAACTGCCGTAATGAACGGAAGATATGGCTTCGGGCGTTCCCGCGCGCTATCTTCTACAAGGAGTTCGATTGGAGCGCGCTAGCCCTATACACGCGCCGCATGTTCCGGGCCGTTTTTTACGGCAATTAGAAAGAAATGGACGGGATCACCCTTCTCTCCATAATCTACGATCTCGTATACAGATACCCCACCTGAAATCCGTACCACCTCAGATCCGTGGGGTGATGTCTTTAAGAGAAAGGCGGTTGTGAAAGCCCTCGTAAACTTCCAACGTTGTGAGATGGGAAGCGTCTTACATAGTAAACACTGAAGGTTATCCACGTTAATGACAAAATGTTGATCTTTTCGAATCTCTCTTGCCAGGGTGAAATGGTGGTTGTTCCATCATTCAAAGTTATATACAGTGCTAAACTTGTGTCCTTTCTAAAAATTACGTGTGTCTCACCTGTAGTGACTCACTAATTGAACCATTTTTTCAGAGACTCTACGAGCGCTTTACCTCGGTGACAACGATTTTGAACTTCTTCCTGGCGATGTGATGAATCTTCGTAATCTGCAGGTTCTAGCTTTGATATTTGCTGAAGACAGCTGATTTTTCAAGCTTTAAATGCTTAAGATCCTTGTACTACGAGACAACGACCTCCTCGCAATACCCCGAGAGATTGGGCACCTCAATAACCTGAAGGAGCTGCACATTCAAGGTTCGCTTCTTTAGCGTAAATTATGAAAACCATCGACAACAACTATTGCATTAAAACTTTGATCTTAGTCAAGCATATTTTTCAGGAAACCGCCTCACTATCCTACCACCAGAACTAGGAGTTCTAGACTTGATCGGAAACAAACAAGTTCTAAGATTGGAACACAATCCATGGGTCCCAAGCATTCAGGTTAGAAAGAAAAAGTAAATCGGTTATAAAAAAACTTCTGCAAAATGGTTGTTCAAGGGTTCTCGTTCACCCACCTGCAGTGTGTTTATGTACTAGGCATAGCATAACGTGGCGTTCTTCGCTCACTACTTAGTATAACGATTCATTCCAAATCACCAATTCTTTGTTTGATCCCAGTTCTAAGACTATGCTTTGTGTTTGCATATAATCGAGCCAATAGCACCGAAACTTGCTTGGCTCCGCCGCAGCAATTTGAGTGCAACTGGATACGCAATTGCACCAGACTTCAAACCGTTTTGACACCACACGACGGCTTGAAGCCTGGTTGATTGAGTTTGATTTGTAAACCATAAGGTATATGTGCATACATGTGTGCCTACCTGGCATGATCCTGCATGAATACTACGTTCCTATTGATTTGTTCTTGTCCAGCTCTTACGATAATATCGAGTCAACAATTCTTAACGATAGGCGTAACACATGTAACCGTTGGACGTTTCTCCTTTGTCCGTTGCCTGAACTACTTCAAAATTTGTGTATTAGGAACAATTCGACGCAAGAGGAGCTCAAGGTGTTATGGACTTTATCCGTAGCGAACAGTACAAGTACTTCTACGGACGACAGGTGCGTCAGCTCTAGTGTGATCTTGTCGCTTTGAAATCGAAACACTGAATCAAAATTCCAGGAAGTAACAACCGGTCCAGTCCCTCCGAAACGAAATAAGGAGAAGAAGATCTCCAGAAAAACGCATCAATCGCAGTGCGGCTCATAGGGCAGTGCGCGCGTGATTGTGACTGGTCGTTGTACCAAACAATGTTCCATTCGTACATTGCCCGCGCGCAACTTTCTCAACGTTAGCACAAACTTGCGCGCGGGCAGAGACAGTCATGATTGCGCGCTGTTTTGCAAGCATCTGTTGGTGCTACACCGCTCATATTATTAATTTCATCAATTGGAATTGAGTACATTTGTATCTGTAAGGTCCCGTATTTAGCAATAGTCTCCTTGCCAAATGTGAATAAAGCTTTAACTGCGGGCTTAGACAGACTTCTACCTATACTCAGAGTTTACTCTGATATTACAACTATCTCCACATTTCCTTAGTCGAATTTTCAATTGTTTTCTGGATAATATTAGTGGTACTTCCGAGAAAAACCAAGAACCAGAGGCATACGCAGCAAATTAATATGTGATAGTTTCGCTGTGCCCGTATATTTCTGCATCAAAGCCTAACTCTTACCAAGTTCATAATCTGAAATTTCATTTATTTTCAGGCACCTATTACGATTAATAGGCTTATTCACATGATTGAGAACCCTTGATACGCTATTCTAGTCCATCTGACCTTTTTTTTACATGGTCTGATTGGCCGCGGTGTTGGAGTGTTGATGGAAAGTCTACTGTTCTCTTCTGCACCAATACGAAGGGGTCCTCACGAAGCAATGAACGTATTAAAAAGAAGGAGCGGGAGGCTGACAAAGTCCTAGTAATGCCAAGCATGCTCAAGAAATAGTCCTACAACGAAACCAAGGTACCAGAAACTGTATAGCAAGAGAGAGCCATTATGACCAAATAATCGATAGGATAATACGATGTAGTGGCGTGGTCCCGAAGAGATTGTGTATTGCTGTAATAGCTATAGGTCATGTGCAGATTTGCAGTCGCATACTGTGACATTGTATTTCTTGTTTGGATCCGGTCTTTGTAAAAACCACTTCCCCTGTTTATAGATCTAGTGGCTTGGCATTTCAAGATTTTTGTGTTGAAGTTTGCAGTCTCATCGATCCTACAGCCTCAAGGTGGTATTTCAAGTTACAACGAGGTGTTGAATTGACAAAAAAAAACCGGTCTTTTGAGCGAAAGTGGTCCCATGATCCACGTTTTGAGAAGCATTCAGATCACTACGCTACGTATGTATCTGCTTCGTCCCACAACGCAGAACGTCCAGACTTTCATGACGTTTTCCCTTTTTTGGACAAAGAAGGTTTAAGTGATCGTTGTTTCAATTTTATGCAAATCCTAGAGATAGAAAACCCATTGTCCAGCACTATTAATATAGTCAAATCATTATTATCTACAATCGGATCAGAATGATCTGAATTTGCGTAAGCGGTGTACTCGAAGTGGGAGGTTGGAGCTTGGGTTCCGATCGAGGTGGGAACTGCTGGAGTGGAGCCAGCAGTGTTCTCACCTCGATGGCAGGTGCCTGCATAATTGCATTAAGGTTCAGATCGGATTCGGCCAACGACCAGAAGCGTAAAAGCGCCAGGCATGGGAGCTGGAAATTTGTTGACCCTAGCGAATGAAGCACGGTGTAGTTGCGTGAGCGGCTGCACTCGAAGCGGAGCGGTGGAGATGGCGGTCATTGCGAACTATAGCGACTGATGATACTAGCAAGGCCCCATCTACACTAACGGCTTCGCTCCTCCGCGCCTCTTCGAGCGCAGCCGCATCTACACCGTCACCCATGTCTTTTTGCCTACTTTATAGTTGGATTAAAACGACATGAGGCACGGGCGGTTGCGTAAGCGGCGCAGTATAGCATAGCGGTTGGAATCGTGTTGGGATTCTCGCTATCGCCACCCATCTCAGCAGTTCGCCATGGTTCCACTTGGATTCCAACCGCTACACTCCACCGCACCGCTTCGAGCGCAGCTGCTTACGCAAGTATCCGAGAATAGGTCTAACTCACTTGTCTGTTAACACGCTCAATTTCTTCTATGTTCACACTGCTTTACTCGTCGCTATTCGGTTGGAAACTTCAGCGATTGCATGGTCGCTAATTCGTCGGTCCAGTTCAAAAGTGCGCGCGAATTGCATGAACTTGAATGTTCCACTGCCGCTCCATTGCCGTCAGGATGTTCAACGCTAGATGAACTGATCGGTAGTTCTGTTACTAATCTTGAGTTGTTCTTTCACTTTTCTATGTTTATCCGTTGATAAAGTTGCTGAGTATAGCCCACTGGATGTTCAGGTGGAGGTTTTTTACCTGGATGTGTAACCGAAATTTCTGGTGAGGCGGGATGCGGAAAGTCACAGATATGGCAAGTGCTTTTGAGTGCGACCATTTCCAAAAGTCGTAGTTAGTCGTTATTTTAGTATGCAGTTTGTCGCAACTACTATTGCTCGTGGTGCGAACGTCGTTTGCATCGAAACTGAGCGTGGGTTTTCGGTGAAGAGGGTCCACCAGGTTTGTTGTTTCACGCGTTCGAATAGTCCTACAGCCCCTGTGACGACTCTGAACGTAAACGTTCTAATGAGGCTCTCTGCTTGTTGTTGAGAGGAGGCCACAGTGGATTTCCCATGAATTACTGCTGATCAAGGCAGTTCTAGATGTTGGGGTATCACACAAACGACGTAGGTGCCGCTATGCACCGTCTTCTTATTTCTTCGCCGACTACCATGGAGCAAATGATGTATTTACTTACGAAATTGGAAGGGTCGCCAGAACAGTTAGCTACGGTTCGGTTAACTTACTGCAGTTTTGTGAGGGTTTGTGAAGATAATCTTCTTCCACGTTATTCAGACTTCAGCTGTTGTCGTGGATGCTATTGCGACATTTTTCCGTGGCTGCTCTTCCAAGGAAGAGTTTCAAGAATGGAGAAATGTGCTCACGATATTGTTTAAGATCGCACTTCATCACAGCATTGCGGTGAGTCGCTAACAACGTATTAAGCTTCTCATGATATACCAATGTTTCTTAACAAGACTTATGCCCATCGAAATGAGGCGTTTCGCTTTTCATGCGTAAACACTGAAAAACGCTGGAAATAAATCAGATTGCCTTTTTTTGTTCGCTAAGTAGAAACGAAAATCCGGAAGAAGCCAGAAGTAGAAACATAGACCTGAAGGGGCGGATAATTTGAAGATTTTGAAGCCGACTTTCTGCAAAAGTATAGTTTTATGCAATCTGATATTTGTGGCGATCGATTGCAGCAGAGAATCATATGTTGCATTTTTTCTGCTCTGTGCGAGATGCACTTTCTTAGCCTTGGAAAATTATCAAGGATGTTACGTACACCTTGTCATGAAGAAGGCAGAAATCATCGGACTTCCAGTGCGCTTGGAGGAAAATGTAGTTGAGGGGAGGGGGAACCCGGTAGGGCCCTTATTTCTGACGCTCTATGCTACTCTTTTCTCTTAGTATCTTTAGCTTACATCTCAGAGATCTTCTGAGACTAATGTTTAGATCTCAGAGCCCTGACTGATTTAGTTATTTATTTTCATAAATAAGGGCGTCACTGAGTGGCCACAACTACATTAACCCTCTAGAACTGAGGTACTGTAGAAATGTTCTGTTCTATTTTTAGGATCCCGGCCATTAGTTTTGTTACTGAGATAGTTTTAAAACGTTAATTTTTTGTAGGTAATCTACGTTAACCATGTCACTGCACGTGAAGATGTCACTTCTGGCGAGTGGACAACGATGCCTTTTCTCTCTTCGGGTTTCACAAGACGACCGACCATTCAGCTATGGTTGGAACGAATGCGCTGTGGATCTGAAGAAAAGAGGCAGATCACTGTGAGAAAATCTCCGTTTTGTCCCAGTAAAACAGCTAATTATAGTATCACTGTAAGTTTTTCTTTTTTGTAATAGGGAATCCTAACCTTTCCAGCCAAATCTTTTTTACAGTAACACCTTAGAGACATTTTATGTTCTTCAGGATTCCGGCGTATCATTTGTCTGCGGCGTTTCTCTTCATGATACTTCAACCTTTATATGAACTGCCAAATAAATTGAAGTATATAATGTAATTTTTCATTTTGGGGATGCAGCCCATAGTACCTCAACGCATTCGAATTGAACCGAAAATATTTTTATTGATACAGTTCCCATTAATGCGATTTTCTGCCATCCTTAGTGACCAGGGTTCAGTTGAATCGTTTTCAAGCAAGTTTTTTTTCTTTTTTCTTGTTCCTCAGTTATTCTCATTTTACCGTAACTTCAATATCATGGCTATTTCCACAGAATGTGTCGGCGCTGTTGCTCATTTGTGTAAGAAGCGTTGTATACTGAGAATTACGGACGATGGTAGGTTAGCTGATTGTTGTTTAAGTTACTCTTTTGTTCAAATAATGGTGCATTTATCTTCTCGATTGGTGATTCTGTTCCGTTTTGTGTTTAGGAATGTGTTTCGTGGCAAATGACACTCTTCGTGAGCAGGGGAATTTCCTTAGCGTATCCATCCCTTCTCGACCCGATTTTGAAATCTTTGTGAGTGTATTTTTGCAAGCTAAAGTTATGTGGGTCTCGCCTTTTCTTGATACCCGTCTGCATCGAGTCCATTGAGGTTGGAGTGTTATTTTGCAGAATTTTGCTGGTGTATCTGATGAGAAAAATGAGATTGTTATGGAGCTTGACATAGACGATTTCGAGAAGAGTGTAACTGGCATCCACTCCTATCTCAAAATTAAATTACGACAGAAATCAAACCAGGTTTGTTACTTAGTTTCCGTGACTTATCCATCGACATGCATCAATATTCCTTCATTAGAAACCTTTCCTTCAACTGGAGTTGCGAGACAGGGGTACTATTCATGAACTTCCCATAAGATTGATTAAAACAGCTCATTGGTCAATGTATCGGAGACCAAATACTCCTAGAGGGATGGTGCGTTGTGTGTTTACATTTTTTCAAACACAGGAGTTTTTTTCGTGGGTATCATCTGGATTTTTCCAGATGGGGATCTATTTTCCTCCAATTAAACCTGTTATGAGGGTGCTTCAGTCTCTGAGGCACGTAGGAAACAGAAACATCGTGAGTTCTTACATCAAAGCGTAGCAGCGTTTCACACTAAGTCTGCCTTGTTTACAGACTTTGAAGTTAAGCAACAGCGGTGAAATGCACTTAAAATGCCGCATGGAGCAGACAGAAGTAATCGTTTATTTTACCGATCTAGCGAACGACACAGTGACTGGTCGGTTTATGTGCTTATTACTCTCGTATACATTCTTTTTCTAAAATTCTGTCGAAATTTTCTTACAGAGGAACAGTCTCAAGAGCACTGGTGCACCGTGCGGTTGTCATTGAAAGTTGTCCACATGTTCTTTTCTGCGTTCATGTTTATGGCTAATCTGAATGTCCTCTTGAGTGAGTTGACCTCTAATTACTAAACACTATATGTATATACATTAGTATATATATTATATATATATATATATATATATATATATATATATATATATATATAGCGTAAAACAAAACTAGCTCTAATCGAGTTGTATTTTGGGGCAAAAAAAAACATTCCAAGAGCGCAAAGACTATTTTTAACTCTTAGAAGCATCACCCCACGAATATGGGGTGGTGCGTGTCTCAGATAGCCATATATTATATTATATTATGATATTATGCCTATACGGGGTCGTAGGTTGTGGGGAGGAGTGTGATTCCGTCCATCTTTTTCCTAATTGCCATAAAAAATGGTCCGGAAGATACGGCGCTCAAATAGAACTCGTTCTAGAAAATAGCGCCCCGCAGCGCTCGAAGATTAGGAAGAAATAAGCGGGATCCTACCCGTTTCTGCAATCTAATGTCCCATATAGTCTTTAACCATCGGAAATCCATATCACGTCAGATGTGTGGGGTGATGCCTTTAAATGCCGATTGCGGACCCACAACTTTTGTACGAACTCTCAAACAGTAGGGACTTTTCTTTGGTTTGGAGAACGATCTGTACATTTTTCAAAAGTTCTTGCTAATTGCTTTGCTTGCTAATTGCTGCTTAAAGCATTTACATTCTTCCTGTTTAAGCATCCCACAATCTTATGTACGTCTTTCCCTGAGCTGCCATATCATTGTCCCCTGTGCTCATTTTTCTGGGAATATTTTATTCACCTAATAGAGTAGAAAGAAGCAGAGCGAGCGCTTTTTTCTTCTCGCAGGCATATCTTTATGAAATTTTGTGACTAGTGATGTTAGTCGTAACTTGGTGTAGTACGTCTGAACTTTTAGTAACAAAGGACAAAACTGACTTAGAATCAGTGTGTTTTATTTAAAGTTTATTGGCCTTTTCATATGTTGGCGTTGATTTTCTGCCTTTATTTATTCCTGAGTGAAGGATTAATGAAGTTTTGTAATCGTGTACAACATTCAACCGCTTATTTTCTTTTTGGTCCACTAATAACTAGTTCATACGTTGTACAACAGAACAGAAGAAATTTGTTAAATTATTTATGCTCCTCTTATGAATATTGCTGTAACGTAATGATCTTTATAAACACGCTATGACGATTTTAAAACCTATTCGACAGATTTTTATACATAATGAACCTCGATTTGATAAAACACACCGTCCATCATTCCCTCCATGCTTCTATTTCTCCTGTCTAACACTCATTTCCAAAAATTGAAGTTGATCCAAACGGATGTTAGATTTGCTATAATTTCTCAAAATTTGAAAGCCATGACTGGCCAACTAGAAAGGCATTAATTTAGAGAACTTTTTTAATCATAGGTGCGATAGGGAGAAGCCGGACCCTCCTCAGGTGAAAGGGGTTTATCTCATGGGGTGCAGCTCAAGTGAACGGGGTCCTTTCGTCAACTGTCCAAAAGTGAAGGGGGTAATTTCGCCAACCGTTTAAAAGTAAAGGAAGTTCCTTCCCCAACCGTTCAAAAGTGAGGGGGGAGGGGGGGAGGGAGAGGGTCAGAGCACCGGCTCCGACTATCGCATCTATGTTTCTAATGCCTAATTTCTAATTTCTACCGCGACTTTAGGTACAGCACTAGCAGAATTAAACGCAGCACTGAAAGCGTAAATTTTTGACCTTGTGCTACACAGAGTTGATATTATAGTGTTTTCATTGAACGTAATAAAACCAAATCTTTTTTATCTTTTTGCTATATTAGTCCGGAGTCTTATATTATGTAATTATTTCTCACAGAAAGCTTTCGTTTCGAAGAATTTTTGAACGGTGAGATCTGCCATATGTTTCAGATGTTGTATCTGACCGTTTCGCTGAATTCATCGTGCGAAGAGATGGGCTCGAGGTGTCGTTTCTTGTAGGAGGAGTCAACGATGTTCTTTGATCTTCACGAGTCTCTTGAATTGCACATATTTTGAAGCGTTATGTTGTTATGTATTCTCGTCACCTCATGTTGTAATCGCCGTCTTCATCAATATCTGTAACTTTCATACCTCGGAACATCTGAATAGGGGGTCGGCTGGATAACGGACTGAAAATATCGCAGTCAACCTGGAGGGTGCAGATGAGTCATCGTAGGCGCCAACAGCTCCGGCGACGCATTGTTCGCATATTCCGTCGGATCTCATCGATTGCTACCACCGGACTTTCTTAAGATCTCAGTTAGATTTTGTTATTCTGTTGATTCTGATTATCTTAGGTTGAGGTGATATGAAATGGCCCCATTTCAATTGATTAATGTGCTTTAATTTATCTTCTGTAGAAATTTCTTTATAAATTTTTATTCCATTGCTGTTTGCCTTGTTCATATCATATTGAGGTTACTCAGACCTGTTCCTTCTTGCTTTCGTTCTATACATATCGACTGTCAGCATATCCATTTCTTCAGTTGATGGTTAGTGCAATGGATGAGCAACTTGCTGATTGTCGAGAAGTATTTTGCTATTTCGACAGCAGAGGAGATGAGAAAATAAGTGTTCAGCAGGTAGGTTTCTAACGGAGTTGTTTCCATTCGTATGTTCGCGGTCCATTCTAACTTCTATCGGATTAGTATTAATTAAAAGACATCACCCCACGAATCTGAGATGGTGCGGATTTCAGATGGAGTATTCTTATACGGGATAGTAGATTATGGAGAGGGGGTGATTCCCTACATTTCTTCCTATATGCCGTAAAAACGGTCCGGAAGATGCGGCGCGCGCAGAAGGCTGGCGCGCTCCATCGAACTCGTTGTGGAAAATAGCGCGCCGGATCCCTCGAAGCCGTATCTTCCGGGCCGTTTTTTACGGGATTAGGAAGAAATGGACGGAATCACCCTTCTTTCCATAATCCAGGGCTTTCTGTGCATGCATGTGTGAGACATATAATAGTGGAAATGGGAAACAAAATGTAATAAAATCTATAGATATCAAAGTTCCAGTGTAGTTAAGCTTGAAAATAGGGGCGCTTTCAGTTTATTATAACAAATTGCAAAGTACTTAGGGCTTACCATTTGTTTTATATAGCTGTGTTTGTCGTGTAGTTATTTGTAAGTTAAGAGTTAGGTTCATATCAGCATCTTCATTAATATCTCTTTTATGTCGGTGATGTGCTTCGAGCGCTTGGTCAAAATCCAACCGAAGCAGAAATCAGTCGATGTTGCGGAACGTATGAGAAGGAGGCACGCCTTTCCTTTGAAGATTTTGTTCCCATCTTCCAGTCAGTCAGCAAGAATCGGTTTGTTGAGTTTTTATTCCAGATATATATGTATATATTTGTGTTTTTCACTTTTTTCGTTAAAGCGCATTGTTTTACTTTGGCGCTATTTTCTTATGTAAAGCAAGACTGTTTTGAATGTATTCTAAAAATAATTCTATTAATGAGATGGAATTTGTAAGAGCTACTTTTCATGCATTTTTTGCATCTATCAGTATCTAGCTACACATCTATCCATTAATTTCTCCCTCAAGACGTGGTGTTAACGAGTAGCGTTCTCCACTTAATGTAAGTTTTCATTGTGAAATCTTCGACCACTTTAAAGAGAATCAGTATTTTCTGCACAAGCATGCGTTACCAGCTTTTCAAAAATGCTTGATCCTTAGTAACTCTACATAAACTCCTGTAACTGCTCATGTATTTTTAGTGAAAAACACACAGTTGAGGAATTTGTTGAAGGGCTTTCTCATTTCGATAAAGAAGGAAATGGACTGATCAATGTTGCAGAGCTGCGTCATCTGCTAACTACTCTAGGTTAGTAATATATATGCTTGGCGGTGACTAATGCAATGTTTCTAAATTTGTATGCGTTTAGGGGAGCGCTTGTCTGATGAAGAAGTTGATCAGCTTCTAGCTGGACACAACGATTCACATGGCAATGTTAACATTGCAGATTTTGTACGCAATGTCATGAATTCCTGATTTCAGTGCTGTATGCTTATTTGGCGAATGATTTGTTCCGTATGTATCTGGAATCTTTCTTTGTTCTCGTCCATCTGGATGTCTCAGTTATAGCAGCAACAGTGATGCCTACCAGTATTTCGTGCTTTCGATCATTTCATGGCACTGATCTGAATCGCTTTTATTCATCCCATGGTCCTCAATCAGTAATAAAAGGCATCTTCACTTTATTGGTCATTGTATGCTAAATTGTCGAATAATTAACAATAAATACTCATTTGTATCGTTTATTCCTATTTTCGAGTTTGCTGCCCTCATATATTGTGGTTGAACCCTTCACAGTGCTTGTCCGAGTTGTCTGAGTGCTCTCTGAGTTTTTTTCCCTTACACGAAATGGATATAAGAAGTCTATAGGTGGAGTTATTTACGGTGGCGTGGCTTTCGTATTTGAATGAGAAAATCTCTTTCAATGTGAAGCGAGTAAAGACAATCAGTAAGCAGATAGAAGCGCATGGTCACATTGTGAATCTGTAAGGATGTTCCGTGCGAAATCCAGTCATGTTCCACTACTATCTTGTATTCGTAGGATAGTTTCTTTGGAACTAACTATCTGAGCATTTTTTTTTAAATTGCAGAATGTCGGGTCCTGGTGCTCCGGCTGTGGGAGGAGATAATTCTGGATACACAGATGACAACGAAGGTGGTGATGGTGCGTCGATGGATGCAAGCCGTGATATAGCACATATCAAAGCGATTTTGGAAGAAGCCGGCATCACTGATTATGACCCACGTGTAGTACACCTGCTTCTAGATGTACGTTTTTGCTGACATATAGTGCCATTTCATCTTCCTGGTCTTACAAATACTATTCCGCGTTTAGCTCCTTTACACTACAACTTCTGGTTTGCTTACTGAAGCAAAGGCTATCTCGCAACATTGCGGCAAAATGGTGATCGATGAAACAGATGTGCAAATTGCAGTAGAGTTCAGTGGTAAGTGTAAAATCTTTTCGCATCCAAGCTTTTATTTCTTCAAATTTCTAAAGTTTATTTTGTTGATTTGTCTTTCTGTTTTTTTGTATTCAATCTAGAAACTGTGTATTAAAGGAAACGAAGGGTGTTGAAATATTTCTGCTGCGATTCTAACGGCTAGTGTTTACTGGCGTTCTGACTAAGACATCATAGCACAAATCATCACTGCTTTATTTTAAGTTGTCTTTTCATTAAAGTGTTCGGGTGATATTCATATACAGGTCTTTTATGTGATGGAAAGCCGAATCGTGCAGAACTTTTAAAAATGGCTACTGAACGAAACGCGCAACCATTACCTCAAATTCGACACAACTTCGGATTGAAGCTCCCAAATGACAGGTTCCATTCCACTTATTGATCAGTATCAGTGATTAATTTATTTGCAGTTAAATCTGTGAAAGTATGACTTCAGATTTTGTTTACTGCAACCAAATGTTGAGTGGCGAGGTTCAGACCGAACTGCTGCCGATTTGTTAGCGAACAATGCACCAGTCACTGTTGGCCAACCTCCTGGACATGGAGGTTACGTTGACGACAGCCTTCAGCAACTGCGACCTGAGCATGTTACGAATTTGCTCAAAAGACCAGCTGAAGAAGACTTTGATGTATAAATATATGTATAATGTGATAATATTGGACCTAAATAGATCAACACGACATTTTTCAAGTAAGGTTCGTGCTGCAAGTTAAATTGTCTCTCATATTTGTCTCACTGAATGAGATGTCTCTGGTAAGGCTATGCTGAGCATATTGTAGAACTTTTTTTTTTGATCGGACTCCGTAACGTGTTACATGAATTAATGCATACGTTTTCTGCTGAGTTACTCAGGGTTCGTGTTTGATCTCATTTAAAAGCTTTTTTCTAGTCTAGAAACATGAGAACTATTTTTAAAATTTCCCCGAGATTCGATCAGTCGGAGATGGTCATGGTACTAACAAAACTTCATGCAGTAGAAGTGGTTGTAAGTGTGTGGAGAGCGCAACTGATCCCATACATGAAGTTTCGCAAAGGTAGTTCCCAGGGTTCTGCAAGCTACGATTTCTGGTACGTGCCGTGCGATCGAGAAATTTACGTCAAATGAACTCTTATGCGCTGGGCTCCAGTGTGAGTTGGAAATCTCGTCTTCGTGGTGTCGTATAGATGCTGCTTAAAATGACTCGAGCATGAATCAGGTCTAGTAAATGCGACTATGGCAGCAGTACCTCTAATTCCAGCAATGGTATCCGAGGCACAGGAAACGAATGTTGGGTGCTAACAGTAGGCTGGCACACTACTCGCAGGATTTTTTCTTTTTATTTTGACAGGTTGCCCTTAAAAAAGGCATGTAAACTACCTCCTGCTCAACGTTGCGGTTAAGTGAGATACGTGGTAACCAATCGGTTCATGAACTGCCCTATCAGTTGGGAAAGCCGTATAACAGTCAAAAACGATTTTTGTTCATTGAGAGCGACTAAGTGGAACTCGAGTTCAGTCTAATTGGGGCAGTGTTGAGTGTCCTTCCAACTACCTCCTGCCCTTTTTCGAAGTCTAGCTTGTAATAAGCATCCACAGTAAAATAAACAGCAAAACTAACGGAAAAGGTCTAAGACCAGGTGATCCTAGTTGATTCTGTCCATGCAGGATCCACGAATTCCCGAGGAGCTCATTTGCACCGTGACGCCTAATCTGAGCGGAACTTTGGTGGGAGTATGACTTTTATCATTCTCCACAATTGTTTCGACCGGATCTCGACGGTGAGAACGTAGGTTGTCACGCAGTTTGTGCCCTATGTAACTGACCTAGAAGAGAGGCAGTGGGGCTAGCGCTTCCGATTGGTGGGACCCTCAATCATCTTTGCGGTCCGATTACAGCCAGCGAGGTCTGTATCTCGAGCTTCACGGCGCCAGTTTTAGTTCAGTTACTTTCAGAAATGCTCCAGGCTTCATTTCAATTTTATCCAATTGCATCGGTTTGTCGCTAGAGTGAAGTATTATTCAGAAAATATTCGTATAAATCTAGTGCACAGAAGGGCAATTTCAAAAGGACCAAATATCTGGATTATTCGAATGTTTGAGTTGCGTTGTCATCGTGGTATTGACTTGTCTAAGAATTCAAAAAAATCTTGACGAATCTCTACTAATTTGAGAAAGGTTCGTCTTTTGGAGCCGTTTCCACAACGTTTTTCCAAACGGCCGAACAATTCACCCGCAACGATGCAGCCTGACAATTTTAACTTGCCGCAGTCAAAAGAAGGAGCAACGTAAAGAGTGCGTAAGCATTGAAAATTATTTTTCGCTTCGTTTGTCGCTGGGACTTGCGTCTTTTTCCTTCATAATACGAAGTCTATGAAAATGGCTTTAGTTTGCTCGCAGTGAGGTCGGGATCAAAGAAGGAGAAGTCCTTGTGGTGACGGGTATGCAACTTTGTAGCTGAGGAATGTCATGCATTTGTTTCCCGCTGTTTGTCACTTTTATCGATTATAATTATGAAGAGCTCTTTCATTTTGTTCTATGTTTTCTAATTGTATCGTTGATTCCACCTACCTGTACAAGTTTTTTTTTTTGAATCTGTCGTCTGCCATAAGAAGATAAGCAGATGCGGTTTATTAAATCTATGCACAATTCCAATGTCATTTTCAAGCGTATTCCTCGCTATCTCCTCTCTAGTGAGGTCTGTTCATACCTACAATTAGAATGTCGGTAGACGACGTTAGAACAAAATCAATTAATGGCTAACAGCGAATGAGTAAGTGATGGAAACAGATGTCGATTGATGTCGGTTGCCAGCTGAACCCGGCTGGATTCAACAATTCATGTAGCTGTTTTGGAGGAAGAAGCTTTGACAATTCTATTAGTTGCGGGTTTTGAAATGTGCGACATATTTGTTCGCAAAAGCAACATTGAAGCAAAATTGCTAACTAGATTTTTGTTTATTAGATAAGTGAATGTCATTTATCACAATGAAACGAACCCAAATGGAAAAGGCACAAAGTCATACCCGAAAACAAATAATGCATTAGTCATGGCGCGCGAATTTGACTGAGGTCGACTATGTCCGCACTCGAAAATGTTCAAATCAGGGTCAACAATGAACGGTGAAGAGGGAAATGAGGCTCACCTACTTCACTATTAAACACGTAAAAGTAACGACCCTACTGAACTAAGAAATATAGTTAATGTCGACTGAATAAATCACCACGATACGGTAACTGGAAAAGTGAGAACGTAGATAAAATGCAATGTGCTCTAGCGATTTCTTAGAGAATTAATGGATGAATACTAAAGTACACATTAAAACTCAAAGTCTCTATACTTTTCTAAGGATTTGCGCTGTTCTTCGGTTAGCTTATGCATATCAATTCCTTTCCCGAAGACTGCGTATTCGAAAGGCCTGAAATATCTAGATCTGAGACGGGATTTGGTAGCCATTGTGAATGTTAACAGTAGTGCTGCGAGTTTTTTAAAATGTAAAATAAATCACAAACATTAACCTTGAATCAAGTGTTTCGAAGGAACGTGCACCGAATAACCCATGATTTGTAGCCAAAATAAAATTCACCTAGAATGAAAATTATTTTCTGTAGACAAAGATATTTCCTGTATGAATCACCTCAACCACTTTTCCAGCTTCTATTAGCGCTGAATGTATGTAAATGCAAGGTCCTGCCATCGAATGTATGAACAGCCTATCTCCGGACGAAAGTGGATCAACGCGTGCTCGAAGAACTGTAACATGTATCTCTTCACCAACTCCCTCGGATAGTACTGGCTTGAGGAACAAGTTTGTAGCGTTTTTTTTTAATTCAAAAGTCTACACAGAAATAGGAAACATTGGCAAAACCTTTTATACCGTATGGAAGAAGAGCTTTCGCGCTATATGTATACGGCGGTATGTTCTGATTTCTTAATTTCACTGATTTTTATGTTTTAATTGTTTTGTTTTTGCATTAATATGATGCTTTATGTGAAAAAAACAGAGCATTTTCGACACATTGGTATTTTGCATTTGATCGAGATGTTGAGACCGCCGAAATTATGAGAATTATGATATTTGTGGAAGGGATGTGGATCTCTTCGAGACCTCGAACGGGAATCAGGATGGACGGACAACCGATAGAACTCGTCGATGAGTTCTGTTACCTGGGCTGTATGCTGAAGAACAACGGCAGCTACGAGAGAGATGTTCAGCAAAGATGCGCTAAGGCCACTTCTGCATTTAACTCCTTAACGAAATTTCTTTGGTCGACCCCCATCACCAACGAAGTCAAGCTGCGAGTCTACCTATCCGCAATTCGCCCCATCATGATGTACGGATCGGAGACTTGGGCAGCACCATCAACGGTTATGGAGAGGCTTGACTGCACGGAAAGAAAGCTGCTTAGACGGCTACTTGGCTACTTTTGGCCTAGGGTATGCCACAATGAAGATCTTTACGCAGAAATTGATGTGGTTTACCGGCGGATGACACGTGGAAAACATCAACATCTTGCGCCGCCATCGAAAGTGGCTAAAGTAAATCGTCTTCGCTTCTTTGGTCATATATTAAGGAGACCGACAGATCGCCTTGTTCAACGAGTTCTGAAGAGTTCGTCGGGTTCAAGCTGGAAGAAGCCACCTTGCCGAAAACGGAAGTTCTGGACTGAGGTGGTAAAAGAGGACCTGAGGACACTCGGCGTGGATAGGCAGTTCAGGCGAGACGTAAGGTTTCGCAGAACATGGAATAGCGACGAATGGATTGATTCTGTGCAAGCTCCCGCAGAAGATCGAGAAGGTTGGGCAGAGCTGTGTTCAAGGACGGCACACCTCGGCGAAGATGCGGGTAGTCGCGTCAGGCGATGACATCAGCCCGCCGATTAAGTCAAGTAAGTCAAGTGGAAGGGATTGAATGAAACGTGAAAGGTTAAAGAAAAAGAAGCAAAAAAAAACTGATATCATATAAAGAAAACAAAAAAAAAAGACATAGAAAGACTTATATAAGGCGTCGATGAGATTGCTGAACTATGGTAGGAGGTCGGAAAGGAAAGCGGGAACACCAGGAGAGAGTGTATTGGTCGGTCAATTCGCTCTGGTTTGTTTTAGAAGAGAAAATTTTAAAAAATTCAATTCTCTTGCAACTCATGACATGGTCGTCCCGTTTGTGGACGGTCCTGGAGGTCAAAATTTTCGAAGCGGGAAGACCAACGGCGCTCGGCTCTTTCATTGCACCTTCTCCGTTCAGCAGCAATTCAGATTCCGTTGCCTTATCATCTCGATTAAAGGCATCACCCCACGAATAGTAAGTGGTACGGAGTTCCGGAGGAGTATTCGTATACGGACTCTTACTACTAACACCACCGTGAGCGGTCGGTAGCTACTGCCTTCCCTCTCTTATTTTCGAATAAATGGGGACTGATGTCAATACTGCATCATGCTGAATCTCCGGATTGGTACTATACTGCCGCACCTGCTCCGGACGAATTGCCGCGTTGGGGCCACATGGGGTCTTTGATATAATCGGATTTGCGTACACAGAAGAGGATACGGTTTTAAATTAAGCTGTGGTATTGATTTTTTTCCGACTCAACAGGGTTTCTGGTAATAAGAAATGGATTAATTGCTGTTGAGGTCTCTATACTCTTTTATTTTACTTAAAATTGTTTTTACCTACCAATTTACTATATATTTTTTTACCCTAATGCGTAAGTGTGGAATTGTTGTCCTAATACTGTGTTTTGATATCTTTTTGCTTTAGCCACTGCCATCTATTGACTGCAATAAATGCGCACTGTTGCTCACCACCTACAAACTGTAATCTTTTAATGAGTCTGCTAAAAGCTGTTTTATTGTAGAGACTGGCTCTCTTGAAACAACACGGAACATCTTGCATATGACTCTGTGTTGCCTTCGCTCTGGAACCATCTCAAACATTACTGAAGAAGACGGCTGGAGATTCGCGACGTGCCAGAGTAAATTCTGGGTTATTTCCTAAAGATACTGAATTGGTTCATTGCGATGTGCCACCATCCTGCGATGAAGTAAGCCGTGCGGTGGAAATGAAGCTGGAAAGCGCCGCCGATCTGACACTGCCGAACACTGATAACGGGATATGATGTGGTCAAGATCTTGATCAAACTTTTAATGACTGCCTTGGAAGCTTCCGATTTCGCTTTCGATTCTTCAATACTGTTGTTGTTTAAAAAGGGGAACAACTTGATATCAACAACTACCGTCCTTTGACTGTTGTCCGTATATATAAGGTATTTAGTTCGATCATTTTAAAAGAATGATGGCTTCCTAATCAACCAACCCATCGAACAGGCTGGCTTTCGACGCAACTTTCCATTTAGATATTCGTCATTAACCATTGGTGAAAGCTTGGCAATTTTCGTGTACATAGCTTTCGTTGACTACTCAAGCGTTTGATTCTGTGGAACATAACATGATATGGACGTCACTACACAAGGGTTCATCCAAGATAATTCGTCCTCGACATCTACACTGCTTCTGTAACATTTGAATATGTGGTATAGTTCCTATCAACGCTAGACGGGTGTTCACAGGAGACCCAACTCCCTCCTCTTCCGCCGTTTTGGAAACCGTCTTCCGTAGCCTGATTGGAGAAACAGAGGATCAACATAAATGGGCTCCGTTTAAGTCATCTCGGTCGCTGATGATGTAGTTCTCTTCGCGCCAAACCACAGAACTCGAATTAATGCTACAAGAAATGAGCGACAAAGCCAAATTGTGGGACTGAGAATGAATTCTCTAAGACTCTTGTCATGACCAATCCAGAAATACCATCTCAACTGATGGATCTCCATACATTACTGGCAACTTTGTTTATCTTGGTATGATTCTTTGATAAATCTAACAACTGAGCTAATAGGCGAATTCGCTCTGGCTGGAACTCATTCACCGATCCGTTATTTAATGAGGTTTCAATGAAATTAACGTCGACTTTATACAAAATGTGGGAACCTTGTCCCTACGGCTGTGAAACTTGGGCTCAGCAGATCTCAGGCGCTACGAAGCTCAACGGCAAATAATGAGAAGAATGCTCGGGGTATCGTATGCCGAATTGGGGGAAAATAAAAAAAGAAAAAAAAAGAAAAAAAAAAAAAAAAAAAAAAAAAAAAAAAGTAGATTATGGGGAAGGGGTGATTCCGTTCATTTCTTCCTAATTGCCGTAGAAAACGGCCCGGAGGATACGGCTTCGAGCGTTCCAGCTCAGTATTTTCTACAAGGATTACGATTGGAGCGCGTCAGCCCAGTGCAGGACCGCATCTTCCGGGCCGTTTTTTTTTACGGCAATTAGGAAGAAATGGACGGAATCACACCTCTCTCCGTAATCTACTATCCCGTATACGAATACTCCACCTGAAATCCGTACCACCTCAGATTCGTGGAGTGATGCCTTTAAATGCCGAAAACAAAATCAGTTGATAATGCTCTTTTCGTCACATTGACGTAGCATTGACGTAGCATTCCAGTACAAAATAAATTGCAAAGATTAGCTGACTAGAAAAGACATACTGTATTGTAATGCAAAAAGTCTTTCCTGGATAAAATACATGATTTTGCCGATATACTTTATTTCCGTGTCTATTTTCAAAATTTGAAAAAGCGCTCATTCCGTGTCTATTTTGAAATTTGAAAAAAACGAGTCATTCTACAACGTATTGCTTTATAATCGGGTCAAAACATCATGAAGCTCCGTACAACTGCGTAAAGCGCCTCGAAGGGGCGTAAAGGGTGCGGTGGAGCTAGTGTTTACGATCTGAGCGGGACCCTCGTTGTCTGCAACCAGAATTCAGAGATGAATAAGGTCCCAGTTCGATCACAGCATACAGCTCTACTGCGCCACTTTGAGAGCACTTGGTCACGCAGTGACACCTAATATTAAGGTTGTTTTGCCCTTTGAATAATACCATTTCTATTAAGATTTCCACAAGTACAGATAGATCACATGGAAAATATGTCTAGTGTTGTTAGTATTGAAATAAATAGTAAAAGTGATACAAGGAAATTATGCAAATGAAAAACACACCAGTAACCGAACGTATCTCGCTGTTTGGATGGCAATCGTCTATCCATCCGACCGAATCCAGTTTTCCTGTGCCTTTGCCTCTTTCTTCGAAGATTTGCACTCTGCTGTCCTTGTAGCCAAGTATGAGATAGCATGACCTTCCTTCTACCCTTGCCATTGATGATATAGACACTTCCATCTAAATCTTTCGAAGTTTGTATTTGCCGAAATAGCATGCGTATAGTTAGGTCAAAACGACCCAAAGCTCGGTGCAATTGTCTCAGCGGCTGCATTCAAAGCAGCGGGGTGGAGCCAGCAGTTACGATCGAGACAGGTGTAGTTTCTTTCAAAGGGGGGGGGGGGGGGGAGATTGAAAAAAACGAATTCTTTTTCCGTCAACGACAATTGGTCTGCCGATGTGCGCTACTAGCTACACTCGAATCGCAGAGGTGAGTGCAGCTAATGAGGGTCCATCCCCGATCGTATAACACTGTTCTCTGTGTGGCTTCGAACGCAACCGCTTACGCAACTGGACCGAACTTCAGTTCGTTTTGATCCGACAACGGTTCGTTACCTTCCGTAGCTCCATACGTTCACTTTTCATTTTCTTCTGTTGATGTCTGTCAAGGTCATTCCAGACTTGCAACGTTTTACCGCTTGCTGCATAACAACCCATTGGTCGTCCGTGGAAGCAAATCATCTGTAGGTATAATTGTAATTCACCATTCTATGCTTCATTCAGTAATATTTGTAATGTAATCAAATAATTGAAAATTCACCAATGCGACACAATGTAACGGTTCTATTTGAGCGATGAACTTTTCAGCCACAGTGAATTCATGTTGACCCGTCAGTAGTGCAACATATGTCCTTCAAATTTTCATAATAAATGGATACTAATGATAAATAAATAATAGGTAATAATAGTATATAAATAATAATAAATACATAATAAATGGAAACATCCAATATTGAAAAAAAAACTGAGTCGTATATACGATAAAGACTACCATATTTTGTATTCTTATCAAAATTTGCTGCTACTGTTTATCGCTTAGAAACTAAAAAATGTCACCGAAAATGTGGTGTCACCGAAAAAAACTTCCTTTCAATAAACGTTGTGAATTCAACTTATAAGATCTGGTTGTACTCATTAACATTACAAGAAAAACTGTTTTTTTTAATTCTATCGTCTTTTCGTTCACAACGAATTACCGCGTCATCTCGGCGTGAACGCAGCTTTTGACATCGGAATGTGATTAAAGCAACAGTATTTTTTTAACATAGAGCTAGCCCTGGCTCTTATGGTCATGTTTTGCGACTTCCCCGACGTCGACCGAAAATTGGAAGTGAAGTGTAGAAACCACTGTCAAAGCTTCTCACCGTCTTGCCAAAACACCTCACAAGGTGGTTCAATGATTCCCTATAAAGGTTGAGGTGAAAGCTGACCTGTTCATGGCGAGGTCTCCTAGCATGGAAAAATCTACTGGCCTAGCCGTAACGCACCTCGTCTTCAAACCCTGCAAACTAGGCACTGTCGGCACTGCAGATGTGGGACGGTATGAGGGCCGGTTAGAGGCGATCTAATATCGTGTAGTGCAGGACGTTTCTGATTCGATTGACAAGCATCAGTAATTGGTATCCACCAACTTTGAAAGTTTATGAACCCGAACGCATTTTATGGAGAGAGGAAGTGGTCCGCTTCAGGAAAGTTTTCCACGAATTCGTTGTCGGAAACAATAAGGAAAAATTAGGAAAGGCTGCAGAAGAGGAGTATATGATTAGACGATTTGGGTTTGGAACCGGAACGAAAATGGCAATCGTCTCGTCCGGCTGATATCTACCGCATGGCTTTTTTTTAAATGGGATTTCTGTTTTCATGGAGAGAGTTCATCGTCGGTGGATAGGGAAATCGCCCAACGGGACGAATCCCGGATTGACTGGATACAGAGTAACTGGAGGTAGTCTACATGGCATCTCGAAAACTCTCTGTCTCAATGTGGCAATGTGAATGGCACGTCGAGAAGAACCAGAGGACCACAGCCGGCTTCTCAAAAGATAATCAGCTTGTGGTAGAGATGCCTCGAAGAGATGCACTGCATACTGGACCGAGTTTTGAATTTTTTCAAAGAACTGCAGGAAGAAGGGACTTTGAAACTTGGTCCATCACACGCATAACACATCCAGAAGAAGACATTAGTTGTGGAAACACTTCAATTTATCTGCGGAAAATCTCTGAAAGAATTTCTTTGAGGCAGCACAAAAAGGATAAGTTTAAAGAAGCTTTTGCAAATAAGAAAGTTTCGTTAACAGCGTCTCCATTCTTCTCGTCGGAGGTGATGGCGAGCTCTTTTCTCTCGTTTGATGGAGTACCACCGTGGATACTTTCTTCAGAAGTACGAATTGCAACCAAAAGCGTAAAACCTTGCACAGTTTCCAAACTCGACTCTTACCAGCCAACTTTCTCCGAGCTGGTGGTCACTCCCTTCATTTAATTCTAGAAGTATCATCAGAAGGTGAGGGTCTGAGGCCGGTTGAAGATCTTGCAAACACACTTTATCCATCCATGAAAAATTTGAACGAGAGAGAGGAAGAACGTCTGCTCTGAGAACGGAGGAATAAAACTTGAAGGGTTCTAGATACTTCTAACACATCATACGTGTACCTCCGAGTGTCATCCTGTGAACGTGGAGAAGAGTTTGAAAGAGGAACTGAGCAGAAGAATGAGAGCACTGTGGGCATCCTCGACAACCACTTTGGTTGCTAGGGACGAACCGGCGGTAAATTACTGAGGTTAGTAAATTGATGTCATCCACGAAACTTACAAATTTCTTGGATGGTGAAAGAGAGGAACGAATGGAAACGAGGGTTTGCACGATCACTGAAGTCGATATTTAATTATGAATTCGCTATATATTTCTTGAAACACATACCCGTTGACTTTTCATAGTTTCTTAATCAATTACATCTGATTCATTTTTAATCAATTCATCTGATTCTGTATTCACTATGAGTGTCTTCACAGCGCTTCATTTTTCTGAGAGGGTTACAATTCCCCGAGACCAAAAGTTGGGGATTGAGACTCAATAAACAACTCATCAGCGGATTCGAGGTAAGTGAGAGAGCTAAATGGTTTTCGCTTTAGGGGATGGTTAAGATGCTGCCTGAAATAAGTAACAGTCTCATGAAGTGAGCTGTGGGGAATAGGGTAGATGTGGATCCCAATCCGAGCCTCAAGCTGGCGGCGACTGGCCGATGCGAAATGCAACTGAGCGGTGTTGTGGAGAAGGTGAACGGCCGCACGTCTCGGTCGCTTTTCTCGGATTACGGCTGTCAACTCGTGGAGCTGCGCGTGTAAGTTTTGGCATCGACTATGTGATTGCCGAGCAGCTGTTCCCTCTACAGCATTCCCTGCATGTTCTAGAAGCAGCAGAGGTTTTCTGTTGGTGTACCGCGGCTATAGTCGTAGGGGGATGATATCCTCCAGAGACTCCGATCGGCGTCGGCGAAACAGCAATGACTGGCAGACGCTAAATTGGCATGAACGGTTGTTCTCGGTCTGCGCGAGTGATACCCATCTCGACAGAGCTTTCCGGTAACCTACATGACCAAATAGCGTGCATGTCAGTGGAGCGCTTAGCAACGCGTAGTTGGTCAGCCATCGTCCGCGTCCGGTCGCGTTCGTGAACGCTCCAGGATGCTGTGCAAATCATGGTCGATTTTTGCGCTTGTTGGAGCGGCGGAACCACTTGTTGAGGATTCCATGGGTATTGATCGCAGGCCCAACGACTGGTTGATATTGGCGGGCGTCTGAAGCGCAGTATGACGTTTCGTCCACTCGTAAATGATTACTCGGATATGATTTCGATCCATCTGCATTGCAAAGATGGCACAACAGAAACGCGGCGCCTACATACATTTGACTAGGAGGCTTTAGGCTTTCACCTGAGTCGCCAGGAAGAAAGCGTGTCGTCGCTATTAGACGCCAATTTTTTCAAAGTGTAAGCGATTAAGAAGGACCTAATACATAACTATGTAAGTGATATCTATGCTTCACATCATTATGAGAACACAGTCGCTAAATCAACAGAAATCCACTTATTCGCTCACTTCTGGGCCTTGTAGAGGACTGATGTGGAAATAAGGTTGCGATTACTTCAATCGAAGGCTACTATTGCAATATAATCGGATAGTGCCGAGATGGGACGCTATAGAATTAGAAAAACTAAATAGCTCTCTTGAGATTCGAGAAACCGTAGAAGAAGGGTAAAGACATGAACATATATTGAAAAGAAGCCCCAACTTTTTTGATATTCTAATATTAGCTCTTTCTAATATTAGCTGTGTATTGTTCATATGCTCCAAAAAGACTACCTGATAGCTTTATCTGCGTAGCCAACTGAATAACGAAGTTTACAAGGAAGTGGTCGGCATTCCATAGTTGGATCAAGGCTGACATTCAATACCTAAGCAGTTTCATCAAATCAGTTTTGATTTTATGATATCTCTTTACCGTTTTCCTGGTCGTCCTACCTCAACGTCTTTACCGGTGTCGTCCGTGACGCGAGATTGACCGAGATCATGTAGTCCTACTAGGTTATCTAAAGTATTCTTATCAAATACAATGAATTTATTGGGTTGGGTTGTACTTGCCCTCAGTGTAGTGTAGCGCTTTGATCCTCACATACGTTTTACTGCCTGTCACAGCAAAAGCACCACGATGTTCCAGAGAAAACGGTGTGCTTGCAAGACACAGAGCCCCACCGGAATGGTACGTTACACGATGCCAACGATCTGAAACACTAATTAGATTTTATACAGCTAGTGTTCCACACCTATACTTTCTAAGAGATGATAGGATGTCTTGATCCGCAGCAATAGCGGCAATTTTTAATAATAAAAAAAAATCTTTTCGCATGGTTATATGGATGATGACCACAGAGCCTGTCTACTCGTGATGGACCAACGTGTACCTCGGGCCGATGGTGCTGTGTGACCGTTAAGGTCACGGGAGCTTTTTTCTGTTTCCTATTGTCAATATAGTTCTTTTTTCATGCTACTTAACATAATAGGGCTGGTGTAGCGCAGCCGGTAAAAGGTCGTGGCCGTACGGTCGATGGTTCGAAACCACCTTAGTGTCAACCAGTCCTTTCATCTCTCCGGGTCGATAAACCAGAGTAAACCAGATGGCACCAGGGTTGTCTGAGGGGATAAAAACACAGGTTTGATACATTGCTTGGCCCCTGTAAATCATTGTAGGGGCCAACACGCGTTCCAGAACTTTAGCTATAACGACTTAAAACGCATTATAATTAAAACGCATATTTAAGGAACTCCCTGTCTTCTGCGGTGAAAGGAGTGACTCGTAACATCTGTGTAACCCCAATGTCGGTTCGGCCAAAAGCTGGCATTCAAATGACCTGAAGGGACAAGGGAGGAGGTTTGGAGTCGCCCCCAACAAATAAGCTCCGCCTTTCCGTTCCGGAGAATGCAACGTTCCCCCAAAAACTCATGGGATTAGAGGTCTGCAACTTTCTATTTCTAGATAGACCTGGAGAAGTTCTACACAGAAGACACCACCTTCTACAACGTCACTGTTGTAGACTTTAACGCCAGGATTGGCCCCAGAAGAACGTTTGAAGAACTTTACATCAAGACCTACGGCTTCCTGTAGAACGAAAGGAGGGAAAGGCTTTCCTAGTTTACAATGACGACTAAGATCACCAATGGGGAGTCGCAATTTCAGAAGCCCTCCACTACGCTGGACATTGGGGTCAGCGAAGTCCCAGAACTATCATTAAACGGGATCTTTTCGTTACGCTAGCCGGCTCTTGGAAAGATTCTGTACTGGACAGCATTGACCTGGAATACGATCGGCTCGCTGAACACCTTCATGACTGCACGAGGAAGGCTCAGGGTTCCAAAATCACCAAGAGACGCCTGTCTCTAGAAACTATAGAGCTGACACGCTAGTGTGGAGCAGCACGAGCCGCAGGCAACCAAGAACTCACGTCCGAGCTCCCAAGGCTTTGCAGAGAGGTGATAAGGAAAAACCTTGAAGAGGGAGGAGCAGAAGTGCTGGGCTGAAATTGCAGAGGCGGGAAAAAGCATATGCTATGCCGGGCGAGATTCGCCAGTCGCAAGACGAAAATGATTGCTCTCCGAAACCCGAAGGGAACAGCCCTTGTGTCGAGAGAGGAAATGGAGAAAATCATCTACGATTTCTACTCTAATCTCTTTGACAGCATGTCCGGTCACCATCTGAGGGAAGATGGACATGTCATTCCAGAGGTTATCCCGTCCGAAGTACGACATGCTATCATGTCGGTAAGAAATCGGCACCTGCCAGATGTTCGGATCCTTCGCCAGTTCTTATCAGCACTCTGGCGAGACTCGTCACACGTTACCTGAGAATGCAAGGTCCTTAAACAGTGAAAAGACCAGTGAGACCGTGTTGTTGTTTAAGAAGGGAGATCCAAATGACATCGGCAACTATCGCTCAATCAGGTTGCTATCCGTCATCTACAAGCTCTTCACAAAAGTGGTCCTTAACAGAATTGAAGAAGTATTAGATGAAGGACAACCATGGGAGCAAGAAAGAAAGGGATTCAGCGCGGTTGACCACGTTCACACTATTTCGAAACTCATCGAGACCTCACGAGAGTACAAGATGCAGCTGCGGCTCACCTGTTGGAGTTAAAGAGGACCTTTGACTCATTTGAGACGGAAGCGATTATAGAGACTTGGACAAGCAAAGTGTCCTTACTCTGTACATAAAGGTGCTTCGAGGGTTGTACAGTAACTTTACTATCAGAATTTCACCATGCTGCAAGAATATCATCATTGACGTGAAGAGATTCACGGCCACTCTCGAGAACGCAATGCGAAAGCCGGAATGGAACGAAATGGAAGTGAAGTTTGATGGTAGGAAGCTACATAATTTTTGCTTTGCTGATGTCTGGTAACATCAGGCATCAGCCAAGTGGAAGGAATGCTGACCGAACGACGTTTATGCGTAAAGAATGGATCTCGGATGCTCCATTCATGCTCTACGGAACTAACATTTTCGAATGCACCAGTTACATTTAACTGGGTCAAGAATTGAACATGAAGAACCACCTGACCTCCGAGCCGGACAGTAAGAAACGAGTAGGTTGGGGAGCGTATGAGAGCATCGAGGATGAAGTAAAGAAGACAAGGGCCCCTACAACACCACAGTACTTCTTGCTTTGTCCCATTCTTCAGAAACCTGGACAAATTCGCAAAGAGAAATAAAACGCGGTGAGCGTCATTTAGCGCTGAATTGAGAGAGTGATGCTAGGAGTATCCCACATTATGGAAGACAAAGAAGGGATTTAAAGTTCACTCCTACGTCACCTATCGAAGATCAGAGACGCTGTCGCATATGCGGAGAGAAGCAAAATGAGGTGGGGCGGACACGTAATGCGCTTCACCGACAACCGTTGGACGAGAGCCGTGAGCGACTGTATTCCTCGCGATATTAAGCGCATTATAGGAAGACCGCCGACCCGCTGGTTAGTCTTCTTCACGAGGCGCTTGAAAGAAAAATTCTACGCTCTTCGTGTCCCACGTGAAAGGAGAAACCATTGAAGGATTCTGGCATGCGATCGAGACAAGTGGAAGGATTGCTGGCGCCCGCTCAACCAGTTAGAAGTACAATGGGAGTCGAGGTGATCAAGGTGATAAAGGCGCATCCCAAATGGATTGATACGCCAGAGACTTTATCCTTTTATCCTTTTGATTGTACTTAATTAAGATGACTTTGAGATGACTTTGTGCGCTGCATTCGTGTGTTCATCTCGTAAAAGGTTCTTTTTACTGGCATCATCGTCATCACCCTATCTTTTTTCGTACCGTCGACAGGTGGAGGCAGAGCAATCCTTTCTTCGCATCGAGGATGCAACTGATCGACACTTTCGACCACGAAATCAACACTTTCGATCTTTCGACCCTTTTTTATAACTAATTTTAGTTTTGTGTTGTACACATGACGATAAACACCTCAATTTTTTCAGCACTTTATTATTTAGTGGAGTGTTGTACGCTAAGGATGGAAATCAGCGAGATTGTATAGGCTGTACATGCGTTCACAGAACCTTAAAGGCGCTCTGGCACTTTACCCACTTTATTCCTTATTACTGACCTTGGACGTGGAAAATAAATCATTTATCACTATAGAGGAATATATCAACGACACACCTTGATCCCTTTCGGATATCACAACTTCAGTATCAGAGCAGTGCAAGGCCAGATATGTATCTTCAGTGGATAGGATTTTGAGGTCATTTATGGGTCCGTGAGAGAAAGGATGAGACATAAGACTGCTGGAAAAATTTTGGAATTGAACTGAGAATTTTTTTCTACTGTGGAAACCATTTTTGAAAAGTTAGAAATGCATACCTAGCAATTATAAAGTGGTCATATTTTCTCTCAAGATCAAATGCCAAATGAAGTAAACCACCAGAGCAACTCCCGAGAATCTGAAATTGCCATGAATCGTACTCGAATATGTTTTGTGCATTGTTTACGTTATTCTGCGAACCATTCCATCATGCTCCATCAAGATAGAAGTTAGGTCATCAAATGAAGGCAGGGAAATAGGGTTTCCAGCGTCGAAAAATCGTTTTTCTCTGAAGTAAAAAGAAGTTAAAGAACCATTGAATATATGACAACATGGATGAAAACTGCATTCGCGTTGTGTTAACTCAAAAGTGCCGTGCCAAATTCAGCAAAGCAATAGACAATTGTTCCGAAAAAAAACATTACTAGACAGTGTATAAAGAGAAGGAAATCGTCACACTCGTGCATGTTCTCACCGATACACCGGTGGAGAACCTCGTCGGCTGCAAGGGTTGACTTTTTTAGAGAAATAATCAGCAACAATAAATGAGGAACAAAATGAGCGAAAACATTTTAACGTACCGATAAAAGTAGATTGGAAAGACTTCCTTGTCGTCCGTCACGTAAACACCTTCTACGCCACGCATTAGGCAGGCGGCAGTAAGCCTAGTTTCATAAGACGAGTCCAAGGAAATCGAAGCTACCCTGAATTTGTGCAGCTATCAGACTAAGCAATCACGGTACTTTTGGAAAAAAAAGTGAAATCCTCTCCATATTATTTTACGATCTGTACAATATCACCATGTGGTTGTAGGAGCACCAGCTCTCCTTTCTGTTGTTGATTCTTCTCGTTTGCTTCTAGGGCGTCACCTTCTCCTCAGCCCACTTTTTGATATCAGGCTAAGTAGTGAAATTGGCGGTATATCAGGGCAGTTCGTAGTCAGACTTGACTTCGGACATGATCTTGGTGGACGTAACGCAGCCGGTAAGAGTACCGTGCACGACCGATGGTTAGGAACTGCTTCAACCAAGTGCTTCATCCCTCCAAGGTCGATAAATTGCTAGCAAACTTGTCGATTGCCAGTGTGAAGAAGGAGCCAATATTGTCAACAGCTTTATTACGGCAAACGCTACGGTGTCGTCGGGGAAACAGGGCGACCACTTTGTATACGTTATAAAAAAATCTAAATGGGATGAAACACTCGAATACAGCGACCGATCTAAGGGGTCATATGTGGCATGCTTTAGTAAGCACAACGGTTTGGGCTCTTTCGGCTTTCGATACCGGGTGCACTATCTTAGGTGATAATGACTTGTTCTGGATGAGGCATTTGTGGGAATATGTTGCAAATGTTCTGACTTTCCAGGCTCTAGCGAAGGTGGCAAAACCGAAACGTTAGCCGTAATAAAGACTGTTAACAATCTTGGCTTTTGCTTCACATTGACAACCGACGAGTTGCAGTCATTAAGCCAAGATTCAATGAAATTTGAACTTGTACGCATCTGGTACCAAACTTCTCCGGGACATAAAACGCTGACATGACGTTTGCAACTTATCGAGTGGCAAATTGAAGCAGGAGTCAAGATTGTTAACAAACTTTACTACGGCTAACGTTTCGGCGTCGTCGCCTTCGTGAGAGCCTGGAAAGTCAGATCATCTGTAATATATCCTCTCAAATGCCTCATCCACCACAAGTCATTCCCTGAGATGTAACATCAATCGCAACCAAAAGAGCCCAAGTCGTTGTGCTTATCTAGGTAGCCGCGTTGTCGTGATATTAGTGAACTTCCGTGTGATAAAATCGCTCCGCCAGTACTAGTTAGGTTGCGACCCTCATATGACCCCGTAGATCAGAATCCGCAAAGTTCTTAACACGGAGCCAGCTCGTTGGTCATGGCTATGCATTCTTCCTTTCTAATCAGTTTTGCACTTTTAGCGTTTATCCAAAACGCCACAGTTTCGGATTCGTACGATAGGATCGTGGCAGATGTGCAGAAACGAGCATTTTCATGACATTTTCTGCCATGAGTTCCATGAGCGATTGCTGCGTTTGAGTGTTTCATCCCATCTAGATGTTCTCTAATACGAACACGAAGAGGTCGCAGTGTTTCGCCAATATATTGTTCGCCACATGTTCTGTACAAAATTAAATGAACTACACTAGAGACCATGCAGTCCGCTGGGCTAAGTTAACCGCATTGGTCCGCTTCTGAGCACCTGATGTCATCCTAACGGCTGTCCTAAGTATGTTCCTAATGACAGATTTTATGGTTTTCCAACGATGAGCGGAAAGACAGTGAACTGGTATGCTTTTGCTACTAGGTTTTCGAAAACATCGCATTTTCCTCTCACCGTTGGACCAATTTATTTGCACGTTAAGGAAGGGCAGCCAATGTGCTTTGGGTTTCTCCAGTATAAACCGTATGTAAGGGGATTGCTGGTTTAGAAACTCGAAACAAGCGTCCATCTCGTCTTAAAGGCATCACTATACGAATCTGAGGTGGTACGGATTTTAGGTGGTGTATTCGTATACGGGATGGGAGACTATGTAGAGGGGGGTGATTTCGCCCATTTCTTCCCAATTGCCGTAAAAAACGGCCCGGAAGATACAGCTTCAGGCGTTTTGGCGCAATATTTTCTACAGGGAGTTCGACTGGAGTGCGCCAGGCTTGTGCGGCGCCGCATCTTCCGGGCCGTTTTTTTTCTGCAATTAGGAAGAAATGAACGGAATCACCCACCCCCCTCTTCATAGTCTCCCATCCCATATACGAATACTCCACCTGAAATCTGCAACACCTCAGATTCGTGGGGTGATGCCTTTAAGTGGGACATATATTGCAACAGTCATAAATGTAACGACTGCACAGGAAAGGTTCTCGTTCCATGATGGGTTGTTCTATTGTGGATATGAATGCAGTGGCTAGTGTGGGAGCTGGTCTTTGTCCCATGGCAAAACCCCTGAGCTCTCTGTAGTAGTGTCCCGACCAGCGAAACAAGGAGCACTTTAAGCATTCATCCAGGAACGTCACAATCTGTAGCCCGAACACGGCTTGTTGACATGACGCATAAGCCAACGCCGTAAGTAATCGTGTTGGCTGGATTTGCGTTCATAAGCTCAAAGACAGCATGCCACGAATCGGGGGTAGTAAGGATTTCAGGTGGAGTATCCAAGGGGTGGAGTATCCGTAAACGGGGCCGTAGATTATGGGGACCGGGGTGGTTCCGCTCATCTCTCCTTGAATCACTGCAAGCAGCCAGCCCCTGAATGTTGTTTTGTACGATGCCTTTTGCTGCAGTGCGCCGTTACTGCCTATCGAGGCAGTCTGAAGTGATTTTCGACGAATCGCAGGGCGGAGGCGGCGCAAGGGGTGGAGCTTTGCAATAGATAGCGTCGTACAAAATAGCGTTCTGGAGACGGCTGTTTGCTGTGATGCAGGGAGAGATGAGCGGATCCACTCCGTCTCCATAACCTACGACCCCGTAAACGTATACTCCACCTGAAATCCGCACCACCTCAGATTCGTGGTATGCTGCCTTTAAAACGATGCTGAATTAAAGTTGAACACGTAAGTACGTCCCCCTAGGAATTGACCAAGTCCATGTAATTTTTCCTTTTGCCCACTTCATATTTGCTATTTACTACTTGTTATCGTTATTACATTCAATTTTACATTCCTCAAGTACGGCACCGGTTTATGTTAACTAGCCATATAAGCGCCGTAATGAGTCCGCTGCAGGGAAGAAGGGCTATGTATCCGGTTGAAAAAGTCCCCAAGTAAAGTTCGTGAACACAATTTATGCCAAACACATTGTATATGTTATGTAAGAAAATTGTCATTTATTATTACTATTATTATTTTATTATTATTTTATCCTTTATTCTTTATGTAAGAAATTGTGTTATTATGGTGGCATGGCAAGTTACGTTCTTGACAGAAACGGGTAAGATACCCATCTCCTTCGGGCGACGGCACAATAATGGATGGTGCGATGGCGCGAATAAACCCGGAGAGGTTAACAGCGATTACCAATCGATTACTGTCATTACCGGGTCTTTCTTTTTCGTGTATTTATGCATGATGAGGTTAGTTTATAGTAGTAGTCATAGTAAGATCTTTTTTTTGTGTAAGAAACAGCGTTGTCGTTCTATGGTCCCGTCGATGCATGACCTGCTTTTTAGAGACGGAAACCACCTGCTCGCGTAAAGACGGAATACGTCGAAGCGATGGAATACGTTTGGTTGCGATTGCAATGCTTTTCAAAGAAAAAAATCGTACCGTTTTCCTTTCCTAGGATATACGGCCAACGTCGTAAGTCCTGACAAGCAGTACAGCGTTGGTTCCCGTTGTGTATCATCAAGGAGAAAATGAGTGAAGTGATCCTGAAGAGAGCTACGGTTAGTCGTTTGCGTGCGTAATCAGAAGCACAGTACATTCTTCTCAGCTCTGTGTTCGAAGATGTGTTGAGAGAGAATGAGTCGCATATCTTTAGCTGGATCGGTGCTGCCGTTCATGGATTCGATTATGCTTGACACCTGGAATTGTCGCCGAAGATTGAAAAAAGTAAAAGAAGAAAATAAAAGTAAGTAAGTGTCCCAGAACATACCTTCTTATCCCATTCAGCTATGAATGTTTCCATCTCGTTAGCCTTGGCTTTCCTCATCAATTCTTGTACGGTATATTTCCTTTCTTCAAATACTGCTCGACTTTTCTCAATCAGAGTGAAATTTCCGCTTTCCAAACATTCATCGTGTAACTTTGAGAAACGAGTCAGCTCGTCAAGTTCCTCAAAGTCATGCATATTTCTATGGATGTTTGAATTTCTTCAAATAATTGTTTAACTCACCGACTCTATAAGTGAAATTGAGTGATTCATTGCGGCATTTGCCTCTATAGCTTTTTGCGAAAGAACGAGAAGCTTTCGAAGTGCGAGAAGACGTTGAGAGACGCGATCAGCCCTTACCTGAATCAAAACGTGCGAAGATTACAGTAGTAGATCGATATTCTCATTAATTGTGTTGTGTGTATGGGTTCAATTGTTTTTTCTTCTTACAAACAAGCTAATACTTACAGAGTGATTTCGGAACTCTACTTTCAGCGAGCTGAACTCCATGTGGGCATTATATGTTTCCTCGTCCTCTTCTTGTGTGTTTATGTTCTGAGTGGAGGGTGAAGGAGAATTGGCTAACTAAAAAAAATTATTGAAATGTCGCAAAATTAAAGGCACCATGCCACCGATCTGACGTGGTGAGGGAATCTGCGGGAGAAGCAAAAGACGGGTCTGTAGATTTCCGGAACCGGTGTGGTTCCTTTCATCTTTCCTTGGTCATCGTAAAAAAAAACAACGAAGGAACCGCTTCAGTTCCTACGAGGTGCGATAGTACGCTCTGTATGTAAACGTTCCGGTCCCCTCAGCAGCCTATTCACGGGTTCCACTTGAACAGGCTGGTAAAAAAACCAGAAGATATCACTGATCTATGGCCGCCCACATTTGGATGCTCCCTACTCGTCCACGTCGTTCGAT
Source organism: Necator americanus (assembly GCF_031761385.1). NCBI lineage: Eukaryota > Metazoa > Nematoda > Chromadorea > Rhabditida > Ancylostomatidae > Necator > Necator americanus. The sequence goes on along the minus strand of NC_087373.1, from coordinate 15,525,495 downwards.
TTCTTTTCTGATAGTTCTTTTCCAACTAGGATCCGATATACTCAGGATACGCAGGTGAGTCGTAAAAAAACGACGTTTTCACTAACGGTCAGGAAAGGATGAGCGGAGCCACGCAGGTCCCGCAGTCTACAACCTCATCTCCAGCTTTTCCCGCGGATCCCTTCACTACGTCACATTCATGGCATATTGCCTTTAAGTAAAATTCTCAATTCAAATGTAATCGATAAAAAAGAATGCTACGTTGTTGAATCCCTTTGATTCGCCAACTCATCCGAGATCAGTTAGATACGTCTACGAATTAAAGGCGGCATACCACGAATCTGGGGTGGTACGGATTTCAGGTGGAGTATCCGTAAACCGGGTTCGTAGATTATGGAGACCGGGGTGGTTCCGCTCTCTCCCTGAATCTCTGCAAGCAGCCAGTCCCTGAATGCTGTTTTGTACGATGCTTTTGTTGCAGTGCGCCACCCTTGCACGCGTAGCTCCCGCACTGCCTATCGGGGCAGTCCGAATAGATTTTCAACGAATCGCAGAGCGGAGGCGGCACAAGGGGTGGAGCGTTGCAATAGATGGCGTCGTACAAAACAGCATTCTGGAGGCGGCTGTTTGCAGTGATGCAAGGAGAGATGGGCGGAACTACTTCCGTCTCCATAATGTAGGACCCGGTGTACGGATACTTGACCTGAAATCCGCACCACCTCAGATTCGTGGTATGCTGCTTTTAAGAGCGTGCGCGTTGACTAAACAATGACTTTTGAGGTCAACTAGTCGGTTGAATTAGCGTATTTATCCATCCCAGTAGGTATCCTTCCCTTCCGGATGGTTGCAAGGTCAGATGTGTCTTCTGCTTGTTAAGCTATCGTCCACGCTATCGCAGTGAAAACTTTTATCAGTGCCCTCCACCTCTTCTTCTGGATAAGTATTACAGTTCTCTTACCTTTGCCTTCAAATTTTTCATCTTTTCCAACATAGATGCCCGCTTATCCCTTTCCGCATCTTCATAATCAGAAAGGCGTTTGATTTCAGAGAAAATAACGTCCAGCAATGTGTTCACGTTATTTTTGGAGACTGATAAACGCTGCAAATATTGTAATGTGTCAGATTAAGACAATATACTACGAAATGAATGATGTTGGAATTCCTCTCTTGAAAAGATCGTGTTAAGGGCGGAGATTGTGTAACTGTAGTGACTAATTGCCCTGAAAAACGCCATAAGAAGCAACCACGTGATCGAATATTCCGGCGAGGAACCACGGCGCAACAACGGCGCAATCATATGCACCCGAATACTTGTGGGCTAGAGATGCGTTGTTAGGTGCCTCGTTGGGAAATTCGGTAGGGGAGGTCGTTTCCCACGTCGTTCTTCAGCGTAGAAAGAACTGAGCGTAATCGAGCCTCTTACTAGTCATCTACACCCTTAGCTGTATCTCTTTTTTTCGGAAAATATCCTCATTTTTGTGCTGTGCTACTTTCAAATAATGAAATTTACAAATCGACAATCAAGATATTTGTGGTCGTTAGCAATTTTCGGCTACTTTTTCCACAGCTCAGACTTAGCTATTCAGGGAACAGTTTGTCAAAAGTCGCACGCATAGAGAAAAAACGTTTATCCGCAGAGATCACGGAGTGAATGCTAGGTCTTTTAATGCAGAAATACTTTAAAGGAAATTTACCTGGACAAGGAGCATGTCGTCGTATTCCTCGACTATAATGCCTACGCGAACAAAACCGTCGTAGTAAGCTGCATGGAGGATTCCACCGTCTCGCCACAGTAACCCAGATTGGATTGGTCGTCTAAATGATGAATATTATTGTTCAATCGTGGTTTATTTCGGAGAAACTAGACTGAATTCTCACGTGCAACGATAACATTGGAGGCATTCGAAAGAGGTGTCTTCCATATGAGTGCTGAGGCTGTAGTGAAATACTCCACTTTCGAGAAGAAATGAGAGAAGAAGCTAAAGCTTTTACTTTTCGAGAATTTGCATACATCACATACTCTGCCGCTTATCCTTCTCAACCTATTCATACGTCGTTCTTTCCGTGTCGTTCCACGTTGAGTGAACGAATTGGAGCCGGTAGTCGTAGTACACGATGTTCCGGAGCCACTCCACCCTCAACGAGGTAGGACTGATGGAGCAGACAGCAGTAGTACTCTCCATGAACGAGAAAATGATCTGTAAGAATAACGACTACTCATTACCATTGATTGGGTTCGATAGAAGGCCGCTGACCCCCTCCTTCTACTGCTTGTATTCCGATCACAGTATCTTTGCCGCCGAACACATTCACTACAGTTCCACGTATTGGCAGCCCTGTATTCTGTGAACGTTCTAACTCCATCGGATGGAACACCTCCACGTCACCACCACATCCTGAATTTGAAGTCGAGTCGTTGCCCTGTTAATCTGTCGAGCGTTTCGACCAAAAAGACCTCATGTGTACATAGTTTAAGTTGCGAATAAGGCGCAAACTGTAGTCGGGAGTTGAGGATGGGAGCGCTCGTCGCGCCCTCACTGAACTGAGAATTTAGAGTGCCAGAGAAGTCTCATGGAGCGCAGAGAATGTTCTTAACTGTCAAATGTTTTTTGCCTTAGAGGATCCGCGACTTGTAGGCTAAAGTTACTAGAAGAAAATGGGAAGTGGACCTGGTACTAGTACTGTTTTAACTGTCTCCTTCCACTTCCTTTTTGAAACAAAACTCTCCAAACACGCTTATTCCAAGTGAGTAGCTAAAATTTATCACGTTCTTCTCCACGTTCCTCCATGGACGTTTTTTGGGCTGCTCTTAGTGCGGGTCGGGTACAGTTCACTAAGAGCGCGGTTGAGTGCTCCCTTTACCCCCCTCCAACCTCACTTTACCACGGATATTTATGTAGTCGGTGAGGATCGCGCTAGTCTCTGAGACCGCAAGGGAAGCTCTGCCCTTGAAACCACGTCCTCCTCCATCTTTTCTGCCACAGCCGCCTTATCCGATAAAATACATGAGGCGGCCCCTCCCCCATGTCCTACATTCAACCCATCCCTGGATTTGTCCCTTTTCGTTTATTAACGGTTTTGAGGAGATTAATATTCTATTTTGGAGGTATCTATAGTGATCAAGATGACCGTGCAGAATCCTCACCCGATAGCAGCCTTCCGTCGCGATGTCTGAAGAGTACCCGTCTCGGTTTGTATGATGGGTTAGCAAGGCAGTAACCAGGCAGATATTTCAGTTGAGTGTAGTGGGACGGCCTCTCATCTAAGATTGTCATACCCTGGAAACAATCGGGCATGAGGGCGCAGAACATCCGATCCACGATTATGACGAGTGAACGATTATGTGGATCCATGCAATAGTGCTTTCGTAAACGAGTGAGCGAGAAAGGAAAGGAGCGCGAACTTAGGATGAAAAAGGAAATGCGAACAAGCGAACGACACGAAATACACGTTTTTTTACCTGGTTGCTCTCAAACATTGTCTCTGGTATAGAATCTTGTTCAATTTCGAGCATAGTCATTTTCCGTTCACTGTGAGTTCTTCGAGGTAATTCCCAGTTAAGAGCGAATTGTTCTAATTGTTCTACACAGGTTGTGCGAATCAGATGCCACAAGACAGTATGAGACTCTGAAATTGCGTCAATTCACCGCAACAGAACACTTTTCCCTGTTCGGTTCCAATGGACGTAATTGGCAAGTGCTAGGTATTCGCATTTCTTTACACGAATTGTATATAATCCCCAGGAGAGATAGTTACTTTCCGTATAAATACTTGGTTTTGAAAAAAACTGTCGTATTACTTGGATTAGTAGAATTTACGTGAAATTTTGGCATTAATCCTGAAAAATTCAAGAAGGGTGTATGTATGTTGAAATGAAATTCACAGCGCTCCTTGTTAACGAAAGCTGTCCTTCCAAAGCAGGGCTTGGGAAAAAAAACTCTAAAGACAATTTCACTGCAGAGGAAATGAGCTTTTCCGTTCTTATGTTAAGCCTTCCATTTTCTGAGGAATCCACGTTATTACGCTTAATTTCTATAAAGCCGGTTTCCTCATAAGAACTCTTTTCACTCAATTTTACTACGAGAATGAATGGAATGTTTCTAAACTTCAATTCACCACCATACTTCTAATAATCAACTCATTACTATACAAAACTTCTAATCTTTTTTTCAGTCTCTAAATGCTTGCATTTTGGTTTCTTTACTTTACTTTGGTTACTTCGATTCATTCTCGTTTTTATCTTTGTGTGATGTTTCTCTCGACACCAATTAAAGGCAGTGTCGTGGGAGAGTTCTATGTTGGGTTTCCTTCGTCAGTAAATAAGGTTCGTCGCTTAGTTTGCCATTGTCCTATCAAAAACACAAAACAACCTTTGTAAATCCGGAAATCAGGTGGATCAGGAATATGAGATTGATGTGTCCGCCTGGCGAAGCAACTTCCCACTTTCGTGGGAGTGATGAAACCCGTCTCACATCCTTTTATTCGATCGTTTCATGGATAAAAAGAGTTGTTTCGTCGGGCTAACTGATCAGTCTGGTGTCTGATTTCTAGATTTGTGGGCGATGGTTTTTTTTACAGCGACACTTTTTCCTGAATTCTATCTACTCAACATCAGGAAATAACTGCAGCAACCGAAAACAGAATATCGGATACTTTCCGAACGCTGCCCTCAAATTTGTCCCAAGTTCTTCGTTCTGTTCGTTGCAACTCGTGTTCCTACGCAAAAATGGACGTATGGGGGCTGGGTGGTCTCGGAAAAGCGGTTGCTGTTTAATAGTTAGGACCTAGAACTTTCTTAGTTTCTTACTTGAGCAAAATTTCTTATCGCATAAGAGAACGAAATTTATCGCTGTACGTTTGAGCAGTAATTGTAACCTCAGGCACTACTGAGTTAACCCTACATAGTCTGATTTGCTGGCCCGAGTTGAACTTTATCTTAGAGACAAAAATGTCAGGTGTAATTATTTGTGGCAGAAGAATAAAACATCGCGGATAACAACGAGGAGTAAACAATATGAAAGAAATACTGCACAGTCGAATGCTCACTTTCTTGATATGTGTTTACCAATCGCTCCGTACCTCCTTAAGAGGTACTATAGGACGGACTTATATACTTTATATTTCGCATAGCTTGTTATTTCATGCAGAATTCCATGAAAATTACATTTCAATTAGTTGAAATATGCAGAAAAAAGAACGCCGGACATTTCGGCATTTTGTAAATGTCAAAGAATTATAGAAAATAATCGTTTCTTGACAAAATTGATATGATGAGTTGAGGAAGAAGTGTGAGCTACAAGATCACGTTCCGGCTACCTAGTTTTATTGGTTCTTATTTTTTTCAGATCATTAAAGTGGAGTGTGAAGTGAACAAAATCGAGCATTATCAACATCGTTGGATTTCTACATTTAACCGAGAGGATAGGTCCGCCGAAGCTGCTCTGTGAGACTTATGTTCTTGGAAAAATGTGAAATAAAACAAATTCACAGAAAAGCCAGTAAGAAGCATCGGAAAAGAACTGGACGATGAAAGAGTACTGCTGAGAACAATGGGAAGTGCAAGAACGAAAAGCTTATTGTTGATTAAGATGCAGTAGCCCTATTTGTTTTCGAAAAAAAAATAATTGTGAGGAAAATTTTTCCGTTAACCTACTGAAATTAGTCGAGCTAGTGTGTGATCCGTTTTTGAGGGAAAAATTCTGAATTTTTGAATTTTGAAGCGTAAAGGGACTGTTCCTTTTTCATGGACAGTACCAATCTCATCCTGAGGCTCTAACGTCTCGATTAAATGCAAAAAAAAAAACAAACAAACAAGCAATTGATGTCAAAAAAGTTCTGTTACGTTCCCAATTTAATGAGCTAAAAAGGCGCTAATCAATGAAATTGAGGAATCAGTGTAGTGCTATCTTGTAGAGCAAGGCATGCTCATTCGAACGCTCTGGAATTACTTTCTATTTTCCTTGTGGATTTTTTTTACATTGAAAAAATAAATGCTCGCGACTTATTTCTTTACCTAGAGTAGATATAGAATAGAGTAGAATAGAATAGAATAATAATGAACTAGCTGAATAATCATACTATTAACAGCTAACGAATTTAATCCAATTAATTATAACTAGAATTCAAAATGTTAATTAACAGGTTTTCAGCTGATATCGGTAGCATATCAGTTGATTAGTGATCTACCGTGAAAAATATGATGTCAACAATATTGCAGATTATCAAGAATTAGTGTGTAAAAGGACGTGATGGAGTCAGAGCGGCAACGACTGTCAGAACAGATTACGAGATACGATCAACATGGCTATCTGGCGACCGGTGAATCGATAGGGTTCTGTTAAAGGATTAGATGAGAAAAAAGGTAAAGAATTAGGACAGAAATATATTCCCCAAATAAACATATCCTTTTTCGTCACTAACAATGCTTTTCCATTATTCCCTCATCAGACTCTCAATCTCTCCCTTTTTCTGTGCAAAATTCACTTCCCACCTGGCGGGACTATTTTTTTTTTGCATGGATTTACGGTTGTTTGTGTGATGACCTGATGTAGTCGTAATTGGCTAGTAGTTTACCGTATCATCGTTGTTTTTCAGAAGGGAGAGAGCATGCAAGATTTTTAAAATAAAGTTTTTTTCGATATTTTTGTGTTTTTTTTTTCTAAAATGAAAGATAAAACCCAAAATATGTTGCATTTTCTTGATTTCACAGTGTACAGAAGAGTATATGAGTGGGGATTCCGTTTGTACCAATACGTTTGAAATAAATATATGCTTCTCATAAAGAACATAACAACTACTGAGGAAATTCTACTGAAGCACTAGTGAGATTTAGTGTGAATGTGTGATGGAGTTGACGATTGCAGAATCGCCAAAGTCTCGTCAGAATCAGCAACAACTGTAGAGGGTACAAAATTCCCAGGCTAAAATGATTTCTTCGGAATCGTATTCAATAAGACCTAAGAACTGTATAAGCTTCTAAAGGATACTCAGTTTGTTTCGAAAAGTTTTAAAAAAATCTGCAAAAATACACAATGAATGAACGTGTAAGGCGTACTAAGGAAAGTGGCACATAACATTCTACTCATTTTTTTTTACTAATCTATTTATTCTACTTTTACTACCTTATTATTCCATCAGCGAAAAACATAAATAAGTTAATTTAAGGTTGACAAAGGTATGAAACTAGTTCTTTAAGAGGATTTTTTTTGAAAGAAAGATCTCACCAAAAGAGGACGTCAATGAGAAAGAAGGTCACCATGGTAAAATGAGGTGTAGATCAGAACTTAAGATAGATCAGATGGCTTTTTTTGTCAGAAAAGGAGAACATCGCACGTATTATTGAATTTATTGTTTACGTTATTGTTATTCATTTTTCGTAGGAACTAAACTAAACTAAATCTATTCGTACAGCTACATTAATTCCAATATTATCGGAATATTGTCCAGGTGAGATTTTTTTTGGGATTCTATTAAAACAATGATTTGTTAGGAATAAATGTGAATTGTTGTGTTTGAGCCGATCGGTGTAGACGCGTTGGTGTCCGTGAATGTGGCAATAATTGATCATTTCATCGTAGGTGGAATCTGGTTCTGAATCGTTGCCGATAATTTTTTCATGTGTATTATAAATAAAAAGCGTTAATGGTGGCTGTGAAACGAATATTTTTACTCCATGCTTCTCTGAAGTGAAAACGTTTGTAGTGTTCAGTCCGAAAAACCTTCATCACCTTCAAGCATTCGAACAAAATAGCTGTGCGCTTTCCCGAAAGTATAATCCAATACAATTAGCGACAATTTACATTTACAATTGAAGCATCGTACGAAAAAATGAAAGCGAGATAAACAGGGACAGGAGAAACAAGGTAAAGTTTTGGAAAGTGAGATAAAGGTAAAAGATAAAGTGCACGGCGCTGATCAATCCCTATGGCGATGCGCTTACGGATTTGACTTCAATTTAGAATTTTTTTGAGGTTTGTGTGCGTGCAAACTTACAATGACTTGCGGAGGCAAAGCGGTGTGTCAAAGTCAATGCTTCTATCCTCCTAGAGAAGCCTGGTACTAATTTACCGAACCCAGGGGGATGCAAGATTTGGTTGGCGTTGGGACGGATTCGAACCTTTGATCGATTGTGCAGGCACGGTCGAATCCCCTACCGATTGCGCTATGCCCGGCCGTCTGAGAAGTAATAGATGAAAGGGTAAAGAAGATATGTTCATGTATACTCAATGTTTTTTAAAAACACATCCATGACTATCAGTGTACAGCACTGGAGCATTAACTGGATAATGTGATCTACAACAGCACTCCACACGGCAGCCTATTCGTTCTTAATCTTCTCACAATAGTGCGTTTTTGAATTGGATTTGAGTCAGAAAAACAAAGTCGAAATGGTGGAGTTAGAGGTTGTGATCGAGGGGATCCTCGTCTCCTTCCACCGGACTTTAGGAATGGGGATGAGGAGCGTCGCACAACCCGGATTACAGCCGCTAGTTTCGCCATAGGGAAGCAGGCTCTAGGTATTCTGCACCGAATACAGTAACAACGCGGTGAAGCGATGCTTCTAGTGAAAGAATATGTGACAAAAAACAAACAACACCCTTCCCGCACATAATTTGACTTTCTAGTCGTGGTTGTTGAGAAGAGCCTACGTGGTCAGGAGAATTCCGCTTTCGGAGCGTTTTCTCGGCTATCTGAGCATGAGAACACGCCAAATCCTTCAACTTTAACACAAGAATCTATGGCATTTCGTGCATCAACACCGTAGTGCCTTTTGACGGGTGCTGCTTTATTTAATCAGCTGTTCATGTCACAGAGGGTCAGACCTCTCCGATGAATCGGTGGCAAGTGAGCCAGGGCCGACCACCGATTAGCACCGACGATCCCCTTCCAGCGGTCGCGCACGGAGACCCCAGCCGCCGATCGTTCTGCTTCGCTCAAGGAAAACCCAGTCTCATCACTTCTCAAACCTAACTTGTTTGTATATCCGGATATGGCACTTGATGAAGCACGTTTCATCCCCTTGTTTCGTTTTGCACAACTACCAGGACCTTTATTAAAAAGCAATTGAAGGACAAAGGATAAGATGTTTGGCGTTCTACAATCCGCCTGGGATGCGCCAACGCGATTCAGAATCGTTTGAGGTTTTACGAACGCACGAGGTGCGTTTAGCCAATACATTGGCTTGCGGGAGGCAAGCCGATGTATCAATTCAGTGTTTTTATCCTCTGAGACAGGTTCAGTGCTGATTTGTCGATCCCGGAGGGATGAAAGGGGTAGCTGACCCGAGGCCGGTTTCGAACCGCTTTTTGCAGCGATAGCTTAAATACTATCTTCGGAATGAATCAACTGAAGATTCAATAGCAATTCTTTTAGTGTTTTGAAGGGAATCTTGCTTGATAACTATCATCAACTATCATCCTTTCGGTGCTACGACTCAGTTTTCACCTGTTAGCAATTTTTTTCAGATTGGCATTTACAGAAAAAAAACTTTTCAAAAAAAGTGGGTGAAGATTGGTAGAAATATTTTCTTATATATTTGAAAATGAGGATTTGAGAATAATGATCAAAGGAAAGAGTTCTAATTATATTTCAATTTTTCAACAAAAAAAAAACAACAATTAAGCCCGGAATAACATTGTTTTTATTGTAATTGTAATTTTTGCTGTAACTGTTCGTGCTTTTTGTGAAAGATTTTATAGATAGATTCGTGATAAACTTGATATATGTTGTTCAACACGTATTAAAGACAAATTATTCACAATTCAGTTCGTTTCGAGTATCTAATATCCTTCTTGCTATCTAGCTATTTTCTAAAATTATAAAATTATTATAAGCGGTTCATATTTATTCGTTTCAGCAAATTATAAGCTGACTTTCAGCTTTTCTACAACAAAATGAATTTTCTGATGTGTTAAGGTTCGTGAATGGTTGTTTCACGTGAATTCTACACGAAGACCATTCCATTCATTTTTTCACTAATTTTTCTAAGTTGATAACAAATAGAAGATGATTGTGACCTTATGATGTATTTTCCTTCTAAACTCCCATTTGTTCGATACGGCTAATAACTCTATCCTTGCTTCGAGGTTAGTATCTTCGTAATGAAAAATTACAATAACTAAATCTAGAAAAAAATTAAAAAAGTTAATCCTAATAAGGATTTGAGCAATTGGATGTCGCAACTGTAAATTTCATGTTTAAATTCATTTGAAGCTGGTTAATCACATTCTCACATCCAAAACTGGGCCATTTCTGTCTATTGTCCAGCACCGTTGTTTCTCGGCCGGCCCAAATTCAAGAGTATTGAAGATTTAAATGGGCGGAAATAAGTGGAGGTGTTCTTTGGAATATTTCGATTCTTTTTTTTGGATTTTTGAAACATGAATGCAGAAATTGCAACATTTTCATATTTGTGATGTTATTCGCAAAGATATATGTTAGGTATCCCGAGGGATTTTCTTCCCTTTTCTCAGCAAGCTGTCCATACGAGTCTTCCTACAGGAACGCACTGACGTTTTTGGCATCTGTCTGAAACACCCCTTAAGCAGAAATCTGGTTCACGGATTCCGAAATCTCATTAAACCCATAAAAAAAGGAGTATTTGGGATCTCTAGATCATCCAATCTATTTCACGAACTCGAACTTTCACTTTCACTTTCACTTTCAACTTTCACGAACTTTCCTCAAAACTAGCTTTCTATTAGAATAGTGAGGATGAATGGAGAGGTAGAGGGGAAGCAAAGCAGAGTTAAGAGATATCGAAGTGTTCAGAACATCAAATAATAAAGTGTTTCCCAACACTTGGACGCAATGGCAAGCGTGGATCAGCATCCAGCAAATATTGATTTGATTAGGGCGGTATGGCAATGTAAGTAAAAAAGGTAATAGTAAAAATTTTACTGAGGAAACTACACGTTCGGAAAAGGTGTCTCAGGGAATTTCCACATTATTTCTTGGTCGTTGGATAAATTCACAATTTGTTGTGAAATTCTAAGAAGATCCGAAATCTCTACTTCAAAATGAATACGCACTTCTCACTGGATCTGAGGACTAATGAAAAGTGCGTCTGGATCAAAATGCTTTAGGGCCGTGTTATAAGGATGCGACTAGAAATTTTTTTTTGAGACGACACACTTTTGCTCACCGAAAACAATGCAAAACTCTGCTGGTGATGTTGAATCAATGGATTTAGTGCCGGGAATAAAACGTGGATAACAAAGCCGAACTTATGCCCTGTCGCTCCACAACAATTGTGTTTTCACACAATTTTCTGGTGTGATTTTTCACAAGTAGGATTCGAAAAATACTACTCATTCCTTACTACGTTTCACAAACATAATACAGGAATGACGGGGATTCTAAAATTGTGTTAAATTAAGGAAAGGAAACCATTCTTAGGATGGCTTTAATTACTGAAGATCAGAGAATTTCTCAGCTTTTCACTCCATTGCTTTCCCAGAGATGTTTCTCAAAGGGCACGGTGCGTCAAATTCGATGAGAGGAAAGACGTAGATGAAGTTTTATTGGATTTCATTTTCTAGTAGTAAATATAACTAGAAATTAAGAAACAAACCCTTTTTCACCTTTTCTTGGATTTTTTTTTCGAAGCAAATCAGGAATAAGCAGGAAGAAAATGACCAACAAGGAAAGGAAAAAGTTTTCTAGCAGGAAAAAGGATTTATTCATTCCTGTTAAGCATAACTCAAAACATGTCCTCTTTCATCCCAGGGACTACAATTAAGGGATGGAAGCCGAAAGATCATTTAGACTCGTTTAAGTAAATTTTGCTCAGGTTACGGTGGAATATTTTACAGCGGGATTTTGTGAAGATCGATATTTTCTCACATAACAAGTGAGAGGCTATCACACAGTAAGACTCAATGAGAAATCCATCAGCACCGGAATGCATGAGCTCGCGACCAGCTGAACAAAAGACAACTGCTTAATTTTTTCTCCGCACACTTCTATAAATCAAATGTGCACCCAAACGCCTTCTACCATCTGTCACTTTCCCTCCGGTTTCTTCTTGCTCACATAATTATGCAAAAAAAAAGATGAAGTATAAGAGAAAATGCATTTCGATCATCGTAGATATAAGATTTTCCTCTCGCTCATATCTATAAATTAATTCGGTAGATATTTCGAAGTATTAGTACGCAGCGAAAGGGTCACATTTATTGGGAAAATATTTCGTATTCAAGGCTGAGAGAAGAACTGGATTATCAGTCACCACAGGGTCCTTTTTTGTATTCTAAAAAATTAACAGCTGTTAGATGAATTATAAACAGTCCCGAGATGAGTTTTTCTACTTAGTCATAAGTTCCATGCGAAATGTGCTCCAATTCGGCTTTGAGTACTTTTTAGAGAAGTTGTAGGATAGTGTTTCGTCATGTCACATTCGAGAAATAAGTCCCTCCATTGTACAAAAAAGACACAAATGGCTAAAGTAAAAAATAAAAAAAAAACTTTAGAAGAGTTGTGATCTGGCTAAGCAAATATATTAGCGGTAGAAGAATGATCAGTTTTGCTTTCTAACAAAAGTCGCGAATCAGAGGTGCGTAAGTTGTAGGGGAAATGTAAGTGCGTGCGGCAGCATCTCCGATCTTCGATCGGTGACGTAGGAGTGAACTTCTAATCCATTCTTTAACTTGCGTAAAGCGGTATACTCCTAGCACCACTCTTTGAATGGAACGTCCCTATGACGCTCTCCGCATTTTCCTCCTGCTTGCGAGACGCCCATGCTTTTAAAGCATGAGTCAAGGCAGGAAGAATAAGGTGTTGAATAAGTGGGCGTGGAGCTGGGTGCTGTTGGTCTTCCTGACTAGAACCTTGATACTCTAACCTGCTCTGCAGGTGGCTCGGTTCCTCCTTACCAGCTCAAAGCTCAGGTCATCATCATGATAATCTCGGGACCCATAGATCCACATAGCTGGAGCACACAGATATATTCATATTGAGTGTGAATGGACAATCAGAAAGCCACTCAGGGCGCTGATTCCATCAACTCTTGGACTATCACTCGTTCCAAGAACAAACAAGAACAAAGATTCTTCTTCCGTGCCATAACGACACTGAGCCGACCAGTCCAGGATACTTGATTTTCCTAGTTTACACAATCATGTCTTCAATGGCCGTTTCTGATGCAAACGTAGGTGCTTTGTATGTAGAGACCGTCATCTTAGTCCTTTTCCGTTTCGGCAGCCGAGATGACTTCTGCAACCCCGTTCAGGCATGACCTGCCGTACACGGCATTCCTCCGCGGTTTTGTTACTAATGCGTCATGTGCTAGGTTTTAAAACCAATTGGCAAGTTGCAGGGTCTCGACCCCGCGGGTTTGTGGGGTAAGTCGTGTCCTTCCGGATGGATATGTTGGAGCTTATTTGTTACAAGCTGCTCCGAACCGTTTCCTTTGTACAACTCAGTCATTTGATTGTAGGCTTTAGGCCGGACCAAGGTGGGGGACACAAGATTTTCAGGTTGATCCTGACTCAGGAGAAGTAGGTCAGTCCTCTAGGTCCACATGCATTTCAGGACAGGCACAAGATAGATTTTGGTCTGCGGTTAGCCCCTACCCGTCACCTAGTGACAGACTAAAAGGTGAAACAAACAATTGAAAATAATGATATATCGGAAATTTATGTCATTGCTTATGTTACAACCAAGAAACAGCCTATCATCAACGTGAAGTTTCGATCACGTCAGAATTTCGATTTTAGGATTTTTTCAATGACTTATGTGGAGAGTGGATTAGATTTTTAGCTGCTTCTATTATAACTAAGATTTCGGCGTCGATGGTTTCCTCAGAGCGTAAGAAATCAGAGCGATTGTAGTGTCTTCTTCCCAGTATCTCATCCAGAAAAAGTTCTCGTTGAATGAAAGATCACGTCTCAAACCACGATAAAAAGCCTTAGTAACACCTTGATGTTAGTGAGCATTGTGATAGAATTATTTTGCTAGTAGGAATTGGAACACCACTCGCGTACCACTCCGTACATCAAAACCTGCAAGGACCTTAACATCGAGCCATCTCGCTCATCTATGCATCATCGTTTCTATTTCTTCATTTAGCGGCTACCAAGAACACGTCTATAGTTCTGCCAGTCACAATTTTCGCAAGGTTCGCATGCTAAAGGTGTGGTCATGCTACAGGGAGCGTTCTTATAATATTGTCTGCGTTGAGCCTCGGAAAGAAGTATTTGAGTTAATCGTGCCATGTAGATCATTTTTGTGATGTACCACGTATTAAATACGAGTGAAAAATTTGGAAAAAAATGACTTTTTTGTCAGATCTTCATGGACACCGTGAGTGTGCCATAGGAATAATTCGGTGGTCACTGCTTATCCTCCAAATGATAAAAGGCCCATCTAGCAGCGAAGGTGACTGTGTGGTTTCTGGAGCAGGTTGTTGAATATCTTGCAAATATGGATAGAAAGAGCGTTGGAGAAAACCCTAGGACTACTTCGTGATGAAGGAACATCTGTAATGTTAGGGAACTCGAGCGCAACGATCCCACAATGCTATGGAAAAGCGCTTTTTGACATAGCCTCTAACTTTCGTAAAAACATTGCGGAAATTGTGGTTCGTAGTAATTTTGAGGCTTTTTTCGCCAACTAGTAGAAATTCAAAGATGAATGGAAAGTACTAATGTATAATCGTGTCCAAGGAGCTACTTCTATATCAGGACCTTTGCGGGTTTTGATCTGTAGGCTATGCCTATGGCTATATATGGGTGCATCTTGAAAAGGAATCGGATGGAACACTGGCAAACACACCTTACGGCGAATTTGTTCTAGATGAAGTATTAGGTGAAGTAAAAAGTTCTGAGCACTTTTCGCTTTATTTCGACGATGGAGTGAACATAATTAGGACTAGTCGATTCGGGTCGCTGTTTTGTTCGAGAACTTCAGTCCATTTGACGGCAACTTTAAAGCTCCCCAATTGAAGAAGTCCTCGTCCTTATTGGCAAGGAACTTGACTACCTCATTTTTACAAGACTCTCTTGAGGCTAGTTTTGTACCATCAAGAAAATCTTGCAAATGTTTGAAAAGGTGATAGTCACTTGGTGCCAGATCTGGTCTATACGGCGGTTGCGGTTGATCCACCCATCCAAGCTCTCGGACCTTCTGTGTCCGAATTGAGTGCTTGGGCCGATAGGAGGAGCTCATAGTGGACGATTCCCTTGATATCCCAGAAAACACAAAGCAAAACCTTATTGGCCGTTAATCCGGGCTTGGCGATCGTTTGGGCCGGCCCACCGCGATTGAAAAGCGATCTTTTCCGGTTTTTGTCCTTGCACTGCCACATTAGAATCGCCGTGTAGTACGACCCGATGTAATGTTTACATCGTCAGATATGGCTCACTAAAGATCAAAACTTTTCACTTCACATCAAATTTAAGAAAATACATTGCAGCTGTTCCAATCTTACAGGCTCTGACGAAAAGGATGAGATTGAATCGCTATTCGGAGTGAAAACAGCGATTCTAGCTAGACTCTTCGAATAAATGATTGATAGCCTGTCATTGTTGGAGAACACTGGCAAAGCAGGAGTCAAGATGATTCCAGTGACTGACTATTCGTCAGTTTCGTGGAGAGAGACAGAGAGCGAAAAGCTATTTGATTGTTCAGTGTTATTCACTGGCCATATTTATATAACATGAAATAAAATCGATTCATAATGTTCGATAGACTCGAACTCTCAAAAACTGCTATGTAATGCAGCTACGGTACCGGTGGTCAGCTGCAAATTCAACATGTTTGTAGCAGAAATCGGTCTCTAAGGCCTTCGGCGTTTAGAGATGGAGCAGTGAGCACGGTAGTTGATCTAGAGAGGAATTGCTTGGTTTGCACCGTTGGTTGCGGTGATGGTGTATAGTCAGTCAGAAGGACCAAGGACATCCTTCGTTTTTGAAAGGGAAAAACTATTCCATCTCATGACGGAGGCGCAACGATCACAGTTTTAACGACGGTTTTTTTTTCAAGAAAGGATGTGATCTATGAACGTGAAATGATTCCTCGCATAGGATTACAAGTAAGTGGAATATTTACAGTCAAGCGAAGCTCCAAGCTCACTGTGAAAGTACTGTATGATTATCGCCATAGAATAGAACCACATCCACTGTTGCAAATCCCGTTCCTGCAAACGCTTCCATGCTTCCAGCTGAATAAATACACTTCCGCAATGCATCCGATGAGTGCACTACCAAAACGGAAAGTTACATCTTCACGGGACCATCCATCAAACAAAAACTCAGTTCTCAGTTAAAAACGTTTTAAAATGTTTGGAGAAGAAAAAGAAGAGTGTTAATCGTTGAATCACTGAGTTACGATTCCACATCTGATTCACGTTGAAGTCATACGTGATGAATCTGTCACTTGCATCGGAAGCACGCGCTTGCGGAGCTCATCGTTTCAGATGACCGACGAGCAGGAGGGACGGAGAATGAGATGAGGAATGAGGAAAATGAACATCGAGGCTAGTTTAAAGGAACGCATCTCAAATCATTCCAAAAATAGACCTCGGAAAAACTTGTCTGATACTCCCGGTTTATGGGTTATGAGATGTGCTGACGTCAGCTGCTTAGCTGTCAACTGATCAAAAACACGTCCGAATGATGAGCAGTCAATGGCGAAAGTGGATTTGTGAAGGTCCCCCCCCAAAAAAAGGTTCCTGAAAATGATTTATTTCGCGAATCCGAGGAGCTTCTCACGTTTATTTTTAGGACACAAAGGTGTTGCTTCGATTTTATCTGGTCACGAATTAGAAAAAAAACTAGGGATTTTGTCTACCTGTTTGGCGCACAGTGTGTCCAAGGAGAAAAAAAAGAGATGTTTTCTTCAAAAACAAAGTAAAAAAACAAAATCTATCAGTAAAAAAGCATGAAATGACTTGTTTTGAGATAATCTACTAAAAAAGCTGCTATCACATCATGAATATCTATCTACTCATCATCTACTTGACTCGCTCTTGAGTTCACACCGAAGATACGTTGTGTACGGAAAAAGAGATCGGCTTCGAGAATCAGATATATGAAAGAGTCTACTAATCCTTGTGATTTACATCGATCACGCAATCGCGCTCACAACAACAAGCAGCAGATTATATTTTTTGAAAACTGAATTACTGGAAAAAAATCTTAGGAAAATTTAGTTGAAAGACCGTGTCGACGTTGAAAATTAAAATTTAGAAAACTGGTTTGGTTAATTACAAACTATAACTGTTTATTCCACCCCGGAAAGGTCAATGTTCAAGGACATTGAGCTTTTGTTACCAGTCTTTGAATAGAAAGTGATTAGAGCTGACCTGACACTCTACCCACTGAAGCAGAGCAACTGTAAAGTAACTAAAAAATACCCAGAGAAGCCATCCAAAAAATCGAAATTGGTGGTAGCTCAAAAAAAGGTGAGGTGAAACCTTCAAACAATAAGTTGAAAAGTGAAGGTAGCGGTTGAGATTGGGGCAGGACCCGGGCTAGCTCCTCTTTTCTCGGTAATCCGAGTCGCTCGCAACCGCCAGCTCAACCGCATCGCTTCGAACGCAGTCGCTTACGTAATTGCGGCGAGCTTCAGGTCGTTTTGACACGATCGTACTAGGTAAAATTTCATAAGCAGTCTGTTAATATCACATAAAAAACCTCGAAAAACACATCCAGGTCTCAGATGCCTCAAATTATCCGGCTAGGCACGTCTTGTGTTGCGCAAATGATGAGACGAAAGCGTATAAAGAGTTTTTCATCGACGCAAGAGCTCCCTCGTCGGGAGTTTTTGCTCCTATTTCACATAACGCTCCTTTACTTTATCTAATTTAAGAGGAGAAAAACTTTTTTTTTGTCAAACCTCGTTTGTTATTTTGTCAAACTTATGGGTGTTAGAAGTATGGTCGTAGGTAAACTTTGGCTGATTTGATTCTGGATTCTTAGGAATTCTCGCGTTTTCGCGGTGTTTCCTGAAAACTATTGCCTAAACCCTACTCACTAGCTAGTATATGAAACTCAAAAAATCACCGGAAGAAATAAGTGAAAAAGTTGACAAAAAATAAAATTTTCATGTCCATCAAAAATTGAATTTTCACACTAGCTTTCGTATACTTTGGATCCATATAGCACTCCAAACCGATGAAAGATCGCAGAGAATTTCACATTTTCTTGGGCTCATACAGTCAGATGAAAACCACTGAATGAGTGAACCTGAACGTGAATTCAAGGGTAGTTCCCCGAAAAAGCCATAAATCCAACAGGTTCCTCACAGAGAGTGCAAGAGCTCTATGGGTACTTCTTCTCTCTGCAGCTACAACAATCGATAGTTAGGAAAACTTGCTGGACCACGATAATGATATTCAAATGTGGAAAATCACCGGAATTTCTTGGAATTATAACAACCATTTCAAAAAAGGGATCAAATTTGAGGTTTTTTTACGAGGATAATGTAAAACAAATGGCAATGACATATCTCCTCCTCACTTCAGTCGCGCCTCACCGTATATTGAGCAAGGTATGGTTTTAAAACGACTGGGTTCTACCAAGGTTACTACCACTGAAACGAATCATCTTTTGTTCCATTCGTCTCTGCTCACTATTTTCGGCCAATAATTATTGGGTGTATTGAGTCGGGTAAAAGTTGTTCGAGAAGTATAATAAGACTACGAATAACTTTCTGGGGGGATTTCATTCATTTCCAGTATGACTTTTTTTGATTGACATCGAGTGCGATATCCTTCTTTCTATATCAAAAAGGTCAAGGTAGTCGCTGATCTTACGGAAATCTTGTTGCTCTGTTTAAACGATATTTCCTACCTATTGAGCGGATTTAAATTGGTATAAGAATGGTATAACTACACCCTTCCAAATATCCAAATATTTGTGAAGAGTGTAGTTCAAGAGTATCAGGAGATCTCACTCATTTTCCCCTCTGGAAACCAGAAAAAAAACGTGTGGAACGAAGTAGCGTGAACCGGTCTCCAAAACGATGCAAACCACTACGCGATGAAACGCGGGCGATTCCGCCATTTTCCAGCGCTCGCATTCCAACTAATACGACCTGACTAAGCAGCGAAAAGTGCCTCCATCTTCATAGTCGTGGACGCGTTGCCGATTGACATCGCTTTAGTACCCGAGGTAAGCTGCACGGTTAGAAACACAAGCGCGTCCAGTACTAATTCATACGCCGTTCGCTAAATTCCAGTCCACGGCCAGTCATGTTGTGTTAAATTCAGGCGAAATTCTAGTGAGCTCTGTTTCATCTTGTTTTTTTTGTGTTATGGCACACCTGCAGGTGTTTCCAATAAATAAATAAATAAATAAATAACTAGAGAGAACTGAGCGTGATAACGTCCATTCTAGTAAACTGCAGTCCACTCCTATCTACTACCTTTGAGATCTCAACATCTACAATTTTCTGACACGAGGCTTTCAAGAATAAAAAGAACAAATAAATCATTAAATTTGAAACTTCACATTGTAGTTTAGTGTTTTCAAAAAAGAACTAAATTATTTTTTTTCTTTCCGAAATTCCACCTTTAATAATATCCCCATGTTATTAGGGATGTGAAGTTTGAAAGAGAAGTCGATAGGTCTGAAGTAAAATCATACCTTTTTTTCATAGGTTCCTATAAGGACAAAGAGACAGATGTCGGGGATTTCTTGATACTCGCCTAAGGTTGACATTTTAATCATTTCTAAGAACGAGGATTTGAACCCGCGTTGAACTTTTTCCTTCCAGATTCGTAAAAGATACATTTTGGTTATCGTAAACTGACCATTTCTCGCGGTGAAAGTGACTTGAAAGTGAAATTAAAAAAGTGAGAAGAAAGTCTGAACAAAGAAAAAGTCACCTCTCCTTTATTTAGAATGGTAGAGCTTAAAAAATGGTGATGGAAGCAGAAGATTCAGCAGCTGTATCGTCTTCGGGATCGATTAGTAAGAAATCGAGCGTTTGAGTCATTTCCAAATTATAAACGGTGGCTGAGAAAATTAGAAACAGAACCGCTTGCGGTGAGTGCCAGCGATGCGGCGCACGTAATGCGACGAACATTCATCAACACTCGCTTGAACAGCTGATCCTACCAACAAACAGTGGCGGACTAAGCGAAGTTCACAGCCAATGGTCACCGTGAACTGACGTGAACCTATACGATCGATCGAAGCACTAATCAGTCGTGAGCGGAAAACTGCCACCACTGCTGTCGGATAAGAAATTGATAGTGGGTTGTTTGTTGAAAAACGGCAAACAGCTGTCTTTTTTCTACGGATCAAACTCGATCCGAACGGACATGTGTTTCTGATTCGGACGTCCGGGATGCAATTAGATTGGTGATTAAAAATGGGGAAGAAAGGATGAATGGCAAAGGATGGAACTTAGGTGTATAAGAGAATGCCTGGAATACAAAAGCCAGGCACTTCTCCCTCCGACATTCTCAAATTTTCCGGCCGAAACGTTGAATAGCACTTTTGCCTTATGACAAAAATCAAGATTTCTACTTTTTCGAGAGCACCTCTGCAGCACCTCCATTCTTCCACCCAACCACCTACCACCCTTTCGCTAGCCAGCAATTTTCGCACCGAATTCATCTGACCAGGTAGTTACGGGGAAATCTTCATGCTCGCTCCTTGTCCAGGCGATGAGGGGATTTGTGGAGGGAATATTATATTGGAGAAATATTCCTCATATTTTTGTCACCTAGACAGAGGAAAACAGACATTCATAAAGCTTTGAAAACTTCAGTTCTCTCACTTCATCGTGGAGAAGGTGACTGTTACGTTTTCTGCCAAAATATCGATGTCAGGGTTCATTTAGAGGGAGTTATGGACTGTGCGCTATGATTCATCACTGTTTTTCGAAAGGATAACTTACGTTGGGCGGGTATGGCGCAGTCGGTTAGAGGTCCGTTGTAGCCACACGGTCGAGGGTTCGAATCCGCCCTAGTGCTCACCAAGCCTTTCATCCCTCCGAGGTCGATGAACTGGTACCAGACTTGTCCTGGAGGATAAAAACACTGACTTGATCTTCGGCTGGCCCCCGCAAGTCATTGTTTAGGCCAACACGCGTTCCAAAACCTCATCGATTACGAATTCCAGTAAAACGAGTTGGCGCATCCCAAGTGGATCGATACGCCAGTGACTTTATCCTTTTTAATTTAAGTTCCTACATTTGAGCTGAGGAAGGATTTTCCTTCATTCTTTCAAAAAAGAATGAAAGAGGATGACATGTACACTGAAAAAGAACGTACGATCGTAAGAGAAAAGCATTGAGGCGAAGGCAGCTCAGGCGACATATGTACAGGAAAAGTGGACATTGCTTCCAGGTCGCTTTGAGCAAATGGGGCCGTTTAACTAAATCCTTCTCTCAATCATTAGGGACTTTATGACAAATCTTATCGGAAGGTTTTATTCTTGAATCCAAATGTTTTCATGTTCATGTTGAAGTAGAAATTCCAGAAAATTCGATAGCAATTTAAATGAAACTGAATCTACGAGCGAAACGAAAATTTTCAACCATATTGTCAGTTATTTTAGCGTACAAGAACCAACTGATTGCGAATTTGAGAGAATAAAAGAGAAATGGAGATAGAGGAAGAAAAGGAGGAGAGAAAAAGTAGGAAACATTTCCAAGTCCACTCCAACTTATTCTATATTCAAAATGAATCGATGCAGACCGAAACTCCATATAAGAGCTTAAACATTTTCCTCTGAATTTTTCTGTATACATAGTCATATCGTCGAGTGAAATAAAAACGAATAGCAAACTGTACAATCATTCCCATCAACGCTAAATTTTATGGACAATCGATGTAATCCGAAAAGCAATCGTACATTTTTAAATTAAGAAAAATGGATTCCATTTATGCGACGCTTATCGTCTACTTACAGAGTGTCAAAGAATCTTTTAATCCCTGCGCGGCCGATAAATTGGTACCAGACTCGTTTGGGAGGATAAAAACACTGACTTGATCATCGATTGCCCCACAAGTCATTGTTTAGGCCAATGCCCGTTCCAAAACCCCCAACGGTTACGAACTACAGTAAGACGCGTTGGCACATCCCAAGTGGATGATATGCCAGAGACTTCAT
Source organism: Necator americanus (assembly GCF_031761385.1). Classification (NCBI taxonomy): domain Eukaryota; kingdom Metazoa; phylum Nematoda; class Chromadorea; order Rhabditida; family Ancylostomatidae; genus Necator; species Necator americanus. The sequence continues at coordinate 15,503,452 of NC_087373.1, read as the reverse complement.
TCTCATCCTTTTACCGGCTAATTTTGAAACGTATGGTGGTTCTGGAGCTATAGAATGTCTATGGCAAGTGTGGCGCAGGGGTAAAATATTTGGCTGCGAATGCACGCCCGATTGTTCGAAACCGTCCTAGAGTCAACTGTGACTGGACATCTTTAACAAATTATGGAAGTTTTCTGCTATATTACTCATTGTGCTAAAAATTGCACCACAGTCATCATCAAGCCTGGAGACAAATTTTCGACAGGTAGGATTACTTCCGTTGTACATACGAACAGAAAAAGGCATATAATCCTGGAAGCGATGGAAACGCTACCGTTGTTGCTAAACAACACGCAGCATAAGGCTCGAAAACTGCAAAAACATACAGATTTCGTATTTACAAACGAAACACACGAAACACTACCACACTGCTTGAGAGTTTGATCACGAAAACCATTGAATTTCTGAGAAGAAAAGAGAAAGGGAATTATTATACCAAAACAAACATTATTTACACGATCACGGTGTTTTTCTTCCGAAGCGCAACAATTGTTGGAAGTTCTTTCTTCTGATTGTTTTTCCTGGAAGCAGGTATCGTGGTTTGTTACAAAGCGGCTCTGGATTCCGAATAGCGTGGTGAAAGCAGACGCCCAAACAAATTCCTTTGCGCCTCCTCTTTTTTCATTCTTATCCTTCTTTACTTTGCTTAAATGTCGTATCCTCTAGGTGTTTTTCTTGGTGCATTTAAGGTTTATGTGTCCTGAGTGGACTAAATAAATTAATGAAACAAATAAATAAAGAAATACGTAAGTAAATGCTTCATATAAATGAATCTCGTTGGGGATCATCTTTGTTTCATTCAATCCGTCCGAAACTGCTGATTCACGGACGGAGAATGCGGCATGGGAAGTGTGATTTGAGGCTGCCCTCATATAGGCGGAATCCCGGCAAAGAGCTCTTGCAAAAACGAAGCCTTGCGAGTGCGTGCAAACAGAAAGGAGATGGTCCGGGATAATCTTGCCTCTTCTTCCTAGAAGAAAGAATTTTCGCCTTCGGCAGCTGCAGCGCCTTCGCAGTGAAGAAACCGCATCAAAAGTGCGATCTATGCAGCATATGATGAACACGTAAATAAATAAAATAGATTGGTTTTAACAATAAGTAGGTGATAAATAGGCAAGTAGTAAGAATGAATGAATCTGAGATTTTTTTGCTGTCGTTACCGCACACACAGTAAAACATCAAGCACTAAAGAAAATCAGAAAAAATATACTATTTAGTTGTCCCATGCCTTTTTTGCATTATCTTCAATTTTTTCAAACTCATAAAAATAATAAGTGACTGACAAATAGATAAATAGTTAATATGAGTAAAGTTGAGCATTTTTTGGCGTCTGATTTCTGTGACAAAAGAATAGACACTTCAGCATTTCAAGAGATTAAAATACATAACTGACTGATTAGTACGCTGCTGATTATAATGTCCTTGTTTTTCAACAAAACGAAAGTCAAAAGAGTGAGAAGCAACTTCTGGGATAACCTAGCATTGATTCGTCCCATAAGCGATTCTTTATTCCATGTTTCCTTGTGTTTTTCGAAATAAAAAAAATTTCTTTTTGGGTTTAAAACATACTCTCTTCTACTGCCTACTTTTCTTTCACCTTTCTTATAAATGTTCAAAGCGATTCTTCTAAATTCTTCCTGAAAATTAGATTTTTCAGAGCAACAGAATGCGCGCTTCATTTATGGGACGACCCTGTAGTTCTTCCCACCCTTTTGACAAATTGTTGCTAAAGTAATCCTGCTTGATACGCCAGAAACAATAGGTTCAAAAATTTGCGTTAATGGACTTGACGGATCTGTCCAAGCTAACACCTGGAGAATTTCGTGGTGCTTCGAGAAAACTGAAGTGCACTTATGGCGCTGAAGTAACTTTGGTGAGTCCTTTCTCGCAATGTCATCATCCATTCATAGATACTTTACAGCATGGAGGCCCGGAATGGCCACGGTTAGCGGAAAAAAAACTTAACAGCGAGAAGAGTGTCTTCTTGGAAGCACTAAATGGTTGTTCCGTGAAAATTCCCTATTCAAAAGCACCAGGTCATACATTCGAAAACGCTGCGAATGTGGGCATGAGGAGCAAAATTTGAAGGTGCGACTAAAATCTGTGAGGGTCAGTTGCGCTACGGGTTGAGACTAGATGTTTTGTCAAACCGCCCATGAAAGTGAGACATGAACAGGTGTTCACCGGCAGGATCAGGGCAAACTAATGATTCCGGTGGAAAAAATTACCTTCGGATAATAATGTGCTCGAAAGCACAGCCCCAATACAACTTGAAAGCAGCGTATCACGAAACTGACCTATAGTGGAAAACTTGGTGGAAAAATAGACGTAGACTACGAATATGAGCGTGGCCCCGCTCAGTCCTCCTGATCGTCCTAAAAAGAACGGGGTGGGAAAAGCTTACTTCTCACGAGGTACGTTAAAACGGGCTACCTTTGGGCACGTTTCGGTCCTCTCAGCAGCCTGTTAATTGGTTTTACTTGGATAGGTTGCCGAGTAGACCTCATTAATCTTCGACCGCTCGCACGTGGACACGGCGCGTGCATGGAAGTGACGGGTTCTATTTTGCATCGTAGGAACGAGCACTGTTTCGCACGCCGGTTTTCAGGACGACCAAAGAAAACGAGTGGAGCCACTGTCATACGTTAATTTTGTGAAACGCTGGCTTTGAGACTGATACAACTGGAATATTTGAAAAAGACAATTTTATTTCGGAAATGAGAGATTCTGGGTGTCTGCGAATGTTCTGTTTCTACCTATATTTTGTTTTGTTCTGGAGGTGCGAAACAAACTCTAGTATTTTTTTAATTTCATTGTTGTACTAATTTCTGTCTCTATATAACTTAAAAAAGAATTTGAGCTAAATGCTGCGTAAATCAATGCGCAGTCACTTTAATGTTAAAATTCTCAAGTGGTATAATGAAATATGCACAAACTGCTAAAAAAAACCTATAAACAATGAAACGTATACAACTATAGTAAAAAAACACCATAGGAAACCATAGTAATATATAAAATAGTACGTTTGTATTATAAATTTGGCTGGGTTAAATGCTGACATGGTTCTGCAGGGGCAGTGTAGTGCCGTCGGTAAGAGGTTCTGTGACTGCACGATCGATCGGAAGTTCGAATCCGTCCTAGATCGAACTGAGCCTTTCATCTCTTCGGGGTCGATAAATTGGTGCCAGATCTGTCTGAGAGGATAAAATCACTGAGGTAACACATCGGCACGCCCCGCAATTCATTGTAACGCTGCACGCGCGTTCATAAACCTCAAACGAAGTCTGAGTTGAAATCGAACGCGTAGGCGCATCCCCATAGAGTTGATCCCCAACGCCGGGCACTTTGTCCTTCACCCTTTATACTTTATGATTTTGCAGATAGAATTGGGGACGAGTTTACCGAGGTCCTAACAGTTGAATTCGTCCTCAAAGGCACTTCCGTCTCGTTAACGTTTCAATAACTCAGGAATCGTCAACATGCCCGGAGGCGACGATTTGTCCAAGAATAAAAGGCAGGAGAGATATGGCAATGACTTTATGCGAAGCTTCTACGAGAAGTTATTAAATAAGATGAACGACGACACTATGATGGCACAGTAACATAAAATATTTGGCGATGAAAAAATTTGCTCAACTATACGCACGAATAGTGCAAAGTAATGGTGATCAGTTAGAAAGAACCATGAAAAGGTGCAAAGAATGTTCCTACTATCGATGTTGCTGTAAGTTTCACTCGCTGCACAGACACAGTCGAGCTAAAGTGAGCAAGCGAGTGAGTATGGACTGAAGTGAGCTAACTGAGGTGGAATTGAGGTGAAAGCTAAGACGGACTCACAGATATTTCCAGAATAAACGAAAAAAGATAAGATAAATGGAATTGTACTTGCTGCTGATTACACCGTGTACCGATGGCTGTTGCAGCATCGGTGTGAACAACAAGATGAAACTGCACTTTTTCTCACCTCATACATGTGCAGAAGCTAATAGTCGCCAATGTAACGATTCTAAGGGCTAGGAACAACAACGGCTGGAGACACTCACATACACATGGGATGAAGCATGAGAAATTGTCGGATGGAAGCGAATAGGGAAGGAAAAAAGTGTCGTCAATGCTTAAGTGCAACGGGATGCATCCGGAGAATTTCTACTTAAAGCAGAAATGAAGTCGAACTGAAGCCGGTTAACACGACAGTTCCCGAGAAGATTCGAATTTTTCTGCGCGAGAACTGTTCCCCAACAGTAATTGTCCTTTCCAAAATCCCTGAGTTGTGGAATGATAAAAAAACTACGAGAAGAGTTCGTAGTCATTGATTATTGCTGGAATTGCTTTGTAATTGAAAATAAAGGACGACTCTAACTGTGAGACAAATTACTAAGGAAATAAATAGGCACAAGAGAAGTGTCACATACGATTATTCCAGCAAGCATAGAACATTAAACGTCTTGGGAGAAAACAAATTCAAGTTTCCTGAAAGGGCAGTTCTAATGTTCACTTTCAGCTACGTAAGACAAAACTTTGAAGATATAGGTTTCGAGGTTATGAAGGAAACAACTCGAAAACTTTTAGAGATCATGAAGGCGTTAATAAATTATAATTACTAAACTCAGATACATGCATGCATATCATTTTAATTGCAGTCAGATGGAAATTCGTAGACACTGGAACAGCGAAGACAAGAGAAAGCAGAATGGAGACCAAATCCATTACTTTTGTGAGATTAACTTTTTTCCTTATTTTTCGCTATTTTTCTTGTCTGAAAAAAACCCTGAGTCAATGATATTAGTAGAGAAAAGCATTGCACGATTCTTATTGGGACTCATTTTCGTTTTTTGTTTTGTTCACGGAAATTACTCGAAAGGTGAATGGATTTACTGAAATGCGTTCTGCATTTGAGGCGTTGTGAAAGTGCTACGCGAGGCGAGGAGAACAGGGGAAGAAATGGTCATCAATTTCCCCGTTAGTTTCCCAACGATCTGCATAAGAAATTAAGTGGTAATTCCGAGTAAAAATTCAATTTATCAGAAATGAGAAGGGCACGACGCAAATGTTAATTCTGTTCTGGCGAGGATTAGAATCGTTTTTGAAAAATTTTCAACTCTCTGGTCAACTGTGACGCAGTTCACCTGATCATCGCTTGCATGAAATGATTTGAATTCATTGCTGTTGAAATCTAATGCTTCATATGATTCTCAGACTAAATCATCGTGAAGAATGATGTAATGGAAATGCTTGCAGAAGAAGAAAAGCAGAAAAATGTTGCGGAATAGAGAGCCGGGAAGGAAATTCTGTTTCAATGGAGAAAAAGAGCAGTGCTGGCATCTTGACGCTGAACTAAGCAACGAGGAGACTGTTGGTGTTGTGATTCAAATATACTTTAGAAAAAAGCTAGCAGAGAGTATGCTCAATAAAAGGAAGTGGGAGAAGAGAGGAGAGAAAGAGAGAGAGTGTGTGTGTGTACAAACAAATAGACGTGAATCATTGCGGATGGAGCCGGGCGAATGGAATTTTCCAAAGTTTAATTCTAATTCGATTGAAATTACAGTGCATAGACGTGTTGTATGGCTGAACCATACGCGACACAACCGGACCGACACACGCAGGAATCGAATCGATGTTAAGCTGGTCAGCATTGTTATTCGGATATTCAATATAACCGCGTGTCTTTTCGACAGCGTTGTTGAACTAAGCGAGTAAAAAGTTGCTTGAGAATCGCAACGTAACGAGAAGAATGAAAAGAGAAGAACAAAAGAGGTTGCGCTAACGAAGGTGCCGAAGGTCCGAAAAAATCTTGGATGCGCTGTAAGAAAGGCAGACATGTGTCAAAAACCTGCGCCACTTATGACAACAAACACGTTGTAATCGTGCGAGAACTGGTGCTTGCGAAATACTAATTGTTTGTTGTTAATATTCACTAATTATTATTGTTTATGTTATTGATTATTTAATTATCAATAGTTATTACTTACTTATTTTTTCTCAAATAAGAAGTAAGCGAAAAGAAAGACCGTTCTCGTCCAGGTCAGTACAGATGGAGAGTGATCAGAATCGTGCGGTTTTCTGTGGCATTATAAGGACCGGTGCTATTTCGCGAAAAAGGATAGTGCAGTTGCTGGGCGTATCTGAATACGCGACGACGTCAACACATTCAACGGGAACAGTGACACCACCGTTGGCCTTCAAAGGCGGAACAAACCGCGGAAACAAAGCACAGAGAAATATGGGGCAAAAATAAAGTTAATAGATATAATTATAAAGAATAACATTTAGATCGGAAGTGAAACTAAGTGAAACGTTCTAGAAAGTTTCCATAACAGAAAAGAATGAATGTGAGAAAAGGGATCAGAAATGAGCGAAATTCTGACTTCGACTCCCGAAACATCGAAAGTTCCGGTGTTTTTGAGATTATGAATTTCTTTCCTACTTCCTTTAAAAAGTTGCATAAAATACAGATAACTTACATATATTTTTGTTCGGATGGTCCTTCGACTTTTTCCGCGTTCTACCTTTTTTTTCGTGTTACCATTAGTTTTTTGTGCAATTCTGAATCTTTTATGGAATATTTTATGTCCCGAATGATTTCCTTGTTTGTGTAAGCCACATTTCCTGTAGGTAGATGATTCGAGTTATCTCGACTTTTGACCCCTGTTAGCTTTGCAGTCTTTTTTGCGTTCTTCTAGTTTATCACTTTAGTTATTATCACCTTATCAGCTTCTGTCATTTTCTTTGATTCCACTAAATCCTAGAATCCGCTGCTGGGTCCCATTTTGTACTGTTTCCTTTTTTTCAATGACGTGTTATCTGCCTACTTTTGGTGTTCTTTGTCACTTTATTATAAGACCTTTCCATTTTCCAGTTTGCTCGGACGTTCATACTCGAGCTGACTCCTTTTTTTATTATTTTTTTTTGGGTTTTTGCTGCGCACTGTCTTAGTTGACGTTGATTTAATAGAAGTTGTCACAAGCATACGTCTAAGAAAGCCAACGTGCATCACTTTTATTTTTCGTTGAAATTAGGTTCTCCACTTCCGGCTCTGACCAATTTCTCACACCCCAAAAAGTCCATTTTCGAACTTCCAAAATTTCAACACCTAATTCCCTTATCTTCGTAAAAATGTTGATGAAGAAAAATATCTGGAAGGCCTACGAGAAAAAAAGGGAAGTGAGAAAAAGAAGAAAGGAAAACGAAAATGCTGTCCAAGCAAACTTTTAGCATCTATTAAATCAGGAAATTGTTCAATAAATAGAAAGTGAACAGGTGTCGAGTGGAAGAACTTTCTAACCGTATTACTTGGATAAGTTCCAGAGGGATCTTAAAACCTATTTATATTTGCCCATTTACATTGCTTCGTTAAATTATTAGAGACCTCCATTATGAATTTTTTTCCTGAAAAGCCGGCAATTTTTCAAATAGATTGACTAAAATTTTGTAGCATCGTCAGTGAACTTGTTACTTGTGCGCTCATCAACGATACATCTGAAAAGAGGAGAGAAATGTGAATTCTTGGAGAATTTTTGCAAACTGATGAAGAATTTGGAGGGGCTCCGTTCTGATTTTTTTCACTACTTTTTATTATTCAAATCGGAAGTATTAGGTAGAGTTCAAGAGTATTCATATTTTTGATTATTGATATCATCGGAAGCCATTGATATCTATTTGACTACTCATTACGCCGGCTCAATCAATAATAACTAATACTGTTATCCTGTAAACGATTTCACACTTGTAGACTCGCAACAGTAAAAAAAAAACTGCTCAAGGAGACATATTTGGGAGGCGACAGTCTGAAGGAAAAGCTTGAGGCTACCAGCATGGAACAAATAACCAGAAACATAGAACATGAATAATCCTCAGGTCTATTTGTTATTAACGCCTGAAAACTGGAAAATGCAGTGCTATCTCAAGGAAAATCATGAAGTCTCCGGGAAAAGCTAGCCAACTCGTCAACTAAATTGGTTCGTGCAGAACATGCACAGAATGAGGCACATAGGCTCGGATTGACTATTCAGTTTTGAGAAGAAAATGGTCGGAATATGGTGAGCGGAGAGAGAGCTCACCTGGAAAATTTGATTTTTTTCGTTGAGGAAGGTTAAGATTATTTAAAAAAATACTTTGGAAAGGCATAGTTGAAATAAAACTCTGAAGTCAACTTCCTATAAAGGAACAATGTCAAATTCATCGAAAAAACCAGGAGCTAGCCTTTACCTACAATTTAATTAGCCCCTCAGTTACTGAGTTATTCTTGCGGGTGCAAAAAAATCGGTGAGCGAAAGATGAAACGTCGCAACATGTGTTCTTAGGGAATTTATGAAGGGAAGCTCGAAGATCAAATGTTGACTGATAGTGTCCAGCTGTAAACTTCGGTGTTATGAGGGATGGCGAGAGGAGAGAAAGTTGTCGAGTGGGTTGAAGATTCGACTGTAATATAATTTATTTAGGCAGAAAAGAAGGAAATTTGAAGAAGGAAACGGTCTTCTCGAAAAGTTTGGAAGGAAAGTTTGGAAATAACAATGTGCCGAAGAGACCAGAAGCAGACAAATCAGGAGTTTATTTCTCTCACAATGTTTTTAATGCAAAAAGAATTGGAAGAAAAAACACTGAAATAAAACAAGTCAAATAAAAAATCTCCTTTTTAAAAAATTTCCTCAATCCAATTTCCAACAAAAAACTGATTATCCAATCCGAATTTTTGAAAGCACTTATAGAATTTCTATGTAATGAGAATACCAAACGCAATAAATTAAAAAATCAATGTTCGCGATTTCCTTCACGGCTCATTAGAGCGCAGGTCGCTAACAGCGATCTTCGCTCCTCAATAATTCGCACCGCTAAGATCAGATCAATAAGCATAAATGCGATGGGATTTTGTTTCGTGCAGAAGGATTGCCTTCGCTCCCCACCCTATTTCGAATTCCTGGGAATTCTGGCCTACGAAATCTGGGATTCCAGCGTCGTTTTCATTCTAATAAGGCAGTTGCAGCAGCGTCACTAGTTCCGCTGAATAAAAACCAGAGGATCGATATCCATCCCCATCCAAAGAAAATTGCCTTCATTGCAATGGAAATTCGAATCTTTTAAATTAGGACAAAAAACTGAATATGAACATCATAATTGAGTCAACAACAATTTTCAGTCAACTTGTCCAGAGAAGAAAAAAACTTTGAGGATGAATAAAGGTGTCACAAGGACTTATGTTTGCAGAGAAACCTTCAGAACGCGCAAAATAGATGAAAAACAAGTGGAAAGGCGTAATTGATTACCAGGAATGGAACGAAAAAATGAACAGGGCAATTCGGAATAGAAAACCTACGTAGGAAAGTTCTGGAAAAGAGCAGAATTGGTTAGAACACGACTGGATAAAAATTCAACCAAATAAGAGAACAAACTGATATGGATTCAGTTAAAATGACGCTATGGATTGAATTTTTGACGATGATCGTTCCAAGTGTTCAATGATAGCAATTTACAGAGAATTCTCAAGAAGAAAATCGAAGGGAAGGACGAAATCTCGCAGCAAAATGAATGTGATGGACGAATAGAACTAGAAGAACATAGCCGAGTTTTTTCCCTATCGACCATGTTTCCCTTCTTCGTTCGTCTGTGTTCGTCAAAGTGACAGGCGGAACCTTCGCGATAAGGAATGTGGTGTGGAGTGGCCGGTGTAGCGGCGACGTCAAAAAAGGCGCCATTGAACGAGTTTCTGTGCGAGAATTGAAGTGCTAGGCTTTCAGGAAAAGGGCACCGTCAAGAAGTAACGATTTGGCTGCGATTTGCTAGATCCGACGTAGGTATTGTTTAATAACATCAATTTGTTCTCTGGGCATATTGGTGGGAAGTGACGGAATGAACGCAACCAACTCATTGGGGGCAACATCTGTCCCATGAAAACCTTTCAGTACGCGCAATGAACTTTTTCCCCTCAATGACCTGCCTTCAGCGCGGCAGGCAGGTGCCACAAAAAACACATAAGAGGAGAGGTCGGTGCTGCTCGCAGCGGCGGAACTCAAGAAGACGCAGCGCAGCGCAAGATCTTCGGACGGTGTTTTTGAAAGACTTTAGAAGATGGTGGTTGCATAGTAGGGGGCATTGCGAGCGGTTGTTAAAAAGTGTTCGCCACGGAGGTCAGTGGACGCGGCGCAGCACCACCGCTGGACGTTTGGTACGGACAGTTTGTTAGATATCAGCCGTATCCGTGGTGTGTCAAGTCAGATATGAGTTGACCTCATTATTTGCTACTGATCGCCATGAGGCTGATGTTGGTCATCGCCGGCTGGTTGGCAGTGCTGAATAACCAGCACCGTCACAATCAATCGTATTCGCTGCTGCGGTGCATGTGTCAATGTGAGCGTGTGACAACGGGGACGAAATACCGACGTACGCACACAGATACCGGGGGCGAGAACGTCGCTTGCGGGCGCGACTCGGTCGAGGTTCGCGGTGTTTGCGATGGCCGAGTCAGAAAAACCGAGTCTTTCAAGGGCTTTTAAGAGCGAACACAGCTTGAGTGGGCTATCTTCACTTGAGTTCTTCGCCTCAAACATCGCCAGTGTAACAACCGGATCAGTGCTCGTTTTCAAAACGAGCAGCTAGAGCGAGATCCGGATAGACAGAAAAATTAATGAGATATGAGTGGAGACACGCGGACGAAAAAGTCGATGCTTCGCACAGAAGACACAACTCACCGCGAGAAACGCACACAGAAACACAGTGCGACGACAAATTCACACGCACTATTGCCCGGAATATGACGTGGCGACGTCATAGCGCAATTCGCTAACGTCCCACTACAGCAGTTAGCGGGTGTCGCCGCCACCGAAACGCATCGCATACGAGCGTGAATCGCTCCTATCAGCTCAACGCTGAGTAAACTTTGAAGAGAGAAAAGACGCCATTAGTGACATTGAACAAACTTAACCGCCAGAAAGAAAAAACGCCGGAAAGTTTACTTTCTCAACCTCTTCACGTAATTACTTAGCTGGATGTTTATCTAGAGGAAGTAAGAAGGAGAAGAACCGCAACAAAAATAAATTTGCACCTTTCAAAACGGAGTTTTCTTCTAGAACGAACTCAGAATTTTTTTTTGAAATTCCTGTATAATCAAGAAAGTAGTTCTGTTTTTGGGACCTGCCCTGGAGTATCGTAAAAGTTCGATTTCTTTTAGGTTCAATCTTTTCAAGAAAGCGTACAAAGGTTCTAAGAGAGATCTTTTCTAGCTTGTTGCTGGCTTTTTTTAGACTTGTTTTATTCCTATAAGTTGTTCGTTTGTAGCACAAATAATGGAAGTTTCAAACGGGAAACTTTCCAATTTTCAAAAAAATATCTGAATTACTGAATGTTTAAGAAAATTTCGTTCTGTTTCGTTAAGAATAGATTCCAGATGTCAAGAGCGATCTTCACGGGAATACTCACCTCTTGACTGAGCTATGGAAAAAAATCGTATTGAATCATCGATGAATGAAGAAGATAAGGTCCCGAGAAAAATGACTAGGACATCTATAAAATCCATTGAGAAGAGAATCCCGAACAATGTAAGAAAAGCAGCAGCGGGTTGTCCACAACGTTCGGACGAGTTACGAGTGCGATACGATTACAATGCGTCAAAATGGCTAACAGTGGTGATGATGCCTTCGATGGTCTTTTTTCAGGTTTAGTGAATTCGTGGTCCATAAAACTGTCGCATTGCTCATTGGGTTATGTATACTTGGCTCTAGTCTCTATTAATTCCGCTAACTAGGATCTATTGTTTATTTATTACTTATACTACTTATTTATTCTATTACTTCTATTCGTCGTTTTAAGGCATTAATTCGTAGAAAATGAGAATTTGGAGGAGGTCAATTACGAAATAACTGATTCATTTCTCCTCTTCTTTCCTCAAAGATTGCGATAATTGCTGAAGCAGTGTGAAAAATTGATGATTGGAGAGGAAACTACTGTAAGCTTCAACAAATCCTGAGTCAGATCCATATCTCGGACTTCGGAGAACGAATTCAATAAGTCGAACGAATAAGAGAATTACGGCCGCAACAATATTTATCTCAGCGGAGCCATTAAGCTGCAATATTGGCTACGTTTGTTTCGTTTTCGAAAATAATTTTATCTACATCTATTTCTTATATTAGATTTCAAAGGGGAATTAAATAATGAAAACTGGAACTTTCTGTAAAACTATCAGTGTTTTATGTCAGTGTTGTTTTAGAATATATCACTGGATAACTTTGATCTCCACTAATATGAGTGATGAATTCATCACCATGTTGCAAGCTTTTTAATCCAGTTTATCAAGATTACGGAAGAAGCTATGAATTTAGCGCAGGTTATGCGTAGTCCACGTTATTGTCAATGACCATCCGCCATCGACCCGGAATTCTCTGGACATCCAGCCCCTTTAATACGTCCAAAACTTTCATACCTTCTTACAGAATACCTATTTCTTAAAGACCTCTTACGGCAGTCATGGAAGTTTAAAATTTCCTCTTTTCTTCGTCTGTAACTGCTTCTATTTTCTATTTTATTTTCTTGATATGCACTTTTGATATTTCAAAAAAAAAATGACTTCGGAAAGCTAATAGTGTGTCTTATTAAAAAGTTATGATCTAATATCCAGCATCTAATATCCTTACTACTTCACATAAACGTTTTCGCTCTTAATAACCGTTTGTCCTCCGTAATCTTTAAGGAGCAGAATCATCAGGAATATCACAAAATTGACGATGATGGGGTCTGCAAACGAATGGATAGGTGCAGCCGTATGGTTTACGAATATGAACGTGATCACTATAATTTCCCCCTTCTAATTCAAAAAAAGACCACATCAGGGAACTCTAGCGCTTGCACGGCCTCTGACCACGACTATCTGCAATGCATCTGCGATTATGCGGGTGGGACACCTTCTGCTGCTTATTTTTGTTATGTTATGGATTGTAGAGCTGGACGATGACGGACCCGTCCTTGATTCATCGCGTAATATGTTGTGTCGCAGACCGCACGGGTACAGCTAAGACGATTTTTAAAGCACTTTTTTAAAATCAGAATAACTGGGCTGAATTGGGTGTTATGTCACGCTCATATTCGTCAACTAAACCCCTGTCACTCCATCCGCCCACGCACTCACTTCGATTCAGGATCGCTTGAGGATTACGAACGTGTAACTAGATTATACAGTGACTTTTAGGATGTAGCCGATGTATCAAGTCAGCGTCTTTTTTCCTTGATTTGACAAGTGTGGCTCCAATTTATCGCCCCCGGAGGTATGAAGGGCTTGGTTGGCAGTAGAGCGCGTTCGAACCTCCGATCAACCAGCAACAGCGAGACCTCTTATCGACTCTTCTACATCCACCACCACACGTCGTACAATCCAAATAGTCATGAAATGGTCTGAGCTTCTTAAAGGCATCACCCCACGAATCCGAGGTGGTGCAGATTTCAGGTGGAGTATTCGTATACAGGATGGGAGACTACGGAGAGGGGGGTGATTCCGTCCGTGTTTTCCTAATTGCCGTAAAAAACGGCCCGGAAGATACGGCTTCATTCGTTCTGGCGCACTATTTTCCACAGGGAGTTCGACTGGAGCGCGCCAGCCTTGTGCGGTGCCGCATCTTCCGGGCCGTTTTTTACGGCAATTAGCAAGAGATGGACGGAATCACCTCCCTCTCCGTAGTCTCCCATCCCGTATACGAATACTCCACCTGAAATCTGCACCACCTCAGATTCGTGGGGTGATCCCTTTAAACTGGTATAGGCAGAGTCAAGCGGTGCGTTGAGAATTTCCGAACTCTAGGATCAACAGGGCCCGTAATAGGGGTATGGGAGGAGGTCTCGTAAGGTAAGTCGGAAGAGGAGGGAAAAATGAAGAGAGCAGGGAAAAAAAGATGATAGTAAGAAAAGTTAGGTAACTGGTGTTCGATAAACATATTTTAAGGGATGCAAATCGTTTGCAAATTAGATGTCATAAAGTATTTTTTAGAGATTTTGCTGCTACCTTTTGGTCCAAGACTAGTTTGGAAAAATGCTAAACAAATGAAGGACATTGAGACTAGGATAAATGAGAGGGATCTTGGCTAAGAAGGGGAGAAAAAAAGAGTATAGGACATCTATTAATTAACTATTACTTACTTTATTGAAAGAACTAGTGATGCTGAAAGTTCTTGTCAGTCGATAGCGCAACGCGATGTGTTGCTGTCTTCATTGAGACGGTCAGTTATCATTTCCAGAGAGAGAGTTGCAAAGTTTGCTTTCACCATTAAGGAGTTTTAAGCACATTTCTTAAGCAACAATGACGAATTTCCTTGTTGTCACTCAAAAAAGCAAATTCGATGCTGTTACTGAGCGAAAAAAAGATATCTACAGCCGGAATTAAAGGATTAATTTAGTTTAAGGCAGGCTCTACGAGTTTCTGAATAACGACGCTTAATGTGACTTTCATGCAATAAAACTTTTGCAGCATTGTAGAGAGAGAGAGATCTTACCTATATTCGTACAAAGTTTGGTGCTTCTAAATCCCGCAGCTTTTTTGAAACCTCGTACAGAAAAACTGTAAATTTTTCCTCAAACTTTCAAGTTTTTCTCAACTAGCTTTTGAGGGAACCAACAGAGATTAAAGTTTGCACTTGAGAGTTTTGCTTGGTGCTTTACCAAAATATGGCACGGATTTTTTTTACCGTGCTATAAATCTGTTTGACTTCGAACAAAGTCCACTAACTCAGCTCGTTGACAACAGAAATGAACAGTATTTGAAGTGTGTTGTAGAAGAGGACTTGCCGTATTCGTTCTCTCAAAAGTTAGTTGAGAAATGGTTGAAAAACGTCTAAAATTCTCAACATTTTCTTAACTTGCTTTCAAAAAACCAGGAGGTCTCTCGAAAAGCAAAAGTCTCGCTTTATGGTGCAAATCTTCCTTTACAAAAAGCGCCATTGATTGTTCTCCTCGGTCTCGTCTGCAGCCCGTTATTCATGTTTAGTTCAACCTAACAAAATCCGATGAGTCCAGCAGTAATTTCCAATCAGGGCCTGGGTTGTTCGCTAAAATCACCTCTAAATAATACGTGGCAATCAATGCTCTGAATACAATTTCGAAAAGGATGCCGGTTAAATGTCCTTCTCCGTAAAGTAAGTGAGCAGGTGAATAGTTTTTTTTTTCGGTTTTGCAAAAACTAGGATTCCGTCGAACTTTTAATAGCTTTTTTTCATTGTTGATGAGTAAAATTATGTGCAAAAAGTAGGAAATAGTGTGAAAATGGTTTTGAGATGCTTTTTCATGTCGTTCAGAGCTGTTTTGTTTCCATTTTCCAAGAACAATGGTTTCGGTGGGTATCAAATTCTCAGCCGCGTATTATCTGTCAACAGAAAAACTGTGTCGTCAAGTAAACGTCCATAGTTCGCCCCCCATCTTTCTAGCATATAGTGCAAATATGTTCTGACACAATTCTAATCCTTGCAGTGAGCTACCAGTGGTGTCTGTATTTTATTACATAACCAGTATGAATGTGCGCCTAAAGCTGGACTTCAGACTTTTTTGTAGTGATCTCTTCGCTCGCTTTCACTGGCCAATTAATCAAAACTAAACTAGCCATTCAAAAATTAATGGTAGTGACATTTTCTGTGAAATCAGAAATTTGCTTTTCTAATTACGTTTTCTTCTTTCTTTTTTCACTGTAAATAAAGGATTTCATAGCTTTCTTTTTAAACGCGTCTGTTCTGCAGTTTGAGAATATTCAAACTTTAGCTTCAAACCCTCCTTCGATTCCAATATATTATAGACACAATTTTGAAGTATTACTCAAAGTATAGGCTTTCCTCCTAATTTTTCCCTAACAGTTATTTCAAAATGATGGTTTAACATAAAATGACGTGAACGTCATCATCGTACTGGTAAAGATAACGTTCCACGTCAGATAATGTAGACTGTTCGCTCTTATTCGAGCAGCATGGGTGTTTCCTTTTCTGAAGAAGGCATGCTACCAACCCGAGGGAAATGTGAAAGGAAATGGACGCGCGGAGGAGTCATAGAGGTGAAATGCAACGCGCGCAGTGGCCACGCAAAAGGTAAGTGAAACGATTGCAGCGTTTCACTTACCTTTTGCGACCTGCACACGAAATTATTGTACCGCCCAAGGGGCACCAATTCGATGAAGGTGGACCCGTGTCACCAGATATTATAGCATCCTGGCACGCTGTGAAACCCGCCCCACCCATTTTTGGAATTTCGTTTCACACACATACACACACAGACACACAGACACATACACACACACACACACATACACACAAACATGATGATTTTATGCACTTACAGCACTATATGTTATACTACTGTATGTTTTTAATAATATAATATAGTAAATGTTAATAAAAGGTACTGTGATATTCATTAAAGCAATTTTCATTACTATTACTTCTATTTTTATTTCTTTTCATTACTTCTATTTTTATTTAGTTATTAAGCGTCCAATTTGTTTCTGTAATTCTATTTATTGTGCGTAATTTTTCATTGCTATATGAGCAGCTAAACTAGTTAAAAATGAGATGAGGGGTCGCTTTTAGGACTTCTTCTAGGCGGGGAGCCGTTTTCAGGAGGGCTTTTTCCCAAATACACGCTTGACTCGGTCATAGGTATAAATTAAAGTTTAGAAAGAAGAGTGGCGCCCGGCACGACTAGGAGAGCCTCCAATGTGGTGTAAATCGTAGGCCAACACAGAAGCTGAGAGCCTTCTTCCCATTCCCTGGAATCTGCATTTCATCTATTTCATTCGGTGGAAATGTTTTCAAACCAATCCAACCTCGAATGCGGATTCGTTTGCAAAAAATCTGAGGACATAGAACAAAAACGGCGCAAACAATGGAGATATGTAGCTGGAACGACCTAACATCGATCTCCAGTTTCAAGTTTCCCGAACGTTCCTTCTGTGGATATAAATCCTTGAATACACTGCATAAATTATGTTAATGAAAAAGAAGTACCGTAGAACTGCTAATGTTGAAATAGCAGAGGAAAGGAGACTGAATTAAGGTCCTATTCAAGTTGTGAATGAGCAAAACATCGAGGACAATGTGAACAAATGTTGTAATGATCAGGAGGTCAAAACTTCAAAACTGAACATTTCTAAAGGATTTCTGAATGCTGCGCACTTTTCTCCTACGTTGTCTTTTAGTGATTCATTTTTAACAACATGTATCATATAGAAGTTAGCTAATCTGACGGTATAAATGGCTTTTAGTAGATTAAATTATAGATAGAATTGTCAAACGCAACAGAAAGTTACCGTAAAATAGTTTTGGATGAATCCGAATGGAAAAATGTTTTAGATTAAAAGTGTTGCTATGAGTTCGGTAATGTATATATTTTATAATCAAATAAAAAAAGACTACGCTTCTAAAACAATGTACAATAAGATACAAATGAAAAGAGAAAGGAATAAAACTAAACGAAATGTGTCCAAAACTGAATCCGATAAGGAAAGGCATAAAAAGAACAATAAATCCTATATTTTATTTGTGTTCCGATCTGGTGTCTTCTTTCACTACACAACATACTGCAAATTATAAGGATTTTTCTTCAGGCATTGTTACATACATATTTACCTTTTCCTTTTGAAAAATAAATGAAAAATTCTTCCATGCATCAAAAGGATGAAAACTACAGAAGGGAGGAAGAGAGGGGAGGGGAGGTAGAGAGAACAAAAAATTGAGCTGATATTGTGATATTTTTTAAAGTTATTTTTTGAAGAAAAACTCTAGTAGCATGCACGGTGCAAGAGATGAACGACGCATAACACCTTTCCGTCCTAAGAGGGATTAGTTTGGTTTTATCTTTTTCTGGACTTCGTCTCTGACGGAAAATGCTCTATTAAAAAGGAATTGGAAGAAAGGATAGCTAATTTTTCACAGCATACCGGTTTCCCGGATACACGGACACTGGCAGCTATTATTACCATGGAAATAACATCGAAATGACCTTAGACCTTGTAGAATTCATAGAATCTAACAGGTACGACCGAACTGAACCTAAACAATTTTATATGACATTTGCGAAAATTTTACATCGTTCCATGTTCAATACTGTCGCTCCAAGTAAAATCGCCCTAACAACGAGTCTCGTCCTCCGCTGGGTCGTGAAAATATTGGATAGGCATAGCAGAGACGTGAAGAAACCTTTACGCTTTTTCGGACCACAGCGCCGACGAGAGGAACACCATTAGAAGCAAGACAACGTGTTATAGTGTCAAAACTGCGCTTCTCACACCTTTAATTCTGAGACAATCTAGAAATTGTAAAAAATAACACAATTTGAAAAATACTGCACTTGTTTCGCCACAACGTTTTTCACCATTTTGTTTTTGCAAGCTTTGATTCTTACACCTAAACTCCACCATTGCGTGTCATCTAAAATTACCGATAAACCGATTCTGTAGGACGCATCATATAAATTAGGTGTAATTTCATCTTTGAGCTTAGCGCATTCGGTGAGAGATTTGACTGCCACTGCACGATCGATGGTTCGGAACCGCTCTGGCGCCAATCAAACCTTTTATTCCTCCGAAGTCGATAACTTAGTACAGGGAACGATGGAAGGCTGCGAACGATAAAAACACATCTCCACAAGGTTTGTCTCCACAAGGATTTCTACAAGCTGCACACGCGTTGCTGAACTTCACACAATTCTGAACTGAAATCGAAAGTGCGGCGGTGTCTCCAAAGGGATTGATGAACTCCGTGGACTTTCCTCTCTGGATTAGGCAAATTTCAAAATTTTCGCAAATTTTCACTTTCTTCTTCAAACGCTATCTGTCGTCAGGGCGGAATCGAAAACATCAATAAAACAATCGTGAAGTAAAGATCGCCGAATCCACGAAGACAATTCCAGGGATCAGAAATTGATAGAACTGTACTACACACTAATTAGATTTGGTATGAGAGCTCAGGAGATGTTTTTTTGGCAGTTTTCGGTCCCCAGAACAATCCGAAGTGCTCTGCTGCGACAGGATGGAAGCTCACGTGAAAAGACATTAAAGAGCACCGAAGACATGCGCCAAAGCACAAGATTTCGTTCCGGATAAGGCTTGAGCGACGCCAAAAATGAGAGATAAATTAAAGAGACAAATGCTTTTAGAAGGCGTCAAGTCCTATTTCAAACGATAACCGTTTACTTAAGAATGAAATATTGAGCAGAATAAAATTGGTTTTGTTTCTTTAAACGTTTTATTTTACCCTTGAATTTTAGCAATCTTTTAACCGTTACCGTACCACCAGCACTGTAACGTAAGACCCCGCAGGTTGTGAATAGATGTGAACAATGGTTAACAAGATAAAAAAAAATAGGATACAAAATAACGAATAAAATATTCAGTATAGGGAATTGCGACTAAATGTCTTTTTAGAGGCAAAATCATTAAATAAATTTGGAAAATCAAAAAATCAATAATTAAAAATTCGAAAAATGTTAAATTAAAACAAAATAATTTCTTTAAATGGTTTTTTAATCTCTTTTAGTTACTTAATTATCTTTACTACAATTGGCTCCTGACAACAAAACAACAAAAAACTCTTAATCCCGAATCTGCAGCATAATGATGATTTCCAGAAAAAGTGCACTGATACGCGAAAAACATAGAAATACATCAATTACTAACGACATTACCTCTAATGTGTATGCTTTCGCCGGATCTATTCTCATCGTTTTTTGGGTTCGCGCCCCAACAGCCTTTGACGATCCTTTGTCGAGGAGACATAGCTCATGCTTAATTCGCAATTCGAGAAGATCGAAAAGCTGCTACCAGCCGACCTTGGCCGGGGTAGAAGGCAAATTTGAAAGCAAACAGAAAGTCCATATTCGAACAAAAACTCTACAAAGCACGAATGCCCCTTGAGTCAACATTATCTATAATGAAAGCTTCTTCCAGGGAATTGTACTCTTAGCTGAAAGAGAAATGAACGGCACCCCCACGTTCACATGCGCTAAGGATGCAGATTAATTTTAATTATGTTCTCAATGTCTGCAAATTTTTGCGCGAAAAACGTGCAGAAACCACAAGCACACATGCAAAAAGATTGATGCTTGAATATTCTATTCGAACAAATTCATCAACGTCTCACTTAAAAATGCATGAAATAAAAAAGGGAAAACTTCCAGGGCGAGAGAGTGAGAATGGACAAACTGTGAAGAGGAATCGATACAAGTAATAAAGAATTATTGAGTAAGGCAGAAATTGCATAGGTGGTGAATTATCCTTCATCGATCCTAGCTCGATGTCACAACCATCCGTTTTCCAACGTACACATTGGTCGCTCCCTTTCACATCTCGAAAAATTGATAGGCTAACATAACTTTGCTGTTTTGGAGTTCCAGAGAACTGGCTGGTTAAATAAATAATGATTCGACGAACAATGTCCAACTCATTTGATAGACATGAGGTCGAGGTCATGATTACTTCAATCTCAACAAGAGCAGAACGTTAATTTTCACAGTTAGAACTTTTTTCTAAAAAAACAACACTCCTAAAAAAGATTACATGAAATCAGGTAGATTTTCCAATATTCTTCTAGGATTTAGCGTTTTTCAGTTTTTTTTTCTTGCTTATAGAAATGCTCATTAGCATTGACACACGTCAACATCCTCGTTGTGTACGAATATGGCACTTGGAAAAAAGCTCAATTTGTGCGGAAATTTTTTTGCATTGTTGGTTCTGTCCTTTAAAATGAGGACGAAATTAGCTTGGTTATCGATTTTTCCTCGAGTCTCTGCAAAACTTCTGCTTTGAAAACAAGAAGTAACGAGAACACAAGTTCTAGAAAAATTCAGAACGCCTTCTAATTACCAGTACCCAAATTTTTTCTTTGCTCTATTCAACGGCAGCACCGTGTTATTTGGGGCGTCATTAACCTTTTTTGCTTCGAATGAAAAGCCGAATATCGCCAAACATTTGCCATTAATGCCATTAGCTGTCCCCATAAATTTGCTAGCTGGGTCCATTGAAGATGAAGATCATCGAAGAACAGCAAATCCTATCAATAATTTTCTTCGTTGGAAAATTTGAAAATAAGACCAGTCGTGCAGAAGAGTGAAAGAACGTTCTAATTTTTCCATTAGTGCTTCTTGGCTAGAAATATTATATAGAACTTCGCTTTTGCCTAATGACGGGATCAAAGCAACTGGAACCTGCCGAGGGATAAACCTTGACTCGCTTCAACAACCCGACAAAACTTTCCAGATGAAAAGACAAAATCGAATCGGACTTACATTGTCGGAATCTAAGTGAATCCGGTAGAGATCCGCCGAAGGTGCACCGCAAGGGATCGGCTCAGCGCCACGTATGTCGCCGTCGCCAATTCACGAGCAGCTCGCAAACAAATGTAATTCTACTGGATATATGTGTGTGTCTTTCAGTGCACACCCGCCCAAAGTGCACGCCACCATCCCACAGCCATATGTGCTATCCAAATCGAGTCGCAGAGGGGAATCGCCATCGATGGACGAGTAGACGATTGTTGACCTAACGAATCAAGAACGTTTTACGACCTGCGAATGTCCGTGAATATAGGATTTTTTCCGAGATGTTCCGAGGGATGTGTCTTGTATTGGAGGTGATATCGAATCAGACAATTTTTTCTTTAACGAAAATATTTCATTCATAATTACATACATTCATAAATAGCCACCAGTGCCAAATGAAACCATAATCCGTCCTTGATAAATTTTATGAAAATCTATTTGTAGCTCCCATCAAAATCACGTTGACGTTACTCTGACAAAGGCAATTTTACTGGCATAATGCATCTCACAAGTAGATGCCCAATCTTTTCTAGATCTTCTTCGAGTGCCGGCTGAGAAAAGACAAATCAATGTGGTTGAAATTTTCAAAATTTTCCATTTCCAAAAGTGCAATTTTTGAACATAGGTAGCGACTTATAATGTGAAAGATTTGAAGGGATCTTTAAAAAAACTCGCTCTTCGAACGCCGAAATAGCCATCGATTCTAGATTTCACATTTTTAAATAGCCATAGCTCACAAAACAAAGTCCAAACAGTGGCTTGAACGTAAGGGAAATAGCTTTAAAGTATAAGTCGTCCGAACAAAAGGAGTTGATTTATGGTGCAATTTGACCTGAGTGCTTGAGAGACGTAATTGAGAGAGTTACGTTGCAGCTTCTAAGTACCTTTTCAGATGTGCTTCCCAGGGCTCCAACTGTAAAGAAATCTGCTGCGCGTTCGCTGAAAGCACAATGTACGCAGCTTATAGATCGTAAATTTTTGTATTCGGATAGTAGTTTGGTTCCGAATGAACGTTCTTTCATTTTCATATGGATTTGCTGCGAGTTCAAATTCTTATTGAAGTTGCGAGTTCATAAGAAGAATTTGATTAGCAATGCCTCAAATTAAGTGTTAGAGATGTTCACCTGCAAAAAAAAATCCGGATTGATTGGTAAAGCTCAGATCACCACATGCCATGCTACGAGAATGAGGGTTCTTTCTCCCTGTTAAGAAGCATTAGGGCGTCTCAAAGGTGATTGTCGTATCCTTCTAATTGTTGTGGAAAAAGAGAAGAAAAACTCACGCTCAAATTATGTTTCCAAATTGCTACGGTATCGAAGGAATACATGTAAAATCAACTTTGAATGCTCTCCAAATGTGGTGCGCCTTTATGAGTAGAACCATGAAATCACTTCAGTTCATCGTCATTTCATTCAATTTCAATCGTCATTTAAATTCATGAATGTTTTGAATTTCCTTAAAAAAGAACGAATTGTCTTTGAAAAATATGAAGAGCGTACAGCAAGAACTCCAGCGATAGAACGTTTAGACGTCGTTCCCGATACCAAAAAAAAAAACCATAGCAGCATCTCCATTTAGATTTCTACGCTTGATCTGTTGGGAACTGAACATCTTTACCGAAATTCTCATTAAAATTTCATTAAATTTTTCGTACAATCATGGAAATATCTGATCTACACCAGTCACTTTTAAAAACAAAAATCAGCCACGAAGGAAAACAATGAAACTCGTGCAAAAGAGATTCCACGGAGCTGTATTCACAAATGGTAATGTCTGATAAAACGCTAGCTATGTGAAATGGTAATAATGCCACCAGTTACCATACGATACTGCGAGTAGAAGCCTGCGCCCACGCGTGGCCTACGTCGGTTTAATTAGGGCTTTGGTGTATTATTTTTCTCCCACACACACATACATCCAGACGGACATAAGTACATACGTACAAACATAACGACAGAGAGACAGAATTACATACCTACATATTTAAATATAAAAAGATAAATAGACAGATAGAATAAGCCAAAAAATCTTGAGAACGCAAATGGGAATAAGCAAAAAAAGGAAAAGAGCATCCTTTGAATATAACTCCATTGAGGTGGTGACTGTCACTTTATACTCGTTGTCTCAGTCTTATACTAAAATTCTCACTCACAGGTCGTAGAACCGCCGGTGTTATTCCGCAAACTTTTGTTGAATCTGCACTTCTAAATTTTGTTTTGTTGCTGGACGAGTCTGGAAAAATTTCGACTTGAGATATCCTCATAAAAAGTGATCAGATGTAGATGTGCGAGATGTAGGTGGAATTCGCGCTGTGGACATACGGAATCTCACGCATTTTTTTAAATTCACCTCTCTCGGGAGAAGTTTTATGTTCGCCAGTCCAACGAGATAGATGGTTACGAACTTCCAAACATGTAGGACATCTAACTTATGTACTATTGGGGGCGTCCGTGGTCGGGTCTGCTTATCTCGCCAAAGCTACAAAATGCGGTGCGACGGGTCCAACGGTGTCGAATCGGTATGCCGTAACGCAGCAGTATCGCGAAATATCTTCGTGTGCATGTCGCAAAAGGTAAGTGGAACGTTGCCACCGTTTCATATCCGTGGCCACTGCGCGCGTTGCTTTTCACCTCTATGACTCCTTCGCGCGTCTATTTCCTTCCACGTTTCTCTCAGATCGGTAACATGCCTTCTTCAGAAAAAGGAAACACCCATGCAAACGGCTGTTTGAATAAGAGCGAACAGTTTACATGATCTGACGTGGAACGTTATCTTCATCAGTATGATTATGTTATTCACGTCACTCATACGTCATAGAGAAAGCTTATTATAACGGTGTACTAGTATTTGAACAACCGACCAATATAATTACTGGTTTTTATTTCGACTAACCACGGATCTCCCTCACTAGAGGGATCACAGCCGGTTAGTCGCGAGGCTACGTGGCGCGTCTCCGGGTGGTGGATAGGGGGCTAATCGCGGACGAAAAGCGACCTTGTGCTTGCCCAGAGACGTGGGTGAATTCAGGGGATGGACTCCCTGTTTCTGCTGTGCCAGGACTGACTCCTTGTATCCCGCACGTCGGTCCGGCCAAAAGCCTGCAATCAAGTGACTGGGAGGTGCAAAGGAGAAAATAAGCTCCACATGTCCACTCCGGGAAAACGAAAGTTCTCCCAAAAACTCATGGGACTAGAGGCTTGCAACCTGAGTTTTAAATTTTTTTTTGCCTGTCACAGTAATAGAAAAGAGTCTCCTGATTCCGGAGGAAAGCCTGGTAGGGTAGCGTTAGGAAGGATGGGGTTGCAGTAGTCATATAGGCTACCGAAACGGAAAAGGACTGGGATGACGATCTGTAATTATAACGCACGTACTTTAGCATCGGAAGCGGCCATCGGAGATCTGATGATGCAAGCCAAGAAGATCAAGTACGACGTCATCGGACTGACCGATACGAGACGACGCCACCCTCTCACCGTATATGAAGCTGGAGAAGAACTGTTCTTAGGAACATGCGACAGTAGAGGTGTTGGTGGAGTTGGCATCCTCGTCAACACGAGTACGGCAAAGAACATCGACTCTTTCGAACAACTTACGACCCGAATCGGACGTCTGCGGATGAGAAGATGTGGTCCAACACCAGCTTTGACTATCTTCGTCGCTTACGCTCCAACATCAAGCTACGAAGAAGAAGAAGTCGAAGCTTTCTATATGGACCTGGAGAAGTTCTACCGAGAAGATCATGCCTTCTACAAGGTCATAATTGGCGATTTCAACGCCAAAGTTGGCCCAAGAAGAACGCCGGAGGAACTTCACATCGGGACCCACGGTCTACAATGGAATAACCAGGGGAAGAGGCTCTCCGAGTTCATCATGACGACTAAGACCATCCATGGGAACTCGCAATTCCAGAAGCCCTCCTCTCCACTCTGGATGTGGGAGTCGCCCGGTGAGGGCAAAGTGATGAAACAGACCAAATCTTGGTCAATAAAAGGTTCTGCTGACGGACGTCGCCGTTGTACCAAAGTTCTATACGGGATCGGACCATCGCCTCCTCCGAGGAAGATTTTCCTTCACAAGGAGAGCAGAGAAAGCCGCCAAGTCCAGAGAGAGAAATCCCAGAACTACCATCAACTGGGGTCTCTTCGCTACGCTAGCCGGTTTTTGGGAAGATTCCGCAATGGACAACATCGACGAGGAATATGACCGGCTCGTTGCACACCTTTACGACCGCGCGAAGTAGGCTGAGAGTTTTAAAACCACCAAGAGACGCTTGTCTCTTGAAACTCTTGAGCTGATACGCCAGCGTGGAGCAGCACGAGCCCGCCGGGAACCAAGAACTCAAGAGAATCAAAAAGTCTGAGCTAGCAAGGCTTTGCAGAGAGGCGATAAAGGAAGACCTTAAAGAGAGAAGAGCAGAAGTGCTGGCTGAAGCTGCAGAGGCGGGGAAGAAAATCATCTACAACTTCTACTCTGATCTCATCGACAGCCATGTCCACTTGCCTGCTCACCATCTGAGGGAAGATGGACATGTAATTCCAGTGGTTCTCCCTTCCGAAATACGACATGCTATCATGTCGGTAAGAAAACGTACGGTATCCGGTCCCGACAGAATAAGACCAGAACAACCGAAGAACCTCCCGCCAGTCTTCATCAACACCCTTGCGAGGCTCTTTACACGTTACCTGTCGGAGTGCAAGGTCCCTAAACAGTGGGAGACCAACAAGACCGTGTTGTTGTATAAAAAGGGAGATCCACATAACATCGGCAACTATCGTCCAATCTGCCTACTGTCCGTCATCTACAAGCTCTTTACAAGAGTGATCCTTAATAGGATTGAAAATGTCTTGGACGAAGGACAGCTATGCGAGCAAGCAGGGTTTCGAAATGGATTATGTACGGCTGGCCACATTCATACTGTTTCGATAGTCATCGAGACCTCAGAAGAGTACGATATGCAGCTATGTCGCACCTCTGAAGGCTTAAAGAAGGCTTTGACTCTGTTAAGATGGAAGCGGTCATGGAGGCTTTGGACAACCAAGGTGTCCCTACTCAATATACAGGGTGATGCCATCTCACCTAAAATATTTTCGAGAACGCAATGCGAAGCTAGAATGAGAAGACATAGGAGTGAGGGTTGATGGTCTGCAACTACACCATTTGCACTTTGATGATGACATAGTTCTGGTAACACCTAGTAACACTCAAGCAGAACGAATGCTGACCGAATTCGACAAAACATGTGGATGCATCGGTCTTCAGCTGAATCTGCGAAAGACGACGTTCATGCCTAACGAATGGGTCTCGGATACTCCGCTCACGCTCAACGGAACGAACATATCCGAAAACACCAGCTACATTTATCTGGGTCGAGAATTGAACATGATAAACCCTCGAGCTGGGCAGGAGGAGACGAGCGGCTTGATGAGCGTATAAGAGCATCGAGGATATAGTGAAAAAGACCAAGAACACGCGGCTCCTTGCTCCCCTTTTCAACACCACAGTACTTCCTGCTTTGACCTATGCTTCGAAAACCTGGGCATCTTACAAGCAGGAGGAAAACGTGGTGAGCGTCATTAAACGCGCAATTTAGAGAGTGATGCTAGGAGTATGCCACTTTACGCACGTGAGGGACGAGATTCGAAGTTCTCTCTTACGTCAGCGATCGAAGATTAGAGACGCAGGCGTATTTGCCAAGAAAAGTAAAAAACGGTGGGCCGGACAGGTAATGCACTCTAACGACAATCTTTGGACCAGAGCCATGAGCGACTGGGTCCCTCGCGATATTAAGCGCAGTACAGGAAGACCGTGGAAGGTCAAATTTCTTCACGAAGTCCTTCAAAGAAAATTTTGATGTGTGTTCCGTGTTCCACGCGAAAGTAGGAACTACCGGGCGACTCTGGCGCACGCGATCAGGACAGATGGAAGAATTACTGGCGCCTGCTCAACCAGTTCGAAGATCAACGAGAGTCAAGGTAAATAAGGTAAGAAGTGACATCCCAAATAAAGAACAAAAGAGCACAGATCGGCAGACTTCCCTCAGTAACCGTAGTGGAAACCATCAATAGATTTATTCCGTGATTAGGATGTAAACTGCCAAGACCATGATGCAGAGAGCAGACGACACTTCGACAAACTAACCTGTGTTCCTCTACTTCGATCATCTGATATGAAAGGCAAGCAAGAATTAATCATTCTTAGTTATCCACTGTGCTACGCGCACGCCGCGCTGTAAAACCTGACCTACGTTGTATGCCAGCAAGGTAACCGTTAGGGTTAATAATCTGTTGCGGTAGATTTACCGCTTTCATGTGCTTCCAGGCACCAAACTACACTTATGGCTCTTTTTTGTTTGATTTAGAGCGCCAATTCTTATGGCATGATACATAGATTGTTCTGGATGAGCATTCGAAGGGATAGCTACAAATGTTTTGTTCTCCCAAACATTGACGGAGGCTACGTCGCCGTAACTTTTCCTGGATTAAAGAGTCTATGATCTTTAATACATCACTATAGATTGCTTCCAAGACAAGTTTATTCAGCTTAGAATGGGGCTTATCATCAATATTTTTGGAAAAAAAACAGAACAGCATGCAATACGTACTCATCCTTCTGAAGTATATTCGTTCCAAATAATGGTGAAATAGAACGATGCGCGGCATACATTTTGAATTCATAATCACCTCATTTACTTTTTGCAGAAAAGCTGACCGTATTATATTTGCTACTGCTATTTGAATGCTTGCATGTTCAATTTTTTTAGCTTCAAACGTATTCATTGTATTCAATGCACATTCGCTATCGAACGTACTTTATCGGCATTTGCCTGTGTCCTTGGCAGAGACCAGCGCTGGTGCCCGTCTTTCCCGATCGATAGAGCGATAATCGATCCATTGCTCACCAAAAAAATGGTCTTGCTACAATTACTACCATAAAGAAGTCCTAATTACACACAATTACAAGAGAATTAAGAAGAAGTTATTTTTAAAAATCTTAGAAAGCTCAGCGACGGCACACGCTTATCGACTGATAAAATGATCAGAGGCGTGAAGCAGAGAATGATTTTCTGTTTCCCTATAAGTACAAATGAGGAGGATTCGTGACAGGTTAATTTGCTGTCAACCTCTGCTGCTGGTATTCCTGCCTCGTACTGCTCAAGGCAACGGCTCATTGAGCCCTGACAGTCATTCTTCTCTAAAATCCAAAATAAGAAAAACGATAAAATTTGTTTTCTTGTACGACAACATATGATTATTAGCGATGCAGAAGTGGGTGGGCTGGCTAGTGTTTCTTTCAAATTCATCGAGTACTCAGAAGAAGTTACAGAAGAACCACGTTCTCCAACATATTAATGCATCGAAGGCGGATTAATGCGTCATGCGCATTCTTTTTGTAGAAATTAGGGACCGTACTGTATATCATTGATAAGCACCCTGCATCATAACCGTATGTTCTTCATTGCAGCGTCATTCGTTTCAGGCTAGTCTGCTATGTTGTAGTTTCTTACCTTGATCTTTTAGTCTTAAAGCTCCACACCCCCCACGTAAGACTCTCGATACAGAAAATTCTAGAATCACGGGTATGTGATCTATTTTTATAAATTATTTCCGTCAGATGACCCTTTCACCAATCTACAATCTGTTCATACTTCTTTCTTGGTTTTTAAAAATATTATTATGACGAAATAATCACATAAAATACTATATTTTATCAATACGTTTTTATCCATTTTTATGACACGTGCTGTTTTTGCTATCACGTTGTCTTTTTTTTCATTGAGTCAAATCATTGAGAGATCAAATGTAAGATTATAAAGGATATATTTGGTCATTTTCTACCGTCACCATTAGTGCTGCTGGATCCAGTAAATTAAAGCTGTGCGCACGATAATGTAAGGGCTGCCATTCGGGAAGTCGGAGTGTTTTCACTGCTGACTGTACGCGCAATCCACTTCTAGTCGTTCCTGGTCGAAGCCTTCTTTCGCATCTTCTTCAACGGCCATTTCGTTGTCATTGGTGTTCAGCTTGAAAAGTGCTAGATATTCTGAAGGTGTCAAACACTACACGCCAAGTGAAGTGTAGTGCCGCGATAAGCAGTTCCACTACGTCCACGCGGTCGACGGTTCAAAACTACTTGGTCCCAGATAGAAATACTGTGCTAGATAGTAATTGCTTTCGCACTCCTAAGATCGGACCTACACCTTTGCATAAATTTTCTGGAAATATTCCTTGTATTTTTTATGTTCTTTTATCTCCATAGAAAACGTAGATGCATTGATTCTAAACAGAAAAATGTTTTTTTTTTGTTGGAGGAAGATTTATGTTGCGATGAATAGTGAAGCATGGTATGTAGACTGTGATGATTCCATATTCAATCCCGTTCCCATTTGTATTTTCTGAAAAGCAAAAATCGCTTGTAAATAAATTGTAAATAAAGTGGCATTATGCTGAATAATCTTGATATAATAACAACGTTGCACTAATTATAAAAATGAAATGTCTAATATGCCTAAAAAGGTGATTCTAAGCAAGAAGGACGAGAAATCTATATACAGCCTGCAATCGTATCTTACTTAATGGTAAATTAGTGAAAAGTAACAGGTATGTTTTTTTACACAAATTCTTTGACATTTTTTCTGCTGTTGGAATCATTCTCAGGAGTACCTCCACAATTTCCTCCAATCCATTATTTCATACTAATGAGTTAAAATAATTATTGAGGTTCGCGGTAAAGCGATACAGAAGACTAAATATATTTGCAACATTCGAATTGCCAGATAATTATCGACCTGATCGTATTTGTTCGTGGACACGGCCGGATATTCCATAGTTGACGTAGCTGAATCGGGCATGTACTATGTAGAATGTTCGATACAGCTTCTGTGCTGCGTGTCTGATGCCTGGTGGTGCATTTATGTACATTCAAATGTGAATGTTAATAACGTTCTCGTTTGTAAGCATTCTATATTCACCATATCTGGTAAAAGCATCGTATATTCGTTGCTGTGTTGTATTTTGACGCAAGAGAAAATTATCGTTAACCTCATTTCATTGACTGTTTCGGATGTGAAGCCACCAGACGGGATATAGTACATTCGCACTCTGCAACGCTGTTGTCTGCTGTCATCCTTGCTGAACTGAGCTTTGCCGTTTGGGACCTGCTTGTTGTCTGAGAGAAAAGTCTTTCCTCATCTTCTTTCCTACTTTCAATTGACGGATCTTGTTCAACCTCCTGTGGAGGCATTATTTCCTTGAATATTTAGCGTTGCATTCTACCTGTGTTAGTTCAACCGGTCCTTCTTGTTAGTCTGCCGCGTGTTTTCCCGCTTTGTTGCGGTGTACAGGTAAGAAATGAATAGAATTAGGCGAAAAAGCTGTACGCCGAATGGAAATCACCATCACTGACTCATGAAGTGTTATTGAAACATGTCACTGACACCACCCAATCATTGAATCATTGAATTATGACTTGTTCTGAGGAGGTGACGATTCAGAGCAACAAGCAGCGAGTTTTCAGTATTTGCGGTAACCCTTTTGACATTGTTCAACATTCAAAAAGGGGCTGGTCGAAACTCTGCAGAATTCTGGTACTTCTGGTTGTGATTTCAAAACCAGTTGCTCTTGTTATTAGTTAGTTAGCGGTCAGTGGTGATGACCTTCCATTTACAGCTTTGAAGGGGAGAGTTTGCCGAAAAGATGGTCAATAGCCGTTTACTTCGTGTAACACTCATCAAGAACCA
This sequence comes from Necator americanus, assembly GCF_031761385.1. Classification (NCBI taxonomy): domain Eukaryota; kingdom Metazoa; phylum Nematoda; class Chromadorea; order Rhabditida; family Ancylostomatidae; genus Necator; species Necator americanus. The sequence goes on along the minus strand of NC_087373.1, from coordinate 15,472,410 downwards.
CTACTTTTTATTCTATGTTGTATTCTTCCTTTTTTATTCGAATGACGTCTCTTCACTCTTTTGACATAGTATTTAGCATTCTATCTATTTCTCAAAGTTTGTTGCGATTATAAACCGGACGCTGACATCACCCTCATCGAAATATAAGAAACTAAAAGAAAGAACCATGAAAATATCCGCTCCTCTTTTTGGGCAGAAAATTTCCGAGCATGAGTGATGGTGAGAGGGGATCTCTGTTGGACTCAGCTCATCGATCTTTCGATAAGTACAGTAGCTTTTTAACTGGTCAAAAACTCAATTTTTTAACTGGATAACCAGTCAAAAAGATATCACTGTTCGTGACCAACGTGTTTTTTCACCACGGAATATAGTAACCCCGCCCTTTCTAGACATCAACGATGCACAAGGCATAAATGGGCACAGGTGCCATGAACTACCGCAAAAATCAAGTTAGGAAGGTGATTCTTTGGCCGAAGAAAACCACTTTCGAGTACACTTCCGATACTTGTTCTCACGTATTTCTCTATAGAAACCTATTTAAATATGCTCGCCTCACAAACTGTTAAGTGGAACTTTTGCTTCCGCTAACGTTCTGACGTTTCGTTTCCTTGTTCCTATTCTTATCCGAAGGTGTGAGAACGTTGCACTACTTACAATTTATAGGATACAGAGTATTTGATTTGGATATGCAGAATGCTGGGGCGAGTGTAGCGTTTTCGGCAAAAGGTTCTGCTGTCTACACGATTGATCGGAGGTTCGAATCCGGTCTTGTGCTCACCAAACCTTTCATCCCTCCGGGGTTGATGAATTGGCACCAAACTTGTCTGGGAGGAAAAACGCTGACTTGACCTATCGGCTAGCCACCGCAAGTCATTGCATAGGCCAGTTACACGTTCGTAAACCTCAAACGATTCTGAATTAAAGTGAACGTGGGGGCGCATCCCAAACGGACTGATTAACGCCAGACACTTTATCCGTTACTCTTATGCAGAATGCTGAGATTCAAGGAGCAAATAACGTGCACGGCACTTCAAAGGAAGAGCTGCAAACAGCCTATGTTAGACATTAAGGAGAAGCCAGAAAATCGCACCTCTCTATATGATTTTCCTTAATCATCCTGAAAAACAACGTTGGAAACAGTGTTCATTCCTGCGAGGTACGATAGAAAGCACCGTTTCTCTTCTGTGCATACGGCGCATCCATGTAGTCAAAGATTAATGAGGCCTCCTCAGCAGCCTATCCAAGTAAAACCAACGAATAGGCAGCAGAGGGAACCGGAACGGATACAACAATGCGCGTTCCAACGTGCCCTCGTAGGAATGAACACCGCTCTCATTTTTAGGATGCTCAGGAAAAATTCAGCGCGGTCACACTCATATTCGTAATCTACAACACTATGTTTTCCATTGGGTTTCCACAATACGTCATTTTCGTGATTCGCTGTCTTTTATAGCTTTTTTTTTTACAGTGTGTAACCATACTGTAATGTTTCTGAGGTCAGTGCGAAATGATGTGGTGCTGTGAAGGCTCTGCACACGGTTAAGTCATCGCAAAACTGTGTAACCCATTAGTTTGCAGTCGAGGAAAAGCGACAATAATGCTACATTATCTCTCCGTTCAATTAACATCTATTATTCTTTCCATCTTCTAGATTTCTGGTGATGCACCAAGTTGTTTTTCAAGCTGTAAGGACCAGAAACATCGACAAGCTTTTTTCCTCTTTCCTCTCATTCCTTGAGCTTTCACTCTCCCCAATTAATAACATAAATTATTGAAGTTATCTCTTAGCGCTCTTTAAAATATAGTAGATAAGTTATGAGGGGAACTTATTATCTCTCAAAAGTTCAGTAGGAGATTTCGACTCACCCATGCGAGAAGAACCGCTGTTAACAAACCCTACTTGAACCTTCCTTAACGAGCAATGTGTTCCATTACAGTACTGCTCGGTTCACTGCAGCACTAAATCGAGTTTGTTCCCGTTGCATCGATCACACTGCTGCAAGGACTTAATTCGTCGAGTGAAATGAACAGGCAGTCTGATGCTTCTAGTCTGTGCATATCCCTGGATTTTTGCAGATGCTCTCGCTTTTTCTCTGTGAAGCTTATGAATTACGTCCCATATCCAACCTACTAATAAGAACTGAAGGAGATTTCCTTCAATGTGTAGTAAAAAATGAAAGTTTCGAATTCACCTGTGAAAGTTTAAGTGCTGCCGTGACTTAGGTATTCTTTGGGCGTGCAGAACATGCACATAAACGTCGTTGAAAAGTAATCGCCGAGTTACCCGAACAACCTCCAAGTTCTTGTCTTTTTTTGTTCATTTCTAGTCGAGAAGTCCATTTGTAGCAGGAAAGAAAGTAAAGATACAACAAAAAACTGTAGTCGTTTGCTGAACTCCTGACGGCTCATGGCAGGACAAGGAGCAACAAGACACATTTAGGTGTTTTTCTTCTGCTGCGTGTATCTCTGTTGAATGTACAGTGGCGGCTCCTTCCTGAATGATCACGGCGACAGTGTCTTCTTTCCGATCCTGATTGAATAAAGTAGCAGTCACCTTGTGAAGAAAAAATGTGAAGGAATTCCATACATAATGGTACATGTACATAAAATAAACAGCGGTTCAGAGAGTAAATAAATGGAAAAAATGGAAAGGAAAAGGATTTTCCATGTCGTATAGGCATTCGTTTTAGAATGGTTTGGGCAATCCTGTTCTCCAAATATTCATTTCATCCACGCGCTTCATCCTAAAAACATGTACTTTACATATCCATACAATACTATAACTATCCACACTTTTACACATAAATGCAATTATCTCATTTGAAAGCTTTTTTTAGGGAAATATCATAAACTTCAACAGAGGGATCAAAATTCCATCCTAATTTATAGAACTTCTACAACTGAGCACCCACATTTCGCTTCCGTTGCTAGAAACCAGTTTCAAAAGAGTTTTGAAATCCATCAACAAGGAGTCCTTTTCCTTTTGTAGCCAATTTTATTGCAAAAAAAAGTTGGATAGAAAATAACACACTTTTCTACTTCAATTTTACCAACTTGCCAGTAAAATTCCCTTTGGAAGAAGAAGTAGAAAATTCTACTTGATCTATGGTGTTTTGCTTCAGATGTGCGATATGTTAAAACGTCCGTTCACATTTATTATTTATTTTACTCCAAGTTAATTTGATAACATTTTTATTTTTCATTTGGGTTTGGTTTTGGATGTTAGGTTCTGAAAAATAAGGGTTTAAAATGATAAATCAATGCGTGTTATCAACTTTTCTGTGGATGACCTCAGTGACGTGTATGGCTGCAGGAAGAATCACAGAGCTCAGTTCTCGTTGCGCTTGTTCAGTTCTCAGAATCGTACCGTATTCTATAGATAAACAAGAAATCGGCAGGTGATGATCGCTGTTTGCACTGTATCGGACCGTAAACGTATTTCCGACTTTCAATCAATGTTGTTTATTTATTCAATAGCCTGGAGAGAAATGAACAGCAACAATGCAAATGCGTTACGGCAATAACAAACCAACGAACATATCCATCACCGCCTAGCAGCTTTTTCTAGCTGTTCTCGTTACTCATTTTCGCAAAAATATTGCAATTATCATTGTATCCTGCACTGACAGCTTTGTACTTCCAAAATGCTTCTTCCTTATTATTTTCGTTCTCTGACGCATAATGAAACCGCATTCATGTTTCGTAAGCAATTCTACAAATGCAATCAATTCAGTCACGCGTTTCCTTTAATTTTATTCATCAAATTTTCTGAAATAATGATTCTCCTCTTTGCTGCCCTGTATCTAAAACGGTTCCATGGAAAAAATAAGTCTCATAGTTTCGTTTTTCGAATGGAGGAGGACCTGGTTTCTTCATGGTCGTAATACGTTTATCCTCACTTAGTATACTTCCAGTTTCTTACACATAAATTCAAAAAACTTGTCGACATCCGATTCTGCTACCACTCTCTTCCTTAGAATCTTTTTATTTCCTTGAGAAGAAAACTCGAAAATTGCCATCCATTTGGAAAGGGGGTTGCCTCAAAGGAGGGTGAACGCAATCTACACTATCAAAATGTCTTCACCTATCTGGTATTCTGTTGAAGAATGATTCGTGCGTCTTTTCCCGCACCTAAAAATGCATAGAGGAATAGGAATAGAATTTAATGGCAAAATGTTATATACCAATTGAGGGAGAATTTTTCTACATCATACTCTACCAGATACTTCAGTGGTTTGATTTTCTAATTTTTTTACTCTTATTCTTTTAGAATGAATCATTAAAATGAAGTGTTAAATTGATAAAACGGAACATTTCAATACTTGCTGTTAGCGTTCAATCGAGTCCGTGAGAATGAGCTTTTGAGTGCTTGAGCGCGCCGAACGAGACATGAAAAACGTTGTGAAAGAACGAAGGATCACAAAAATAAACGTGGGAAGAACACGAAGGAGAAACTTTGAAAAAGACTGACTTAAAAGCGGAAAACAGCATGAAACATTAAAAAAACTTGTTGAGTGATAGCATTATCAACAGCGAGAAATAAGTCATTGATCAACTTTTTCGGAGAAAAATCGAAAAAAATGAGAAAAGAAAGGAATTCTTTTAACCAACTTCAGTTAGTCGATCCGTATCTGATACGTCAACAATGTGGAATTCTCAATTTTGAAGTACTGAAACAAATTGTGATAGGCGTTTTCTAGTACTGCTTGTTCTCCTCTCACAACACCAATCTCAGCCTCAGCGGCCTTAGTGACACGAAACTGATTTTGTTGGAAAGATAGAGTGAGAGCTGCAGGTGGGCTCACGTTCATTCACCTTTAATTTTTCTGAGCAAAAGGTGTGGGAAACGGCCTTGTCGGCCGAATTCTCCTACGATGGACCTAACAACGTGTTACTTGTAATAGTGACCTCTGACTCTATCCTTTCGCGTAGAGATCCCAATATGGTCGAGTTTGTGGTATGCTGCCTTTAAATCCTTTCAACTGAATGCAACACACCATGGTGCCGAAAATGCTCCAATTGGTCCGCTTGGCGCAACATTCCAATAATAACATGGTACACCACGGATACAAGTTGCCTAACAGCCGTCTAAGCTGTTTTTTATTCATGCAGCCAAGTTCCTCCATCTCCGTCGATAGTTCCACCCAAGTCTCCACCGTGATAGGAGAATCGCAGTTAAGTAAACTCATGGCATACTTCGTTGGCGATGAGGATCGGACCTCAGGCACTTCGTCAATGTGTTGAATGCCGAGATGGGTTTGCTAAAAATCTCTATCACAGCTGCCATAGTATATCGACACACAGCCCAAACAAAGAAGCTCCTCTAAGAGCTCAATATGTTGTTCGTATGTTGTATCGATATGTTGTTCGTCTTCCCTGATTTTCATTGAGAGTCTCGCGGAGACCCATATCTACCTAAATTTTCGGGGCGGAGCCGCAGTCCAAAGGCTGCAGCTTAGTACGATACAGGAACCACGGCGATTTGCAATTTTGCGCTGCTTAAGCTGAATATTACTACATCGTCGGCATACTCGAGGTCGACCCAGTGACGTGAAGAAGGAGCTAAAATGACATCGGCAGGGCACTGTCTAACTGTTCTCCGCATTATGTCATCGACGGCAAGGTTGAACGGAAATGGTTCTTCCGCGTCCCATTGTCTCACTCCAGTTTCCACTTCGAACGATGCAGTGAATCCGGCGAATTTTCGAGGCTAAGAGTTGTTCTTCTACTCGTGTTGTTAATTGAGGGCATGGATTACCTGGATTAGATAGTGAGGAAGCGTACTGAGAAGACGTTTTCGATGAGACGGTGGGTTTGCAGGGTCTGAATACATCGAGCCAAAGTCATCCACTCTTTTTTTTATTCATAATCCAATACTGATCGACATCCGCTGACGGAACTTCTTTCTGCAATTACCAGTCCTCACACCTGAAATCCTTTTTTTATGGATGGATGTCGGATGTCTGACTAAGAGATGTTCCATGTCAAAATGCAGTCGAACTGAAGCTTAAGAGTTGGCTTAAGAGGGAGAGCTTAAGAGTAAGTTTTACGTTGTCCTTTGCCAAATAAGCTGATCTCTTCTGGACGGGATGGATGAAAACGTGGATGCAATAATGAGAATCGTCTGCTCGCCAAAGTCTGTCAGACGACTTTCGTTGTCCGATGTTTGCTTCGATGGGTACAACCATTTCCCAAGCACATCGGATTGTTTTTGAAGTCCTATCTTTGCATTTGGATCAATCCCGACAATTTCCGCCCGCTGGCGAGGTATCTCGTTTAACAACGCATTGAGTTCATTATAAAACGCGTCCTTGTTATAGTTCTCAGCGGTTTCCGTAGGTGCGCGAGCACTCCACTAAAAACTAATCCTGCGAAAGTACCGGCTGGAATATGAGTTCAAAACACATGATGACAGAAAATCCAGTGGTATCTGCACTTGGTTTTCTTAATTACGAGAAAATGTTCGCGAAGTAGACCAAGCGAGAACTAAACTATGCAGTCTGTTAACAAGGCTACATCCAAACATCCAGACGTGGTTATCTTCTCTTTTCATGATTTTTCTGCTTCTGCTTTCTCTGCATAATACAAAATGCATTCAGCCAATCAAATCGTAATTTTCGAAAGAACATGTTCAATTGTGTGCTTCGGTATGTAGAGCACTTAGAAACAGAATTAATTAAAAGCATTTTGAACACAATTTTGAACCGAGCGGAATGTTGTTGGATGGTGGTGTCCCATGCTTTTTTACGTCTTATTATTATAGAAAGAAGTGAGCACTTTGGAAATTAAACAGATGCACATGGAATACTGGAAGTTCTTTCTAGAAGACAGAATGAATTGTACCCTACAAAAATTTCTACTTATTCTTATAGTCTGCTGGAGCATTGATCAGAAGTCACTAACTAAATTTCAAAAAATTAAAACTGTAACCAACCAGTAAACAACACTCCATAAGCGCCTTCATTTCTAGTTTGGAAATGTTTAATCATCCTGATCAATACATTCCATCCCTAGCCGCAATTGCTGTCGTGAAAAAATTCCAGCAAGTGCGTGTGATATTCGTTTGATTAGGTGAGGGGTTCGGTTACATTGGATAGGTCTACCTCTCCTCGTTTCGTTTTTTTTTGTAAACCAACTATCCTTTAAAGTCAATTAAAATTTAATTTTAACTTTTTTATTTCGAAATTAAAATTTAATTCTGCAACTCAAAGTTGAAATTGTCTTTAAAAACTAGAAATTTGTCAACTGAATGCAACTTCACAATCAACAAATTAGAAATATTATGGTTTATGGTTCTTCCGAACCCACACGTTGAACATTTCAGCACCACAGTGGTGACATAATGCTCGTTTAAGAAAGAATCCAGTGGACTGGCAAGTTCCCAGAAAATGATTGTCAGATGAAATCGAGTCAATCATTTGGGCCTAAAACAACGAATAGCCATAGCAATTGACCAGTGAACCCTGATGATGCTGTTCGAGATACGTACTATAACAGTACATCTTCCAACGTGAGCAACGCGTACATAGTTGCCAGTTCTGTTTCCACACATCGATCACAGAAATTCTGCAGTCGCTTCAAATTCTGCTGATATTTTAGAAAATAACACAGCTACTTATCTCATATGTTTTATAATTAAACGAATTTAGGTATAGTCGGTAATTAATTCATTTGAACACTCATATGCTAACACGCGATCATTATACAGTGATTCTCCCTGTTTTCCTCCGTCCTTATCCCCCTCGAGATCGCTTGTGACCGCTTTGAACTTCTTCTGGATAACTGCCACCAGCAGAAAGGGGAGAGTTCTATTTGAGATTTGTTATTGTACGTGTGAACAACGTGATCTTAGTAGTAGCTAAAATCTTATTTAGTTAAGATCTTAATTAAAGTAACTCAGCAGATCTTACAAAATACAACACTGATGTACAGAACCAACTTTTTTTTTTAAAGAATTTTGTAAGAGCTGTCTCGGCTTGCATCTGTATACATGGTTACATGACATGACTAAATGCAGTTATTTACTGCGCTTACTCCTTGTATGGGATACCTCTGAGGTTAACGTTAACTTTTTTCTAAGGACAAATAAATGAGAGCAGTTTGACCTTCATTTTGTGGTAGTCCTCAGATTGTTTTCTATGATGGGTTTCTTGATTACCTAAAAGCATTAGATGCTATCCTACAGCAAACCTCATTCACCGAGCTTTCGACTTTTCGACTTCCTCAATGTATGTAGTTGCACAAATTTACTACTTTTAAATCATGTTAGGGGAGCAGCACGAAATTTCTTGTGTTTATTGCTTCCATACGATCCTCCTTGCTGTTGCCCTTTCACACCACTCTCTTTCCCGTGATTCGCGCGTCGATTTGTTTAGCTGCGATACATTTAATTTTTTTTTGGGAGGGATGAGGGTGGGAGAAGGATAAGAGCACTTTTCCGTCGACATTAACCGATTTCCCTTGCTACGTAGTAAAAGCGGTATGTTGCATGCTATTTTTGGCGCGACCTTTCTAGTTCCAGTCGTAGATGTACATCACGATGCTATAGCGACGTCAACGAGGCATCAGCCTCGTGCCTCGTTGCTCTCCCGTTCCGCTGTGCACTCTCGTCACAGACCACAGTGGGAGGCGTTGACAACAGAGATGACAATACGAACTCACGTAGCCGTTATATTCAGATATCGGATCGTTTTTAGAGCTTGTCGATACCTGAATACGTCGCAGTCAACACCTCGCTAACGTAACCATCATCGGCATGTTTCACGTCTTCGTTTTTATTACAACAGGTATGACATTTATGGCATAATCAGAGCTCAACTTAGATCTTCATTATTTTCTCCTTCATTTCTCCTAAAGTTCTATTTTTCCTAAAACTCCCCTTTTGTTGTATTGTAAGTGTCGAGATACAAGTTGAATGCTGAAATGAGAACAACTAAGGAAAAGTCTCATCCTTCTAAAACTAATAAAGAGCATTTGCTGTAAAATTTCTAGAAAAAACATAGAGCTAAAGTATTTTCTCAGTATTAACTTTGTATCTGCCATTGAAAACATCATTACCGTATTTTACTTTCCAAAATAGACTACTTGTAAATCACTCCTGGTGTATGTTTATCAATATCCCAAAAAAATCTCAGACTCATTTTTTCTGCGTTGGAAACACACCTGTTTGGAATGTTTGTATGTTGTTATTTTTGCACCCAGGTTGCAACGCAATTTTTTAAAAGAAGTTTGAAACGCCTACGGTAAAAAGGTAGAAGAAAGGCTATGTTTTCGGAGAGTCTTTCTAAAAGAAAAATTTTTGGAGTAAAAATGGGGAGATACAGGTTTAGTAACTGGAGTAAAAATGTGATAAATTGTTACAATTGTGATTAGCGTTGCGAGTTTTAATTGCCTTGGGAAAGTTATATCAATTCTTTTATTTTTAAACATTCTAAAGAGTTGAGCTCCACTTTTCTTTCTTTTTTCTTGCAAAAATTGGTATTGTTATAATGTCCTCTTTTTTTCTCCATAGAATGTCACGGTGGGTCTTACACTAGGGAAAAACGAAACTCGCAACGCTATTCACAATTGTAACAATTTACCACACATTTATTCCAGTTACTGACCTGAATCCCTCCATTTTTAAACCAAAAATTTACTTTTAGAATGACCTTTCAAAGAAAGTCTTCTTTCTACCTTTTTACCTAATCTCGTTACCTTCTCAGGAAGTATGTGATTGTTGCCCTCTAGTGACAATCAACAAAAGTATTTGTCATTTGTCTGAGAAATTTTATTTACTGCTTTCAGGATAAATTTCATTGTTTCACATAATAATTGCTGTTTTCAGTCACGATAACATCAGACTATCTGGTCATGTCGCAGCCAGGTATTTTCTTATCTTTCACATTTTTCGCAGAAAATACGCAACAGTGGTGAAATGCTCTCCATATGACGCTACAAAAATTCTCTATTTTTCAGAAGGGAGTAATGAAACTACCGCTGCACCTGGAAACCCGTCAACAACTGCATTCGTCGTGACCACGAAGACTACTACTGCTGGGCAAGGTGAACAGAATGTGGCCTCTCATCATTGAATTTGCCATACGTAGAACTGGCAGTTATGGCCTATCCTACGTTGCGTAAAATCAACGATGAAAACAGTCTCAAAAAAGAGAAAATTCTAGATTCAAGTACCTAAAAATAATCTAGAAGAAATGTGATCTATTTAAAGGCAACATATCCCAAAACTGACGACGTTGGAATTTCTCCACGACAAGATAGGACTAGGGATGTAGATCAGAAGTACGAGTGTAACACTGCTCAACTCCCACTATCCCAATTGTATTGACAAGGCGTGGGAAACCGCTTTGGCGATCGAATTTTCCTACGACTTCCCTAGTAACGCGCCACTTGTGTACGCTGCTGAGAGCATCGTGGGAAAATCCGATCGCCAAGGCAGTTTTCAGGACAATTAAGGGGAAATGACAATTTATACACGTGATTTACATCCCTAACACTGTCTTTTCGCAAGGAGACCTCAAAATCGTCAATTTCGCTCTGTGCTGTTAATTTAAAGGTTAACGAAGGAGTAAGGTTAATACAACACAAATGACAGGTGGTGATGGAACGACAACCACAACAGCTACCACCACATCTGCGCCAGCTATCACTAAAACTTCCCCTGGTCCAAATTCGATAACTTCTACAACGACTACTGAGACGCTCACCACAAAACGTAAGTGTACTGCTATTATTAAGATCAAATAGTTCTTTCGGACACAGACCCATCAGTTTCTAAGCACTCATTGCCAATGCTATCTTTTTTGTTGAGTTTTGCTGTATCATGAACAAGTTTTTTTTTTCTCGCAACGTTTCGGCTCCAGATACAACGACTCCACCTAACGAGAATAGCACTGGTGAGCTTTGCTGTCACAATTCTTTATATATGTATATATATATATATATATATATATATATATATATATACATACTTTATATGCAAAATCTGGAAAGCTAAAATGTTGGAATATGACATTTCTGAGATATCACTCCTCAAAATATGCTAAAGCGGATAGGAAATTTCTTGTAAAACAGATCTGCTTTACAGAAAAGAGCTGTTGAAAAGTAATAAGTTTTTGGAATTGGATCTTAAGATATACGTTTGCCTGCGATCGCTTTATTTCCGTGACAATCTGTTGTCAGAAGACTGCATGGATGTGGTTACGTTGGTTTCCAATCCGATCCTCTCCAGATATAGTCGGCTAAAATAACCTGAAGTCTGGTGAATGGCGTAAGCGACTGTCTTCGATGCAGCGCCTGAGGAAGTGGCTGTGATCGAGGTTGAGACATTGTTAATTACATTCGGACTGCAGATGGTCCCACCTCGACCGTAACCGCTGGCTCCACCCTGTGCAGTCGCTTACGCAACACCAGCAGGCTCCGGGTCGTTTTAACCCGTCTGAAACACCATTTCAATGCAAATATCCTTGTTCGGATATGGAGTATCCCATTTAGATGAGATAATACTAACACAAATAGTAATAATTGTTTCTATTCAATCCATCCCGCAATAACCTCTCACTTTAACCAAGCCAGAGAGATCAGTACAAAAATAAATAAAATGATGCTTATGCTCCTGGGATCGGAAAAGAGGCTCTCACTGTTCAGGACCCGCAGCGGTCCTGGACAGGAGCGGCGGCACAGATCGCTTTCGCGAAACACGATTCCGAGAACCTCTTGCACAACCCCCAATGCTCAGCCCCTGTGGCGAGGTTCGAGTATCTCTGCGACCCTCTTTCGACGCTACCTTATGCTGCAGCAGAACGATGCTCGACTTAGTGTTCTCACTAATCCGATTGCGGGCGAAACGTTTTTCACAATAATGAGCAGAGAAACGAAGTACCTCATCTTCAAAAAAAAATGCTTGGACGAGTGTTCTGCATCGGCAAGTGGTCCCATGTTCATAGTTCGAATCAGTCCATCACTGAAGCGACCCATTTACTTACTGGATTAGTCGACACGAAAGCACAATTATTCCATACATTTTGTGTGAGGATTCAGAAAGGTGTGTGGTAAAAAGGTGTGCATATGTGTCAAAAACAGAAATTTCGAACAATGAAAATTTTCGAGTTTGTGTAACACAAAAGTTCCTGACGAGGATGCAAAGAGGTCATCTCAAAAGAAATAAAAGCAATTTCTCAGGACAAAAAGCTAGTGGGTGCAGGTAGTCATATCAGACCTACCTTTACGGTGCAGACAAAAACTGAGGGATCAGCTATGAAGTTGGCAAGAAATAGCGAGCCAAAACTACGATTGCTTAACCATTTAGAACGTATAACTGTCTGCTAAGTACTGAGTTCGATTACCGTAGTAGTTCAACAATCTATATAATAAATTTGACTGACTGATATTTTTAATTTGATTAAATTGACTAGAAATGAAATTAAGTAATAATAATGATCCGGAGAAAAGGCAAGATAAGCTTCTGTTTTCTTTACAGGTACAACTACGTCACCGAATGCAACTATTACAGCCGTAGGACCGAGGAAATGTGGAAACGCTAGAGATACTGACATCTGTTATTACGAGAATAGCAGAGAACAATGCGGTACGATGTCGCCCCAGAATTTTTCCCTTCCTTAGAAGAAAATAGCTCACCTCAGAGATGAGCGAGATCAAAGGCATTACTCCACGAATCTGACGTAGTATGGACTTCGTATGGATTTCCGATGGCCAAGGACTATACAGGTGCGCAGGCAAAAGCGGGTGGGATCTCGCTCATCTCTCCCTCCATTACTTTAAACAGGCTCCGGAATGCGACTGCTTACGACGTCGTCTATTGCAACGCGCCACCCTTGCGCCCCGCCTCGCTCCGCCTGCGATTCGCGGAGTGAAATGAATTGCCCATCGGGGCGTCAGGTTGGATTTTCGACGAATCGCAGGCAAGAGGGGGGGGGGGGATGGGAGGCACGTTGCAATAGAGGACGTCGTAATTAACCGTATACCGAAGCCGTCTGTTTCCAGTGATGCATGAGCGACATCCCATCCGTTTTTGCAATCTACGCCCCCGTATGGTCTTTGGCCCTCGGGAATCCGCACCACGTCAGATTCGTGGGGTGATGCCTTTAAGGAGGTATTCTCAAACATTCAGAGGAAATAAGGACGACAAGAAATGTTCGGGAAGTTTTGTTAGTTTTGCGGTGTCTAGAAAACTTTCAGCGATTTTGTAGCACTAAATGTTTGGATGTGATACATTCAGCCAGCTCCGAGTCTCGTTAGAAGTAGTGCATTCACGGAACTGACGGTGTTGGGGTCTCTGTGGTAGAGTTCGGGATGTAGATTACGAAATAAGTTGTGGCCCACTCAATTCTTCCTAATCGTCCTAAAAAACCGGGAAACGCTTGTTTCTACACGAGGTAAGTTAGAACGTGCCATCTTTGTATACGTGCCGGTTCGTAGCAGCTTACTGGTTTGACTTGAATATGCTATTGAAAAGATTCCATTGGTCCCCTACCGCTCGCTAGTGGACGCACAAGGGTGGAGCGTTTCCATCCACTTCCTACGGGCAAACGCCGTTTCTCACGCTATTTTAGCGAGGACATGCTCGTACTCCTAATTTAAACGACTACATTTGCCCATAAAGACCCCAGCATGGTCAGTTTCGTAAGTTTCGTGTCGCGATGCACCTTCGATTGGCACAGGACAGAGAGGTGTGAGCGACAAAGACAGGAAGAGTATGTATATTAGGTCTAACGGAAAGGTCTGTCGGTTTTTGGAATGAAACAAAATGCAAATTTTTTCTTACTGTCGATAAACTTTGTTGAATAATATGATTGTCATTACTATTAATGACTTGTCGCCAGCGTGAGGGTAATTTGCATACCCCATTTTTGAAAGATGTTTCATCTTTTGATGCGGAAGATTGAACAAGTGCTAGTTTGGCATCTTCTTCATTTTTTATTTTTTGCCATTCAAAAAATTTTGTAGGGACAGAAACAAGTGGTAGTCGGAGGGTGCTAACTCCGGCGAATATTGTGACATACGACACAATATTGCGACAGAATCGTCCAGCTTCGTTCTGCAATTTTTTGAAGCGTCCCCAAAACAGCATGTGGACTTTCGTCATAATGATGCAGTATGATGTCCTTTCTATTGAACACGGCCGGACTTTTTTCTTGGATTGCTGTCTTTAAAGTACCCAGCTGCTGACAATACTTTTCCGAATTGAGCTTTTCGTTCTGCTTTAAAAGCTTATAGTTTAGCGGTCCTTGAATGTCCCACCATCACTCTCTTATTCAGAGTCAAAATTGGTTTAGAGGTGTAAGGGCTGTCAGAAAGATATCCTATCAGAAATTTTTACTTCACCAAGCACTTTCAGTAAATTCTACACTGCTTCTGTGGCATTTCTTCCTAGTTGAAATTCGCATACAATGCAGTGGCGCAAATGAACTTTATCAGTTGCCATGAATACACCATTACTTCACAATTAAGACTAACTGAATCAACTGTGTTTCATTTCATCTGCTACGTCGGTATGTGGGAGTGTAGCGTTCAGAGGTTCCGCTCCCTACACGATCGATCAGAGGTTCGAATCCGCCCTAGTGCTCACCAAGCCTTTCATCTCTCCGGGGTCGATAAATTGGTACCAGACATGTCTGGGGGATAAAAACACTGACTTGACACATCGGCTAGCCACCGCAAGTCATTGTATAGGCCAGTTACACGTTCGTAAACCTCGAACGATTCTGAATTGAAGTGAACGTGGGAGCGCGTCCCAAGCGGATTGATTAACGCCAGAAACTTTATCCTAACTTTATCCTTTACGTCGGTACGTATGCGTTAAGGGAAGAGGAAAGACAGCCGACCATGCGCCAAATAAACAAACGCTTCCGCGTCGAACCTTGTTATAACAGAAGCGCACAGAAATTTCCGGTAGACCTAATAGTAGAGTCAAAATGACATGAAGCTCGCGACTGAAAAATGACTGCGTAAGCGGCTGCGCGGTTAGGATCGAGTGGGGACCGCTGGTACCACCGTTCATCGCTGCAGTTCTCGATGGTCCCGCCTCAACCCCTTACCGCTGCCTCCATCACGCCGCTTCGAGGGCAGCGCTCACGCACTGCACGCAGACGCGTCGCGGCCACCAAATTGAAAGCCGTCGACTGTGCTTGAGCTAGTCACACATCTCACGTACCAAATCTAATCATTTTATTTTTATGCATTCAGAGTGGTCGTGGCCCTGGCACGATTCTCACCCAAATTTTCCACCCCTTCCCAAGTTTATTTGAGCAAATTATTGAGCTTCCTATTGCTAGGTGTTATGAATACGTCCGAATTTTTGAAGAGTTACAGTAAAAGGATAAAAAGGATAAAGTCACTGGCGTATCAATCCACTCGGGGGATGCGCCAATGCGTTTTTACTGGAATTCGTAATGTTTGTGCTTTTATCCTCCAGGACAAGTCTGGTACTAATTTATCGACCCCGGAGGGATGAAAGGCTTTGTTTGCACTAGGGCGGTTTCGAACCCTTGGCCGTGTGGCTACAACGGACCTCTAACCGACTGCGCCACACCCAAAGAGTTACAGTGCCGTTCGGTTAAACCACAGTACATGCTGCCACCCATTTAATGCGCTGGACTGCGACGTTGACGCAACATGTGCCTTTTCTTTCCCGGAGACACACTCTTTTTTCCCTCTGTCCTGTTCCAGGAAGTGCCTAATTGCGATTAAATATAATACATTCGGCGTACACTAAACATGGGTGGAGGGGAATTTCGAGCAAAATTCCTTTCTTCGAAAAGTCCCCTTGGAGGAAACGGAACTCGACACAATTTCTACTATATTTTTCTTTTCATTCAGACATTTGTGAAGGGGTTCTGTGCCCTACAGGGAAGAGGTGTATGAAGAGGGATCAGATGTGTATAGCAGACTGCGTTTGCGAGAAATTCACGGACATCGAAGACGAAGATGGTATTTGCAGAAGTGAGTCGGTTGCTGAATTGTTGGATTCACCCTCCAGAAATCATCTCCTGAGCCGGAACCAAATTTCAGGTCCATGCTATAAGAATCAATGCATGAACGGCGGAACCTGCATAGTTGATGCTGGCAGACCGAAAAAATTCCGTTGCAGTTGTCTCGAAGAATTCGAAGGAGATCTTTGTGAAGACTTCCACAACTACTGTCTTGATCCCAAACCATCGTTCTGTCCGGCGGGACAGTATACATGTGAGATGCTTGGATTTCGGAACTACACTTGTGAATGTGCTGAGGGTTTCGTGTACAACGTCTCCGGAAAGGAATGTGTGAAAGGTGAGAGGACAGATCTTCTGTTCCAACTCAAGCAAAAGATTCTTTGAAATTTCTGTGCTTACAAAACACTAAAGGGCGTGAATTGTACTGTAATTCAGTTGGGGAACATGTAAATATCACACTGATCTTCAAAGAAACATACTATTCTGAACTCTACAACAACGTAACTCATCCTGAGGCAATCGAGGCAAGGAAAACAATATTGGGAGCGGTTAGTCAGTACTGAAATAATTTGCTCTGCAAGACGCATGACAACTCAAATCATTCGAAAAATAAATAAAAGCATATGTTTCAGTTTACGAAGGTCTATGGAGATCGCCTGATTAGACTGATTTTCGGAAATTTTACACAAGGATCTCTGGTAGCACACTTAAAACTGATGCTCAAACTAGACGATAGTGGAGCTTTCAGAAGTAACGAACGCATTTTTAAGGTATCAGAAAGAGCTTATAGTATGTTTATTCTGAAAATTATAGGAAATGAACACGTAAAAAACAACACCAGAATTAATCGAAGGAACTGGTTGAGGTTAATGCGAGAGTCTAGAAAAAACTGTTTATTTTCCCATCTTAATCACCTTATGCACAGTTCTAGAACATGAACTACGAGTCGGACAAAAAAAAACTCAAGTTACTGTAGGTGAATCTACGCACTCCTATCATTCGCCCTACTCAGACTGCAGAGATGAGAAAGGGTCGTTCGCTAGAGGTGTTATGAGAAATGTTCCTCGAGTGATTAATCCCTCTAAGGGAAACGTAGGCTGGCAAGCACGGTCATAAAGCTCCATCCAATGTTTTCCACTGTTTCCTTTGGGGGCGCTTGAAGGGAAATCTTTCCAAAAATTGTACTGAATCCCTTGAGAATCTGAAGGACGGGATACGGTAGGAAATCGACGCCTTATCACTTATTTGAGCTTACTCGGAAAGTACTGAAACATTTCCGTCAATACATCTTCAGCAACGTATTGATGACGACGGCCCTCATCTATAAGATACAGTTTTTAAGACATAATAGATAAAATGGCATTTCTATGTGATGTATTCTTTGGAAGTATATTCAATTTTCCTATGTAGATTCTTTTCACTTTTTATAGCGCTTTAAAGAGTGGAAGATCATTTAAAAAAGTGAGCTCAAAAGTAACCCATCTTGTATCAAAGGAATGTAGAAATGGATCCAACTTTACAAAATATTATAAGAGTACTTTTTTAAGTTGGAATTTCGAAATTTCAAATAAGAACACTGCAAGATATATCGGAGCAAATACTGAAGGAAAAAGTGAAACGTAACAAAAACAATTTTGATTCCATAGAAGAATTTCCGCAATATAGTCACACTTATAGTCGGGTCAAAAGGAAGTGAAGTTTTGTGCAGTTGCAGCGAGAGCTTTCGAAATTTCGCGATGTAGCTGATGAGATCGGGGGGAAGCTACACTCATCGCTGGAGCTCGAGTGAAGGTAGCGACAATCCGCCGGCGATCCCAACCGGTACCTCAACAGTGCCGCTTTGAAAGCAGTCGCCTACGCAATCGCACCGGTCCTAGCGCTGCTCTGGGCCGAGTATACAACTTTGGTTCATCGCTTAAAGCGAGCGAAGCTAGTACCACAAAACGTCTGAAAGTCCGCCCTTAAAGGCATCACCCCACGAACCTGAGATGGTAGGGATTTCAGGTGGAGTATTCGTATACGGGATAGTAGATTATGGAGAGGGGTGTGATTCCGTCCATTTCTTCCTAAAAACGGCCCGGAAGATGCAGCGCCACATCGGGGTGGCGCGCTCCAATCGAACTCCTTGTAGAAAATACTGCACCGGAACGCTCGAAGCCGTATCTTCCGAGCCATTTTCTATGGCAATTAGGAAGAAATGGACGGAATCACTCTCCTTGCCATAGTCTCCCACCCCGTATACGAATACTCCACCTGAAATCCGCACCACCTGAGATTCGTGGGGTGACGCCTTTAATCAAGCTTTCATAATGGTAAAGTGCGAAATACTTACTGTTGATCAATCGTTTTGGGACACGCTGTCAGGTTCAACATCGATTCAAGACTGCAGAGATTCATGGTTACGCATGAAATCCATCAAGTTATGCTCCTTTCACTTCCAAAACCTCTGTAACTAAATTGTAGACCCCAGAGAGATGAGAACAAAGGATGGTCCTGAACAGTTTCGAAACATCGACCATGAACACACCCGCAATGGTGGCCTCTTACCAATTACTCTCGGCCATTCATTTTGTATATATTGTCAATTATTATGTTTCAAAAAAGAGACTCTCTAAAATACTGCATACACTCGTGCTTAAAATGAAAGCGGAACGTAAATTTTTATTACCTTGTCACCACAACACTGTATAATAATTCATTTTTCAGCAAGCTGAAGGTTACCTAACTACTGTGACATATTTTAGCAGTTTCTCCTGGACTGCGACACTTCAAATACGCCATGCTTTGGCACTCTCGGAAAGGCGTACCTTCCCTATGATGGATGGGCTGCCAAGGTTGATCCTATCAGTCTAAATTGGCTACCTATCCCTATATTCCCTGACGCCCTTCTAAAAATGTTTTCTTTTTCAGGATGAACGCTGTGGCAACATTGTATGTCCTCAGTACACAACTTGTGAGCCTATTGATGGTACGGTAGCAATCGTTGAATGACGATGTATAATCCATAATGCGTTTTCTTCAGGACAACCGGGCAAAACGCAGTGTGTGTGCATGAGTGGATTTGAGGCCATAGGTTCTACGATAGACGATCAAGGACGCCTAATACAACTGTGCCAAGGTAGAGTGTACGGGCTCTCCACAATGGGAATCCAACATGTTCTCGTTGATTTTCAGATATTGATGAATGTGAACTCAATCCTTGTCCGACGATTGAGGAATGTAAAAATATACCCGGTAACTACACATGCACTCGGGATCCTACTATTGCGGTGAGGCAGAAGCGATTACAAACTCCCTTAGATACTCAATTCCACCGGGTTTGCTCGTTAGGGTCCACTGTTAGTAGGTCATGCCATTGCAAACCATTCATGGATAATTTTCGCTCTTAGCTTAGAACAGACGTTGAAACTTCAGACGAAAAATTTTGCACAGCCTCTTTTTCTGGTTAAGGGCAGCGAATGGCGAAGTGACGAAGTCCTGAAACCTGTGGAAAAATATAAAGTTCGGGATGTAGACTACGGTTATGAGCGTGGATCCGCTCAACTCCCCTATTCCTCCCGAAAAACGGCGTTTGTTCTTACGAGGTGTGTGGAATCCTCCCCCGCCCAACCCCCTTCTGCACGCGCCGCTTTCAGCGGACGAGTGGTCGATGATCAATGAGGTCTTCTCACCAGCCTATTCAAGCAAAATCAATGATTAGGTTGCTGAGGGTATCGGTGCGTGTACAAAAGGGCACACTCTACTGTACCTCATAGGAACAGACGGCGTTTTTGGGCAGATTAGATGGAGTTGAGTGGGACCGTGCTCACATTCGCCACATCTACACCTTGAACTCTATATTTTCCCTGAGGTTCTCCAACTAAGCCAGTTGTGTGATACCCTGCCTTTGCCTCCACCTACAGTCGCTGCCTTTACGCACAGTGTCTTCCATCTGTCACAACACAATCCAAGTCTCACCGCCATCTTCCAGCCCAACACATACGGTATAATCCGCACATCTTCTCCAAATTTTTAAAGGTATCACCCCACGAATCTGAGGTGGTACCGATTTCAGGTGGAGTATTCGGGATCGTAGATTATTGAGAGAAGGATGACTCCGTCAATTTCTTCCTAATTGTCGTAGAAAACGGCCCGGAAGATACGGATTCGAGCGTTCCGGCGCACTATTTTCTACAAGGAGTTCGATTGGAGCGCGCCAGCCTTGTGCGCGCGCCGCATCTTCTGGGCCGTTCTTTACGGCAATTAGGAAGAAATGGACGGAATCACCTCCCTGTCCATAATCTACTATCCCGTATACGAATACTCCACCTGAAATCCGTACCACCACAGAATCGTGGGGTGATGGATTTAAAGTGGCTGGATTCAAAGCGATCTGAACTGTATGGCAATTGCGTAAGCTGTTGCGCTCAGAATGCTGTGATGGGAATCTAGCTCAGCTCTCCAATTTGATTGGAGCTAATGCGGGTCTCATCGCGAGCGCAACCACATACACAATTACGCCACAGCTTTGACCCGACTGCACACCGTAACTGTGAACTATGCTGAGAAATCTCAAAATGATAGTATTAATGGTGTAGCACTGTCACATTTAAGACAGTGCTTAAAGGCAGAGTATCACCGAACTAACGTTGTTGGTTGTTCTTGTGGGTAAATATTGTCTATTGTTTTCTCACCAGTCTATTCTTTGGTTTTACTTTTACTTGAACAGGCTGGTGAGAAGACCTTGATATTCGACCGCTCGCTCGTGGATGCGGCGTGAGCACAAGTGTGGCGCGTTTTCTCGTACCTCGTGGGAACAAACGCCACTTCCCACGCTTTTTTTCAGAATGATTAGGAGAAATTGAGCGTGGCCACTAGCACTCGTAGTCTTCGTTACGAACTTTATTTTTCCCCAGAGTCCTCAACATCGTCTGTTTCAGCCAGTTTCTGATATGCAGTCTTTGAGTGTTGTTTACTTATACGTTAGCATGTTGAGTGGGAAATGTTTCGTCAAAACTATTTTTGAACTTTCAACTTTTTTTTCTATTTACTTTTAAGAACTATTTTTAACGAATCAAGGTGACCACGTAAATAAAACATCTACAGCTGTAAAATATTTTCTTTCAGACATGTCCTAGCGGCTCCAAAATTGTCGTGACAGGACCCTTCTCATACAGATGTGAATGTAGCTGGATATATGCTGGTTCTGATTGCCGGTTTCGTAAGTTTTTGCCGTAGTGGTTAACATTGACTGTGCAGCTATCGCTGGCATCTTTGTTCGCATCCGTGCACCGTACAAAAAGAAATGTTACTGTATGAATACTTACTGTTTGTAACATAACATGAGGCGCGGTGCAGTTATTTGAGCGGCTGCGCTCGAAGCATCGCGGTAGAGAGAGAGAGCGGTTGGGATCGAGATGGGACAATTGTGAACTGCAGCAAAGAACGACGGCAGTAGAAGTCCTCACTTGATCCTAACCGCTACGCTCCACCGCACCGTTTCAAGCGCTACTGCTTATGCAACTGCACCGTGCCTTGACACTACTATATATATACACTACGTTGGCATTCGAAACCTTTGGCCGCAGCCAATTCCATGATAAAATTGCGTCAAAATCATTTTATTCTATAGAGCGAAGATACGACATTTTCCGTGATTGTATTTCTAGTTTCTAGTCTAACCACTCGATAGTCTTGCATATATTTTAAGTTATTCTCTGAACACTGCCTCTACTTTCTTCTGAATCTTCTTAGGTCCACAATCCTTACGGGGATGCTAGTCAATCTCCGGCAATGTTCTAAAAAAAGAACCTACATTGATTTTCAGCACTCACGCTGATTCTTCTTATTCTTGCCTGTTTCTTCTTGTTAACAACAATCGTAGCTGCTACCTTCATGTACCTTCAAAAGAAGCGGAATCGATCGGGAACGTAGGTCAATTGAAGCACGCTTAGCAATTCAATAGTTCTCTAGAACATATCTGTTCATAGAGGCTACTGGCTATATTTTAGTGCTGCTTGATGAACTTTTCCATTGCAATCGTGATGTTACAGATATCAGCTTTATTCGGTGCCCGATGGAATGTAAGTTGAACGTTTTCAAGGTTATTTTGGGGTATTCTCATAGAGCTTATTCGTCTCGTTGTTCGTATTCAGTTCTTTGAAAGAAAGAAAAAAAACGCTTTAACTGCATGGCTCTTTTTAGTTTTTGCATGGACGTAGACTGACTGTAGCCGGAATATTGAGCGCTGAAATATGTTTCATTTCTCCTCGGGGACTCACCGTTTCATTGCACTAGCGACCTCATTCATCACTGCTGTTGTTTGCTTCAGGAGGTTAACTGGCTGTGGGCGCGGTATTCCTCTCTCATAATTTTGGAAACCAGATCATCGCGGCTTAACTAACTCGAAATAAACTCGCATTAATGTTGAGAGCCTTATGTAACTTTGCCCACTAAACAGATGCAATAGGCTGAAGGACATAGATGGCATTGTAACGCATTACGCTTGGAAATAAAAAGTTGTGAAAGAAGTTTAGAATAATGATCAAACAAGAAGCAAGCCGACTACTCATGTCGCACTTGGTAGTGTGAACTCGTCCATCGGAAAAGAACGTCTTTATTACTCAGGTTCTTATTTTTAGTGATTCATTTACCACTATCTTCCAAAGGAAAAAAAAAACGAAGAAAGCGGAAGACAGTTAACCACAATGTCCGACAAGGACATATCTGCAATGGATTTAATAGTTTTCTCAGATTCCCTTCTTTCCAGACAAGAAAATGAAGCATGAATTGGCAGTCACAATCTATGTTAAATATGTTTCATTCACAAAGAGATAAATGGAGAGGTCAAAGCAACGTGAAGTTCGGTGCAATTGCGTAAGGAGCTGCGTTCGGAGCGGCACGCCGAACTAGCGGTTGAACTCGAGTGGGAAAGCTCACTAGCTCCACTCGTCCCTCTAGTCCGGTCCGATCTGCATTGAAACCGCTAGCTCCACTGCGAACGCAGCCGCTGATGCAAATGCAACGAAGTTCAGGTCGTCTTGACACTATTTCAGTATTCTTGGATTGTACTTATCACGGAGTAATTTCGGTATCGAGCCCCACTTCCTATCCATTTCGACTGGGATGCTAGTTTGTGCTGAATATAATACCAACTTAACTTGGTTAGAGGAGACGAGATCATGTGAAACTACCCAGCCGGAAGTAGCTCCCATCCAAGAAGCGTTGTCTCGCGGAAAATGCCTTTACACTAGACTTAGTTCTTTTGTGGGGTAGAAAATACTGATATCAGAACAGCGCCTCTTTTTGAAATACAAAGCTCCACAATAGCTAAGGTTAAGGCATATATGCACACACATTTCTTTGCTTTTCTATCAAAAAAGTGATAAGCACCGATAGATGTAACATGGTTCAACCGATAGCTAATCCGTTGTATTGGTCTTGAACAGCAACAGTAGATAAGTCGTCAACATAACTCACCCAAAAGTATTTTAGCGAATAGAGGTTACTCAGATTCGTAGAGTATCTACGTCATCGAAAGGTTATTGTTATAACCTTATAATGTGAGTAGCCAACATGCGTAACATCCGTGCGTTTCCAGAAATCATGCCATGAGTTTGAGCGCCCACATGTCTTACCTCTTAGGAATAGCGATATCATTTGAGATAACTAGTGCAGTGAAGATCTTATTAATAAAGCATGGATTTTTTTTTAACACTATAGCCTATTCTGCAATCCAGCAGTACTCTTCGACTTTATATTTGAACTTCATTTCAGGTCCAGTGTTAAAACGGTTGAATCTTCATGGACTTGACGCGATTCTTTCATAGCGACCTCTCAAACTGTACACTTTAGGAACCCTGTTTTGAAATCTAAATCCGTATACATTCTTAGAACCTCGTTCTGCCATTCTTTCATGCTATGTGCCTCATTCCTGCTCCTTGATTCATGTATGTATCCATGTAAGTACAACTGTTTTTCCATGTTATAAAACTGAGATAAATTAGGTATAAATTTCACCACCGAAACATCAAAAATAGACACATCACATAGTACCAGATCAAAACCCAGTAGGACATGAAATGACTGAACATACATAAGAAGAGTGGCTACCTCTACAATTTTTTTTCACAAAAAAAAATCTAAAAAAAAAGACACCGCAGCGGAATCACAGGTTATATAGCAAGTATGCCATTGTTTTTTGTATGGATTCTTTACGTTTGATTATTGGAAAAATCCGTTAGTTCGCAATATCGTAAAAACAAACACTATCACTTATTTAACACTTCTTTTTTAACAGCGATAAGTCCATCCTATGAAAGCGCTGCTACTCAAAACGCGAAAACGTTTCATAAATAGAATCGATAACAAAAGCTATCCATATATAAAAAGCCAGCCCGACAAAATTAAAACTACATTTTTTGCCATGGAAGTGTATTCTACATAGTAGAGTCAAAAAGACATGAAGCACTGTGTAGTAGGATAAACCGCTGCGCTCAAAGCGGTGCTGTGGAACGTAACGGTTAGGATCGAGTGAGGTCCAATGCTAGCACTTTTCATCGCTGCAGTTCGCAATGGTCACATCTCGATACCAACCGCTGTTTCCATTGCGTCGCTTGGGGCGCAGCCGCAATTTTACCGCGCTTGACGTCCTTTTGACCCGACTACATTTAGGGCAACATTGCTAACACATGAGGGACGTGAACAAAGGATGATATGAAAGAGTGGAACACTAAAACTAATACTCATCGTATAAGTGTCTTGAAGGTAGTTTCTCGATATTCCAGACCTTGATGAGATGTTTAGATAGAGTTCAAAAGTTAACAACACCATCCTTCCTCGTTGAGAGTGTTAGCCTCGCTGGCTTTCAGTACTAATCGTTCTTGTTCCTGAAACAACATGTTTGGACAATGAAAAGATTTCGATCAGAGATAAGATGAAACACGATGTTTTACAAGAAGAAAGTGATCTACAATCGAAGAAGTCCTATTGCCACTAATTACATAAATTGCAACTATACATTTTCTTCGTCATTTGTTCGAGGTGCAGTCAGATCAAAAAACATTGCTTGACGTTGTTTTGACCCAACTGTGCCTCGAATAACTGATGAGGAGAACTTAGGCGCCAGGTGCAATTGCGCAAGGAACTGTGCTCGAAGCGGTGCGGTGGTTAGGATCGAGGAGGACAAAAGTTAATAACACTCATGGCTGCAATTCGCGATAACTCCACATCACTCTCAAACACTACCTTCACCTCGTGGCTTCGAGTGCAGCCGCCTACGCAACTACATTGAGCTTCATGTTGTTTTGATCTGACCATACTCACATGGTCACAAGTACATGTACAATTGGAGTATATGCAGTTGGACCTGTTCATGGGGCGGCAATAGACAAATAATAGTTTTCTAATATAGTTATGCAACATTAGAAGGTTTCCACAAGCAAGCAACATAGGAAAAGTAAGCCTTGCAACTTTAAAAGGAAAATGAAGAAGTCAGTGCTTTCATACTTCCAAGATGAAAGCCTTCTTCATGACTAATAAAATGGAGAAACACCCACTACCATCTTAACAAAAATGGCAAAGAAAAACGCAAAGCATACCTTTGCCTGTCGCTCCCCTTCGCTTTGCACGTGCATAGGTTTGCTCTGCTGCAGTTTATGCAGAAGTGTGAGAAATATAGATTCCACGTGATCTGCCTCCGAATCAGCCTTGGCGGACGTTTCAAAAAGGGCCATATTATTGCGATCAGCAAACACCTGAATGATATCTAATTAGAGAGAGAGTTCAAATGTCTGCGGAAAAGAAGGGGATGAACATCAATGCCGCAGCGCCACAACAGTATCAAACAACTATGCAGTAAAATAAATATAAATGACGGAATCGTAACGAAAAATACTCAAATTATGCGCCATATTACGGGTCATTACAGATCGTGTAATTAATCTGTGTTAGCGTTTCTCCCCGACCCGTTCACATAAAGCAAGTTGAGTTTATGAAAAGTGATTAATCTACCTGCGCGGCGTCGGTGTCCACACGTTGTGAGGCCGCCAGAGACTTCAGATCGCATTTGTTACCAATCAGAATTCGAGGGACATCGGATTCGGCTGTTAGGCCATTCTTTTCACATTCAGCAATCCACGAACGTAATGAAGCGAAAGAAGATGGACTGAGAAGAAAAACTACTGAGCTGCAGGAATTATCATTGCATACCATATCTTCTCAGTGGGTTTACGGGTTGGACTCCACTTGCAAAGTGAAATAAATACCTCGTTACATCGTAGACAAAAACAACAGCGTTCACGTTTCGGTAGTAGTGTGCCACAATTGAATGCCTGTATCTTTCTTGACCAGCAGTGTCCCATAGTTGTACCTAAACGAATACAACTAAAATTTACCTGCTATTATTTGTAGCATTCATGAGGACAAAAGACACACTTTAAGCAGTTCTCTTTCTATGACACAACTTCGTTCTCGAAAATCCACGCCTATTGTCGCTTCGGTGTGTTCCGGAAACCTGCCACAACAGAATCGAAAAGAGAGGCACGTCTTACCCACTCCTGCATCACCTACGATAATAACCTGAAGCGTAGAAATAGCTATTAAATGGAAAGACACATCAAGACAGAAACAGATTGAAAAAGACCTTGAAAGTTCGCTTGGCCACGTATCCCTTTGATGATGTCGGAGCCAGGGGTAGTTTATGAGATTTCTTAGGTTGAATGTATTGAGCGGTAGTCAACTGATCAATATGAGTAGAATTCTGAAAAATGCGGGGCAAATAAGTCGCAACGGTCATAACATATTCCCGTCCTGTACTTTCTCTATTCACTCATTGCAATCGAATCTTTACCAGAGCTCTCAGCTCAAATCTGACATCCGCCGAAGTTAGCACTTGCTTGGGCTATGTACACTCAAAATGCATAAATTAAACGGATGACAAAAGTAATAGTACCTAGTGGTCATTGGTTAACAAGAGATTTAAGCTATTTAGGGTTAAGATTTAACCGCGACTATTTTTATAGTTGACGGAGTCTCAGTATTTTTGGGTAAAAAAAATTATGGGAAACACCTCCATAGGAAACACACTTTCACGTATCTCAATCTGACCGAAACGTAGCGAACGAGAGTAGACTGAGACTTAGAGTATGATGGTGTAATAATCAATGTCATTGGAAGATTTTTCATTTTTGCAAACTCAATAGGTGATACAGAGAACTTTCATGATCGATATTTTGTAGGTGTAAAATGTACCAGATATACATGTTCTTTGTTATCATCCAAAAGAACTTTCGGTTTCATTTCGTACCTTTTCTACATGCTCCCTCTGCGGAACTGCAAATGACCCTTGAACTGTACTAGGCTTAACTTCACCAGAGTTCTCTGTGACGAGAGGACGGGTTTGCGCATCTATTGCGGGATATGGAACCGCGACCTGTGAATGATCATTGTCTACAATTTGAGTGAATTGCGAAAATAACCTTAAGATCAACAGATTCACTATCGCACTTACCGGAGCAGTGGCAGTAACATGTAAACTTGGTTTCGATATGAAGTCTGGAAGTGGTCGAGGCGGATCAATCACAGTAGTGAAAGTACTAAACTGAGGAGGAGGAATAGTCGGAAAGCCGCTATATGGCGCACCGCTCATCTGTAAAGCAGTATTGGTCAACATAATTGTTGTAACCAAATAAAAATGATAGTTTCCTCTTCCTTTCATTCTGAGATTGGATTTTTTACCGCGGTTGAGAGATGCTGCAGGTTGTTGGAAATAGAGGTTTCCATTTCGACATCAGTTAGGTGCTAATTGTGGGATAAAGACGAAATTCATCCCACTTCTATTGAATGTGCTGTTTGCATTAAAGGATAAAGGATAAAGTGCGTGGCATTGATCAATCCCAATGAGGATGTGCCTACGCGCTCGACTTCAACTCAGACTTCGTTTGGGGTTTATGAACGTGCGTGCAGCCTTACAATGATTTGCAGAGGCTAGCCAATGTTCAAATCAGTGTTTCTATCCTCCCAGACAAGTCCAGCACCAATTTATCGACCTCGAAGGGATGAAAGGTTTCGTTTGCACTGGGGGGATTGGAACCTCCGTTCGATTGTAGCCACAGCAGAACCTATTACCGACTGCGGTACACCGCTGTTTGCATTGCTCCACCAAAATCCCCATGGAGTGCCCATCATCAGAAGAGAACAACAATATAATAAGTTAGGCGTTAAAACGCCGTTGTATATATAGAAGTTATCAGGCAGATCTAAGATTTATTCTTTAGGAAGTAGAAAGTTTGTAAGGTCGTTACAAAAAAAAAACCCGCATAATGCACTGCTTATCATTAAATAGAAGGGATAACAAAAGAGACGTAGTGTTAAGAAAGCAGATAAATAGCCTATGGTTAACTTGAATAGAGGTAGAATCTCAGAGGAAAGGATTCCTTCGCTTGCTATTTTGCGGGAAAATTTTTCCTTGCCGCTCTAGTGAATAGTATGCAAGACGAAGGTGGTTCGGTTTCAAAGGTTCTCCAGGTTCAGTCATTTTACTTTGAATATCGAGTGCTTCCTCCACCAGTTCACAGGTAAACATCTGGAACAATGTATTTTCAATAAAGATTAAACATTTAACTCAATAAACAATAATATGGAAGCACAAATGAATGTCACTACCTTAGCCAGTCCAGCAACAGCAATAACTACCTTCTGCCCAACATTAACACCAGTAAATTGGTGAATGAGACGTCGAATAGTTGACTTCGGGAAGGAAGATCTGAACAAAAATAATCTAGCCAATACAAATTATGGTTGTATGATCTATCAATGTGAGATGAATGATGATGTATGAGATATTTTGTAGTCTCGTGCTCGTGCATAAATAGGTCAAGGCAAGTTGCATAAGCGGCTGCACTCGAAGTGGTACGGCCAAGCATGGCGGATGGGGGTCGTCGCTGACACTATTCTGACGCTGTAGTTCGCGATGGTTCCACCTCGATTCCAGTCTATCCATCGGGATAGCGATGAGTGCGGTGGGTGCTTGTGCACCGTGATGTTGTGGACCTTGTTATATGTTCTTTTTCGTTGCTTTATACCTGCGTATAAATAATGGTAATGGTTTATACCTTTTGCCACTTCTATTTTTGAGGAACAAATTTCGTCAATTTCTTTGAGATTTTCACAGTCGACGCCGAACGCGTCCAAGTCAGCGTGACGGGATTTCGATCATGCTCACACAATTGAACGAAGGAGTAGTAATAACAGTCGCTTCTGAACCCCCTTATACGCTATTTAAGTGGTAAACTTCATCAAATACACGACATAAATGATAGTAACTAATCGCAACTTTCACTTTTTTCAGAACAACCGATTTAGAGCATGGGTTCAACAGGGAGCCGGACCTGCTTAAGTGAAGGGGGTGGTGTCGCCAACCGTCCAGAAGTGGAGGGATCCCTTCGGAAACCGTCCAAAAATGGAGGGGTCTGAGCACCGCCTCCAACTATCGCATCTGTGGTAGGGGGGTTCCTTCGCCGACAAAAGTGAAAGGAGTTTGAGCACCGGCTCCGACTATCACATTCATGGTTTAGAGACCTGCATTGGAAACTGCAGGAACAGATTTGGGTCACTATCTGTCTCCTCACTTGTTTGCGTCATTGTAAGAAATCAAAGCTGAAGTAAACACAACTAATTCACAAACACGCCCTTAATATGAATAATTTTTATCCCGTTTAATGAGAAGGAAATGTGTAATGCTCAAACAACTTAAACACAACACTCAACTCAAAAAAATTCTTTTGAGTCGAGTCTCAAAAGTCCCGAAACCCGTAAATGCGGTCAACCTAGCGTAACAGATCGCAAATTCTAGAGGCTACATGGCTAACAGGGGCGGGTGTAGTGTAGCGGGTACAGGTTCCGCTTCCTGCACGATCGATCGGAGGTTCGAATCCGGTCTTGTGCTCACCAAACCTTTCATCCTTCCGGGGTTGATGAATTGGCACTAAACTTGTCTGGGAGGAAAAACATTGACTTGACACATCGGCTACCCTCCGCAAGTCATTGTATAGGCCAGTTACACGTTCGTAAACCTCAAACGATTCTGAATTGAAGTGAACGTGGGGGCGCATCCTAAGCTGATTGATTAACGCCAGAAACTTTATCCTTTTGTCCTTTGTATGGCTAACGTACCGCGTAGGCCAGGTTTTATTGCAGAACGAGAATATGCCACAGTGACTGGATGACTCGAAAAATATCAGTTTATGCTTGGATATTATAACTGATGACTTGAGTAGAGTGATACGGGCTAGTTTGGTAAGGTGCGCTCTTGAGGACCAAGTAAGAGTTCTGAAAGTGCCTCTCACAAATTTCAAGAAGCAGTTAAATTGAAATAACATGTTGGATCGCTTCTGCCTAACTTCAAACTGTGTAATATGTCTATGTATATTCGGCAAGGAAGGCCTGTTCTCGGGTGTAGTTTATCTAATTTCGTTCAAAACATCTGGGGAATGATATACAGGGTGACCACTTTGTGTTCATATGAAAAATCGTCTAGATGGGATGAAACACTCGAACGCAGCGACCCCTCGGAACTTATCGCAGACAATGTTATGAAAATGGTCCATTCTGCCTAGTTGACATTATCCATCGTACGAAACCGAAATCGTGGCTATTATAACTTGGGAGGTGTTTCAGTTAAAGCTAGAAGTCCAAAAATGACTAGGAAGGAAGAGTCTAGCCGTGTCTAACGAGCTAGATCTGTACAAAGACTCTTGCGTGCTTTGATGTGCGGTCATATGCGAGTCGCATCCTAATTAGCATTAGCGAAGAGATTCTACCACATGGATATCTTACAAATAGAATGAATTATAAAGTGTCTGACGTCAATCAATTCACTTGGGATGTGCCATATGTTCATTTCAGAATGGTTTCAGGTTCACGAAAGTGTATTTAGCCGACACGGCTACTTGCGGAGGCTACCCGATATGTCAAGTCAGTGTTTTTCTTCTCCCAGACACGTCTGGTACCAATTATCAACCATGGATCGGAGGTTGGTTGGCACTAGGGCAGATTCGAACCTCCGATCGATCGTGGAAATACAGCGAAACCTCTTACCGACTACGCTACACCCGCCCTTCCCAGTAACATGAACGGCATATATTATTTAGATAGTAATGCATAACTAAACGTTAAAGTGAATTTCAAAGAGCGAGATTGCAATGCAGCGTACGGCATTTCTTTTGCATCTGATGCACAATGATTCGATTAATAAATGATCGTCCAGGTATAAATGCAAAGATTATAAGAAGTGACCAGGCAATACTCAACAAGTCGTACGTAAAAGAAAGTTTTAAGCAAGAGCCGTATAACCTATTACGGAGTGAAAATAGTTTAGTTCGTACCTGTTTGCGAAGGTGACTATGTAATAATTTCTACGCAACAGAAATACATACCGTCTGTACATCTCATATCTATTTAGCTGCTCTTGTGAGAAATTCGATATAAGAATCTAAAATAAAGTACAATTTGCCAACGTAATAACTGAATTAAGGAAATTAACATGATGCACAAGAAACACCTGCATTTTTAACCGCAGCAACTCGTCTTCTTCATTAAGTGGCTTGATTGGAAGAGAATCGTCCTATACAAAATTTGTTGGATGAGTGGTACACAAAAAAGAACAATTGGATACTAATAAGTTTTTCTAATGTGTACCTCCTCATTTTCCGTTTTTCGAACCGTGATATCGGATGGCTTCGGTTGACTAGTAGAAGGCTTCTCATTTTGAGCAGCCTCTGGTGCAAATCGAACATCCTTTTCTTTCTATTACACGAAGAAATGATAATCATTAGAAACACATGAATAAAAGCATTACTAAAATCATGGGAGTTCTTGATACCAAAAGAGTAATAGTTAAGCAGTGTGAACTGAAATGTCAGTCTCATAAAAGAAAACCCTTAGAAAAGTTAGCAGAATCTGACATTATCATTCGAGCAAAAATAGAGAGTTCAATCAACAGAAATTCAGCTGCTACTGTTCTACACCTTTCCGCTCAACTGAATTCTGTATGCCAGTTAAACTACTGTAATTCTTTAAAATTTTTCAGGGAGGAACTCCGTTCTCGCTGAATGGATTGGGTTGTGAAGCACAAGGAGTGGGGAAGTAAAACTCAAACTACTGTGTAGATGTATATATAATACATGAAAGACAAACACGTTTTCTGATCGACTGCATATTTAATTCAGAGTAAGTGTAAGAGGCCCAAAACGACCTGATGCTCGGTGCAGTTGCGTATTGTCGGGTCAAAACGGCATGAAGCACGGTGGTGCCAGCAAGGGTTCCAGTGCGCTCTTAACCGCTACGCTCCACTCCACCGCCTCGAGAGAAACCGCGTACGCAATTGCACAGTGCTTTATGTCGTTTTGACCCTACTATAAGCGGTTGCGGTCAAAGCGGCGGGATGGAGTAACCGATTGGAATCTAGAAGCGACCCACGGTAGCTCCTCTCCTCACTGCAGCCCAAGCGAAGCTAGCAGTGGTCCCACTTCGATCTCAACCGCCAACTCTACCGCACTGCTCCGAATGCAGCCGCGTGCACAACTGCATCACGCCTCAGGACGTTTCGACCCTAATATCTTACTTAGATACTTACTTACACCTAAAAAAAGGAACAATTAAAGCGATAAACAATCCTACCTTTATAACTCCCATTTTGTTCTTGTCCTTGATGATTTTCTTTGGTGCAGGTGCTGTAGGGGCAGCGAAAACATCTGAAAACACTTGATTGATTGATTTTGGTTGTACAACGCAATATGTGCATATCAGAAAGGGAACTTTCAACGACCTCCACATGGATCGTTTAGTAAACTCAATGCTTCTTGGAAATCCGTGGTCGAAGTGGATTCACTGAGATAACCTTCTGACTTCACACGCTTCGGCTCCGTACTCGATGGAGACGGCGAAGGAGCCTATGGTTGTACAATAGCACTACTTACTTAACTGCAACACTAGAACGAAAAAGGGTGTGGGATATGGTCAAACCTTCCTTTTGATGGCTTTAGTTACTGGCATGTTCAGCGCTCCAGCGTCTCCCAAACCACTGAAGATTGAAATCCCATCATTCGACTCATCATCATCAGCTAATGAGAATGTCACTTTTGCCTTTGCTGGATCCTCTCTGGAACTACTCTCGCAAATTGAACGGATGAACTTAACCAAGAACAAATTGAAATAGCCTGCCAACTTTTCTTCCTTAACGACAGGATGCGCCTCTCCGACTTCATCAAGCCGCTCCCTTTGCACTTCAGGATGGCCAGGTCCAGCCTCATCATCACTGCTGCTTTCACTTAAATCCCCACCGAAGAGATTATCTTCATCCATTCCTGAGAAAAAAAAAACGAGTGTCTAGCGAACACACAAAAGACACTAGCGAATGTTTCGCCGAATTATACGGACAAACCACTATGGTAGTGGGACTATCACATTACGAAACCTTGAAGATTTTTAATACCGTGTACGCTTCTACCTGGAAACAATTCTCTTACAAAACATGAAAGTCTGGAACAATGCAAATCACCAGCGGACAGCTCCATCAAGTACGTGGAAAGAATTTCCGGTGTCCAATTACGGTAAGTCTGACATTCTGCATAAGCGCGTTGATTATCACCACATTTGCGCGTCCTTCTATTGATTTTGCCGTTCGCCTCCCAATCTCGCCATTCTCGGGTCAAGCTGTTCGGTGCTGTTCGTTGCGTGGGCTGTCCTGCAGACTGTTTGCTTAGTTACGATTTGGTTTTTCTCATTTGGAATTATTCGAACGTTATCTAGTTTCATTCGGGACCTGCAAGTTCGGGCAGAAGTGTGGTTGCTGTTTTTTTGGTTATGCACGCAGATGTTGCATAAGCAAGTGTCAGATTCTAGCCGGTACTGAATGAGTTGCTTCGGAACTGAATCTAGCTTGGCTTCGACAACTGCGAACGTATCTATGCACAGCGAGAACGCAGAGTGGTTGTGGTTCCCTAATCGATAATCTCGCATTTCGCGTGTCTGTGTGTCCGGCACAGTCGTCCGTAGAGCCCATTCTTAACAATCACAGTTCCCAATGTTGCTGCTCTTTTTGTTAGAGATGTTTGTTCTTCTTGCTCTTGAGCTTGCTGTGGTTCCTAAGAATTCTCTTGTCGTTGTCACATTTCTTCACGTTGTTTTGGAAAACTTTTTGGGAACTGTTTAGGTAGATTTTTTTTTGCTGAAAAGGTTCTTCAAGATGACTGATGGAAAAGAAGCACCAACCGCTGTTGTTGATGAAGCGAACGATGCGGTCAAGGTGGGTTGTATTCCATTTGTTGTTGTCGTATATCATGTCGAAAGAAAGTGTGTCTCTGATTAACGGTGATAGTTCGGAACGACGGCATATCTTATGGAGTTGCCGTACGCGGACGCGTACACCCGCGCCTGGTTCTGGCGGACAGTGGTTGTGCTAAAACATGCCTTTCGGCGCTTTTGGGGTTATACGTGGTTTTGGGTCCCATTGTTATATCCAGGTTGAATTTTTGTTCCAGCCAGTTGTATTTGTGAATGTATTGTTATGAAGTCCGATTTCTGGTGAAACACTGTTGAAATGCTTGATTAAAGGCATCACCCCACAAATCTGGAGTGGAAAGGATTTCCTGTGGAGTATTCGTATACGGGATCGTAGATTATTGAGAGAAGGGTGATTCCGTTCATTTCTTCCTAATTGTCGTAGAAAACGGCATGGAAGATATGGCTTTGGACGTTCCGGCGCGCTATTTTCTACAAGGAGCTCGATTGGAGCGCGCCAGTCTTGTGCACGAGCCGCATCTTCCAGGCCGTTTCTTACGGCAATTAGGAAGAAATGGACGGAATCACCCACCTCTCCATAATCTACGATCCCGTATACGAATACTCTACCTGAAATTGTACCACTCCAGATTCGTGGGGTGATGCCTTTAAGTGACAAATGGCTTTCCAAATTGGGAAACAGAAAAGGATTTGAGGAGGTGATGGTTCATCAATCGACAGATCATTATTAGAAGTAGGTAGCTAGGTGATTCAGTCGGGCCCCCTAAAACCTAAGCGTGAGTTTTAGAGGACCTATGACATGTAGAGTGAAGCTACTAAGAAAGAAGGAAGACATAGCTGGAACTATTACTGCCTCGACTTCACTAGACCTTCAAAACAAGCTTACCAGAAGTGAATAGCTAACTCATATCATGTAGAATCTAACGGAATAACTGAAATGTCTTCACATGCAACAACTTTTATTCACTTATTGATCTGTTTTCTCAAGGTTATGATCCTTGCGAGAACATTTGGATTACAGGCATCACCCCACGAACGGATTTCAAGTGGAGTATTCGTATATGGGATAGTAGATTATGGAGAGAAGGGTGATTCCGTCCATTTTTTCCTAATTGCCGAAAAAAAGCGGCCCGGAATACGGCTTGGAGCGTTCCGACGCGCTATTTTCTACAACGAGTTCAATTGGAGCGCACCAACCTTGTGCACGCATCGCATCTTGCGGGCCGTTTTTTACGGCAATTAGGAAGAAATGGACGGAATCACCCCCTCTTCATAATCTACTATGCCATATACGAATACTCCACCTGAATACCCGTACCACCCGAGATTTGTGGGGTGATGCCTTTAAGCGATGTAGCCTTTATGAAGGCTGTTGCGTTACGAAATCCTCAAGAATTTGGATGATTCGAGGCTTTGTTTTCTATTTTTACCTTCAGCCTACATGACATGAATCTTCGAAGATAAATGCTGAGGTTTTAGGGCGTCGATTGACTCAGCTACTCACTTTTAGTGATGACCTATCGGTTGATAAACTATCCCTTTTTCAAATGCAAAAGTGACGCCGTACTTATGTGACAAATGGCAAAGTCGTTTGTGACTTGAGAACAGTCGTTGTCCCCTATGAACGTTTTTGAGCTCAAAGATTCGGTTCAGTTCGAATAAATCAATTAACCAAACTATGAATGGTTACAACAATAACAGTAATAAAGTTTGCAACGTGTTTACATTTGCAATCGTCGTGGGTATCTAGTGCACATCATCTGTGAAGAATAAACGAATAGTAATAATAACATAAAAGTAGATATTCTTATTATCCTTGTGCTAACACCACTTGAAGAGCCGAATCGGAACTCTCATCCCTATGTGTGGGAATTGCGAACTCTAGCAATTGCGAGTTGGGAACTCTAGCAACACCTGAGGTGCTGTATGTATTCGAACATTAGTGTTGTGCAAGGGACAGTTATTGCTACTGTAACGAGACCTATACCTGAACATACAGCCATCTCAGAAATTCGCGATCTCCTTATTGTGATCCATTCTGTTGCTGGGTAACTACAGTTGAGACCTCCCTCAAGACTGGAGGCGAAGTAGACGCTAATATGCTAATACTGATTCAGGCGTAGTCAACTGCGAGCGGTCGAGATATGAGCCGCTTTGAGCGGCTGTTTTAACATTGGATATAGCTGCATGCAAACAATAAGGCTCCCACCAGAGTTCCCAACAACGCTTCAGGCGATTCTGCTTTATATATTTGTATATAACCATATATAATCAACAATTTATATTTCTTAGATTTTAACATATATACATTAAAATCTAAGAAATAATATTTCAATATATATATATATATATTAAAATCTAAGAAGTATAAATTGTTGGTTATGTATCAATATATCGGAGTAGACTTAGCGGCGGAGGAATGATATTATTGCCTAACGCGCTGTATCATCGCCATATCCCGTCGTCCTTGTCAGCTCTGCCCTCTCGGTCTACATTAGGAGCTCGTACATGATCCATCCATTGTATTATAAATGATTTGGAGCCAAAAATGACAAACCTTTTATTTCCTTTTTTTGCTCTTGACTTATTAGGGTGTTCGGAAAGTATCTGCCGAAATACGGCAAAATTTCAAAACAACACAACTTTTTAACAGCATTTTATTGTTCGACGAAATAATCTCCATCAACATTGGCACCTGGCAACGTCTCACAAGATCACGGATTCCTTTGGCGTGGAATTCTGGCGACTTGGAGGCGAAGAAAGCCCGAAGGTCATTTTCGAGGTGGTCACGATCATCGTAGCGCTTCTCTTCCAGGTGATGCTGAAGAGATCGGAAGAGGAGGTAGTCACTCGGGGCCAGGTCCGGGCTGTATGGTGGGTGCGGTAGAACTTCCCCCGAGCTCCAGAATTTTCTGGGAAGTCTTCTTCGCGATGTGAGGGCGCGTGTTATCGTGCAGCAGGCGAACGTTGTCGAGCTTCGGGTGCTCCTTGCGGATCTTGTCGGCCAGTCTTTGCAGTTGAGAGCAGTAGACCTCGGCAATAACTGTCGTGTTGTCCGGCAGCAGTTCGAAACGGTAGATTCCGTGAACTCCACACGAGACGCTCAGCATGACCTCCTCATGGATTTCACCTTTCACGAAAGGATCCGACATTGCACCTTGCGCGTTTGTGGTTGTGGTTGACGTAGAGGACCCATTTTTCATCTCCAGTGACAATGGTGTCCAGCCAGTCGAATCTGCGGCTTCTTGAGAGCAGCTGAGTGCGGACGTCCAGGCGTCTTTGGCGGTTGCCGTGCATGTGGAAGCCACTATCCGAGCTTTTTCACCATTCCGAGAGATCGCAGTCCATTGTTCACGGTGGACAGCGAACAGCCAAGACTGGCAGCAAAATACCGCACACATATGGATGCTGCTCCGCTAGATTCTTCCGGCTTTGAGGTGCTGGAACCAGGCGCGCACAGACCACTCAGAAGGGGCTTCAGTGCCGAATACTTGACTTAAGTTTCGATGGGCTTCAGCAGCGGAGTGCCCAGATTCGAACTCGTAAAGCAGTACTTGTCTAATATGGGTGGAATGTTCGGCCATTATAGGATGAAATAGGCAAGGAAGAGGAAGCCAGATACGTTATGTGTATACAAGCGGTAGTATATATAATTAGTTTTAAATATATTATATAGTATTATATAATATATTTAAAACGGGAACCTCCAGAACATCTCAAAAAATCTGCGCTACTGCGAAATTTTCGGCAGATACTTTTCGAACGCCCTAATATATTCTACCACTGTTCCTTTTCTTTCACTTGTCGCAAGTGGAGGTGAGCTAGAGCAGCAGTGGTGAGGTTGCCAACACTGTGACTGGTGCTCTACTGGGTTACTGGGTTGTTGGGACATTGACTGACAAGATCCACTGACAAGATTGTGCCGCCGAGTAGCGCAAATTGGTGGTCAGAGCCGCTTTCATCAGATGATATCGACTAGAAATTGTAGAGGAAGTGACCGTATCACCGTTGAAATACGTCACCACATCTACCATCTTTTTGCTAGGAAGGTTTGAAAATTCAAACGTATTTCAAGATTATTTCTCCTAAAAAAACGAAAAGCGGAAACTGAACGAAAGGATAAGAATCGAATTGAAAAGTGCTAGTATTCAGCTGTTGGGGAGAGCAGTTAAATCGCTTACATGTAGAAGAGCAGAAAGGTGGCAGTTGTGATAACGTGTGCGTCCATGTAATACTCGTGGTAGTTTGTATTTTTCTGCGGGCAAGATTGAAATTGAAAATTGAAAAAAAAATAAAAATTGAATTGAAAATTTATCGTACATGTTCAGGAACCTTTGAAAGTATGTAAAGAGCTCTTGATTCACATTTGCGTCAGCGACAGTCCACTAATTCAGATGATGTTGAAAGTGCTTTCCATAATTTTGTTGATTCTTGTAGTCTCAGAGAAACGATGCTATTAGTGCTTCTTTCTTTATTTCCGGAAAATCCATGAGCAGTTCGCATTTCCAATCAATAATATTGACTTACAACTCTGAATACTTGCAGACTGAAGAAGCTTCTGCCGATATGAAACCAGAACGCAATTGTGAAGTTGCTAAACCAACTACCGACAGTGATGACCAAGCCGAGGTTACAGAGGACCAGAAAGAATCTGTTAATTCGGAGAAGTATGTCGAGTTTTTGCATGTCGCTTTTGTTTAGCCGGTAGATACTTAAAAATTGTTTAGTGGAGACGCAAGTGGTTGCACTGGGGAGAAAGAGAGCACTGAAACCAATCCATCTTCGGACGACCCAAACGCATGGCGTCCAATTGTACGTTCATCCTTCTTACCGATTAGTCCACTTTGCAAAAAAAAAAGATCGGAACTGATAGATGGGGAACTGGTGTGATTTTCACGAACATCATTCGGTGCGGAAGAAATTCAGAATATGACAGGAAGTTAGAATCTTTTTTGCAGGAAGAAGAAAAGTCCACTCTGCCCAAATCCACTTCTGGAAATGAAGATGGTGAAGCTGAAAAGCCCGCCAATGTGGAAAGTGAAGAAACGACTGAGAAAAAGCGCACCTACAACGTGAGGGAGAGTATACTAATATCAAGACTAAAGTTTTTTTTTTAATTTATCTTATTTCAGAGAAAGGTTGTTCGCCTTCCCAAAGAAGTGTTTGATTTCATGGCTAGGATCGAAGAGGACGGAGTCGTGAGGTTTAATCTCACCCAGCTTGGAGTATTCTATTTAAATGAGTTGAAGTTCATGGGATCTAATGTATGTTTTTTTCTGCACTTCTGCCTTCTCTATTAGAGAGTAGAAACACTTTTTCTATTTTTCAAGGTAGATGCATTGCATTGGGATGAAGCGGAAGTCCCTGTTTTGCAAGTGAGCGTTCCACCGACAGCGAAAGGCGATCCTACATTGATTGTAGAGTGAGTTCCTTCTGCGTGATTATTGTCCACCTAATAATGGTCGATCATCTTTGTTTTTCTCTCTAGCCATTTTTCGTGTGATCCTGAAGTCCGCGAAGCTCAGGAGACTCGGCTCAAAGGTATTCTTGAGGTTGGTGTATCAAATAAATGTGTAGTGGCGTTGAATAAATGCACTGTATTCTTCAGAACAGAGAGAAATTGCGAAAACTTTACGAATCTGGAGAGAAGGTTTGTCAGAAGTCGTTTTGAATTCTTTCATTATTCAGAATGTTACATTTGATTTAGATCTTCAGTGGTTTTTATCTTACTTCGTTCTCCTCTTAGGTCACACTAGCGGACATTGCTGATAGAAGAGCTGCAAAGAGGCTTAGAAAAAGGGAGAGGAGGGAGGAGAGAAAGAAGTTGAACGAAACAGAGACGAGTACAGGGAAGAATACCAACGATGAGAAGGGAGATAACTCGAAGAAGTACGTCAGAAACCACTTCCCTTCTTCTTAAATTGTATTGTGAATATCTCTTTGTTCAGGAAGGAAAGAGAGTGGAGAATTTCACCTTTAAGAGCAACAATTGTTAAAAAGTGCAGCGTTCTGTCAAAGTAGGCAGCAACATGGCCAGCTAGACAGTTGGGTTATAAACGAACTGCCCTGTAGTGCAGTTGCTGAAGGTAGCGTATGCCACATTGGCGATGTGATATCTCCAAAAGTAGATGAGCTGGTGTTCCGAGTATGAGCGTGATCACGTTCAAATTCGTGAGCTACACCTCTACCTCTCTTTACGCGTGGCAACTTCTTCACTTTGGTGGTATGCTGCCTTTGAAGTTATCAAATGCTATACGTGGCCTATTGATGATAGTAAGCCTTTAAGTAGTTGACCTGTTCGAATTTGGGAGGGGACCTTTGCTTACCTCAGCAATGAACTGGGCCTAGCAAAGATCGTGAGCGCCACCCCAACGCAATTTGCGTGCTGGAGGTGCCCAGGTTAGGAATGAGCAGTGCCACGTTTGTGATTATTGGTTGCGTTTCGCTAGCCACCACAGATCAATTTTGTTGAGCTTACATTACTTGCGCATGTTCAATGTGCAAGATTTCCTTACTCTTAGGTAGATATTTGAGCGTACTGTTGTAGGCTCGCCAAATGGAATCCGAATAGCTTGGCTGTTGGCTTATTCGCGATGTCAATTAGTCGAAAAGGAAAATAAAAGGGATTGAAGTACCAGATACTTGTCATAGTTTGCAAATGCTTAACTGTTTGAAATGACTGTATTTTGTAACAGAAGGGAGAGCAGAAAAGAGGGGCCGGAGTCAGTGAAGTTGGTTTTGAGTATGTTGTTTTCAAAGTAATGATGGTCTTACTGAATTGCGGTAGTCCTGCTCATATATGCGATAGTGGGAGCCGGTGCTCCGACCCATTTCACTTTTGGACGGTTAGCGAAAGGACGCCGTTCACTTTTGAATGCTTGGCAAAGGGATCCCTTCACTCTTGGACGGTTAGCGAAAAACCAAACCCCTCTCACTTTTGGACGGGCGTCGAAGGGATCCTCCTCACTTGCGCTGCACCCCATGAGCTAGATCCCCTTGAACTGAGGAGAGTCCGGCTCCTGGCTATCGCACCTATGGTCCTGCTAATTTCCGTCCAGGAAATTCTATTCTTATGTGTCTACTACTATTCGGTGTTTAGTGCGCTTGCGATGAATTTTGTTGTTGTATCTTTGACCTTACGTGTACGGGGCACTCTGCATCAGTCGGACGATGATGTGCTGTCCTTTTTTTTGTAGCGATTTTCTGTTGTAAATGTGCGTTAGCGAAATGGACTAACGCAGCTGTATCATGGCAACCATGCCATTTTTGTGCACGTTGTCTGTAGCAGCATTACGGTGTTCTCGAATGAGGATTTTACCCACTGACATTACTGAGTAGAGAGATTGCAGCTTTTGGTTTTCATAAATCTTAGTCAGATACTTAACGGCATCACCCCACGAATTTAGGGGGGAGGGTTGGGGGCGTGCGGGTTTCAGGTGGGTTATGCTTAGACGGAGTCGTGGATTATGCTAGGAAGGGTAATTCCATCTATTTCTTCCTAATTGCAGTAAAAAATAGCCCCGAAGATGCGGCTTCTAGCGTTCCGGGGCGCTATTTTCTACGACGAGTCCGACAGGAGCGCGCCAGCCTTGTGCACGCCGCATCTTCCGGGCCATTTTTTACGGCAATTAGAAAGGATCGCCCTCCCCATAATCTACGACCCTGTGTAGGCGTAATCCACCTTAAACCCGTACCACCCCAGATTCGTGGGGTGATGGCTTTAAGTAGTTCCGAATATTGTGAGACTTCTCCTAAACGTGAGAACCATACCGATACATTAATTCGCTCCATTATCTTTTTTTTGCACCCAAAGTAGCTTCCGAACTGCAAAGGTTATAAAATCTAGTGGCGGACGTAAACATTCGCTGTCGTTTTCTCATTTGCCACCCAAAAAATAAAAAAAAAACACGGACCACATTACTTTGGCCGCCCTGAGATTTGGTTGATTACAGGCTGTATGAGTGGGACCTTAATATTTAATACTACTCTTTGCAGTGATCCATTTCGACTCTTCGTTGTTTTGCCAGAACTATTTAATTTTGTGCCAGAATTAAACGTTAAGTACTGCAATGTCGCATGGTCGCTTTGGAACCAAACGTAAACTTTAGACAGTGTTTCGTGTTTAAATTATTTAATATGTAACATTCAAGTATCACTCAAGCACTCATCTCTAGCGCGAACATATAGTTAGGTCAAAACGGTATGAAGTACGGTGTAGTTGCACGAGCGGTCGAACTACGAGAATTCCCATGCACAGACCGCTCGCAGATCCTCTGTGAGCTGTCTGTGTATGGCAATGCGCCAGTCTTTTATAATGTTTTCATTCCTTGCTCCTTGTTTTGCTTCGCATTTTTTTTATGTTTGCAGTATTTAACATAAAAATAGATACGTGATCAAGAACAGTACAACTTAACTTAAGCTTATAGCTGCTTATAACTTAAGAACAATACACGTACAATATAGATGTATATAACAAAAGCTATTGCAGCAAACATAACCAAGATGCGGAAAAAACACATAAAAGACGAAAAAATCTGAAAGAAAATTGAGAAATATGAAAACAACCAGAAAATTGCGGCCATTACCAATCCGGATGACGTCAGTTGGCAAAATCTGGCAAATTTCCAAGCAAAGCGCGTCCAGCGCGACCGCTCGTGCAGATACAGTGTTCTTCATGTCGTTTTGACCCGACTATGGTTGTTTTGCGTGTATACGTCTGGCGTTGTAGTGGATGCTCGACTTGTTGATGACGCACTCAAAAATAGATAGAAGAAAGAAATAAATTAGACTGCGCAGATGCATGAACCCATGGACAGCTCTGTTTGTGGTCATTTCATGTACTATGTAGGATGCAAAATACGTAGGAAATGTTTAATGGAACCTTTTTCAACATATTGAATACATTTGATGTGATGATGCAATAATATGGTAATTGTGTAGCGAAAATTTTGACGCACCCAATGTATCGAATCATTCTAGACACATTCTCAAAAGTTAGATGAGCTACTGATCATGGTCGGACAAATGCAAGACTGTAATTTGCACTTGCATTGAGATGCTGTATTTTGGTCGACCATTGTTTCTTGCATGTAAACAAAGAAGTTATTATGACTTGAAGTTTTATCTCTACTTTTGAGTAAACTATAAAATGAAACCCCAAAGCTGCATTCATGCTCGCTGTGACGTTTGCTGCTAGGCAAAGTGAAGTGAAACTCAAATATTCAATGGGTCTAATATAGTGTTGCATTGTTGCTCGGCTCGAGTTTTTCGAGATATGACACTATATTTTGTCATGTAAAGATTCGTCAATCATTTCGGCTTCTTCTGAATGGTATTTTTTTTTTGAAAACTAATGTCGTGAGTTTAGCAGAATGTCCGCTATTTTCTCACGAAGTTTTAGTGGTATCTGATTCATTTTATGGTGGATTGGTTCACTGTGTGATGTGAAGTTGTAATATTGCCTCAGAGGTGCAACTTTCTTTCACACAAAATCCAGTGTCTGTGCTGTTTAATTGGCACACCTCACGCTGGCGATGTCTGGGGCCATTTGTCAAGTGACCCCCGTCGCACAGTGTCCCTAAGGGATTGTGATGGTATGTATGTTGTCGAATTTTCAGAAAGCGTTCGGCAGAAAATACTGATTCATCAACGACATTAGAGGGCGGCGTTGCCGCAAAGCAACCTCGTTTGGAATCTAATGATGCAAAAAGTAAGTCATTGTATGTATGCACATATAGCGCTGGTGAAATCCCAGCGCTTGCGAGCTCGGTGGAATTTGAAACAGATAAGGCTTTTTTGCCAGACTTGTATTGGTTAGCGGGTTTTGCTGCTCACCAAGGTTTATCTGTGTGGTGGTTTTTCTCCACCCACAGTTGAGCTGACCTAGTAGGAGTGGGCTCTGAAATAAAAAGCCATTAGGGACCGTAGATTCTGTGGTATCATCTGAGCTTTCCGCGTTGTGTTTTTGATAGTGCTGGGTTCTATGCACATTCAATGCATTACCGGAAACTCCGAGGGCTCCTCTCTGGTATTTTTGTTGTCTGCTGTTCCCCGTTTTGTAAGTAATGCAAAGGGGAGTGGTTTTTCCTGTCACCAACTTGTCACCCAAAAGAGATGACAAACACCTCAGTCAATAATTTTATTGATCAAACATTGCCGACATGTAACATTACCCTTGCTCCTTCGTGT
Organism: Necator americanus; assembly: GCF_031761385.1. Taxonomy (NCBI): domain Eukaryota; kingdom Metazoa; phylum Nematoda; class Chromadorea; order Rhabditida; family Ancylostomatidae; genus Necator; species Necator americanus. The sequence goes on along the minus strand of NC_087373.1, from coordinate 15,427,993 downwards.
TATCAGCAGTAAAACCAGTTTCGCAGAGATCTTATAGTTTGGGTCATTTAGCGATATCTGATATTTAGCGTTTCCCAAGAAAATTGGAGGGCCACAGTCTGGTTCGAAGAATGTGTCATCTAGGAGGAGAACTCTTGCTCCACAAAGGCGAGGTTCAAACACCAGTCACTTTCGCAGTGGCCCAGGAGCTTTCTTTGGTGGCAGATCGGACGGTAGAGACCGCTTCCGTCCGAGGGTGCGACCTTTCCACGATGTGAGTTCGTCAGTCAACACAAACACCTTTGGTTTTTCTTAACTTTTTTTACTTTCTACAGGCACCTATCAGAGAAATCCCACCTCTTTTTCCTCCAAGAAATGGTCCTTCCAAGGTATCTCCGTGGTCTAGACCTCCTTTCCAAGAGTACGTAAATTTTTAGTTCTGGAATGTTGCGATGCAGTGCCTTTTATCGAGTCTTTTTAGGGATATGCATAAGTTAGAACAAGTGATGCGAAGAGCTGCACATGATAATTCCTCGTCTTTTGAAGCAGCAAGACAAGTTGAGAGACTCGGACTTGGACCTGCAATGGGAGCTATGCTGAATTCTGTAAGTGACAATAGTACGGCCTGAACTGAATACTTTTAAACTGAAACTGAACGCAATTCCTGATCCCAGATGGTTTAATTTTGGTGCAGTTTGCTACCTTCATCGACATTTTTCTGCCTAGGATATGCCCATGAACTCATACAACGATGTTGCTGCTCGTCAAATGCCTTCTTTGGTTGATCAAGCTTTCACCCGGTAAGCTCCGATTCTGGATCGACTTTCGCTCGTCATATTTTTGCCTTTCTTATCAATAGTATGAGAGTTCTGCGGAGATAAGATTAAAATAAGAAAATCATCCGTTCAGCGATTTTTGTTACAGACATCATGAAGAACCGTTTGGTGGCCCTCGTTATGGTGAGGAACCGTTCGGAGTTGGTCGCTATGCAGGAGGCAGGGATGCACCAATCAGAGATATTAGTGGTTTTGTTGAGCCGCTCAACGATTTCGGTGACAGGTGCAATAACTGCGTGCTTATTTCCAATACTGATTCATTTGTAGCCGTCTTGTTCCTTTTTTATGTTCTGCTACATTTGGCTCTTTCAGTCCGCGCAAATCTGGCTACCCGTCATCTTCTCATGTAGAGCGCATCACATATCCAAAGATTGGCGCTGGTCCAGCGGTTCGTGGGAATTCTTCCATACCTCCCGTACATAATCTACTTTGAATCTACTGTTTGGTCATGGTTTGATTTACTCGTATAGTTGTGATTTATTTCAGTTTGCACAGTCGTATTCAAACTTTGCTGAAGACTCCTTCAGACAGAGAATGGACTATGGAAGTGGAGTGAGGTGAATGATAATTAGAGGGATAGTTAAGAGTAAGGTTTTGTTTGCGATCAATAATTTCGTGAATTTGTACAATTGTATTTTTCTATACTTCGGAACCTGCGGGTTTCGTAGTCGAGTAGTCCCGAGGCGAGTGATTGGTGAGACGTGGCTTGTTAAATTTTCTTTTACAGGCCTCGTAGCGTCAGCCCGTATGGAAGAACGTTCTATAGATAATCAGCTACTAAGTTTTTGGATGAATCTGTTCCGAAAAGTTTTGTTTAGCGCTGTTGTTTTCCACTTTTGTTAACTTGCAGGTATTTAGTTTGTGTTGTATTGTACTGTTCATCATTTAACTTACTGTGTGCTGTCTCTGCCTCATCCTCTAAAGAGTTTGTTGTTCTCCCATTTAATATTTTATTCCAATATTAATATCTGCAGTAAAATCTGTTTAGAAAAAATTCTCCTCGATGGATCATTGAATTATGTACAACGCTGATGTATGAGCTATATTGTGAAGCGGATAATTAGAAGGAAATAAAATTGAGGAGCAACTGTCCTATGCGTCGCTACGGATCACAGATGAAACAATTTACAATACAAACAACAAATAAATGCACATAGTGTGAAAATTCTGTAGAAGAAAACAAAAACCCATACCACATCCATCAAGGATGTTAATCTTCGTCTTTAGTACGAAATTACGCAGACAACAGAATCAATGCTTTCCAGCGCTAAGAAATACCTATATTGCCCTTTGGGCAGCAATCGATTTTGCCGAAGAATAGGGAGGGGAAACAGTTCGACAATGAACTGAAGTCATACGTTGTCGTGTGTGTGTGTGTGTCATGCATTTACCCGTGTGGTATGGCGCGGAGGTGCTACGGCTATGGTAGAATCTCGCCCTCGTTGAACGAGACAGCTTCGAAGATCTGTATACTCCTACAGATGGGATTGCCGCACTCTCGCATATCCATCAACGAGAGCGATGTTGGATGTAAGTCGCACACCAGCTGAACTCGTCCAATGCATTCATAACCACATCTAGAAGTAATCACTAAAATTGAGAGTAATCACGAAAGAAAACTGTGGAACTGCAAAAAAGAGCTGCATCCTGTCAGCTACACTTATTGACAACAAAAAATGAAGCGCGAAAGCTATGTGATTTATAGCTCACTTCAGAAATTACATAGAAAAGTAATCGATTTTTTCTACTAATGACATTTCCAGTCAAGTTTCTGAAAGGAAGCAGTTTCTTTCAGTCAAAAAATCTAAACTTAAACATTACAGCTCAAATACAATTTTCGCTTAGAATCCAACCGTTTCCAATAATTTTTTTTTTGCTGGGGGAATACAAGGGGGAATCCTGAGGTCGAGTTCAATGTTTTCGAGAAATTCAGTTTACAAAGTGCTTGAAATAGGAATTATGTCTGTTAGATGTTGAAAGAACCGCTCTTCCTTTTGATGATAGAACAGTGGGGAACTAATATCGTATCTGAAGAAACTTATTAACGGCACATATTCATCCTACATATACTGCAGGTCTTCAGTCGTGTGATTGCGATGTGCTACCGATCGATGCAAGGAAGAGGGAAGAGAGGAAGTGCGCCGCGGTCGTCCGGTTGAACACATTTAGCGTCAGCCCTGTACTACTGCCTTAGTTACTTTTAATTATAATTTTGGTCGTGAAAAGGTGTTACTTGCTAATGTACGTTTTCATCGGTGAACGATAAGAACACGCACTGAAAAGCCCTCATCCAGCATCTTCTCAAAATTATTGTGCAGTGCGTCACGTCATACGCAATATATAAAATGAATTCTTTTTTTTAGCTCGCTCATCGACAATTGCTCGTTTATTTTGTGACAAATCACAATCACGGAGAAAATGCGCGGAGAATAGCAAAAGTTCATCCCATCGTCTATTGTGCTATTGAAAAGAACCGGTATTGATAATCTTTGATGCTCTCTGGTGCTCGTTTATTCATTTTTTCTGGAACTTTTCGTTACCTCTATTATATTCTGTTTTTTTTTTTTGCGCAATTTCCCATGGAGATAGATTTTGCTTCGACTACATTTTGTAGTCCTAATCACTGCATATGGAAACAATTCAATTTAATTGGGAAAAAGGAGCAGAAATCCAATTCCTACAAAATGAAATCTTAGCGACTCTTCGGCTCTAAAACTAACGAAGAAAGATTCTGCTGGACATTTTAATTTCCATCTACTTCACCACAATCGAAGGCGCGTTGCGCTTCTTCTGTTTAGTATTCTGAACGCCGCTTACAGTTCCACGTCTTTTCATTCTACTGCAATATCATTGATTATCATTGATGCAAACACAGTTTTTCGTTGATTGACCTTAGCTTTCAAATCAACCACTTCAACACAGGAGGATCAGAGTGCTCAGAAAAAAAGAGGAATACTCTTGAAAATTACAAACAAGGTTGAGGTAGCAGAGCGTATGTGGGGCACTGGCGCATGCGTCACTTTCGTATGCGCGTCAGCTACTCAATAGCACCTCTGCGAGCTACGATGCGTATCGCATAGATGCCATCTCCTATCGACTGCGGTGATATGACGTATTGCACACATCAATGTAGGACTAAGAAACTAATGATAGAATCATTTGTTGTAGGGGACTTCAAAAAAAAAAGCCGAAAAGAGTTGGTGGGGTGAAAGCGACCAGAGGCCTAGCACAATCGCGTAGGCGGTTGCGCTCGAGAAACGCGGTGAACCCAGCGGTTGCAGTCGAGGCGGAACCCTCGCTAGCTCCACACAAAGTGCAGAGTTGGGTGGAGCCAACGAGGGTTCCGCTTCGAAAGGAACCGCTGGCTCCACCGCGCCGCTTCGAGAGCAGCCGCTGACGCATGCGCATCAGCACGTTTTGGCCAGTCCATAGGTGTTATATCCCTTGACAAAAGTGCTGTCTGTAATCTCCAGGCATTCGGAAAAGTCCATGCACAGACGTCAGACGTGGCACAGCAGCTTCAAATTACATCTAGGTACATTCGCGCAATTGTCACAGCATTCATAGTCGGGTCAAAACGACATGAAGCTCGTGCAGTTGCGTAATGGATGCGCTCGATGCGACGCGGAGAAGCTGCTAACGCAACTGCACACAGATTCATGTGGCTTTGACCCAACTACAGGCGCAGATACAGTCCAGCCAACACGTACTTGTTTATGGTGCAATATCGGGCAAAGGATCACGTGTAAACCTCAAAGATGCGCACATGTGTTGCTTCTTGACTAAAGATTTTGCAATGACTGTACACGCACAGAGTAGTTTTGATTTGATTTGATAGTTTTGCTATTGGGCATCGTTGTAGTCGACAGGTTGGAAGATGCAGCAGCACATCTAATCTATGCGTCACCGAAGCAGAATTTTGATTGAAGCGCAGCAACAACAACAAAAGAAGCAGAGAACATTCTAATTTCAATATGCAAAGTTATAAACTGCCTCAGCCAATCTATAGTCGGATAAAAACGACATGAAGCACGGCGCATTTGCTTACGCGCTCGAAACGGCGCGGTGGAGGCAGCAGTCTGAACCGAGCTGGTACCGTTGCAAGCTGCAGCGATGAATGGTGCCAGCAGTTCCAGTGGTCGGTGGTGAGGTCGCTGCTAACCGCTACGCTCCGTCGCACCGCTTCGGGAGAGGCCGCGTACGCAATTGCACCGTGCCTAATGCCGTTTTGGCCTTATTACATGTTATTCTGCGTTGACATCATTTTCGAAGCTGTACAGATGTGTAGTCATTGATCATAGCACATGTTTCATCCTATGATGATCAAAGTCGGAATAAAAGCAAAGCGAACAAGTGAGGCGCATTAGAAAAAGCAATTCTGAGCTACTTGAAAGATATGTCCTTGAATTGGAGGTTTTTGTAAATCTCTGGCGCCAACGACACCAAGTAGAATAGGTATTGAGAAGTTGGTAAAGAAGTATTGAGAATAACTCACCGCTTACAAATCACATGCGTATTTGGACGATCACAGATGCACATATCTTTTTGCGGAGGCGGCAATGGACAGAATGCGTTTGGTCTGGAAAGTGGTCCTCGAGGTCCGTTAACGATCCTTGGCGCAAACGGCTGTGGCGGTGGAGGTGGTTGCCGGATGAATGGCTGTGATATGACAGCAGGCTGCTGTGGGAGTCGTGGTGGCCGACGTTTCTCCTGCAGAGGAAACAGAATCGAATTTAAAACGAAAGGAGGCGAATTTTGGAGGAAGTCGTTGGCGACGTACCTTGAGAGAATCGGGTTTCGGAAGGAGGTCGGCCATCAGGGGACGTGGTTCAATATATGTCTTCACTACGGTTTTACTTGACGGTGTGCGCACCTTAACGATCAATTAATGTGGAGCAGTCCTCGCTCGGCTGTCGCGACAGCAATTCTCGACGATGGTGCTTTTTTCCCCGTTTCGTGAAATTTCTTATGGATCTTCTGTCAATGATTGGTTACATTGGAGTTCTTAGCAAGCAACTGAACAAGTACAAGACAAACTGGTTTTATTACTGGTAAGTGGTTATTGATGAAGAAAAGGACGAGTCATGCGTTTTTGAGTTTTTTCCGTTTAGCACTATTTTGGGCTATTACAACATTTTGTATTTTGCATTCCTATTTTCTTCTTTTTTTCCTAGATTGTTGGATCCACTAGGAATGCGAGGAAGAATGGAGGAACAAGCGGAAGAGGTCGGGTGAAATACCCCAAACTATTGGTATAGTCACTGAATGAGTGCTCATTAGGAGCAAGTGTCGAAATACGAAAAGTCAAATTTTGAAAGTCATAGGCTTCTTTGGATAAATTCCTAATTTTACTTCATGGAAAATTTGGATGATCAGAACACAGACCCATCTAGAGCGGTTAGAAATAAATAACTCGTGGGGAAGGGGAACTGGTTGAAAATTACTGAATAAATCCATTGGATTCGGGTTAGTGTTCACTATGCCTGTCTGCAGTAGAATATGTAACAATAGAAATGCTAGAATTGTTAAATTTGCTGCGTGTAATTGAAGAAAAAACCTGAATTTTCACCATTTAGAGGCAGTGAAGAAGAAAGAGAAAAAAAAATCCGTATAGATCTAATGATAGCCAACTATCAGTTGGCATTTTTTTCCATGAAAAGCGAGAAACGGTGGAACTCAACTAAAAATAAATTTCAGTGTTGAAGAAAGAAAAGATTTGGAAGTGCTAGGATATGCAGGACCACAGAATGACGTGCCACCACAGGTACCACTGGTCGGTTTTCACAGCCAGTCATAAATTGTTCGAAAAAATAATTTGCAGTTGAACGGAAAGGATTTGAAACAATGATTTACTGTTATGGGATCAATGAGTGGAAACGATAGTGTGTGCTCTAAATGAAACTTCTCTATGTCACATACTCATTGTCCACAGTATTTCTTTTCTGGAATTTTCCAGAAATAAAGGAAGCCTCAGATGTATAATGAGGGTTGAACTCGTTTAGTTTTTGAATTCGGAAACCATAGGATTGGCAGCGCCGAAGATGTTTCTGTGGTTAAATGAGAATAAAGGGGGAGGGGCTCCACCAATCGGAGCGATCAGTTGTCTCGGTCCGATAGATAGACGCATTGAAAGTGGGCGGTCCCCAACAATCCACGGAATGCAGCAGCGTTCGCGTGCTGTTAACTTCCCGCAGCGGTGTGGGAAAAAAGGTCAGCACAGAATCAGCTGTGTGATAGTTGGAGCTCATCATCGCACCGTACTCGCAAACACAGATGTATCACGGATGACTCACTCACCTCAGTGTTGGATCGTGGTTTTGTGCTGTTCGGCGGTGCATCCGTTGCCGCGACGAAGGTCTCCGAAGGTTTTCCGTCAGTTGTCGGATGCGGACCGCGACCGCCCTCCAGAAGACGACGCGGCACGTAATAGGCTTGCGTAGGGCGCGAGTGGCTGAAATTTTCCCGTTGACCTTAGCAGGAGTCTTAGATGCGCAGCGTCGTGACCCGTAAGGACAGTAGAATTCAGTCAAAAAAGGAGGAAAGCTCGGAAATAAAGCTCGGAAATTGTCCACAGAGTCAGGACATTTCCGCTATTTAGTCGAGGCTTTTTTTCCGAGAGAGGAAAGTATTGCAACTAATTCGAGTGGAATTAGACTACAATACCTCCTATAATTTCAAAAATTCCCCGATTTTCAAGCGAAAAAATAGTGCTGTAGAGAGGTAATAAAAAAAAACTCACGAGGGCGGTCTCACTGGGGCAGACACGTCCATTACCTGAAAAGACGGAGTGTGAAAGAGAAAAGAAAACAAAAGAAAAAACGAACATGACTTTTTCGGAACGAGAAAAGATCTCGGCAATATTTTAGATGTCAAATTTACAACAAGCTGCACTCTTGAGAGATACTTGTAGTAACGCGTGGTTGAAGACAGAAATGGCAACACGACGAAACGTTGAAAAAACGAATGTGATAACGAAATGATGACAGTGTTGAAAATAAAAATAATAGTTCGACAGTGTAACACACTAATCCGATGGAAATTACACACGAATTTGCAATCAAGGAAAAGTGTAGGCGCAGAAACCCGAAAAGAATTTTTATGTGCAAATTTTTCTCGTTCATTAATAACGATTACGACGATGAACGCTTTCAACAAAGAGTTTATTGGTTTTCGGAAGGAGCGACTTTATAAAGTGCTCGTATACTTTACGATATGAACGATTTGCAGTGGTTTGCAGCTTTCAGCTGCCTTTTGTTTTCCGCATTGTTTATTTTTTCTAAAGTTACAATGTAAACGATTCCAAAGTTTGCTTTAGTTCTTATCAGTCAGCGATAAACAGTACGAGGAAGAGGCGATCGGACCGGTGCAGTCCTACTGTAGTCCTGCTGTTCCACGGTAATCTCCCGTTAAAAAGTAACGCTACATACTTCATTGGGAAAGATCTTGGGTATTTCGTACAGGGCTAACCGTTGAATTTAAAATGGACTGAGAATTGAAAAAAAAGCTCCCTATTACAGTTCCCGAAATCTAAACCCCATTGAATTGGAATTGAATGGTGCGCGGCCAGATCCTTGAGCTTTCCTAACTATTGGTCGGAATGGTGACGGAGCAGGAAATGCATGAATCCTGCTTCTGTCCCTTACGAAGAGGTCCTGTTTGGAAATGTGACTTGCTGAAGTTAGACTTAGGCGAAAATTTAAAGGACGCATATAAACTTTTTTCTTCTTCTAACAATTCAGTTTCAAAGTACAGGATGTGAAGTCACATACGCCTGTATATTCTGGTCTTAAAATTCTGGATGCACCACTGAACCAAAACAGTGTATTATAACACTAGTTACCGATCACAATGTAGCAGCACACCCATTCAGTGATAAATAGCACGAGAAGGAGAGGACCAGTGCAGTCTTACTGTAGTCCTGGAAAATGATGGAAGCAATCAATCGTTCCATGTCCCATTAAAAATGTGCCGACGTCGACCAACCGAATTTTCCAAACTTAATATTTCTCAGATTATTCCTTGTATTAACCAAAAATCGAACCATTTCAGGAGTCAAAAATATTAGAAGATGACAAAAACTGCTTAGGAATAATGTTTATTACAAAAGAAAAAAAGTTAATTGTTTAGATCAGGAAATATAATAATTTCTTTCATTTCACCAAATTTTGCCGTACTTTCTTGAGCATCGGTGTATATTCTACAATGAGTATAAGCGTTACGCTGAGATCAAAAAAATTATTTGAATGAAGTGCAAGTCTCTCCGTAATTGTTAATATAATTTTTTCTTTTCTCTGGGAACTACTGAAATACCATTGACTACTGAACTACAGTACCTTAAGTGAGGACACCAACAGAGCACGACGTTTTAAGCCATCGCGTAGAAATCTTCCCGCTTCAGGACAATAGCGTCAAAAAAGGTGCGAAAATCAAGTCAAAAATACGGAGCGTTGGGAAGTTTGATGCGATCTACGGGAAACCGACTAAAACTCAAATAAAAAGCTGGGAACAATTAAAGGTGTGAAGAATCGCGACGAATGAATGACAGTGATACGGTAACTTCACAGCCGTGCACATCCATCAATCACTAATGGTCCGAGATAGTCTCAAAAAACAAGACGTTCTTTAACTACAGTAAATAACGCGCTAAAAACTTAACATAAAGCTGGATTGCTCATAATCCACCCATAAATGTGAAAGTTAGCTTTACAAAATAGACACTAATGGATTTTGGTTAACTTTAACTTCAAAAAAAATTCGGTGGTTTTCAAATGGGTCCTGGTATTAAGTAAGAAAACGAAAGCATAGTCACACTTTCCAAAAAAATCCTTTCAAAAGATCTTAACTTACCAGGTGATAGATCTCGGGCACAACACACGAGAACAGTGTAGGTAAGATGGCAGCAGTTTTGCACAGAAAAAATGTCTACATTACACCATATCACGAACATTTTCCTTGCTGATGACGCGTCGACCTAACAGCGGTTTGTGGAAAACGACTGATTTTACAGCCGCAGTAGATAAGAAAATGCTCAATAGTCATGGAAAATAGAGTGCAAGGTCGAAGAAAAAACTTGACAAAAAATACCAAAATTAAATAAGCAGAGGCAATTATTTGAGGGTAGTGAAACGAATTCCCGTGTTTTTCTCTTTCAATGTGATATATAACCAGTGTTCGACGGATGATGGGTGTTTTGTTGCACACGTTGAACGCTCATGGATGACATCCATGATGAAACCGTTGACAATGGATCGAGAAATGAGCGTTTACGCACATTTGCAGGTCAGTTTTTTGCTGTCTACATTATTTTCCATAGTACTATTTTCAACAACTGTATCAGCTTGTTTCAACCGTGGCTTCCTATTACGGTAACGGTGAAGGGAAATAAAGACCCCCCACAAGGAAAAAGGAAGAGCAAAGTCCCGGTGTCCGTACTGCAGCAAAGTGAAATTTTTCATTTTCACTCTGACGCTATCTCCTCAAATATTTTTCTTGTTTCTTTCTACCTTTGAGGCTTCGCAGAGAATTTCTCCCCTACAATTGGGCCTGTGGAAAAATGATCGAGATTATGAGAACTTTTTCAACAGCTAGTCAGAAAAACAGTGGAAAATGAAAAACTTTGAACGGTATCAGAAGTCATGGACTCGTAGGCACACAGTTTTGCTTTTTTTGCCGTGCTATAATTTGTAGATTTTATGCGACCCATAATGTTAAAACCAAGAGTGAATTATTTCCGTTCAGGACACACGTTATCAGAAGAGTGAATAACTAGTACTTCTTAGAACCATTGAGGCGTCAGAACATCGCTAGCTACAGTATCATCGATCGAGCTGTTACGGTAAAAAATCTGGAAAGGAAATGATAAATGAACTCACAAAGAGTCTACAAGATGTGTTCAGTTTTGGTGCACGTGATGGGGATGTGATCATGACTTGGACGTTCCATTTTCCACATCTTTGCAAAGTTTTTTTTTTCACAGAGGATCATGTTCCAGTAGCTAATCAATAATTAATCCTCAGAAGTTTGTTCAAGAGAGGAGAACAAGAACTGAAATAGGAAGTGAGATAAGAAGAGGGGAATGAAGGCACGAGAAAATAATTAAGAAAATAAGGATGAAAGAGATGAAAGAAGCGGATGTATTGGTTGATGTCGTCACTGGAGCCTGAGAACGATCACCCAGTGATTCCACGTATGGATGGAATGTTTCAGCTGCCGATGTCGATAACGATGAATCAGATGGTGTGCGAATACATCGATGGAAATCATCGATAGCTGGGCATCTCTCGACGTTTTTTTGCGTCGACACTCTTGTGCATGATGGATAGTGGTCGCGGTTTGCAATGGCTGCCGTTCACTAGGATGGATAGCCACGCAAGTCTACATTGTATGTTGCTGAGAGTCCACGATGGGAAAGTAGAACGGCTATGATTTACGTCCCCTCGTGGGTGAGCCGAACGTTCTATTTGAGGAAAGCGGAAAAGAATAATATATTCGTGTCGATTATGAATCTTTTTCGTTCCATTGTTTCACATTTGTTTTTGGTGAATAAAATTAGGACTGATTGTGTTAAAATTTAGGGGGAAAGGGAATCTGCTGTGAAGATTCTTACAGTCCAATAGTAAATGCACGTAAATTATATAGTACAACCACTAACCGTTGCATTTCTTCGTGAAAACGTTGATAAAAAACAACTCGCATCTGAGAAAAAAATCAGCTGCAATTTTTTATTTTCCTAATGAATTTCCATATCTGTTCACTGATTTCAAGACTTGCTGATTGACTTTTGCCCAACTCTTGCACTGTTATTGATTGGCACAGCCGCGACGCGTTTCTCAACTCTTACTGTAATTTTTGGTGCAATGAAGTAACGTTCTCAATGCGTTCTTAATGAAATTTTTCTGTCTTCTATAGATCCCACTCACTGAACCTTGGAATCCCATAGTAGACAAGCAGTGCGGTCTTATGAGTCAACATATGTATCACAGCTAATCTTCCTCGTTTTCACTATTTAACTGCATTATTATCATTATTGTTATTATTTTAAAGTGTTATTTTTTACATAATTCAATCTACATTTGTTATGGGTACCAAAAAGTTTATAGCTTAGGTTTTCTTATAGTCGTCTTACAGAGTCTCTAACGTTGACATTAAGCTTTCTTTTCACAATTTTTCTACATTCACATGTGAAATATAATACAAAAATCTCATGGATACTGTATCTTCAAATAATTCTCTTGGTTTCCTAATTGTGAACAAAGCGATCGACTCGGTTTAAGAACAACTGTTGGAATGAAATCACTTCTTTACACCGTTAGTACAAAGAATCACATTTTTATCGCCATTAATCTCTATACAGAAGTCTCGTGGTATTGCTATTTAGTTCGAAGCAAAAGAAAAAAGAATCCGGGAAATTTGCGGGCACTGTTTTCGATCTTTCAACGAGATGCTTATTCAAGTGTAATGGTGGAAGTGATGCTGGGCTGAGAGGCCGGTAGCCGGCGGCACGAAATGACTGTACAGCTGTAGAACGATTAGATGAATCATTTCATCGAATACGTAATCTTGGAACTTTCCGCGCGAATGTAATTGACACAGCAACGGTTTTTATCATATGCCTAAAATAAACATCCAAGGCGCATAGTCGCAGAGTCAATACTGATTAAACGATTGATTTGTAAGCTAAACAAGCAGTTCGTTCGATGAGCAGACGTTATAAGAAAGCAGTAGGAATAGAAAAGTAATCCAATGTTGGTATTGGTACTAGATTCGGTCCCAATATCAAAAGTATGGGTGGGAGCGGCGGTCTCGAGGTGCACAGAAATACTGTGGGCTGCCGAAGGAGCAAGCGGTGCTTTGTTGATGAAAATAAAGTATGCCTGCTCAAAATCTTTTAATTCGTGGTGCAACTTCGCGCAAGCGATTTTCTTGTAATGCGGTGCGGTTTTCTACCGCCTAAAGGTGATTACGATCGCATCATAGCGGTGCAGTTTTTGGTTAGCTTCCAGCAGAAGAGTGGAGGGAAGGTCCCACCATCGTGTGGACGTCTACTGTACATTTATCAGAAGTGCAATGGAACACAGCGGGAAGGTCGCAATTTTTTCATCAAATTATACGATATGTCTGGAAGTTGTAGACAACTGTATACCTGGTTCTGATTCGGGTCGGAGATGAAAATGTGCGAAGACGGAGTGACGCTCAGATTGATGAGAGGACAAAGGTGGATGGTTGATTTTGCCGGATCAGCGAAACAGCTGATCGGCACTTTAGCTTTTTGTCGGCCTCATAAAAATCGCCCACAAAGCAGACACATAAATTTATTATAGAAATAGTTGGTAAACTGGTTAATAAGAAAAGAGACGGTTACAATGTAGTGTAATGTTCAAGAAGTTCTCTTCTAGTGATTAATTATAAGTTTCAAGGTATGGCGGTTAGGAAAGGATAGGAAAGAACAGAACTCTCCACAGAAGAAAAAGTTTCAAGCTTCTGAGCGGGAAAACGAGGCAAATGACGTCTTTCCAGGCGCAAATTTCACTACATACTCATGCAAAGAACCTCCAAATCTTCAAAAAAAAAATCATTGCTTCTCTTTGGAACAATCAAGTGATAAACTGCTGGAAGTAAAGTCAAGCTCATCGAAATTCACTGTTTTCTTCCAAGACATCAATTAAGTGGTTTTGAGCCAATAGGTAGCAACTTTATGAACCTTTGGCTGAGGAATTTCTCTCATCCTTTGAGGAAGACGTTTCAACAAATTACAGGATTTCAGAAATGGTTTCTGTATTCTACGGAAAAAATAAAGACACATTTACTCATGCCTAGAGGAATTAACAAGGAAATATTTTCCATTAGGGATCGAGTGAATTTCCTGATACGAGGAAAAATTGCTCAAATGACAACTAATAGATGAAAACGTTTCTCTTGATAGAAAACAGTAAGTAAAAAATCCTCTGAGAACCTGTAGAGATGCATGTTCATTCTGAAAATTATCAAAGTTCTCAGCTGAATCGCCGATGGGAGCAACGAGACGAAAATACCAGAAGAGAAGACAATTCCGCATGGACGATCCCGTACTCCAGTCGCCCATGCGAGACGGAACAGTCGAAGTTTGACTGCAGACATTTTTTCTGTGATGGCCTTGTTAAAGGAGGAATATGTGGTTACATTGACGGACGTAGTTTGTAAATTGGTAAACTATGCTTAAAATTTGTACTGATTCAACACAGGGATCCTGAAGATTTTAAAAATTGTACTGGTGCAGTCAGTTAATGGCTACTCTAAGCTTTTTTTTAGCGAATCCAAATCAAATCAAAATAGTGGGCCCTCGGAGAGATTCACAGAATGCCTTCAGTGGAAAAAAACAGGGAAAAGGGATCTCATTAGTTGCTTGAGAGTTTAACATAACAGCATGCAAATCCAGATGGAATCAAGGTCCCAACGAAATTGTGTACGAGCCAGGTGCAACGGATGGTTAAGGGTGCAATTACAGAACGTTTTTTCAACGGGAAAAATGTCAAGAGTTGACCAGATGTGGCGTCCGTATAGTTCTTTTTATAATTCGTTGGCAGATGTTTCGTGGATTCGGTAGGAGTTTAGGGATTTAATGAGGCTTCGAATAATAATCGTATCGCAGAAAGCAAGGAAAGGGGAAAGCTGCCCAATTCTTTATCGCTTAAAAATATCTCAAAAGATGTAGAGATCTTTTAGCTCGTTAGGCGTATAGTAAAATCGCTGATTCTTCGACAGAACACGAAAAAGCGGAGTATTTGTTGAAGAATTGATCTCACATACAATACGTTTTCAACGTTAGCCGTTGTTTAATAAAGACGATCAATACCAATCTTGGCTACAGCTCAAGGAAATCAATTAAAAAACTTTTTTCACCCGGCTGCAGTTTTTTCGAACCATGTGATTAGTTTTCAAATTGCTCAGATCTATTTGGAAGATCAGATGGAATATTTTATAAATTTTATTGGAAATTGTGCTTCTACTTCTGCTTCTTCTTCTCTTCTTCGTCTTCTACTTTTAACAAAACAAAAAGAGTGAATAAATATAGATTCCTCTAAAGACCCGTGTGATTTTGTTTCCTAGACAGCCATCTTGATGATAAACTCGTGAACTACGATAACCCGAACGAAAAAGAAATCTATGTTAAAAAAGAGAAATAAATAGGTATGGAAATAAAGCAGAAATAATAAAATAAACATAACAACAGAAGAATAGGCTATTCAAATCGACTGTGCTTACTGTTTTAGCTATGAGTGAGGCCTGAAGTTTCATTATTTCGGAGATCACGAACAACATGTAGCGCCCCTAGTACATCTCTAACAACAGACATACAGAAGATTTTTGTTGATCCGTGTTCTCAGTCAGGAATTCAGGTTTTTTCGCTCTTGTGACACTAGCTAGCTAGAATGCTGCCTTTTCAAGCAATTTTTCTTCACAATTTCCCCACAGTCGCTATTTCTTCTCTACAGTCTACCTTCAAGAACAGCAGAAGTTGCTGGAGCCCTCTCCTTTCTTTCTTGGCCTTTATTGCAGCACAATTAAGGTGTTTTCGAATAAATAAATGTATATATGAGTAAATAAAAAAATAAATACATACAAATACAAATACATACATTAATATGTAGCTAAATCTGCAGATAGCTACATCAGATAATCAAGGCTAACCATCCCTTTGCGTTTCAACTTGCACAAATTCATTGACATAAAGAAGTTAGAAAAAGAAGAAAGAAAAAGGAGAACGGAGAGAAAATCATGAAGGGTTAGTCACGAGGTTGCTGTCAAGAGTTACTTAGCAGCAGGTTTGTGCAATGGATGGAATGACGAATGATGATGTGTCACTGCTCAAACAATCACGTATTTACGGCAGTAAAGTGAGGTTATGCAGTGAAGAGAAGCAGAAAATGAGAAAAAATACCGTTGTGATAAACTTTTATGTCCTTCAAGAAGACATTCCAACATTCTATCAAAAAAAGTTTATGTTGAAATTTTCGACTCTCAAGTTACAGTCCCCTTTATTCCTAGAAGTATAACAAAGAATAAGCGCGGGTGCAGCGGATTCTGTAAGAGATCTGACCAAGACCACGCGCGCGCGACCGATGGTTCGAAACCGTCCCAGAGCCAACTCGGCCTTTCATCCTTTCGTGATCGGGAAATTGATACTGCACTCGTCTGGGAGGATAAAAACACTGAATTGATGCGTCGGCTGGGCCCCGCAAGTTATTCGCATGTGATTGTGTAGGCGAACACGCGTTCACAAAACCTCAGGGATTCTGAATTGAAGTCAAAACTCGTTGACACATCCCATACGGACTGATATGCCTGAGACTTTATCTTTTTTAAAACGTAGAATAGGACTTTTTTGTAGTCAATAAGATTTTCTCAGAAAAATAAAGTTTTCTGAGATTTTGAGACAGTAACTGAGGAATCCGCGCACTATACATTGCAATCACAGCCTTCCTGCCCCTTTTATTGAACATAAGTCGGAATTAAAGCTCAATTTATTCGATGCGTGAATAACATTCCAAAAGATTTGATTGTTTCCTGCTTTCAAATATTTTCGGTTAACCTTTACTGATTATGTGGTGAAAGAAGGTTTGTTTAGTCGATTACAAACAAATAAGCGGATGTATGAACAGAACTGTTTGCGCTGTCAATCATATCTTGATATGTAGCGAGAACAGAGAAATCTATAAAAACAGAGAACTTTCTTTTAATAATCCCATATTATTCAATGAGAGTTTGCGTTGTTATCCATTTGTCTATCAAGAATTATTAACATTTGACATCGTTGAATGAGCAGATATTTTTAATTTGTGAGAAAAATTCCCGTAAAGTGATGTCACAGTGGAAAGAATCATTCCACAGCGATTCTTTTGTCTTACAGAAAAAAAAAACATTATAGCATTATCAGTAAGTGTTTTGTATTACAAAGACGTGATGGATTTCTCGTTGTTATCAAGTAAACATCTAAAAAAAAGTGGAAAGAAATATTCTACTCATGCCCTGCTTGTCTGATAATGGCAAACAGTTTTTTTGGCACGTTCTAGTCATACGATGAGGTGAGAAGGAGCGAAAACTTGGGAATTTAGTTGAAAATCGAAGGCAGGTGACCAATAAAATTTTCCACTAAAAAGAAAGAATATTATTTATTGCAAAAAAAAAACGTTTGTGGAGTCCTTTAGATACCCGAGTCGAGCGGCGCCGAAACTATTAGCCGAAAAAAATCAATGTGGTACTCGATGTGGGGACCAGTTTTCGCACTACCATTTTCATAGAAAAATCTTCGAAAACTTCGATTTTTCTTTATACTTTTATTTTCTTACAATTCAGCCCAGTGTTTTTGTACTAGTTATATTTCTAACTAGTACACAATAAAATGTACAGATTTGCAAGATATGGTCAATATATAAGGAAAAAAAACTACTTGATAAGAAAAACTGATGATGCGGCAGAGAAAATCACAAACAAGCAGCGTAGCAGCAGAACAGCAAGAGAATGCTGTTATCAGTAGTGTGTTTGTCGCCAGGGAGCACGAACGCAATGCACGTCGGTCATGCACGGATTTCTAGGAGTACATGTTCTTTTTCGGGCGCCGTCAGCGGGGCTGTGCGAGTGTTTCTACGGAATAAGATGAAATCGCTGTGTTGGGTTCGCTATCAGCGTCGTGGATCGCTACAAACACACACACATTCATGCACAAACCTCTCAGAAAAAGAGAAAAACGATCGAAACAATGTAACGGACGCGAAGAGGTCGCGATTAACGCTGATAACACTCATCGCGTCCTGAGTAGTGTCCTGAGAAGAAATCAAGCGACCGAATCTCATCGGTTCATTCATTCATCTTCATCGTATGTGGAAGAAAAACGTTTCGAAAAAAGCAGGAGACCTTAATCTTTGTTGTATGATTGACACCCGTCATAATCGAGTGGAAACGCGCATTTCTGCAGGAAAAAGAAAGCCAACAGCCGAACCATTCACGAGAAGTTGCGATCTGACGTGAACGGCGTTTTTCTTGCGAATGCGATGAAATACGATGCGCGGTGTATAGACGGCGCTGTAGCATTTTGAATAGTTCAGAATTATCCGCAACTAATAGAATTTCTTTAGATCCAAATATATCAGGATTCGGTAAGCTCCATTAGTGAATGTACTGAAACTGATGAAGGAGAATCGGAGAAAGGAAAAAAATGTGATTATTAAATATTCGTAAATTAATTGTAGCAGTAACCTGGACGACGGGCCAACTCCGTAATAATTAGCGACTTTTTGAGAAAGCATTTGGGAGCAACTGTAATCGTTCGTAGACTAGCACGGCCATCGCGAGGTCTTGTGCCGATCTTGATCTTACGGTGACTGGACTAAGACTATGGTCTGTTACCTAATCCCACATCTCTAAGAGAGAATCGCTAGAGAAGAGACGTAGCCGATTCGTAAAAGGTCATCTGAACGTTTTCTGAAGAAAATGTTAACTCAAAAACTTCTATGCATGCATGTAATTCTAAAATGGGACCTGTGACATTACTAGAAGGTAACAAAGTATCCGTAGGTTAACCCGCAGATGGATCATCGTCGAAACCTTCCATGGTTTACTCGCCACGTTATCATTAGGCTTTTTTTTCTAGAATTTGCTTGAACATAACACCAAGTACGAGTTCCTTACTCCCCTCCCTCCTTCTCCCTGTCAGAAACATTGCGCAGATGTTGCCCTGTATTCACGCCTATCTTATGCACTGAAAGAAATAATTTTTCTTATTCTAAATTAAGTCCACGTGATCAATAACAAGGGCCAACACTTTGTTCTAGGCAGTACATCCATGACTATCCGTTAAGTGCTGGAAATGTCAAAGTTTCCTTCGTCGTCAAAGGAACGAATTTCTACAGAAAACTCAATAAAGAGAAAAAAAAGAGTAAGAAGACAAGAAATGCCCTTAAATCATGTAAGTTTTAATAACTAATCTAGCCAAATAACCTCGATGACTAAAGTGAGAAGACATATTCTTCTAATTATTAAAAGGTTTCCTTACTGTGTAGCACCATCGCATAAGCAGACAGGGCTAAAGTTGGACTTGGTACATGTGATCAGAGTTTACAATAAAATTAACCATAAATCATACTAATTAATGTAATTAATCGTAATAATTTATCTGTTTCAACGATAAAATTAATTCGTTAAATTCATTAAATTACATGTAAGTGAAGCTCCTTCGACGAAGATGTTCATACTCACATATCCGATAAGCTTAGCAGCCCGTTCGCTGTCAATTTACCATTTATTGGGGTGGAGATGATCGTAGTGACAAGAATTTACAGCGAAGAATAAAGTATGCGCTTGCAAAAATAAAAATAGCTTCTTTTCCACGAAAAAGATACTTAATGGTGTCTTTTTCGTGTATTTTTAAGTGAAAGTGAAATTTCTCGTATACATTGAAGATTGGAAAAATATAGATTTCTAGTGTTGCACTGTCAATATTCCACAGCAAACCGGTAGTCATACAGAGTTGTTACTTCTCCTAATTATCAAATGTTCAAACGTCAACCAACGTCTTTTTTTAAAAGTGCTGAAGGTGATGTTGATGTCCGAGAGAGAGCGAACATAGCTATAAAAAAGTAAATTTGCAGTTAATCGAAATTTTTCCAAGTTCAAGTTTGATCTAAGTCTTTTCCCACAGGCAAGAGGATACCGCACCTCTTTATCAGAGCTTCTTCTGCAAAAATGTACGATCACCCAATGAGGACTTGAGTAAAAGCGTGAAAGTTACCTGTTGGCTAAAATGTTCCACACAATATGTGCGAAGCTGCGAAAAAAAAGAAAAAAGGAAGAACATGAACAAACAGAAATGCTCCTTAACACATGAACAACGAAGTTCTCACCATGAAAATGCAGTTGAATTACTCATTTCATCCAGAAAAAAGAAAGACAAACTTTTAGAGCATTTCTCCGGCAAAGAAAACCTATATAATCATTTTTTCAAAGTTGCGACAACTCTGTCGCGTTTTCTTTTTTGTCAGTTGTTCCATAGTCAGCTTTCAAAAACATTCCTTCTGGGCTTATTTTTGTATCCAGTATTTTCTTCTTGATTCTTTTGAAATTAAGAGGGAAAGTCGGCAGGAGATTCTTGTTAGTGTTGAATCCTAAAGACAGGAACCAATTCATGGAACAAAAAACAAATGGGAAGAGGATGTATTGAAAATCAGGTACTGTAATAAACTTGAGGGAACTCTTTTTGTTTTTCACAAAATTCTCGAGAAATATCACTACCACATACGCAGAAACATACAGAAAGGAAAACATTGCTCATTTTTGACAATAAAAATGTAGGAATTGTACCATCCCTAATCGCTGTTAGTTTCTTCTTTCGAGCTGTTTTCATCCAACGTCTTTAAGCAAAACTTAAGGGTTGTCTGACAGGATGTCATTGCTGGGAAAGGTGCAGAAGACAATAAAGCTGAATTGCGGGAATCCGTCGTCAAAAGTGCGAAATTCGATAGTTTCAAAAGGGCGCGATCCGCTAATTGCCGCACGTCATTACACATTTATGATTCAGCGAGGCTCGGAATTGGGAAAAGATCGAACGAATCAGAAGAATGTACACAGAAGCTGCGTAGGAAATAGAAATTCGAATCGAAACTTCCCACTGGGTGCACTTAATAAAGGATGAACTTTGCAGATTTGATATGCAGAGTCGAATAAAAATAAGTAGAAGTAGCATTAAGTTAGTAAAATAATAAAGCCGCGCCCCCATGGTTTTGTGCCATAAATCGTTTTTACTTCTGTTTTAAATCAACTAAACGACACTCTAAACATTTCCATATAGAAGTATCCGATACTTGAAAAATTTCCTCTGGGCCAAATGATGGTGGAAGTGAATGCGAAAGTCGCACACACATAATTTTTATCTTTTCGAAACACCTTTTCAATAAATCCACAGAAGTCATTCACAAGCAAAGAAAACAAATAGCACCTTCACCAATACTGTCAAGATATGTATATAAAATGTGTCTAAGGCGGTATTTTCTTTGTTTCTGCAAGAATATTCTTTTAAGAATAAGAATAAAGTAGAAAAAATTATTAATTAAGTTAGTGATTAGAAATTTTTTTCATTACTGATTTTTATTCTTATTTGATTATTTTGACTATGATTATGAATATTTTCAGTAATATCATCGCATTGTTACTCACAGATATGTATGTATGTATGTACTGCACTGTTTCGTTTTTCCACAGAACATCTGCAAACGTGGTTACTGCTTCTAACGAAGGAAAATTCTGAACTAATGAATGAAGTTGTTTAAGTAAGCTTAGTGAAACATTTTGCATAAAGGATGGAGTAGGATTAAGGATATATCTACAACGCCGAAGATATGCGAAAGTATGGAAAGTGAGGACAAGTAGTGGTTCACCAGCAGCCTCAGGATCGACTGATACGAGCTGGATTAGCGGTAATCAACGAAAACGCAGTGGGCCTACCACGTATGATTGTGAAAAATAGGGTAAATCACTAAGCTACGCATGATGTCAGACAAGTTCTGAGGTGCGCTGACAATCAGAAAAAGTTAAAAGCACACACTTAGAAACCTGTTACTCCTGCACGCATTTTTCGTTCCGGATTGTACTGTTCACATTTGAATGATCGATATATCGATTTCTTCTGAATCGTAGTTTTTAGTTGATTTCAATCGATCAATACCAATCTTGGCTACAGCTCAAGAAATTCAATTAAAAACTACGTTTCAACATGCCGAGATTCAAAGACAGTCGAACATGGGCAATACTCGATTTATTCTGACTTTTTCGAAATATTACAAAGCCAAGAAAAGTATCATTTGAAGTCGCTACCCGACAATATTTTCCGAAAACTCATGAAATTGTAATAGTGTCAAAACTCTTGAGATTGAAAATATCAAAAATTTTATACTATAAATGCCGTATTCACTCGTCTTAGAGGTAAACATTGAACAAAAAACACACAAAATTCAAGAATAGCAAGGTGATTAAGTTTGGGATAATTAAACAACAACATTAGTTTGCATTACAATGCAAAATACATACGTATTCAATACTTATTACGCAAAAATATCAAATAAAACATTTTAAGTAGAAAAACAAAATATTAAGGATACTTTTGAATTCTTGAAACTACGATGGGCAAAGATAAAGACATTAACGTTTCGTAACAAATTCAGATAATTCTTCCAATCAGTTTCCTACATGGAAACTAATATTTGTCTGTAAATCTGCATCTAAGCACGTGTTCTAAGCTTATCTCCGCGTAAATATAATGAAGTGCCTTGTGCCTTGAATTGCTCAATTCATACGCGGCAAGCAGTGCTGTTTGTTAGAAGTAATCTATCTATAGTAAGACCTAATATGATTTTTGAAATGTTATTCCCATTGCATTGAGAGAAACGAATGATCAAGTTTGTTTTTTAGAAAGATAAGAGAAGAAAAAGAGAAAATATCTTCAGCTCAAGCAATGGTGGAAATGGATGAGAAAAGATGAATCAGACAGTTTAACTTGATTTCGAAACTCAGTGAATGCCATTCCGAAGAAGAGAAAAAAGTTAACTGGAGGTTTTACATAAATCAAAGAGAGAACGGCCAAAAATGTAAAATTTCTCCGAACACATCGAGACTTTACGCAGTGGGATTTCAAAGCATCTCAGAGAGCGGTTCCTCAGTTAACCACAGTGTTCAGCAATGAAGAATAGAAATGGTGAAAATGGTGGAAGGAAACGAGAGAATTACGGCAGAAGAAGGACGACCAGAATGAACGAGAAGTGTGGAGCAAAGTAAGGCTTCCGAGAATCTAAAATTAGCAAAAATCAATCTCAGCTTATTTGTTGGTTTATATGCACGAAAAAAGTGCTGCTAACAAACGAAAATTTAATAACAAGCCAGGAATAAAGAGCTTCACGTTGATCAATCCCATACGGATGCGCCAACGTGACCGACATCAATTCAGTGTCGTTTGAGGTTTTGTGAGCGTCTATGCGACGTACACAATGACTTGCAGGGCCGCCGATGTATCAAGTCAATGCTTTCTCCACGCAGACAACAAGTTCGGTAACAATCCAACGAGCCCAGAGGAGTGAAATGCTCTGGTTATCCAGGGGCAGTTTTAAGAAATCGACAGCGTGAGTGTAGGAGAACTTTTTTCCACATGTTCTACGCTCACCTCAACAAAAGAGTGAATGTGGTAACAGGATCAAAACAGACTAAGCTGAGAAATATGTAGGAACAGTGGGTTTACCGCGATTATACAATGATAGCAATACTGCTATTAATAGTAGTAATGAAAGCAAAAATAACATATCAATGAATTACGCGAGGATATTGCTAAAAATTCTTTGCCAAAAATTGAAAATTGAAAACTTCTCAAAGTAAAGTGTCACCAACAACAAAAGCGATAATAGTCGTTGTAACGTTAACCAATTGGCGACACAGCGCTTTTTTGAGTGCCTGGGACTATTATTATATCAGCGTTTTTTTGTTCGTTCGTTATATCAGCGTGCTAAAATTTATAATATTATTCGAACATAAATAAAGCATAAGGTTTCTGACGTTAATCAATCTGCTTGGGATGCGCCACCACGTTCACTTAAATTCAGAATCGTTCGAGAATTATGAACGTTTAACTGGCTTGCGGGGACCAGGCACTGTTCAGGTCAGTGTTTTCATCCTCCCAGACAAGTCTGGAAATTTATCGACCTGGAGGAATGAAAGGTTTAGCTGGCACAAGGGCGAAGTCGAACCTCCGCTCGATTGTTACCACAGCTGAACCTCTTACCGATTGCGCTATACCCGCGTCGTTGAGGAATGAAAGAACCTTGAGTCCTTTCATTCCTCCAGGACGATAAATTACCAGACCTTCGTCAAAAGACTGCCTTGCACCGATTTCCGGATAATGTTGACCTTATGGACGGCAAAAACGACATTATAAGAAAATATAAGAAAGTAGGCGATAGTACAACAGAAGAGGAGTTAGAAGGAAAGCTCTGATGTGAACTCGTCCGGTAGTTTCCAGCCCTCCTATGCCAACTAGTCGCAAAGTAATATCATTTTTGTAATCAAAAATGAATGAGTCGCCACTTTTCCCTCTCCTCCTCTTTCCTGTTATTCCTCCCTAACTCCCTCTTCCCCTTTCTTTCTCTCAAATATTACAGTATGAGTATTTTGGCTCTGAATGCACTTATGAATTAGCATATTGTGAATGTGAGTCCTTTTATGTTTTATGGCATTTTGAAAGTGCATTATTTCGCAAGAAGGAGAAATCAGAATGAAGAGGAATGATCAAACATGTACGGAATAAAACTTGCGGTTGCCTTTGTATTCGATCGTATTCCTTTATATTATGTAACCATTACTAAGTTACGTACATAAGAAGATGTTTATTGCAGCGCTAAAGAACAAAAAAATCTTGCAAAACATTTTCCGGAGAAATTGGGAAACGCCTCATTTTCACTGATTGCTAACGTGGATAATATCACAAATAAAAAATGAACGAATAAATATTTTGAGATTGATCTTCAGTGGATTTTAAATTATTGGCTGACAGCTATTGGGCGAAGTGGAAAGTTCTGAGCACTTTTCGCTTTATTTTGACAATGGAGTGAACATACGTGCTTAGGACCAATCGATTCAGATCGAATATGCGCCGTTTTGTTCGATAACTTTTGCCCATTTTGATGGAAATTTCATAACTCCTTATTTGAAAAAGTCTTCGTCCTTATTCGCAAAAAAATTGACCACCACATTTTTTAAAGTCTCTCTTGAGCCTAGTCTTGTACCATCAAAAAATTTTTGCAAACGTTTGAGAAGGTGATAATGTGTGTTTGAGAATGTGAATGGTGCCGTCTGGACTATACAGCGGTTGCGATAGAACCACCCATTCAACCCTTCGGAGCTTCTGACGCGTTGTTAAAGATGTGTGCGGTTATCTTGATGCAACACAAGAGCTTTCCTTTCCGGACCCTTCTGGTCGATCGTCTGCTTCAGTTTGATCAGTTGCCAGTTGCTGACAGTCGATGTCCGAATTGAGTGTTTGGGCCGATGGGAGGAGCTCATAGTAGATAATCCTTTCCATTCCCTCCAAACAACAGTAAAACCTTCTTGGCCGTTAACTCAGGCTTGCAATCGTTCGGATCGGCTCAACGCGGTTGGACCATGACCAATTTCACCTTAAAATCGCCGTGTAGTATGAAGTGATGTTTACACCGTCAGACATGGCTCACTAAAGACATCCAGCAGAAACTCTCCGAACTTTTCACTTCACCTAATATAAATACTGCACAAGACAAAAAACTGCAAAGAAGCGAAACTTTGCCTACTTTCAGGTCTCACATTTGTCAAAACTAAAATATTCATTATTTATTCAAAATAAAAGTACATTTGAAAACAGCGGTTCGATTGCTTCCCAATTTTTAGCCCTAAAAATTTCATTTTGCTCGCACTCCCATGAATTCTGACGGTTTAAAACGGATTAATCAGTCCGAGACGGATTGTTAGACACAAGTTACTAGCGGTGTTGTGTCAGTAGGTCAAGGGTGTCCTTAGTACAATTTTGGCTACATTACGTTTATTATTATATTATATTATGTATACTATCGTTACAGGTAATGCAGAATCGCTGACAAGATATTGTTTAGTTAATAATATCAATAATGTCGAGCGGTAAGGAAAAAACCGTTCCTTGTAGCGTGCATTTATGGAAAAGGAAAATTAAAAGCATTTGGCTATTGCTGCGCTGCTAGAAAAAGCATTATAAAATTAGGTTTTAGATTCATTGGTTCCTATTTCTATGCTGAAAATATTCCTGGATATGTCCTATAATCAAAGAGATCTAGCAAGAAGAGAATGGCTAAGAGCATTAGACGTAAAAGTACGCACAGTGCAAGTAAATTACGACTGGATTTATTGCCTTGGGGAAAAATGAGGTCGTTGAGAAAACAAATCATGCCTACTTTCTCAGTGAGCAAATTGTTCGTTTGTGAATTTCTGGAAATCGATCTGGAATGGTGGGAAACTTGAAAATTTATTTTTTAATCCTTTCTGGACACGTGAAAAACGTAAGTGTGAAAAAGTTTCAAAAAAGTTTTAAAAGTTCCTAGTTTTTAGTTTTTTTTTAGATTTAAAAATATATTTAAAGAGATTTAATCGCTCTGCTTAATAGTTGGATGGATTTGAGTCTAGGCTGAACCTCTGCGGAGAACAGCAAAATTGTTTTATGTGGATTTTTGTAGGGATTGAATTGATTTCACAGAGTAACTTTGCGTCAGTCCACCACTTCACTGAAAATTTTCCAATGCGAATTATTTCTATTATTATTTTCAACTTTTAGTATTTGTTATTATTCTTTTCTTTTCTACCTTATGTCATCACTATTATTATTATTATTATTATTATTATTATTATTATTATTATTATTATTATTATTATTATTATTATTATTATTATTATTATTATTATTATTATTATTATTATTATTATTATTATTATTATTATTATTATTATTATTATTATTATTATTATTATTATTATTATTATTATTATTATTATTATTATTATTATTTTATTATTATTATTATTATTATTATTATTATTATTATTATTATTATTATTATTATTATTATTATTATTATTATTATTATTATTATTATTATTATTATTATTATTATTATTATTATTATTATTATTATTATTATTATTATTATTATTATTATTTATTATTATTATTATTATTATTATTATTATTATTATTATTATTATTATTATTATTATTATTATTATTATTATTATTATTATTATTATTATTATTATTATTATTACTATTATCCTAAGTGTTTCCCTGCATCAACGAAAATAGCTTTTTATTCAGAAAGATGAGACTACTATGTGGTGGCAAAAAATTACTCAGGAAATTCTCTGGAATTTTCTAGCAGGTATTCAAATATTCTTTAAAATTTTCCCCATCTATTTCTATTCCCTGTGTGGACTGGGAATGAAAGGAGACTGCCATATATTGGGCACATACAACGAAGAAAACAAAATGATGGCCTTTATGAGTGGTGATAAGGAAGCCTTATAGGCAAGAACGGGTCGAACGTTTCGACAATCTTAATGGTATGGAATTAACCAGGACCAGGGAAAAACCCAGGAGGAAATCGAGGAAGCGTTGGAAATTCCCCTCCTTTCTCGTTCTCCTTCTCGTAAAAATTGACACCTTAGAAATAAAGTGTGATAAAGGTTCACAAACCTAGTTGTGCGGTCGAAAATTTATGAGGAGGGAAAGAGACGCTACTAGCACATGGCTGAGAAATTTAATAAGACGCAAAAGTGCAGGACCAGAAGGGAATTAACGGAAAATTTGGAGGGAAGAAAAGCCAGGTTGCTTAGCCAGGGACACGCAGATAGAATCAATAATCGCCAAAAGATCTAGCTAAGGTAAGGATCAGTTGACAGAAAGAGATTGAGAGGTAGAAGGATAAGAAAGAAATCTTGGAACAGGAGAGGGCAGAGGAGAACGAAAAGGTGTCGGAGAAGAAGATTGAGGATGAGGGAAAGAAGAGGAGGGAGAAAGAAGAGGTAGGACAAGCCGGAACTGGAAATAAGTGTATACGATAAATGCTGCTAAACCAGACACGCTTCACGCTCACAGCACCAATTCATGCACAGTTCTTCTGTGAACGTCTCAGCCTCCTCATCCGGTTTAGTTACGGCTGGAAGCCGTTTTCACCTCATTTTACCGAAACAACCATCTGAACAACCAATGGACTAGCGCTGATGTTTGTAAGCAAACCTGAGTGTGAGGAAAACGTTCTCACTCAGTGACATCAACAGCAGATGTGTAAATAACCCGTCTTGAAAAGAGATGAATCGATTGCCAACAGCCAACAAATTCGGATGAAATTGTGACAATATGACATCAGATGAGCCGTCAAAGGTGCATTATGTCGTCACGGTGATGTATGTTACAGAACGATACACCCGAAAGCGGGCGGCAGCGTCAGCATTGAGGTGGATAGGACAGAAGGATCTGCGACGAGTGAGCAAAAGGGTACGTTCTTCAGATCGTCGAGCTCCGAGCGATGAAGTATGAACGAAGACATGAGCATGGCAAAATTTGCATTGTCATTTCCGTTTCTTTCGCGTGTATTTTTCACGCCTTAATGTTCATTTTATCTATTTTATCTCTTGCATATATTTGTTTTGTATGTTCCACAGTCTCCCAAACCTTCGGCTACAGAATCGATGCAAATAGGCGAAAATGCAAAAAAAAAGCTAATGAGAAACAGATAACTTCTATAATGACTGAAGAAAAAAGTGACAAACATAGCACAAACACAGCTCGAATAAAAAGTGGGAAGGAAGGAAGAACAGTTGTGGAAATGTTCTAAGCATTTACAGAGGTGGAAAATATTAGAGTACGAAAAAATTCTAACGTATTGAGAAGCAGTTAGTCATTTTAGTGGATTTAGAGGAAAATAGGCAAAACTAGTTAAAGGAGGTCCGAGAAAAACAAGAACTTTGAAAAAACTAGCATAACTTCAAGATGTGGAACAACGACAAATTATACGGATGAAAAAATAAGTCTGATACAGGATGGTGGATGGTATTTAGATGTTTTATAAGGAAGAGAGAGAATTTACAAGCGTCCTCATATTTTACGAGTTTATGAGGATTTAGAATTTAGTTATCAGGAAGAAACACTCAACAAAACGGTACTCAAAAATTAAATCTTTTCAAAAAAATCCGGATGAAAGAACGAGGGGATTACAAGAAAAAGGCTGAGGCAACACCTGAAAAGTTTACCTGACCTCCTTTTCCAGGAAATCGATGGCTGTCGCCGTGAGACGACGTCCTCCCACGCCTATCAGCACGTTTTCATCGAAATCTTTTTATTGCCTCGTCTCTAATAGTTACACTAATTTTGCAGTTCCATAGTTTTTCCATCATTTTGCCCTTTTCCTAAATTCTTCTCATATGGAGATTTGCAACATGATGATATTTTGTATAAATACTTAAATACACAAAGTATTCGATAAATGTGCTTGATGAAGCCACGGATCGTGCCATTGCTGTTTATAGTTTTTATGAGTGGAGAGGGGAGGAAGCAGTTGCGCTCAATATATCCAGAATACTTTTATCAACGAAACAGCAATCTGTACAAGATCCCCAGGTGCCATAAGCGATGTAAATGTTTCTGGATGATGAACTAAAATAAAGCAGAACAAAGTAAAATAAAAAAATACAGTAGTGTAGCTTAGGGGAATTTCTCCAAGAGAATAAATCCTCATGTAAACAGAAAATAACGAATCTCGTCATTTGATTAGAGAGCTCATATTTTATGGAAGGTAGGTGATTATGCCTGGAAGTTTCTTCTTCACAGAGGAAGGTTTGAGCAAATTTTCAAAGTTGTATTTCTTTTTTTTCAGGAAAACATGGGCATTCGAGAATGCTTTTAGGAAACTTTTGTGTTTGGACGAAATTGACGGGATTTTTGACCACGCAGAATATACACATACCTCTGTCTCTCTTTTATGGGTTTTTTTCAATCTCATTTATTTGCTACAAGACCAAAATATTAGGATTTACTGGAACAGCAAAGTGGAGTGAAAAGTCAAAGTCCAATGATTATAATTCAGGAAGATTGACCGTGTTGAAAACTGTATGGAATACATAGATCTAGAGTGTATATTAGTTTTCGCGAGAACTTTCCGTGAGAAGTGATTTCATAGTAATAGAAACTGCAAGTAAACAAAAAAAAAACAGGTATAATGCATAGTGGTAGAAGTAAGCGCCTGTAGTAATACTATCAATTCATTGGAAAAATATTCTCCTCGGTAAAGAGTTAATGGAGATTGCTGTTTTCCAAGAATCGTTGCAAAGATAGCCACAAGCGTCTTGAAGTAGCTCATAAAAACATGGAACAGGTGTTAGAGCATGTTTATTGCGAAAGCTGCTGCTAAGTGACTTGTTACCATCTTCTTGAAAATAAACAAGTAGACAAGGTCATTACGGAGCGAACAGAGGTTACTTTTCATCGACAACTCGCTCACATGTTGGCCGGTCCTGTTTTGTTTAAGGAGAGCCCCGCAAGGCGTGAAGGACGGTGTCGTCAGGTTTGTTCAACTTCTCTTTTCGCAGCGGTGATTTAACGGAAATGTGAAGTTTTACAATCGCGAAGAATTGCGAGTAATTCGACGTAAATGCGCAAATTTCGCAGATTCCATAATTGTTACGTGTTTGTTACCGTATCTGCGTAAGGTCCTGTTTGTTACGAGAACCATAAGAGAGAGCCAATTAACGTTTTTTGTTACGTAGATATTAGTCGTAAAAGTGTTTAGAGCAACGTAGGTTATTAACGAAAATGGGATTGGTCGTCGTAGATATGGATGGGTTCGATCGGTTGTATTTGATCGGAATGAGATGCGCGGCGAAGGAAATCGCTGCTGCGAGAGCGTTCATTGAGGAAAACCCCAAATAAATCTAGGAACAATTAGTCTAAATTGATTTTTTCCCAGACATTTCCATTAGTGACAGGTTTTCGGATGTTTTTCTCTTGCTTTTTATTATCTTATCTCGAGAAGAAAGTGTGCTGTAAACTTGTTTCATGTTCTTAACAACTGCTGTCAGTAATAGAAAATCATTTTGTAGACTAATGGGCGAAGGAAATGTCACAGGAAAGAAAAAAGCGATCAAAAAAAGTGTACGAACGCTTTCCACTGACTCATTTCGTATAGATTTTGTTCACTATTTTTTTTTCTTGTATTTTCCATAATTCAATATTTTTTGCGTCTTTCTTTCTGTTGTATTTTTAAACTTTTTTCTCCTCCTCTATGAAGGCGTAAGCAAAGCTGCTTGCAGTTGCTTTGGCTTTTCGTTTTCGATTTACAGCACACCTTCTTTTTCTGGAACAGGTGAGCAATCAAGAAGGTACATCATCATCCCCACAATTAGTGGCTACTCTCCTGGAATTATTTGCTTCATTCCCACCTTCCGCTAGATTAACCACAAAAATTAGCTAACGGTGGCATGAGAACAGCATCGTAGGAGATTGGATCGGACAAAGAAAACGTATTCAAAGTGTACGTGTGAAGGGAAACGTTTTATATGGAGTTGAAGATGAGGAAGATATTACCTCAATAAAAAAGATGATGAAAAAATAAATCTATGCATTGTAAAAGGATTCTTTAGCATAGAAAAAGCACACTCTAGGAGAATATTATTTATTTATCTACTTGTTTGTTCACTTAAAGATAACGTATCGCGAAATTGACGATATTTGAATTTCTCCTCGGGAAGTTAAGATTGTGTTCGTAGATCACAAGTACGATCACGCCTAGTTTCCCTGATTGTCCTGGAAAACGGCGTCGAAGTAGTCTTTGGCGACCGAATTTTCCTACGAGACACGAACGGACGTGCTGAATCTACGATCGCAGGCGCGCGCGCTGCTTCTGTCAGCGAGCGGATAATCAAAGGGTTGCTGACACTGTCTCTTCCGTTATGCGTCATGTACGGTGCATCTCAGGAAAATTCCATTGTCAAGGCCATTTCCTACATCGCCTTCCTGGACAAATAGGAGGAATTGAGCGTGATTGCGCCCAGAGTCATAATCTACACCATTAATAATTAGTCATAATTAGTAATATTAATAGTCATAATTCTACGTTTTCGCGGTGAGACTCCAACGTCGTCAATTTTGTGGTATGCCACTATTGAGCAAGGATTGTGTGAGAATAGACGGCGCGTGATGAATGGACATATTATGATGGGTGCACTTGCGGTATGCATGCACTTGATGCTACTGATGGTGTCTCGCGTACCAAGCGAGCAGATCCACAACCCCATCTCGGACATCATCACAACGACTGTTGGAGGTGCTGAGTGTGCCAATTATAAACGAAAATAACTTAGAAAAAGAGAAGCACGAACGAATAAAAGCCTTTGAGGAAGAATTGTTATCTTCAGATTTAAAATCGTTTTGAGAAAGTGTAGGAAAACAGAAAATTTGTCCCAATATTTCCATTATAGATTTTCATCCAAAGATTCACAATAATCTTAACAGTGCAAGAACATAAACAATAATATTGTGAGTTCAAGCCTAAAACACAAACACAGGTGGAGAAAAATTAGACGACCAGAGAAAAAAGGAGAAATCTTGAACAACTCTGACAAATACACAGTCGTGACTTAAATGAACTGAGGCCATCTCAATCACAATACGGTTTACTTTAACCAAAGCCTACGTTTAAGGGTGATTTGGTTAGAAACATGGTTCATCGATCGCACAGGTTATCAACAGAGAAACGAAATGTTTTCTGAGTGCTACACGATGGTTGCTGTTGTTGTTTTTTTTTGTTGACAATTGTTGCCCACAAACGTTTTTTCACCTCACGTTTCTCGGATAGCTATCATCTAGGAGCACCTTGCTTATATCTTTTTCCATAACCTTCTCTGCTTGGATTCAAAACGCTCAGAAATTTCCATTATTTTCTATCACTTATTATTTATTTATTATTTCAGAATAATTTGGTTTAACACAGTTGCGTCGTTCACGATGTTTTGATGCAGTAACAGGAAATCAAATATACGAAAATATATGAGATAAGTATATAAATTCCACTAACTACGAGGAGCGAAGGATAGACGGATCCGCAAAAGCTAACCTCAATTAATCGCCGTTATGGTGAGGCATCAAAAATAGCCATTATTTGCTGATTTGAACGTTCGTAACCGTGATTTTCGGCTAACGCGTCGCGACCATCGCATAAAATTGAAGGACATAGGAAACACGTGCGAACGACCTGATCGCACACATAAATGCTTGGCCCCGATTCGAGAACGGCTGAGCTGTCGTGGGAGGAAATGAAGAAATGCGCACGCATTCAAGGAGGTTCTATTTTGACGGAAATGTGGCCGTGTTGACCATTTTACTAAATACAAAATCGCTTATATTAGAAGATGAGGTACGATGTCAAAGGAGAATTTCAAAAAAAAAACCTCGAAAAATTTCTTACCCCAGATTACAAATTTTAACTTTTTCATAATAAAAGTGCTTTCAACTAACTTTAATCATTGGATTTTGCCGTCAAAAGACCTGAGCCTTTTCAATTAATTAATTGTTTCAATTTCAATCAATTAATTGTTTTGCTTGAAACAACAAATACAGTTAGAATTATTAAAAAGTGGTTGAATTTTCAAAATTTTTTCGGTTTTCCCCTACTTCAATTGACGGATTTTGCATTTCGAATAAATTCAATTCTCTGATATTTTTATTTCTATTCATAGCAACAGATGTCATTGAAACAGAAGTCAAAAATAGTTGAACTTTTTTCTCCTGAAATATTATTATTTTCAGGACCCATTCTACGTGTAGATCCCGTGGTAGGTTAAGATTTTTAGCCCACACTGGTCTTCTCACTAATTAAACACTAACTCGAAAGCAACACTATTTAAACCCCTCGATCCATAATAGAAGAATTTTAATATGTTTTTTCTGCAAACATACACGTTAGACAAACACTTTGAAAACTCGATGCATCGGAACATTTCGAATGAGACCATACTAATAGGCAACAGATTCAACGTAAACAAAAAGTATACGGTAAATCGCTCTGTTAGGGAATTATACGCATTATTTCCCAAACGATTATTCCCATTTCCAGACAATCGATTAATTCGCCTCAGTTAACCTTATTTTTCTAGCCCATTAGACCACTATGTGGTTGAGCAATTAATAAATTCACTTTTTCTCTCAGAAAAAAATGAAAATTCTCTTCTCCATGCACGAATAAGTGCCCTGCTGAGGCCAAAAATTTTGAAGGGAAGGAAATTTGAGATCTGCTCACTGAGATCAGTGAAGATGCAGTGACGTTGTGAAAGTTCACCTGCGTTGACTTCTGTGACAGGGTAAGTTCCAGCAAAATTTCCCTATTCTATTTCAATTCTTCTTTCTTTTTTCTTTGTGCCTGCTTTGCGCTTTGCGCTTTTCTGGATGTCCTTAAATGCGCATTTCTAATGTCTGCTCTTTTGTGGCGCCAGCGATAAATTTCCTAAAATGATGTGAACATGTGATATTCAGCTCATACAGAATATTATTCGTCATACATGGTGGGAATTGGCGAAGTTCGTTGTGGGAGTAGTTGAAAACTTTTACCATAACTTGATTAAAGGATATTCATTTCATTGCATTTGCATGCATGCAAATGAGATATACAGAGAGGATTCCGGAAGCAATGACTTTTTCAAATAATTTTCTTTCCTCCTTCCTAACCAGCCTGGAAACAATTTTCCGACTCCTGTGGCTTGGTTGGCATTGGGCGATTTCGAACTATCGAACGAAAAGGTGACCTATTACCACGGCGCTACATCAACTCTACAACAATGCCTTAGAGTGATTAGGAACGTAGAAGCGTACAACAGGTGCGCATTATTACCAAAATGCGATGCTGAAGAGGGAAAACGCAGCCTAAATTCTATGGAGAAGCATCGCAACGAGCATTTGATAATATTTACTTCCAATGCCTAGTTTTTAATCCGTATAATAGTTTTTGCAACAGTTTTCCAATTAAATAAATGCACAAATAAATCATTTGTTACTGCTGTCGCGATCCTTTTAATTATTGGCTTGGTTTTTCTGGATTTATGATCTGCTAATTTCTTGTCCAAAATTGGAAGAAAGAATCGGTTATTGGTACTGTTTTTTCCTTACCAGGAACACATAGTTCTAAATGGTATTTTTCCCAGCTGAGCTCAGGGAAACGCTCGGTCCAATGAAAAAGGCAATTGGTCGCAGTACAATAAAATGTACGTAAAGCTCTCCTTGATCTATGCGACTACTCAACTTCGTTATGAGCGCGTTTCATGGTTCAGCGGAAGTCGTTTTACTAGCGGAGTCTGTTTCTTAAACCAAAAATTCTGGGATTAATAATCTCTAATATCTAATACTTCTCACTTTTATTCACATTTCAAACAATCCTATTAGAACGGAGAAGCACAAAGAAGTGCTGATACGCTCTGACCTTCCTAACATTCTAAACTACATCCATGAGTGCGGTCTTGTCATAGAAGAATGTAATATTCCGTTATATGGAGAAGAAAGACCTCTTGGACTGGATTAGGGAGCACAGCATGGTATTAAAAGTGGGTGGCAAACAGCGACGGCTTACAATATCCCCGGTCTCCGCAAGGATGAAAAAGGGATTTAGGAGTTTTACCATCTTAATCAAAGAATACGTGGTCGGAACAGGATCTTAGTACAGTATCAATAAGTTAGGATAAAATCAATCCTCATATTTTGCTTTATTTTTGTCAATTCGACTAAAGTACTGCAACTCTCATAACTTTTCTGCGCTTTAGATGACACATCACACGTTGTATGAAATAGATGAATCAATATCTGCTTGTCCTGGACATCCGAAACAACCAGAACGTAAAGGGTTTTATGAAGGGAAGAACATGAAGGGAAGAATCACACGAGAGCAGGCATGAATTATTCTGAAAGAAAGAAGTCCAATAGACAAGGTTTGAAATCTTCAGTTTTTCTAAGCAGCAGAAAAAAAAATCAGAATCGAGATTACAACCGGATAATCGCCTTCAATCCATAAGCGAGGGCTAAAAGAACATGCATAGGCAGCAACATTTGAATCCGCAACGAAAAGTGCGTTTTCAGTGTTTTCTTAGCAAATTGAGCTCGTAACTCAACACAGAGGTTGAGTTAAGCATGCAGGTACGGGTTTGGCGAGCTTTTTCCCGGATGAATTGGTTGAGTTGAGCGTTTAGGTGAATGTTTTGCAGCTTATAATATCAGTCATCGCTTCGAACAACAGCTCCGATTGGTACAGCTGCGGTAAAAACCCGCAATCGTTAGCTATGTTTGATTAAGAGATTTAGAATTTTTGACAGGGACTTATGAAACGCTGAAAAGTACAGTAACATGTGCGGAAATAGTTGATTTTTGGTCAGAGTCAGAGAATACAGGAACATTTTTCTGAATCGTTTTGAAATTCAGCGTGTAACAGCCATCGTTCCGGACAATATGTAGCTCCGATTGGTACAGCTGTCAGGTTGAGTTGTCCGCCTTTAATGTACCTTAGATTTTGAATCTTTATAAATTTCAACAATTGTGCGAATTAGAAATAATAAAGCATGGCAGAATACTGAAATTGAAGGCATCCATCACTATTTTGTTAATCTTCTTGACTCAGTGAGAAGTAAAAAATGTGTACTTTTAGTAGATCGTAAGCATGGTATCTAAAATCTGGTATCTGGTAAAATGTGGTAAAAAAGTTGAGCGCGAAATACCTACATGTGCGAGTTCCCCTAATTTCTTCAATACATGGTTTTTCTAGCAAAAACAAGTACTGTTTCAATCGAAAGGAACAATTCTCACTACTTTTTCAGTGCCAATCCACTTTTCGTGAATCGTTAATGATTCCTTAGTCAATGGCTGAAATACCACAAGAAAAGTTGAGTACTTACTTACTGAATAGTTCTGAGAAACATCTTAAAGTAATGTGGCACACAATTCAGTGAGAACATAACAGAAATTCTGAAATAAAAGAAATAAAAAAGCAAAGAAAAAACCGGTGCGCTCTATGTATGTTTTCTCTAGAATTTCCGTACTGTGAGCGATTTTACCGGAAAAGATCATCAAAAGGTAGTTGCAGTTCGCGAAAGATTACTTGGAAACAAGGATGAAAGTGACACTTTATCGGCGGAAAAACTTCCTTTAAATGCATGAAACACTCATCTGTTTGAACAATTTTGCAGCAACTCTTTGTAACGTGGTGAAGAAAAAAAATGGTGACAGATGAAAGCAGGATTGATCAAAAGAAACGGGCAGTGGAAAAGCAATCGTTCGTTAAAAATTTTGTTAGGAATTACCATAAATAAAATGAAATAAAATTCAAAAAGTGCCATAAAATGCTTTATAAAAGGATATTTCAATAAATAAAAGAAACGTAGGTAAATGGAGAATTTTTAGTTACTTATACTATTTAAGTGTTATGCCTTCTTAAAGACTTCTCGAACTTTTTAAATGGTCAATCCCAAATATATAGTGGTAAAAAATGCAGTAATAATAGAGACAGAGATCAAAAGGACTACAAATCACAAATGAAATCAAAAGAAAAGCCCAGAAAATTTTCTTGAAACTGAAAAGTTATTAGAAAGCTCAATTTAGAATTGAACAGATGAGAATTGGGGAATTACATGAATAACTCGGCAATAATAGGTAAAGTAAAAAGAATAGCTGAAGTGAATAGTGGACGAGAAAGAAAATTTGCAGGAGAAACTTCGACAAAGTGCTTGGTTCATGACTGATGAGAAACGAGTAAAAAGGAATGATAGACAAAGTACATGTTTGCTTTTTTCTCACGATTTATCGAACAACACGTCGCCTGACACGGTCGACGAGGAAATTATTCACACATATCATCCGCATCGAATGGAGTTTTCGTCGCTCGAAACCCATGAAACCACCACCTCCAGCCATAGAAACAGGCTGATAATCTAATTAGATCACACTCTCCCGGTGGCAATGGATCTGGCTGGCGAGGAGCTCCAGCGCTTGCGTCCCCATTAAACGGCTGAGATCATCTCTCAAATGAGCGCAACTGTTGTTAGTTGTGGTGTGTTGAGGTTAGGATCCAGAGAACGTCGTCAAAGCTAATGAGTCTCATGATCCTCAGGCGAGAATTGGATGCGGTTGGCGTATTTCTTTCGCCTTCGTGTCGGCTATGTACAAATGAGATTAAGCGGACATGCGCGAGTGGTTAACGGTAACGGCGATGAACGCCGGGAGAAATGCGATGCGAATTGAACTTAGTCACCGAAAACAGTTTGTGGTGATGGTATGTTGATGGTTTGATGTGAAAACGGAACGAAGAGGAGTTTCAATCGATCGCTGACGAGAGAATCGCAGGGTACGAGTTCCACACACTGGAACTGGTATGTGTTTACAGACCCGCGGGGAACATTTGATTGGTTCGAAGAAGGATAAAAAAGAGCAGAAATGTACAGAAATCCCATAGAACCCATTCCACGGGCGGGGAAGGCGATCACTCGGCCTCGGGAATATCAGCGACGGCAGATGTATCACTATCAGCGATGCATGCGTGCGCACCTACGATTCACGCAGCGATCCGTACGCGGTGATAGCGAACATCAAATCGTCGCTGCGCTCTGGAATCGTTCCTCGGATACGCGCGCATCGGATCTGCGTCGTGCGTTACAGTTGACTTCAAAACCATTCAATTTGAAAAAAAAAACAAAAAAGACAATCTTGTTACATACGTAACCGTAGTAATTGCTCCAAACCCATACCCATATGTGATCGATGTGAAATCGTTCCGTTGTCGCGTACACTTTCGAAAATGTCCAGGACACGAAAATCAAGGAACACGGGAAACGAATTAGATTCAAAACAACTCTTTCTGTTTAAACCGCAGCAACAACAACACATTCCAGAAGTTTCCATCAAGTCAATAATTCTAAGGAAATAATTGCCAACTTATCATTTTCCTGAACAGCTGCTAATATCATTTCTTCCAAGAAACTTAAGGTTAAAAGGTTTTAAAATATTTCAAACAGCATTGATTTTTCATTACAAATCCTTATTTTGCAGAAATTTTATCACTTGAATCACAATCAGTTTTGCATATCCATTATTGGTAGAAGTACCGAAAAATACGTATTGAATCAGGGCTTTAAATCTTCTCAAAAAAAATAGATGCTTCAGCCGCCCGCAGCATAAAAAGGGTTTCTCTGCGAAGCTGTTAACCATTTATCATGTGGTGCTTCGTCTGCCGCTCCAGGACATCGTTTTTTCTCTCTCCAGCAATCGATCAATTTCACCATACACGACATTTTATTAGGAAGGATTCGGATTTTCACGACGTCCTCTTTGGACACACTAATATTGGTGGATATGGGGTGAAAAATGAGCAGTCCGATGAATTTGCTGTTCGGGGAGTCATTTTTTCCGTAATCCTCTTTCATAAAAAAGGAGTAGTGGTAACAGGAGAACCGAAGAGAAGGCTTGATGTGTTTTTAGGAGAAATAATTATATTGAAAAAAATTTGGCTCAGTGTATATCCAAAAAGAGCATTTTTTTCTGATAGCCACGAAAATATTTCTTCTCTTTTCTCTCCTTAGAAGGACCCTAAAAATTAGTCTTTTCTGACAAGAATCATCGTAGTGATAAGAAATTTGAAGTGGTCCAACTCAATGGTACCCGAAAATATTGAAAATGCGTCGCTGTTCGTTACCACACAAGGACAGTTTGAATACTGTAGTGAACTGTTATCTCTGATGCACATTTTCTGAGACAAGTTACAGTTTTGGTCAACTTCAGAGAAAAGAAACTAAAACTTGTTTTTGTCAATATGAAGATTGAAATTTGCTTCGATTGATCCCCGAGTCGTAATTTTTTAACAGCATTCCAGTTTATACGCTTTCGCTGTCTTCAACGACAAGATTAATTCCCATACATTAATGAAAAACAAAAAAAAAAGACGAGCAATGTGTTAAAAAAATAAATCATCACGCAGAATTTAACAAGTCATTAAGATTTCAGAACACTATGTAGTGTACTCAATTCGATGACTTCTTTAGAGAAAATCTTGAAATTAATTAATTCAATTGATTCAATATCTGTTAATAGAATGAATCTAATTTGAGTACTCGTGCGAAAGCTGGAAAACATGCGTAAAACAGGAGAGTGTTCATTGAAAGGGAAAACTTTGATGTAAAGCAAACAAAACTTGTTCTTAGAAAGTGAAAGGCGGCCCGAAATTTCTTCAATCCAACCTGTCAACCACTAAATCGTCGCCTTAATTTTACGAACAGTTTATTGCCGACGCGGACCGGTTCTTCAAAAGAAGAACCCGCTAGCGGAGATAAGATTACATCGACAGTGACGCGATTGTTACCGCGGCAGAGACGACGGTTCAAATAAACAACGATTATAGAGTAATAAGTAAGTAATTTAATTCCAAAGCATAACGCTCCGGGAAGGCAAGGAGGACAAAATACGAGCGCACACTGGCGCGTGCGCGAAACTCGACGACCGAAACGAATCGTGTGAGCAATTGAGATGTTTTTGTTGGCACAATTATATGATGAAGTGCTGCAACATTGTGTCGTACAAAGTTGTCGAGAAACTGGTTCCGACCGGCTGGCTGGGAGATGCATGTAGTCATGAGGCTGGATACTTCACGCCCACGCAGAGATATGTCTGCTATGGAAGCAATGTTCGTCACGTGCAGACATAACTTCTTTCAAGACTTACTTCTTCATTTCTACTTTTTTTTACTTTTTTCATTCATGCGTTCATAGATGCGCCAACAAGAACAATGAGAATTTTTCAGACTGAGGTAGGTAAGGACTGAGGTAACAAAATTTTGCGTAAGTTATAGTAAGGTCAAAGCGACACGAAGCGCGTAGAAGTTGCGTAAGCGGTTGCGCCGCTCGAAGCGGTACGGGGTTGTGTAGCAGTTAGAATCTGGGGAACACTCATGCTGACACCACTCATCGTGTAGTTCGCGATATTCCCAACTCAATCCCAACCGCTATCTCCACCGCGCCGCCTCGAGCGAAGCCGATCGCGCAACTGCACAATGCTTCATGCCGTTTTGACCCTGCTATAGCTCAAATTATTTTATTAATTAGAACGAGTGTTACAGTAGAGATATCTTGATCGAGAATTTGATGAGGCAGTCTATCCATTAAAGCAGTCGGAACGCTGAATATGATTAGTCACTTGCATACATCTTTGTTGTCATAAAATAATGCAATGGAAACCGCATGTGACTCGAAGCATCATTTCATGGCACGAGATGATTCCACGGGGTCTGACAAGACAAACTTAGAAAATAGAAAAAAGAAGTGTACTGAAGGGAATATTATTTTTTTTTGGGCGGTGTAGTGAAGTCGGTGAGAGGTTCTGCTGTGTCTGCACGATCGAAGGTTCGAATCGACCCCAGTGCCCACCAAACCCTTCATACCTCCGGAACCGATAAATTGGTGCCAGACATTTTTAAGAGGGGAAAACCCCTGACTTGATGCATCGGCTGGCCCCCGCAAGTCATCGTACGTGGGCTACAAACGCGTTCGAAACCTCAAATGATTCTGACTAGAAGAGAACGCGTTGCTGTGACCCAACAGATTGATTACCGCAAGACAATTCATCCCTTATCTTTTATTTTAATTTTTCACTATTTTAAATCATTTTTGTTGTTGAATCAAATTCAAATGATCGTTTCGTTTTGACCTAACGAAAAAAGAACAAAAATGTCAGGTGACAGAAGCAAACAGCTAGGTTGATCGTTAGTTTATAACAAAAAATCATCATTCAGTGAGTGATTTGCAAATTTTTAAGGATAAAATTAGTTATATCACAAATAAAGTTTTTTGGGAACATTAGCGGAATTGTGAAAGATTGGCGCCAAATGGGACTGGTCGGTAGTTCGATACCATCAAGAATAACTAAGTCTTTCATTCCTCCGAGGTCCACAGATTCATGGCATAATTATCCGGGAGGATCCAATGAAATTGCAGTTAGAACTCTTCTTCGTCTTCTTGTTCTTCTTGTTGTGGAATATAAAATTTTATAAATTTGAAACCCTCAAATTCGGAAACGTTCTGTTTCAAAGTTTACTGACACAGCAGATCACAACTCGCACAACGTTATTTTTGGGTTTGATGTCTATCTGCGTTTTTGTCAATTTTTTTCTTAATTTTTCGGAGGAAGTGGCCGTTATTATTATTATTATTATTATTATTATTATTATTATTATTATTATTATTATTATTATTATTATTATTATTATTATTATTATTATTATTATTATTATTATTATTATTATTATTATTATTATTATTATGGGGCGGGTGTGGTGTAGCGGTTAGAGGTTCGGCTGCCTGCACGATCGATCGGAGGTTCGGATCCGCCCTGGTGCTCACCAAGCCTTTCATCCCTCCGGGGTCGATAAATTGGTACCAGACTTGTCTGGGAGGATAAAAGCACTGACTTGACACATCGGCTAGCCACCGCAAGTCATTGTATAGGCCAGTTACACGTTCGAGAACCTCAAACGATTCTGAATTGAAGTGAACGTGGGGGCGCATCCCTAGCGGATTCACTAACGCCAGACACTTTATCTTTTAACTTTATCCTTTATTATTATTATTATTGTCTAGTCAACATAGTGCTCTCATTATGAATTATGAGAACAATATCAGCTGCTTGAATTATCTCTGCTGCATATTTTTATTTATTTAGTAAGTGAGCATTATTTTCCGTCAAAATTCAAGAGACGTGTGGTGCGATGTGAGTTTTTGCTTAACTGCACACAGAATCTGTTAACATAGTGACACATTGAAGCCCAAAAAAGTTGTGGGATTGGTTAGCAGTTTATTTAAGTAGCGACGCCACAGTTGCACGCTCTTAACGTCAAAAAACTCTTGGTCTGTAAGAATATACGTAGTTGTTTACAGAAAAGCTTTATGGGAAGGAAGAATCTGCTATGCATCATCTACTGGAAAATGCAAGAGCAGTGAGAAAAAGAAAAGCGGATAGAAATTGGAAATACGTTGAATTTTTCTAAGTTTCATCATGAAACCTGAAGTAACTCTGCTCAACTCCTTGACACACATAATTCTATTTGTATCTAGTAGTAGTAGTATCATTCTGATTTCTCCGTAGAAAATAGTTTAGGCATCATTTTGTGGTGGATCTGGATCGCCAATCGCGGAGGTCGTACCTCTTTACCTAGTGTTGAAGTGGGTTCATGTTCTGTGTTAGCTCTATACGTCCCAGTATCCTAAAATCCTAACTTATCCCACCTGAAGGGATTTGGATGAACGGATCACATAGATCTCACATTATGATCTTTTTATGATTTTATAGCGCAGAGGTAAATGGCTCAGCTACAGCTGGACAGTCGATAGCTCGAAATCGCTCTACGATAATTAAACCTTTTATTCATCCGGAGCTGAGAAGTTGTTACTATGTTTATGGAATAAAAACACCGCCTGCATACATTGTCTGGTGCTTGCAAGTCACTGCATGCGGCCCTACCATTTCATAAACCTGAAATTCATAAATGTGAATGGGTGCGTCAACGCAACTTTGAAAAATTTTATGTTCAGTTTTATCAACGCCAAGTTTTCATAATTTGCTGCTGCAAATCCTACCTCACGCCACAAAGCGGCGCAGCGTTGGCCCAGGCCGTCGGGCAGCTATGGTGGCGAGACTTCGTCTCGGCAGGTTCAACCATGCCACAAAGGTGTCCGGCTAGTAGCCCGGTCCTTGGGCCAAAGCTACAGGCTTGCTAAGTGAGGAGGTAGTACGACGAT
Source organism: Necator americanus (assembly GCF_031761385.1). Classification (NCBI taxonomy): domain Eukaryota; kingdom Metazoa; phylum Nematoda; class Chromadorea; order Rhabditida; family Ancylostomatidae; genus Necator; species Necator americanus. Next base: position 15,384,815 of record NC_087373.1, on the reverse strand, counting down.
TCAGGTGCCAGGCTGCTAGCTTGCTAGTGCGACAAGCCGACCGAGGACAACACCCCCCGTCGCGTCATACTGCTAATGTCTACTATGTGTTCTTCAGAAGCTAGGGCGTACCCCCAGAAGCGACGCGCATTGTCCTCGCCCGGGCAATGTGGCAAATATGCGAGGGCTACCGGCTAGAGGACGAAGCCGGCCAAAGAAGTTAGTCCGCCATCGCCAGCAACATCCAGTGCGCTTGGCAACACTTAACGTTGGGACGCTTACTGGAAGAAGTCGTGAACTGGCAGACAGTCTCAGAAAACGCCGTGTTGACATATGTTGTGTACAGGAGACTCGCTGGAAAGGCTCCAAGGCAAGGGAATTAGGCGATGGCTACAAGCTGATCTACCACGGCACATCAAATCGCAATGGCGTTGGTATCATATTGAACGAGTCGTTTAGAAATAGCGTCACAGCGGTGGATGTAAAAGTAGATACAGGGAAAGTGGAATTGCGAGTCGTTTCTGCTTATGCGCCACAGGCGGACTGTAGTGAAAAAGAGAAGGCAAGCTTTTGGGATGATCTGGAGCAGTACGTCCAATCCCTGGAAAGCGAAGAAATACTTTTAATCGGAGGAGACTTCAACAAACATGTCGGTTCTCGGAAAGACGGATTCGAGAGTTGTCATGGTGGATACGGCTATGGAGCTCGTAACGACGACGGGTTGCGAATCCTGGAGTATGCTGTTGCAAGTGACTTGATCATTGCTAACACGCAGTATCGGAAAAGAAAATCGCATTTGATCACGTACACCAGCGGCGGTCGTGAAACACAAATAGATTTCTGGATGTTACGCCGACGAGATCGCCGACTTCTGCAGGATTCAAAAGTAATCCCTACAGAGCATGTCGCTGCCCAACACCATCTGCTCGTTATGGACTTGAAAATCTCCCGTCTAAGGAAGAGACATGCAAGGACTGAAACACAGCGCATCAAATGGTGGAATCTGAAGGATCGAAAGGAGGTATTTTTCGCGTCCGTGGCTCCATCTACACTTCCCCACCCTACTCGTAGTGTGGAGAAAATGTGGTCGTCTACTTCCAGCATTATACGCTTGACCGCAGAAAACACTCTGGGAAAGACGACTCTAGGTAAGCCAAAGGTACAAAAGGCTACGTGGTTTTGGAACGAGGAAGTTCAGGCGGCAATTCGTGAGAAGAAGTCCAAGTATAAGCTCTGGTGGAGGACGCGTCAGCCTGAAGATCGGGGTGCTTACCTAGCGGCGAAGAGGGAGGGTAAGAAGGCAGTCTCCAAGGCGAAGTCGGACCGCTACAAGGCTGTGTACGACATGCTTGATACCAGAGAAGGCAAGCGGGCAGTGTATCGTTTAGTCAGAGCGCGTCATCGCTCAACGTTGGATATGGAGCACACCAAGATCGTTAAGGGAGCTGATGGAGCCGTTCTCCGCCGCTCTGGTGAGATCCTGGAGAGGTGGCGAGAGTACTACAATCACTTGTGTAACGAAGAGTTCTGTCATCCTCCCATCCCAACCGTTCCCAGCGTCGAGGGTCCTGTTCTACCAATTACTGCCGTCGAAGTCAGTGCTGCCCTCGCAAAAATGAAGTCGAACAAGGCAACCGGTCCTGATGACATACCTGCTGATGTCTGGAAGCTGCTAGGAGATCGAGGGTCCATGTGGCTCGCAACTCTATTTAACAAGATCGTTGCAGAAGGACGGACTCCAGACGTTTGGCAAACTTCCGTGACCGTGCCTGTCTGGAAAGGGAAAGGAGACATTGCTGACTGCACCTCGTACAAGCCTATACGACTGCTCTGCCATACGATGAAGGTTTTTGAGCGTGTCCTGGAAGCTCGTCTGAGGAAAATTGTTAGCGTTTCACTCAACCAGTGCGGCTTTGTGAAGGACTGCAGCACTATAGATGCTATCCATGCTGTCCGAATCCTCCTGGAGAAACATCGAGAGAAGAATCGCAGTGTGCATCTTGCTTTTCTCGATCTCGAGAAAGCTTTCGACCGTGTCCCACATGAGCTGTTATGGATGTCCATGAGGTCGCATAGCGTACCAGAAGAATATGTGCGGTGGACTAAGCTGCTTTATGCGAAGCCCACCAGTGTTGTCCGATGTGCTGCTGGAACAAGCAGGCCATTCCCTGTACAAGTAGGGGTTCATCAGGGTTCATCCCTCTCACCTCTGCTGTTCATACTGTGCATGGACACGATAACGAAGGAAATCCAGAAGCAGCATCCGTGGACTCTACTCTTTGCCGACGATGTCATGCTCGCGGCGGAGTCTCGAGATGATCTTCAGAAACAAGTACAGTCTTGGAAGGATCAGCTGCAGCAATATGGATTGCGCCTCAACACATCAAAAACTGAGTACAGTGCGGAGTGCGGACCAAGGATAGAGGATGGTTCAATTCGTGTCGATGGCACCGAATTAAACAAGGTGAACTGTTTCAAGTATCTTGGATCCAAAGTGACTTCCACAGGCGACATTGATCAAGAAGGTCGAGCACGTGTTAATGCTGCATGGATGAAGTGGAAAATGGCAACAGGGGTACTGTGCGACAAGAAAGTCCCTGTTCGACTGAAGTCGAAGATCTACAGGACGGTTGTGCGTCCTGTTGCCCTTTACGGATGCGAGTGCTGGCCGACGACGAAAGCCTTGGAAAGAGTGCTGCACGCTATGGAGATGCGGATGTTAAGGTGGACAATAGGTGTAACGCTAAAAGAGAAAGTATCCAACGACACTGTGCGCTCCATCTTCGGCGTCGTCCCGATAACTGAGAAGATGAAGGAGGCCCGACTGAGATGGTTCGGTCACGTCTTGCGGCGAGAGGAAGATTCTGTGGCCAAAACCGCACTGAAGCTCGACGTTTCAGGAGTGAGGCCGCGTGGGAGGCCAAAGATTCGCTGGTTAGACCGTGTGAAGCTGGATATGATAGATGCACGTTTGTGTACGGCTGATGCAATGGATAGAACCAAATGGAAGACAAGAAGCAGAAAAGCGGACCCTGCAACAACGCGGGACAAACGCTAGGAAGAAGAAGAAGTTTTCATAATTTGCCTTTTGCTACTGTTGGTCGAACATTCACTGCTGAAGTCTCCATGTACGACTTTCGATAAACCTCGGCATGTTGATGTTTCAATAATTGATTGGATTGTAACAACCTCGTGTCCGGCTCAATTAAGGATCAATTATTCAGCGTTGAGATATGATGTATCAATTGTTTCAACTAGGTGATAAAAATAAATAGAAATAAAGATTTAAAAAAGATATAGAAATAAAAATAAAAAGAGTCTTCTATCTAAATCTAAAGTAATAAATCTAAAGAAAGAATGATCTTCTAGCGATGGAAGTCAGTCCGATAACATGGTCCTCACTTTCACTTTTAACATCTTTCTCTAACTTCAACATCTTTCCCTAAGCATTGATCAACTTAGCGACGGTGGAGCGCATATTCCCAGACGCACCATTAAAAAACTCGTAGTTATCCAATTAGCTGATTAGAATTATCTATCAAAAGTGTAGAACTTAGGATAAAGGATTTGGTTGCGGAAACAACCAATTTTACGTTCCTTTGGGATTTCTAGACTTTGGGGCCTACAATCAAGAATAGCAACGAAAAAGCGAGTCATTCGGGGATTCGGGGAGTGCCCAAAGCACTAGTCTGCCCGACAAAGCAATTCATTACACCCACAACAATACCAAAAATCGTTAAATCGTTCGTAGAACGTGGAAAATCTGCTCCTCAAGTGAAGTTGATACCTTGGGCACTCCTGATTCTTCGGATGCTTTCTATGAGAGTGGTTTGTTTCTTCGATGCAATTTTTGAATACTACGTCACGGATTCTTTTCATTAGGAACCCGTTATCGGGAATTTTTCCAGATTGTTGTCTGCAACTCTTATCCTGTGTGATTTTGCTCCTTAATGAACACATAAAAAAATAATAAAATGTTGCAAAACAGCAATTCCCCCTTTTAAGTCCGCAATTTGATGAGTCATTAAAAGTGCCAGTGTTGCCTTATAACTCCGACTGATTGAGTAAACAACTTCCAACCGGTCCAGTCAAGTGCTCTCTGCTGTCAGTCTCGTTTGTGATGCAGCGTTTAAGATATGATGCAGGAAAACTCAAGAATGCGTGAAACTGCGAATGCGGACGAGTTTCTGCGGAGGACTTTGAGGATGAAAATTTGGGAAATTCACAGCAAAAAAATAGAACTAGTTTCGGTTCCTCGCTCATCTTTTTTTCGCTGTTTGCTCGAACTGCTCAAAGTCACAGGAGAAAAACAAGTTTGTAAGAGTTTCTGTGATTTCTTGTTCACTCTATTGCAGTATAAATACAGAATCTATAGGAATTGTACAATGTTGCGCTTCCAAGGGTTATGAAACTGTACTGTATTACATTTTAAAGCAACTCTTGTAGGAACACATTCTTTAACCAGAATGAGACATTCGCTGCCGAAATGTAAGAAATTGACGGTCACTTTGCAAAAGAAGTTAAATAGATTAAACTATTTTAGAGAAGAATTCGAAGAAAATTCCAAGATAGTAACAGGATACCATTGGTTAATGTATTAATTAGAGAGGAATGAGATCTAATTTGAAAAGATCCTAGTTCATCGTTCTTATGTTAACATTCAAATGCTACAGCAATTAATTGAGATGTGCGAATTTCTTGCTCTTAATTTCTTGACTACGGCTGATTAGAAGTTGAAAGAACTAAACCAACTGGCAGACGAAACTTTTCTTCCTTTCCCACTTCCCGTTACATGCTAGGAAATAGACACTACTATTCTTAAGTATGAAGGAAACCCTGTTGAAATTAGTTACTAGATTCTGTTGCCTTTACTCAGGGACCCAGTCGTTAAAACATTGTTGACACTGCGGTTTTATGAATCCACTGACAGAGTCCCCTAACTAATGTCTATGAGGGTTTCTTCCATGCTTAAGAAAAGTAATTTTTATTTCCTAGAACGTAACAAAAAGTAGAAATGAAGAGAAATTTTTCTGTAGCTTGGTTCAGTCCTCTCAGCTTATATTTTAAAAGTAAATTGGCGCCAGATATACCTCTTTATTTTATTTATTTTATTTCATTTTATTTTTAGTGCATTAGCTTACGAGCTGCATTTGAACGTGGAAATAATTATAATAAATAATTATAAGCCATTAAGCGCAACAAAAAACTCCTTGAAAAATTAGGAAATCACAATCACAAGACCAACATCACAATCAATTAGGAAATCAAAAAGAAATAAGTGTTGGAAAGTGCTTGCCGGGAGCCGCGCTGTCGCCAAAGAATTAAAGGACAATGAATAAAATATCCAGCGTTGACCAATCCACCCGAGATTTCGCAATTGTTCGATTTTGAATCTAATCAATTCAACACTTTCTATAAATTGTGCAGACATCTCTGCAGACACTAACTACGAATGCTCTCGATTGTTGCACGTGCGCTAATAGCGTCCGTCCATATTCACATCGATTTCCATCCTGTCCAGTTAATTTATGACAAAAACCAGCCTCAAACGTCTCAGAAAAAAGCGACGAGCGCACGAAATAATTGACAAATTGAGGTCAGAGATATCAATTTTGAGGTGAGAGCGAGTTTACGTAGCATTACTCAATTTAAAACTTGTCGCATGAATAATGATGCAGAGAAACATTAAACAACGCGTCGTTATCGTGGAGTGGAGATAAACCTCGTGCGACGAAGGAACTTTGTGGATGTTACTTATATTCCATATGGAACAAACAACAAATAATATAAAATGATACAGAAATATATCGGAAATAACAGAAAGAAAGAATCTAGAACTACTTCGCGTGAGTGTTTTAAACCACAACAGGTTTATATTTTAAGAAAATTCAGTGGAAAAAACCGAAGGAAGAAAAGGAACTAAATATTTCACTGGTGTTTTGCAGTATAGTTACTGCTTTTGATGCGACTCGCCGAAATTTCAAAACCATTCAAATTTCAAAATCAAAATCTGTTCAGCTTATCTGAACAAAGCCCAGTGCCTATCATATCCAAATCGGTTATTTAAAGGATTAACACACCAAAAAATCTATTACATGCACACGAGGGAGACGTAGGAGGACGCCTGTAATCCACGGATGATCCTCACCTCAATAGGGACAACAATACGACGAAATTGGAATGTGCACTTTTGAAGAAATCTGATGAAACGCAATACGACGACGATGACGATACGTTCGTTGGAGCGTTTGACAGAGAAAAAATACCCGCGCGTTTCATCTATCGGACGCAGGAATCAGACCGTGTATAAATAAACAGTGATGATTTCGTGGAATTCGTTAGAGAACAGGTGGACTTTGGAATCGGTGAGCGCTTGACCGCTTCCAGGTGAACTCCTCACAGCAGGAAACAGCCATCGTCGTCGTGGGTTGGCGCGCGAAAAGAAAGGAGGTGATAGATGACTCTCATCGGAAAAAGACTGCATTTTTTCTCGAAACGAAACTAGACCTTAATTGTTGTTTTATTGTCGTCGTAAAGAAATTTTGTGCAGAAAACAAGTGTTTTCTTCACTGCATAGTGTAACAAAAAGCAATGAGTTTTTTTTAATTATCCCATTTGATTCTAAGAGTTTATTTCCGAACACCTGCTTTCATTATGGACTTTTTTAGTGTCTTTCTTCATTTGCTGGCGAGCGTGATGTTGAGTATATTAGAGAAAAAATTGTTTATGTGAAAAACTGAACTCAGTAAATAGATTGAAGGTGAACTGCAACGTGAACTCGTTGCTTTTTGAGGATTTTTTTTTTCAATTTCTCATGCACATTTCGGTAATTGTTGGTGCAGACATTAACGTTCTGGGAACTTAGCTAATCCAGAAAAACTTACAACATTTGGAAAGGATATTTAAACGAGGAAAACAACCCATTGTTGGTTTTTGAATACCAAGTTCAAAGACATCAAAGACAAGAAATTGACGATGCTGGAAACTCCGTACGAAATGATAGAACAAGAGGTGTGGATTACGACCATGTCCATGTTCACTCTTCATTCCGTCTGGTCGCCCTTGAAAACGGCGTGGGAAATGACCTTCTTGTACGAATCCCACTACGAGACACCTTATAACGCAGCCTTTGTAACGCACACGTCGGTAACCTCACTAGCCTACCCACTGGTTTTACCTGAATATGGCACTGGGGGAAAATCTCTGATTATTGTCCACACACTCACTTGCACGGGGTGGTGCGTCACCTCGTAGGAAAATTTGTACAAGAAGATCATTTCCCACGCTATTTCTAAGGACGTTTGGGCGGAAGTGGGGATAGAGCCATGAATAGTCGTAATCAACATTGCTAATCCTACCTTCTCGTGGAAAGACATTCACATCGTCAATTTCGTGGTAGCATGTAGAGTGAGGAAAAGGGTTGAAATAGTCTTAAGAAGCTGTGCCAGGTATTCTAAAAACGTCACGAATAAAGATAAATTTGTATACATGTATGTGTATGTATATTCTATATTTTTATTCTATTATTTTACTATTATTATTTTATGTATATACATTTGTATGTACATATTCATTTACGTATATTTAGATTTGTAAATGATTGCTGTTTATCCCGGATGACGACGACCCTACAATAGCAAACAGCGAGCTACTCCCTGCCCTCTGCCATGCTCCAATAGTGCAGTGAACGCGGTCTTCTGGGCAGACGTAAACATGGGTCTTTACGCAGGGGACAATCACGAAAAGACCACATATAAACAAAAATGAGAGAAGAAGAAGGAAAAAATTCACAGAGGATATCAGGCTTATTCAGTCCAATGAAAAATCATAAAGTGCAGAACGGAAATGGTTTGACAATGAAAACCAGCATTATCTAAAATTACTCGAAAGAGCTGGGGATCTTTTGGGCCCACAAAGAACGAGAAGGGAATGCGGTGGATGTGCACAGTGAAATGTTCGGGTTTAAATGTGCAACCGTCGTCCGAACGGGTGCGGTGCCGCCAAGATGAAATGAACCGGAACGAAAAAAATCCTGAATATGGCGTCGAACAAGAAATAGGAATGCAATTGTGGCTATGTAAACCAAACGATGAAGGAATCTCTAGCTATCCGTCTGCGGTTTTTTTCTCTCTCAGCAGCATTGCGGACAATGTCACGACGAGGACATGTTTCCGAGGGAAACATATCACTTTTACATAAGTTTAGTAAATTGGAAGAAAAGAAATGATTTTTTGGCATCTAATAAAACAAGCAATAGAGAAGAAGAGAGAAAGAGCAATAAATTTTATCACCCTCTTTAAAATTAACGAGATTCGAGAACGTAGATAGTGTCAGTTTAAAAAAAAATCCATTTAATTCGAATTTCAACCCGAGCTCTTTCGTGAAAAACCCAAAAACAGCAAAACTCAAAAGTATATAAAATGTTCTCGAAGATGATGTTGAGGAAATTTGTAATTGATGCAATGTAATATTGTAACACATCACCTGAACTACATGAATACATACAAAATCATGAAATATGCAAAAAAGGTTTCAGATTTTTCTTTCACAGAGGCGAAATTTTAATTAGATACTTAATACAGAAGTCATAAGCACACAAATATCTGCGCTGTGTTGCTGCTGTACCTGTTTCTCAACAAAAACTTAGGGATCTCCAGAATTTTGGAATCCAAAGATTTTTGCGAAGGAGAGGAACAGAAGGATACGGATAGGATCGACCAACGGGTTCAAGGATCAGCGAGATTCCATTTTCTAGAAGTTTCACAAAAAAATCGTTGTGAATTTCTTGGTGGTCAGTTCTCGAACAGCACACATGAACTATTGGGACGTGGTCAAGGTGAAATGTATGGAGTTCGGAAATCACTTCTGGTATTTCTTTTTTTGTGAAAATTTTAAAATGTACCTCTTCAGTAAAAAAAATTACCCCTTAAAACACGAGAAGATTCAGGAGGAAAAAGTTTGCAGGACATTTTTTTTCTACTTTTAGCGAAAATCCAACTTCTGAAGATTTTCAGGAATTTTCCTTCACCAAGGATTGCCACTAAAGAGGATGCTGAGATGAGCTTTGTTTATTATAATTTGCCAGTAAAATATGACGAATATAGTCAAAAATGAAAAAAATCAATCCGATGCAAGAATCGAACCGTTCCAATGCCGATCATTTGAAAAGATGTAGTGATTAACGTAGTAAGGTTGTAAGAAGACGATAAACACCATATTACAGTGAAGTAATGTAAACAAAGAAGGCGGTTGACGGTTGTACATAGTAGTTAGTAGTTTTATACGCGCAGATTGGGGAATGTGTGGTCACCGCAATAAACGTTTTATGAAGCGATGACATAGGCGAGGCGTATGGAGGCAGACACGATGGAAGTTCATACAAACAATGCAGGTCTCCGGCGCTGGTCGTTGTTATCGTGTGTTCGACGCCCATCAAGAGGGAGAAAAACCCCAGGCGATATCCACAGATGTTTCAGCGTACACATAAGCGCTCTAACAAGCATGAAAATCCGAAAATCACTGCGAAAAGGAGCTTGGCAGAGTTGAGGATCAGCAGCTTGAATACGCACATCTCAACTCGTCGTGTTTACCTCCGAGATGTACTTGACACAAACTGTTTACGCTTCGTCGCGCGTTGTCCGCTGGCGACGACGATAAGCACCTCATCGCTTCGGCTCACCTCGCCTCGACTCGACTCGTCGCACTCACTCGACAAACACCTCGCACACAATTGTGTATGTGTGTCGCAAACGAAACACCCGTCCTTTCGATAGGGCAATATTCACCCGCATCGTCGCCGTCTTATCGACATCATATGGTCGCCACATGTGGCTGGGGAAATGTTATGATACGTATGCCTCTACATTGAGATGGACATCTTCCAGATGACAACCATCTCAATGTAGAGCCATTTCATGCCAAAAAAGTCCGTTTATCTTTCCTCTGGATCTTCCATGAATTCCTTTACAGTCGGAATAACCGCATAAAGCATAAAGTGTTCGCTAATGATCAGTTAATCCGGAACTGCTTCCGAGTTTAACTCGCAGATCAAGTGATGACGTAAACGGCATAGACAGCTATTCGCAGAAGCTAAAGGATGAGTCCAGGTGTCCATGTTCTTCCAAACGAACCTGGGACTAACCTATTGATATCTGAGCAATGAAAGACGTGAGCGTCTCATAGCGGTGTCGAACAATCGACCAAGGAACCACACTCACCACTTTCTAATCCCTTCTTACTCAACAGTTTCCAGTCGACAAGACAGATCAGACACTTCTATGTTGTATGTTGTATGTGTATGTTTATTGACTTTGTTACTTGTTCAGCTCCTTCTAGATTGTTACACAACTCGGTGTTCACATATTTACCCATCTGAAGTGGATTGGATATGGATTCTAACAACATCATCGGTAGCATTTCCAGATGGTGGGAACACACTGATCCGGTGCAGCACCAATACTGAATAGGCAAACCAAGACGTACTGAGATCTTACACGATTAGTAGGACTCTATGTAACAAACTATGTAACTGAAATCGTCATAAAAACGGAGTGAAAGACAACGCTCTTTTAAGACGAGTTCAGTTGCATCGCGCCACCCTCGTGCAAGCGCCGCATCCGCTTGCGTGCGGTCGAGGATCAATGGGTCTCCTCACCAAAGTATTCAATTGAAACCCATGAAATGGCTCTTGGAGGGACTGAAACGTTTGCATAGAGCAGTGTTCTAATGTACCTCGTAGGCGCTAAAGAGTCGAAATTGACGAAATGATTTTTGAGAGTCATCACAGCATCAGGCCAGAGTATCGACGAGCCACCTAGAACACTAGTGGTAGGCTGATCTGACCATGAGCTGCTTTTTGACGCTGTATTCAAAACTGTTCGCTTTCGCGGGATCTTTAGGAGGCCAAAAATGTATGTTTACATCATTTCATCTCTTCTAGTCTAATCACTACACTACACGCATAACATGACTAGACACAGAGCTTCATGGAAGGTTTTTTTTTCGAAATGTCAGTAAGAAGGATTTTGTCGACATTTGTGGCTGCACTCATTTTCTAAGACTAATACTCAAATCTTAATAATTACTATATTAATCATACAGAAGCCACGGATTGATGGTACGTAGAAGCAGCGTCATATTCTGAGAAACTGGAATGCAGTAATTTAACGCAGCATACCGCAAAATTAACTATGCTGGGATTTCCTCAAGGAGAGATAGGAATATAGATTGCAATTGTGAGCGTGTCCACGATCGATCCCACCTAATCTTCGTGAAAAACGACGCAAACGGGAAACGGATCCTTTGTACGAATTTTTCTATAGGGCACGCTGCAGCGCCACCTTTGTAAGCGCGATGGTTCGCCTTGCTTCTTCGAGGCCCAGAACAGCTTTCCCATTGCTTTTACTTGAATCCAACGCTGAAAGAAACTCATCGATTATCATTCGTTCGTTCGCAGGATCGGCGCATGTACAGGAGTTGCGCTTTATGAAGTGCGTCGTAGCAAAAAACGTACAAAAACGCCGTTTACATCGCCGGCTTGCAGAAAGATCAGGGGAGTTTGAACGAGAGCCCACTTATTCTCCTAATCTACACCTCTTCGTCTATCTTTTCCTGGAGCGATAACAACATCGTCAATTTTGTGGTATCCTCCCTTTAGAAACGTTTATTGAAACTCTTTCGATGAGGGAAATCCAAGCATCCTTAGCGCTTTTCTTCTTTTGGACTCTGGAAAGTTGATTATTAGGTTGGCGCAAAAATAATGCGCGTTTTCGAGTATTCACTTCGAAACGCTGTAACTCGCCTCAGAATCAACTTTATCAATCGAGGTAAGGATAATTACAGTCCACGCATTAAAAGTGCAAGCTTTTGGAGTCCACGAACTTCTGGAAGTCGTTTTCAGCATCACTTAGGTTTTGGAAGATCTTACATCTTATGCAGCTGTCCAGATGTTTGAAAACGTGATAGTCGATGGGCGAAAGGTATGGCGAATATGGTGTGTGAGGCAGAGTCTCTAGCTTAACTCGTTCAAATCCAGTAGCGTCACACCTTTGAAATGTGTGTCGTGTAGGAGAATCGGCCCCTTTTTGTTCACTAACCTTAAGCAGAGAATTTGGAGTTTCTGGTGCATTTCGTCCTGTTCTTAACAGTACATCTTTACGATGATGGTCTGTAGTGGATTACACCTGCAGCACACCACCACACAGTCGCTCTTCTTCGGCTGCACTTTTAGCTTCGTTAAGTGTTTGGGAACTTCATCCTTGCCCATCCATTGACCAGGGCGCTTTCTGATGTCGTAAAGAATCCATTTCTCATCGCTCACGTAACGATATAATAGAGTAATAGATCATTCTTCTTGTGTAACAGAAACGTTGAGCACTTCTCAAAAGGGCGGTTTCTTTGGGACTAGCTCAGTTCAAGCGGCACCCACTTGTTCGGCTTTTTCACCCTTCCAATTTTTTCCAAAGGGCGAACGACAGTGAAATGGTCAACGCCTAATTTTTGGGGAACTTCTCGTGTTGTCCTAAGCGGATCATTTTCTATGATTGCCTTCAGCAGGTGGTCGTCAACTACAGAAGGGCGGCTGCGGCCTTCCTTATTTTCGATGCTCATATCGCCACAACGATGTCTTTGGAGCCAACGCTGTAGCGTGGATTCAGTGGTGCTTCCCTTGCCCCAAACAACGTTGATATCTCGAGCTGTTTCCGCTGCAGACTTGCTCAGCTTGAACTCGTAGAAGAAGAGTTAGTGGAAATCTTGCCTAGACATATTATATTTTCGGTACTCCGGTAATTCTTGATATTGACCAAATGCTGATACTCTTTTCAAATCACTTCAGCACTAATAGTCACAACGAAATGCGCTAAACAACGCTATACGGCTTCTAATATTAGATGAGTGTACTCGGAAAAAATATGTTGTGAAGATAAGACAACGAAAAACGCGCGCTATTTTTCCACGGATCTAATAATATTAGTAAATTAATTACATGTAGTTAACGTTATTGGGTTTGTAAACATATTGATTCCCACTAACTTATTTAAATTCATCAAATCCAATGTCTGCGCCGTTGAAATGTGAAAGATTTTAAGGATTTTTTTTGCTGCGTTATTTTACTCGAAAGAGTGAAAAGATGGACAAAACCTAAATTGCTTTTCACACAGTTTTTCCTTGTGCTAGACCGGAAGCCAAAAGAGAGAAAAAAACGTAGCAAGAGGGAAAGAAACTTTATTTCACATATTTCAATTTCAATATAACACAAGGATTTGAGCACCAGTTTGGAAGGAGAATACTTGACTATAAAAATCGTATGTACAAACATTGACTCTTGAAAGCAATGAGGAGAACTCGCAAAAGCGAGCGAAAGAAACTCGGTAAGTCATGGGCAGTACAGGCAGAGCACAGTGGAAATAACATGGAAACATTCGACCCAACAACATGAACGCAAATGCGACAAGGAACATCATACTCCCTGTCGCAATTGTTGTTATTCCTAGATCTCAACCTGGATGTATTCTCGTTCTCGTTTCTGCTTTTGCTCACGTTGGATCTCTTCAAGTTCGTCAAAAATTTCCGTCAACGGTTGAAAACTGGGTGGAGCGTGTCGCGATTGAGTGAACTAAACACAAGATTTGGTGGAAATTCGTCACGGAACCACAGAATTTGCTGGAATCTTTGATGTTAAGATATTCCTAGTGGTAGTTAGGATTCGAGTCGTAGTTTCCAAATACCACAGTCAAAAATGCGAAACCCCGCCAACAAATCCAGATAACATAACGAAGCAACTTTTTACGTCCGTATGAATGGCGATATAAAACTGCGGAAGGGGGATCTCATCATTCGTACGAGCTTTGTGGGATATGTTTACGTATAATCCACGTTACGTGGCTCCATTCCGTGATTCCAGCGAGTGTAAAGAGGTGTCTCGTAGGATAAATCTGAGCTTCTGTACATTCCAGAGAACTTTGATTCTTAGGTTTGTGAGGAGTGCGTACTAGATGTTTCACAGGTCTTTCTGTGATTCTTTGAAACAAAACGCAGAGCTTTTCGAAGTGATGAAAATATTCCAACAAAACTTGGAAGATTTCTATGAAATTTGTTTTTGAAACTGCAAAGAAAGAATCTTACTTGATAAAGACCTTCAAGCTGTGCGACATTTTCTGACATATTAACTGGTCCTGGAGGGAGGATATCCTCTACCCGTGCGTAGATATAGTCATTAAGTGCTGAGTCGATCATGTCAGGTCGACGATACCTGAATACAGTCGTTGTGATGCAATTCAATTAAAGAACCCAGGTAAATTGATAGGTATTGATCGGCCTGTGGATAAAGAGCTAACCGTGGACGTGACTGGATCGGATTTGGATTTACTCCTATAGAGATCAAGTATTCAGTAACCGAACTATTCACAGAAATAGTGTCCTGATCGATGCCTGAATCAGGTTGTGAACGTGTCGAAGCTGCTTCACGATGAGACAGCAACGAATTCCGTAGTCCTGAGTTTGACGATGTGGATGACGTCATCGAAGAATTCTGGAATTGGAATTGGATTAAAAACTTTAATTGGAAGTATGATGCTAAGATGCAAACTTTGAAGTTTTTGACGATAACCCGAACTCAAGTTGATTACAATTAAAATTCTAAAATAGACTGAAACACCACACAAAAAATTCTCGAAATTTCTTCATCCATTAGCATTATTTGAATGAATTCGCGTATTTCTGTCATAGATTGACAAAGAACGACAGTTGTAAGGAGCTTCGTTAGGAGAAAAGTGCGTCATGGTCGTCTCTCACACCTTTTTCTGGTCAAGTTGAGGGAATTAGAATTAGAATTGGGAGCGCTCTAATTCGTGAACTACATCCTGCACCTTATCTATCAGCGGAGGTATTCCCACACCACCCGTTACGTGGTGTGCTGCCTTTAAATGTCGATAAATACGGAATATTTCAGGATTGCAAGCAGTTGAAACATCATCCAGGCAAATGAAATATTTCTACAATTGAATTAAGCTGATTGAGAAATAATTATGCGTCAGATCTATACTGTTGTTCAAGATCGCACTTTTTCTCTAACATGCACTTTCGAACTGCCCTTTTTAATCGATCGTTTGCAGAAATAATAAGTGGAATTCAAAAGCATCACTATAATAAAACCAGTTCATAGCTGAAATACTGAAGAACGGATGGTTAGCTATTTTGTTTAACACTAGTCGTTGCCTCCACAAAGTCTTAGTTTTTCTGAAAGATTTCAGAACAGCATATTAGTAAAATTATCAATGATTTTAATCCTCAAGAGATTTTCAATAGCTACAATTAAGAGGAGGAATCATTAGAAAAAATATAAATTTCTTCTAATGAGCTAACCTTCTGAGTGATATTGCTAGGCAATGCTTGTCTTGGAGAACAAGCTAGGCGACTTATGCCGTTACTGGAGCCGTTCGCTTGTCCTCGACTGACGGAGTAAACCTGGAATATCGAGATAATTCCTCTTTTATTTTTCAACTTTTGTACGGTTGTAAAGACCCTTGTTGTTTGACCCTTTGTACACTTTTGGATGTACTTTGATAAAAAAAATTAACTAGCAGTCATTTATCGCCGCATATTTACCATTTGAAAGATAATTTTCTAGGAGAAAAAGAGAAAACATTAGGAAATAGACAAAAATACTAGCCTGTTTCCGAGGACTTTCAATTTCCTTTGGCTTCGAGGATCTATAGCCAAACAAACAGCATCCTAATAAACAAATCAACAACACAAACAATATTGCAGTTGCTACGGCTCCAACTTTGAAGATATTCGATGAGAAGGTCGAATTCGCCGAGCGGATGGGGAAATCGCCAATCTGAAAGAAGATTACGGCAAGCATGTTGGGTGTAGTCATATTGCACAATCCTACCTCCAAATATACGGTAGTTTTTGTGTGTTGCGACCCGCTACTAGCGGCAATCACCGTTATTTGTTCCACCGTATGATTTCGTCGCCTGTCAGGTTTGGCTCTTAGCGAAACCTGAAGAAAACAACAGCAAATTATGTGTGTTCATCCATCGAGCATTCATTAGATTCAAAATTTGTCGCGACAAAACCTACCAAGCCGGTCAATTTCTCTACCGTAACCAAGTCGTTGGATGTTTCAACACGGTATTCGGGAATACCGTGCGTTCCACCGTCCGCGTCAACAGCTAGGATCTCTCCGATCACTGCGCCAGGATTTGCATCGAGAGGTACCTGAAATTGTCTCGCTAAGTTCAATACGTACTGATGGATTGATGGTTGTTGCTAACTACCGTACACCTTACCTGGAAAGTATAGCTTGATTGAGCGAACACTGGAGGAAACTCGTCGACCGGGAGGACGACAAACTCGAGCGAAACGACAGCTGATCTACTCTAAATACAGAAGAATAACATAGAGTCTTTCTTTTCTTAGCCTGAATTTTTGAAAAAAAGAGATTATAAATTATTATATTTCTACGAAATTATCCCGTTTTCTGCTTTTTACAATTTTTGTACACGTACAAAAGAAAAAATAAAAATAAATAGCATTTTTCATCTTTGCTGTTCTTTTACCAGTAGATGGCAGATAACGAATACTAAGTATCAAAAAGTGACAGAATTGTCAATTATTTGAAAAATGACATTAATTTCCCGCCTTATAGTTGAATACTGCCCAAAAACCCTGAATTGTGATGTTGTCAGCTGCAAAAATCAAAGAAGAGTACGATAACTTACATTTCCATCTGAAGCCAACAGCGACATTTTGTAGGTGGTTTTTGTCTCGTAGTCCAATTCACGTTTTAAACGGATTGTACCGTTTGTAGGATCAATAGAGAACGTCTTAAAATACACACACACATGGCTTAGTTTTCATTAAAATTATTCCTATCACTTCCTCTTCTTCCCGACCTGATCACTATCCTTGAGGTCATATCGGATTGAATTCATTGGAATGCCGAAACGATTTGTAGCTCTAGCGGTAAACACAGGAGTGTCCGGGATTACTGTCTCCAAAATGGGCACAACATATCCAGGAACCACAAAGAATGGAGCGGAGCCAGACCATGTTTGTAGATCAAGAGAAATTTGAACTGGGAGAAGAGTTGATCTGAAAATTCGGAATTATGGTCGCATGATCAACACGGCACCACAACAAGGTCCCTTCGAATAAATTCACCTCGTCCGCGATCCATGATCACGCGCTTCAACGAATAACGTCCATCTACCATCGCTGTGTCGTATTAGCTGATCATCATTCCATTGGTTGAACATCAGCGCACCTGTGTCAGGTCCCACAGAGAAAATACCGTAGTCGTCACCAGTGAGGATACGGTAGCTGATGCGACCGTTCTCGTTGTAATCCGCGTCGGTGGCCGCTAATCTCTGCAGTACTTCGCCGCTTCGCATCCCGTCGCGAATTTTCACCGCCCAGTTCAGATGAACGAACACGGGAGAATTGTCATTGACATCAGTTACACGTATGGCTACGGTAGTTGTCGAATTCTGATGGTAAGTGACCGGATGTGAGCCGACATCCACCTGAGAGGAAAAGGCGGATGAAGAACACCGTGTTTCGACACTGTTTTCTAAAAAAAATGACCTACAGTAAAACTGTAGTGGTCCTCTGTCTCCCTGTCAACGGCGGTCCGCAGATAGAGGCGACCCAGATGATCGATAGCAAACACTTCAGAAGCCTTTGAATCCATGATACGATAAAAATATGGGTCGCTGCTGACAGACACGTTGCCGAAAGCGATGTGAGGAGTAAAGGATTCGGAGACGACAAACCTGAAGAACAGAACACTGTAATGGAAGTTAGTTGAGTTAGCGAAAAAGATGAGAAACTCTAGTTATCATTTAAGGTTCTACGCCGTTAATTATGGTCAGTGCGCAAAAAAGACATAAATAAAAGATAGGGGACGAAATAGTTGGCACTGATCAACCCTTTCGGGGTGCGCCGCCGCTTTCGAACTAAATTAGAATCGTCTAACGTTTATATATGAGTAAGCAAGCTACATGAAGAATTCTCAGGGCTGATCGATGCTCAAATCAGTATCCTTATTCCCGCTAGTGTAGAATTCATGGACAAGGCAAGTCTGGGATCAATTTATTGATCCTAGAGGGAAAAAGGCTAAGTTTGCCTAGGGCAGTATCGAACCATCGGCAAAGCCGACAACAGCAGTGGTGACCTCTTTTCATTGCTCTAGGACAGCATTTCTTGCTCTCTAAGCACATAAAGGTTATAGACTAAAACTTACTCGTAAGAGGTGTGAGGGAACTCAGGACGATGCTGTGCCTCTTCGCTCGTAACAGTGACTCGTACAGGAATCGACGACGACATCACAGGGAATCCGTGATCGCTTGCAGTCACAGTCAACAGAAAATCGGCGTCGGCTGGTAAGGGGGCGAGCAGAATGAGTGTTCCTGCAGATAAATCTGACGTTTTGATATTCCCCTAGCTTAAGTCACAGAATTTTGACCCTTGATAGGAAACGACTATTTAGTGCTCTAAAAATATGTCTAAGCACTATCCAGAGAGAGGTGAAGAGAGACAAGAGACAGAGAGAATGAAAAAGAATAAAAAATAACAGTGTAGTCGTATGACAAAAAAAATCATAGTTTTCATCTAAAAATTATACGAAAAGATCTTAGGTTTTCTGAAGGAAATTGTGCAATATCAGAGTTCTTGTTGCGACGAGGACGAACGCTTGTAAGAGATTTATTCTAAGAAAAAAGAAAGCAAATGAAAGTAGAAGGACTCGAAAACTAAGAGAACGACCTGTAGTTTTCCAACGAATATGTCGTGAACCTCAAATGATTTCAAATTTTTCCCATAAAAATTGATAAAAGAAAAAAAGAGATTCAGTGTCACATACCATCATTGCTATTCAATTGAAACAGCTCATGGGACTGAGCTAGCGTATACGAAACTCGTCCATTGTCGCCGGAATCACGATCAAACGCCACTAATCTAGCGATCACCTCATCGGCGCCAGTAGATTGAGGGATCTGCAAAATAGACAGCGAATAAGGAGAGTGTTATAAGAAGGTGTAATGAGGAATAATATACATGGTGTTATAAGGAAGGTGTCAAGACATTGGAACTAAACATATTGAAAACCTTTTCATGAAAAATTCCGAAAACCTTTCCATGAAAAAATCCAACCGTTCAGTTATTTCAATCACCGATCTTAATTTCAGTTGAGAAGCTCGTTAGTAGTAGGAATAAACTCTTTAAAAAAAAACGTTCCAAGGAGTTCTTCCGTATTGGGAGAAACTTTAAAACTTTTTCGAACTACCGATAGGCCGTAATGGATGGAATAACCAACGTAAGAAATTAAGGAAGTTCAGTTTCTGGAAGGAACAACACAGATCAAAAGAACGGCCGAGCCAACGTTTGGTTGCACCTTTGAAAGTGTACATTTTCTAGACTTGAAATTGGCGCCTACTCCCAGGATGCACGTGCCAACACTGCATGTGCGCTATGCTTAGGAGTTTTCGAAATATTCTTTTCGAGAGCACTTTCGATTTTTTAAATCAATTTCCACATTGAATTGAAAAGAATCGAAATTTCGAATGAATAAAGATCATTCGACTGTATACTTGAATGAGTTCAAGTAATCTAAGAAATAAATGATGAATCCAAGAAAATTTAACTTCCACATTCAAAAGTAGTCTCATTCAGGTGACCAGATCTATGAATACTTCGAGAAAAAAATTAGAATGTTTTTTGGAACTATTATTTGGTCATAGCTGCTCATACGTGCACTAATCTTCCCTATATATCATTCCCACAAGGAACCAAACAATATTGATCCATTGTTGCAACTGTCAAGACGAATAACCCACGAGTATTGATTGATTCCTGCTGTTACAGGGTCTTGTATATTCATATGAACAACCAATTAAATAAACAAGTAACGGGCAAAACAAAAATTACCTTAATATCAACGAAACGTTGCTGAAATTCAGGAGCATTATCGTTAACATCCATCACAACCACTACGAAGGAGGTGGCAGCAGTGAAGTTTCCATCGGTTACCTGGAGCTCATTGATCCAGAAAATACGATAAGGGGAGAGTCACGGATGGAAAGTATAGCGTGCTTACCTTCACATCAACGTTAATCTCTTCAACCGTTTCAAAATCTAGACTTGTAGCCAAATGAACAATTCCCGTATAGCTAAATTAATATTTTTAGCACACAAATACTAGAAGAGAACATTGATTTCAAAAAACACCAACCGATCAATAATAAATCGTTCCTCCTTTGGATCAAGACTGTATTCTAGGGCTCCTAGATTATCAGCATCGTTGGCAGACATAGTGGTGATGTAAGATCCTTCTGGGAGTGCTGAAGATGAGGAATTCAAGGCACATACATAGAGCATCTCTTTTGAGAAGATAAAATGAGTTCTAGATACAGAGCATAAAACAGAAAATAAGAAAAGAAGCATGATTCTGTAGAAAGGATAGAAAAAACATAGAATCCCACTTTCAAGAACTTTCTTCTGGCTTTGCTTCGGGAAAACAGGTGGGTTGTCATTGACGTTGTTCACTGAAAAGGGTAGGTTGGAATGTTTGTGGAAAGTATGCCATATTCATCCACGAAAGTGGATTTAGCTCAGATTCGTTAATATTCCTACACTAATTTAAAACTTTGGTGTAGAGAAATAAGAGAAATTTTTTTCCATGCTTGAAATTGATGTTGTTAGTACATATACCATTACTTTAAAGGCATCACACCACGAATCCGAGGTGGTACGAGTTTCAGTCGGAGTATTGGTAGTACGGGATCGTAGATTAAGGAGAGGGGGTGATTTCGTCTATTTGTTCCTAATTGCCGCAAAAGCGGTCCGGAAGATACGGCTTCGGGCGTTCCGGCGCGCTATTTTCTACAAGGAGTTCGATTGGAGCGCGTCAGCCTTGTGTACGCGCCGCATCTTCCGGGCCCTATTCTTTTACGGCAATTAGCAAGAAATGGACGGAATCACCCCCTCTTCATAATCTACTATCCCGCATACGAATACTCCACCTGAAATCCGTACTACCTCAGATTCGTGGGGTGATACCTTTAATTACAGTTTGCTGTAATTCAAATGAATGGACCGCCTCCTATGAGATCCTCATGGCTTCGCCGTTCTGAGTCCTCAAATTCGTTCGTTATCGGATAACTGGATCATTCTTGCCGTAGCAGAAGATCTCCTACGATAAGACACAAAATTCTGAATTCGGGAAGAAGTCGCGCATGGATTTCCTCCTTTCTAACGTGAATAACTATATAGATTCTGTGTAGAAAATGCCTGTTCACCTATCAGGAAAGTCCGGGCAAAAAACATCTCGCTAGTTGCTTTTTTAGATATGTAATGGCTCTGCAATTTATCGGTGTTTGCTTATGATTACGGTAGACTTTTGAACGCAAATTAAATAAAACCTCAAATTAACATATCGATTGTTTGGTCGCGCATTTTGAACAATTCCCCGAAATGTTTGCTACAAAAGCAAGGTGCCGGCTAACTTTCACGGTGAGTAACTATTCTATAAATTAAGTAAAGAAAATATAATCCCCCTTTTTCTGTTGCGCTTTCATACTTGTATCTGACTTCTACGGTGATCTATCGGTGTTCTTATTGCATATCTCTAAAAATGCTTTTCATGATCTAGCCTCGTAATGTTCATGAGAATGTCGGTGTTCTGCAGAATGTTTCGTAAAATCCTTCTTTTTTGGAGAAAAGCGCGAAAAAAATTAAAAATAAAAATTAGCGTAGTGTACATAACCCGCTCCGCCGTCTCTGTCCATGGTGACATTCCTCTGTTTCACTTAATTTCCATTGCTTGTATTCCTGGGAGACATTTTGTTTGTTCACGTGATCCGCTTTGTTTGTGGTCGATGTATTTTGATGATTTAAGAATGACTGTTAAGTTACTTAGTTAGTTTAAGAGGAAAAAGAATTTCTCATAGTCTCACTCAAATTAACGACGTCTTAACATTGAGGACAACTAAGGTAAAGAACCATTTCGAAAAGTGTCCAAGAACGGATGCCGATTCTGAGTCGGTGTTTGAAGAAGTACAACCTTAGATAGTGAGTCACAACATATAAAATCCATCCTTGGTAAAAACCGGAATCGTCCACAGGATATCCGTAAAAGCCTCGGATGAACCAATGAAGAGTGGCGCAAAGATGGCCCTCACGGTGAAAAATATCAATCAGTGGGCTCCATTGGATGCAATTGACACCAATGTGACTCCCACAACAGGCCGATCCAAAATTTCTTCACTAAAATTTCTTCACAGAAAGGAAGGAAGAGTCGAAAACAGCAATTTTCACAACTTTTGTTTTACAAATTTCCAATGAAATTTGATTCTATTGGCAAATAAGCGATAAGGAGGTCACGCCAAGGGTTCCACGTACCTTCCACAGTCATTTGCGTCCTGATTTGTGCAGAGAAGGCTCCGGTGGCGATGATTTTCAGATCATATTGATCCTTGATCTCATAATCCAGTTCTTGTGATGTTCGAACGACACCGTCGCCATCAATCTGAAAACGGTAAAATGTTGCGAATCCCAGATGACTATCCTTGTCACGGAAAAGTTACCTCGAACGCACTGTCTATGTTCCCCTCAACGATACTGTAAGTGATGCGTGAATCTCTGGATGAGGTGGCAACCGGAAAAAGAAACCAGTTAACATACATTCTTCGGCTGAGTCTGTCTGTAATCGCAAACCTTAGAAACAATTTGTCCTCGACTCAAACCCTCATCAATCGAAGAAACGTATTTCTGCCGCAAGAAACTCGGCTGGGTGTCGCGACTCGTCGGAGGCGAGCGAGTGCTTTGAATCCTCACGAAACGGTCTACGGATAGTGATGGGACGCCTTTGTCGCGTACTTTCACGCGGATCATCCAATCATTTCCAACTCCTTCAGGTTCTCTGGAAATGTTGAATGAAAAAGAACTGGTCAAATATTATAACTGCCGAAACGAAAACCGCCACTAACAGAAAACTAACAGTAAAAGAAATTCAAAACGAAAACCACCACTAACAGAATTCAGTAGGGTAGAAAATTGCATTTGAGTCATGTAAGCGATGAAATTTACGTCATTCCACATCATTTCTGCTGTATAATTAAGTAAATTTTTGCGTCTGAAGCGAAGCGACCAATGACTGCAAGCGAATCACTTCAGCGCAGCTATCGACTGGCTCTTGGCCTGAGAGCGAAGTGAGGTTGGGGTCCTAGCGCGCAGACGACTACTGTGGAAAGAGTGGGGTGAGAAAAGCAGTATGAAAAATAGGTACAGGCGGTCATTTCGAAAGCAAAACTGATTCTTCTTCATTTCAACCTTTATTCTTGACATGTGTACGAAAAAAAATAAAACCACCCAGACTATTCGGGTAGGTACATCCGTACCTAGCTAGGACAAGATCTCCAGTTTCCGGTACCAGATCAAAAGCAAAACTCGCATCCTCCACTAGATCGAACAGAATACGTCCATTGACGCCTATATCGTGATCGAACGCGGAGAATCTAAAAATAATGAAATATATGTATGAGTTTTTTGCGAACAGCTAGGGCAAACTAAACTAGCACTAAAATTTGAAAAAAAGACTATTTTTGTACGAATTAAGACAGGAGAGAGAGAAAGTAGGAACAGCTTAAAAAGAAAGGAATGCTTTTTTTAGAACGCAAAATGAGTTTTAAAGTAAGGTTATCTCTTTTGAATATAAATGACATAAAGTGAGTCCTCACATCCAGTAGCACCAAAACAATTCCACATATTCAGAGGTGGGGAAAGATAAAATGGGATGTCACACATCAATTCATTTTTCATCACATTTTGTCAATTTTCATGGTCAACACATAAGTGGTTGAGTAAAACCTGCCCTTCCAAAACATTTCGATGTGTACGAAAGGTAGTAACCGTTTCAGGATGAACTCATACTAGACCTTACTGTATTACACCTCACCGCAGCACCAGAATGCTCGAATGAGTTGACCAATCAGAAAGAGGAAAGCCACGCCTACTAGAAATTTTTTGTATGTGTACAGTCGGGTCGAAACGACCAGAATACCTATGTAACTGAGTAAGTGGGTTGCGCTCGAGATGGGATCCTTTTCAGCTCCGATCGAAGTGCAGAGAAAATCAGAATAGAGCTAGCGAGGGTCCCATTTCCAGCCGATTACCGTATTGCAACATTGTGTGGTTTTCACCGGGTTCTACTTCTTTCGCGAAAAAAATCTCTCCAATTTGAAACAAAAGTGCTGAGCTTGCAGTGAGAGATTGTGATCTAGTGATGACAAAACTTTTTCATAATTAGATGGTACCACTCTCAAAAATAGCGTAAATTAAAAAAAAAAACCAGTACTTCTCAGATTACGATAGCACTTGCTTTTTTTGTTTTTGTTTTTCAGAAGGTTTTGTTTATATAAACATTGCCGTAAATCACGTACTTGTGCACAACATCCTGTAACGATACAGTATCGTTGATGAAAATCACTTGTGGTGTAGATGCAGCGAACTGTGGCGCACTGTCATTTTCATCGGCTACAGTAATCCTTACTGTGCATGAATCCTGGAAGTCTATGCATCGTGAGTTGAATGAGTTTACGAAAACAGAACATGCTTTCACCTTCCTATCTCCATCCTGGATACTGACCACCAATAGGTGCTCGGACTGTTCTTCGCGGTCCAAAGCAGGACAGGATAACCTCCCAGTAGATGAGTCAATCTCGAAGTATTTAGTTGACCCTAAATTTGGGTCACAGTACTTTAGCTAGATATAGCTAAATATAGAAAGTATCGAAGAGGGCATACCTCGGATACTAAATTTTGCTTCATTTGTCGCATTTAGGGCCACAATTTGCTTGAAATTCTTCAGCGATCGATTTTCTGGCAGACTGATTGATCCGCAAGAGGCGGAGCTTAGTCGAGGTCCAAGTTTCACTGATGCAGTTACTCCGACCACTACGGACAGCGAGTCAATTTCACCTTGCGGCGATTTTGCCAGAACTGGAAAGGGAAGGAAAATTGGTCGGAAAATACTGTTTTCTCGATAGCGAGTAGAATCAACAAACCTGAAAGCTGATATGTTCCCGGATTTACGGCCGCAAGCAATGTGAGCTTGCCGTATTCGTCGATTTTAAAGGTCGAACTCGTGGGGAAAAGACGAATGGCAGCCTTTCCTAGAAAATCTGATATTACCTTAAATACACTGCGGCCAAGCACCGTCATGAACGGTGAACATCTGCTTCTGAAATATTGATTAATTCATGTTGTCATTTTTTGGGCGGTTTGCTACTATTTATTTTATTCGAAGATTTTAAAGATCGAGGACGTCAAAATCGTCAAATACCTATTGTCTGGAGAATATTGAAATGAATGCATAAAACCGATGGTGATAATAAGACAATTTGGGGGAGATGTAGTGTTTCTCTAATCCTGTTGAAGGGAAATTCGTCAGGATTACAACACTTAACTAACTGTCAAGGTTTTACAAATCTATTTGATTCATTTAAAAAAAAGGTCCCATAAAAGAATGGCACGAAAGCGGTGCGAAAAAGCGTGTATTTTGCACCTACCATCCACAGGTAGGGTGGTCACAATAGAACCAATGGGTACCGCATCCGAAATCGTCACTCTTAACTCGCTATCATCGAAATAACTCCATTTTTTACTCCCGTTCCTCACACTGAAAGAGATGATTGATGAGAAATTATTGAAGAAACAGAATCTCAAGAAATGCTACCGTATCGTAAGCGACTGATCAGCAAATAGTGCTGGTGATCCGTGATCGGACGCACGGACCACAATAGTTGTATCCACGGTTGGCGGGCGACGTAACATGGAGAGTGCACCTGAAGAAAAAAAGATAGCATTCGGTGCTTGCCCTCGCTCAAATGATGATTTTTTTTGCAACTTTTTCACTGACCTTTCTGTCTGTCATTCAGTCTACTTCCGCATAATAGTTACTAGTAGTTATAGTTACTTCTATTGTAATTTCTAATATTACAACTTAATTATTATAATTTTATTACAAATACTTTACTCATTAAAGACTGAAGGTAATCAAATCTTCAAACTTCACTGACCCACTACATAGATTACGCCTCACAATCAATCTTTATTCGAGAGCATAAATTTTCCTTCTCATATAAAACAATGCCTTAATGGTAGTATTAGGAAATAGTTTTCTGAAAAGAGAGGAAAAAACACCCCTTCATGCTGAAGGATTACTTGCCTCGTAGAAATGTACGCTCTAATAAATTGCTACTGATTAAAAAAAATTAATAGATTGATATTCGGAAAAGCTGTTGTCACGCAACGATTTAACGATCAGTTGTTTCTGATCCTCTATTGTACAGATCTACAGACCATGGATCTATCTTGACCTACCACTATCTTAGTCTCCGTGTGTCTGCACAAATTCAGGACAGCACCCTCAATTCCGGATGCGTTAGTATCCGGTTCACTTCTACATCAGCTTACTTCTTAATTACTCAGTAAATTTGGCGCTGTTTCAACTAATCTTAATACTTATTTATACTTCCTGCTTTCCTACATAATTACTTTGCTTGCCGAATAAAATTTTGTGAAATAAAATAATGGAATGGAAAAGTACAATGTATAAAATCATGTAAAATAAAATTAGTAGTTTTGCCTACCTACACGCTACTTGCTTATCGCCAATAGAGATATTTTTAATGTGTTTATAGTTGAAACGACGTGCTCATGAACCAAAAAATGTGGTTGTCGTGAAAAACAAAAAAAAACAGCGTACAAAAGAGTGAAAACAAAAAAAAAGAAGGGAAAATTCAAAGAGGACGGAACAAAGCGGAGGCAAAAACAGTGTCTATCTGCTTACACTCTGAAATGCTCCATTTTCAGAAATGAACGTTTTCATGCCTTCACTCGAGAAACGCCACTACCTTTAGTTATTTTTCCTTTATTTGGTTATTCTCCTTAACTCTAATTTTTATAAGATGCACAACAACTATCAGCGAATGTCTGTCAAAGCAGATGGGTATGTAAACTTTGAAAGCCTATCCAATATTTTTGGTTTATGATTTCCTTCGTCGAATTAGCCAGCCACTTCCTTCACTGCATGTCCAAGTCCTGCCCTTCAATCAATCATCAGTATGCTTTTCCTCAGCGCTACAGAACAATTTCTTGCTTGGCAAAATGTATGTGAATCCGTCGGCATGACTATATATTCGATTTTATTTTGTTTTATTTACTTTTAGCCCAGCATTCTTTCCGGTTGTTCGACAAAATTCACCTGTCTTGTGGTCTATTCCAAAACAGTTCGTAGTGTCAGTAATGATGTCATACGATACGGTAGCATTTCTACCGTAATCGTCATCGGTCGCAACAACGTAGTGGATAACCGTTCCAATTTCAGCAAATGTCACAACCTCGTTGGCACTGTAAATAAATACTATGAATACAGTTACGACTAGTGTTATCCCATGTGAACGGAACAATCGATTGGATGGAACTTAAATTTTAACACAGAACGTTCAGTATGAGTAGTGCATTAAAAACGAAATTTTTTAATCAAAACGACGCAGAGCCAAGTGGAATTGCTTAAACAGTTGCGGTTGTAGTGGCGGGATTTTTTCTCTGACTTTTCCCTTACTCAACCCTGGAGCCTGATCGGAGCCAGTGATGGTCCCAAAACGAACGCAACTTCGTTGGCAATTGCGCAAAGACTTAAAGGCATCACCCCACGTATCTGACATGATATGAATTTCCGAGGGCCAAAGACTATAGGGGAGCATAGATTGAAAAACGGATGAGACCTCGCTCTTCTCTCCCTGCATCACTGTAAACAGACGGCATTGAAATGCGGTTCCTTATGACGTCTTCTATTGTGACGTGCCACCCTTGCACCCCGCCCCCACCTGCGATTCGTCGAAAATCCATTCGGACGCGTCGATGGGCAACTCACTTCATTCAACAAATTGCAGGCGGGGGCGGGGAGCAAGGGTGGCACGTTCACAATAGAAGACGTCATAAGGAACCGCATTCCAATGCCGTCTGTTTACAGTGATGCAGGGAGAGAAGAGCGAGGTCTCATCCGTTTTTCCAATCTACCCCCCTGCATAGTCTTTGGTCCTCGGAAATCCATACTACGTCAGCTTCGTGGGGTGGCACCTTTAAGTCGGTTTGACCCACCAATAATTTAAGAGATGAATTAGTATAAAATCATGGTCACTTTTGACCATGGAAGGGCATGTGTGTTCTGCCGATGAATTCGCTTTAAAACAAGCCATGAAAAGACGTACCTTATGATTTCTGGATGGTTGTTGTTCACGTCCAGTACATCGACCACAATCAGCATACTTGCCTTGGCTCCACCTCCCGTAGCAACAACCACGAGATGATGGGGTGACTAAAGGATTCAGTTTTGAAATTTGACTTGCTTATTATCTTTAATCATATCTCATCGAAGTTAGTCGAACTCCAAAGGAACGTTAAACAACTACGGACCCGAAAACACCATGTTATCTTTATTTCAAAAAAGCTAGGGAAAATACTAGACAAAATTTCACCTCATTCCAATCAAGATCTTCAATAACACTGATCTCTCCAGCATATTGATCAATTGAAAATCGGTTATTAGGCTCTGCGAATCGATAAACAATCGAAGAAGACACATCAGGACTAGTGGCATTCACGCTGGCAATAATGGTACCTGAAAATAAATAGAAGTGAACAAAAAGCAATTTCTGGTTACACAACACAAAAAAGTCGTTAGAACTCACCAATAGCAGTGTCTTCTGCTACAGGAATTCGCAGAAAATCTTCCGTGAAATATGGTGAATCAACGAAACCGCTTCCAACCTCGAACTCAATATGTTTTTCCTCAGATTCGGAGGTTAGACCATCAATCAGATTGTAGTAAAGAGAAATTTCGCTCCCTGCCAAGTCGCGAATCTTTCGCATAAGGTAAAGATCTCCGTTCGCTTGGTCCAGTTCGAAGAGCGAGGACTGCAAAAAAATTCAAATCAACTATGGTTAATTGCTAGCAGTGGAGAAGCGACGGTTTATGCAGACCAGGTATTCTCGCAACGAAAAGAAATATATGGGAACATCACAAATTTCAAGTATCCTTTGTCTAACAAACATCAACTAAAAGAATCAGCAAAATAAGGAAAACTCACTTGATTTTTCAGTGAGTAGTACAAATTTTTGTTTTTCTCCTTTAGTTTCGGCCCAAAATTGGCAATTTTTGAACCGATCGGAAGTAATGGAGAAATTTTCACAGGCTCAGATGATACCTAAACAAGTAATCATGATAAGGTAGAATAACAATAGGAAATTCAGGATAGTTTTACCGGTGAATTAGGCTCGAGAATCCTCAACGACAGATGCTTCTGGCGCCCTTCCCTGTCCGAAAGGATCAGCGATAGTGACCATGGTGGTGGTGATTGTGGATGTGATGACATGATTAATTTACCATCGATTATGGAAAAGTGGTTCGAGATTTCTGAAAAAATTACACAAAATTGGATCCGATTCGAAAAAAAAAACGGAAAAGCTGTTTCATTTCATAGTTAAAGGCGCCTGGCGTATATACGCATAGTCGCCTACGCTTATGTTCACTCGGACGACCGCAACGCGTCCCCAGCAGCACGTTTCTTATGCTTGATGCACATTCTCTTAAGATTGGAGCGCGTATCGCAGAAGAACGAGTGAACAAACGCACCGCCATCGCACCGTCACCTTTTAAAACGTCTACTGAGGTAGTTTTTAGGAGTGGTTTTTGGAAAAGATGATACCGTTGCTCTGAATCTGCCATTTCGCCACTCCAGTAGCATTAAGTTGACGGATGAGACACGATGATTGACAAGAGTTCGGCGCTCGAATGTTCCTGAAGAGGAAATGTTAAAAATCGGATGAATTCTCAGCTTCTCTTCCGCAAATCCTTTCCGGGTTCCTTGCGGCAGGATACGGCACTGAGGATAACGATTTTTCAATCATTTGCAATTACACTACAGACATCTTTTCAAACCTAATTAAAATGGAATTGTGTTTGATGCCTGTTTTGTTCTTCAACACCACGTTAGTCGGCAAAAACTACTAACCACGGAATTAGATGTCGGGGTCAAGGATTCCCATCTCAATCTTATGCCCAAAACGGTTTTTCGAAAGTTTTTTTCCACAAAAAATGTCCAGCTACTTCTTTTTCTTTCATGTCCGTTTATCAAAAATTCACTTTATTCCCGATTGAGGAGAAATTAGAAATAATTGAGTTGGAATGAGTTTTGATTCTGGATTCTCCGGAGCTAAGCTTCTTGCTGCTATCGCTTCCTTAAAAACTCTCGCCATTCAGCGCTGCTGTGTTTTGTAGAGATGGTTTCAATCCCATAATTCTTGTAAAGAATAGAGCATGCCGAAGAATTAAAGCAATGGTGAGTGGGACCCACCTCTCAAATGGCTCAATAATTTTTACAGCCGCAGTGCCACGCCCGATTCTTATTTGCACATGGCAGACTGTTGATTTTCGAGGAACACCTTGGTCCGAAGCAATGATGGACAAACGAACGTCGGTGGGATCAGCTTCAGCTAGTGCACGTCGTAGATGAACATCTCCTTTAATTACATCATGTTCCCGGTTTTGTTGTTTCAATAACGGGGAAATATTGTGCTTACAGAAAAATCAAAGCAAAAAGAACAATTGGAAGAAAAACCTACCATTATTCTTCACGACAAAAAGCGGATGTGACTGTTGACTACGGTAAACAACGGTCCCATTTGCTCCATTGTCGGGATCTGTGACCACCACCGTACCTACAGTGGTAGACGGGCTGGAATCACGCGGTACCACCATTGTTGCCACAGATGTACAGGATGGAGCATTATCGTTGACGTCAGCGATTCGGATTCGGACAGGAACCGAGGAGGAGAGCGGTGGCTGGAAGTTTATCAACGAGCTTATTAAAATTTTTAAAATTTCTGTGATGCCATTTTTATGTTGTTATATTCCGTAATTAATTTTCGTCACTAAGTCATATTAGCACTCATTATATCAGAAATAAGCAGGACTTCGTTGTTTTTTTACTATTACCAAGAGGTTTTGCATTGGAAATTTCCAGAAATTAAATAATAGACGGGTGCCTTATTCCAAGATGGACACGGCAACTATGTAGAGGTGCTATTTAACCGAGAACATTACACATACATAGCTGTTTATCGTAACATATGGTAATTACTTAATCTGTGCGCACAAAAAGAAAAGAAAAACGGTGTTGCAGACAAAGCACTATGAAGCACTCACACAAAATTACGCCATGAAAACTCGTTTACCTCTCCCTGATCTTGAGCGGTTACGGTAATGTGATAAATGTCTTTTGTTTCTCGATCGATGTTCTCGTTCACGTAGATCATTCCTGTCCTCTCATCAATACCAAAAGCCTACAAAGATTTTTACACTACACTATTCTATTTTTCTCCGGATTGGTCTTCCTTTATAGAATAAAAATACTACCAAAAACTCACATTCGAGCCATTGCTTATTCTATACAGGACCTTCCCGTTCTCTCTAGAGTCAGCGTCTCTGGCCCTCACTTTTAGTACTGTAGTCATGAGCGGTGAGTTCTCTGGTACCTATAATTGGGGACAATTAGCTAGGCCACCTCACAGGACTGAATGATTTGGATAAGTTCACCTCAGCTTCGTAACTCGTGGTTTCAAAAATTGGACGATTATCGTTGGAGTCAGAGACATGCAGCACAAGTGTCATGTTTGTCGAACGTGGTGGAATACCGTGATCCTGGGCCTAGAAGTCATGTTTATACCCCACTCTTAAACAATCTTTACGAAGACAACAAAAAAGGAGTTACTTTTACGCGGATACGGTAGTCCTTGATATTCTCGAAATCAAGAGGATCAGTTAGCTGAAGTTGTCCTGTGTGCGGTTGAACCATTACAGGGCAAGGCGGATGCGAGGAGAGGATGGAGTAAGAAATGGCACCGTTCTGAAAAAGTTTGGTAGAAAACAGAGAATAATGAACGTATGAAATTATTCTCGCTTTTTCTACTTGTTTTCGGAAGTTCAGAAGGAAATTCAGAAGTAAGGAAAAGGGATGAAATTTTCAAAGGACCGGAACAGAACAAAAAAAAGAAATAAAAACAAACTAAAAATTAATTCACCTAAAAAGTAGAAAATAATAAAGGATAAAAGGATAATGTTTCTGGCGTTAATCAATCCGCCTGGGATGCGCCTCATCTTCACTTCAATTCAAAATCGTTTGAGGTTTCGAATTCAAAAAAAAAAAAAATTCGAACCTCCGAGCGATCGTGTAGGAAGCGGAACCTCTAACCTCTACACTACACCTGCCCCCTCGCTTTCTTATGTAAGGAAGATACACAAATCCATTGTAATACCCAAAAATAGAAATAAAAAAGGAGTAAGAAATATTTTACATGAAAAATTACCAAATCTCTTGAATTTCCGAGAGCAAGCCGACTCACCTTTCGTTTATCCTTATCCGTAGCATGAACGACATAGAATGGTTCATGAACCGCTTGACTCTCGCCTACAGTAATCTCGACCAAATCGATTGGGAATCGAGGAGTGTTATCGTTATGATCCTCAATGAGTATGACCACTTGTGTCTGATTCGATCCTCCATTCATAAGGGCCGCCTATAAAAACTGCATTGAGGCCGACATGGACATTTTGGAGCGGAGGAAACGATCTCCCCACCTGTACGTTCAGAATGACTCTGTCATGCTTATCAGCGTCGAGATAGCGAGCTACGGTGATTCTGCCAGAGTCTGGATTGATCATGAACTGATGGTCAGGATCTCCGGAGTAGATGCTAGAAAATAAAATTTGAAAAAAATCACTTCTCCGAGTTTCAGAACGTAAGATTTACGTTACTTATCTTGGGATACTATAAAATTCATACTATTATCCCCTCATAGGAACAACTTCACATTTGCCACATCCAATAAACTGGAGAATCCCTTCCGCTAAAGATTTACCTAATAGTTGGGAGTGGGGGGGAGTTACCCAAAAATTATATTCATTTCAATCATAGTGCCGTTCCTTGTACAGTTACAGGTATGGTATGGATGTATGGTGGGCGCCTGAGGTTAATCCAAAACCTTCTCCAGGATTTTTAGGTTGCCGATCATAAGTAACAGCTCTCACCACAAACGGAAAAATTCTTTTCGTAGCGTCATGGCGTTTTGCCAGTTGTGTTACAATCACATTCGCTCCAGTTCATTCTGCAGCTGAGTCTTTCACCCATGGTCTTTCAGCTTTTGTTTGTGGAAAGATTCAAAAACGGAAAATCCTATTGCACTCAGTATCGGAAATGATCCAGGACACTTGACTAAATCACGATCGAACAAATTTTCTTTTGCAACAAAACTTTTTGAGCAATAAAATCTGAATATAAATATTCAAAAAAATATTTTGACCATGAGCGAAAAAATTAGGCATTAACAATTGTGGATGGGACCACCTTCAACGTATCCTCAAAAGATGGTCCTACGATGAAAAAAGAATATTATTTTCGAGATCAGCACCCCTCACAACACCTCTTACGCAAGGTCTCGAATCATTTTTTGAAACGTTTTCTGAAATTTAAAAACTGAAAGAGGATTGGAAATTTTCTGAAAATAAAAAGAAAAAAATTCTGAAGAAAGAAATCATCTAACGTGGAATATTGACACTTCATATAATGTTTCTAAAAATTTTTCTTTTGTTTTTATAGCCTAGGATAAAAGCCTTCAACAAAGGGAATAGTGATCACCTATATCGAATCTGCCCAGGTCCAGTTGCTTGAACCGCTCCAATGGATATGCCCGGTAGGATGTCTTCGGGAGTTTTGATGACATAACTCGGCTGAGTGAAAGAAGGTGCACTGGCATCCGAATCTATCACATACACGTGGACATTAGCCTGAAAATTAGCGGAAATACAAACAACTAGGGTCAGGATGCGCTGGTCTAGACAGGCTCCAGAAAAATGAATTTAGAGCTCCGCACAGTAGACATAAATGTTAAGGATAAGGATCACTAAATGGTTTTCTGCCGCTTGTGGTTAGATCACAATTCTCAAAAAGTCTGCAATGGATTTAGAGCATTAAACTCATGAAAATATTAAAGATTTTCGTGGTCAACAAGTGAAACGCTTTTTTATTTTCACCACAAAAAATCATTTTCACTCCCTAATGTGTTCCTCACTATAATATTTTTCAGTTTCCTTACCATTCTCGAACACAAATACAATGAAAGAAGTTAGCCCAAGGTGCAGTTTTCAATAAAAGAAATCCTAGAAATGCTAGGATTACAAAAACAATTCTCATCTAAAAGCATTCCCTCAAAAAA
Source organism: Necator americanus (assembly GCF_031761385.1). Classification (NCBI taxonomy): domain Eukaryota; kingdom Metazoa; phylum Nematoda; class Chromadorea; order Rhabditida; family Ancylostomatidae; genus Necator; species Necator americanus. The sequence continues at coordinate 15,350,498 of NC_087373.1, read as the reverse complement.
TTTTCACACACTCTGCCGAACACTACAGGAAGATAACGTGAGTACCGGCTCTTCGCTGACAGATCCACTACCGTCTTTAGCCTGAACGGTGAGCTCGTGTTTTCCACGTGACAATCCCTTCTTTAGGAAAATTTCTCCAGACTTCTCATTCACTTCGAACAATGCAGAGTTCCCCGATTTGAGATGGAAGTGAACCTGAAAAAAAAAACTCTTTATATCCACGAATATTTTTCGTGGTGGTTCGGAAAAATAACAATAGAATTCAATTTGAAATTTTAACGAAGACAACAATTCTTAGAAACCTAAGCTACCGTGTTATAAACTATAATTTATTCATTTGTTTACTTGTTTACTTGTCCATATCTACATCAACGGTGCACCAAAAAGGTAGATAATTCATTTATTTCGGTCAAACCAACACAAGCGCACTTAATTTCTTGGGAATGTGATTCTCCTCGTCGTGGGTAGATAAGGTTACTTCCCTCATGAAGCACGCAAAATGGTCTCCCATAGGGTCTTTTTCCAAGATTCAAAATGGTTCCTATGAGATGACTTATATTGTACCCAATGTTTGCATTTAAACGCATCACTCCACGAATCAGAGGTGGTACGGATTCCAGATGGAGTATGGAGTATTCGTATACGGGATAGTAAATTATGGAGAGTGGATGATTCCGTCCATTTCTTCCTAATTGCCGTAAAAAAAGGGGCCGGAAGATACGGCTTCGGGGGTTCTGGCGCACTATTTTCTGTAAGGAGTTCGACTGGAGCGCGTCAGCCTTGTGCGGCGCCGCGTCTTCCGCGCCGTTTTTTTACGGCAATTGGGAAGAAGTGGACGGAATCAACCCTTCTCCATAATCTACTATGCTGTATACGAATACACCTGAAATCCGTACCACCTCAGATTCGTGGGGTGATCCCTTTAAGCAGAAGCAGCTCGTCACGGACTTTGCGCGAACCGTTCATTGGGACCTCGTATAGGACAGTTCATCCAGCTTCGTAATTCGTCAACCACTAATCATCCCTAATTAATTATTGATCTAAGTAAACAGTAATCATAAACAACCTGCTTCGAATCAAAAGAAGTCTTTGCAATTTGTTTGCAAAGGAAAACCTTTAGTACAGTCTGTGCGACAATTTTTATTTTCTGGGGTAAATTTAGCAATTTTTGCGCACTCTGAACCTCGTATAAAATACACAATAAATAAATCAATAAATATCAGAGTAGTTTTGCGCAAAGGATCAAATGTAATTCGAAAAAGAGACTAAAGTTTCTTCATCTCGAGCTTCAGTATAAGTACAGATACGCAGAGAAAAAGCTCAAAAATTTCATAGAATGTCATACCTCGCCAAAAATTCCTTCATCATCGTCCGTTGCCGAAAGCACTACCAGAGGTCCGCTTGGCTTGTAGCCTTCTCTTACAGTGATGTTGTACTGAGTTGGATAGAAAACAGGGGAGTTATCGTTCGCGTCCAGAACTCGTATGCTGACAAGGCACGTCCCAGTTGAGCCATCTACTAGGTTACATTAGATTGGATATTAGATTTTCATTATTATTATTATTATTATTATTATTATTATTATTATTATTATTATTATTATTATTATTATTATTATTATTACTTCTATTACTTGTTACTGTTATTGCTTTTGTTATTACTTTGTTTGTTCCTACTATTATCACATATACCCAGTATTAGTGGTGATAGTAACGGTTGCGCAGCAAATCAGCAGCAAATATCTGCGCAGTCAATGGTCCAACACCGCGCTGACTAAGACCACCACCACCACCAACTAAGACTTAGAGGATTGAACAGCTCAGCAGCTTAGCTCCAAGCACTTCACCCTTCACGTGCATAGTATGTGGTATAAATTCTTTATCCTTTGAAATTATTGTATTTTATTTTTTTAGTACTATTTTTGGTATTAGTATCAAAGTTCGCCATTATTTAGTTATTCTTAGAGCAAAACTTCAGCCATTTGCCAAATTTCTCATTCTTTGAGGCTCAGCATCTATTCCCTTTTTGTTCAATTCAATTGCAGCTGGATGTTCTCAAAAAATTCACTATGACGTTAATTTCAATATTATTACAGAAAATATGTGTTTGTTATAACTTTTGACTTCTTTTTCTGTGAAAAAGCTTTAATTCGTAGTTAACATATCTGAAACACAGGAACTAAATGCACTGTCCATGGCAACGTGATATGTACATAGCAAAAATGATCAGATCATAGCAAAAATGATTTAAAACACCGTCAGATTTCATGGACAGAAAACAGAAAACAAACTTAGGTTCTTCTGGTGCAGTTTACTTGATATCCTATAAAATTTATAGGGGACAGTACATGTACGATCACTATTCGTCGAAAAAACATCCACATGGAACAAAAAAAAACCTGAGCCTTCTCGAAGGTCATCGCAGGGATTGCTATGAAAACGCTCGTTCTAGGATAACTTTCACGATCCTCTCGTTTCGAACTCGAAATTGTGAATCGCCGAATTTAAGAGGCGTTCTAGATAAGCGCTAAAAGTCTAAAATTCAGAAGAAGGGAAGAATGGCATAGGCATGGACAACAGTGGGGCTCTCATAAAGACCTGTGCGGTTTTCGATCCACGAATTCATGTGCGGGTCCCATCCTGACTGCTCGTAGCGGGAGCAAGATTCTCACAATGTCAATCACAACGATTGCCCGCTAACATCTCAGGGACGCGGCTACTGAGGTAAGCGCACCGATTTAGGCTCCTTTGCTCATCATTTGAAAAGTCATTTCCTATTAGACGGTCGTTTGTTATAAATAACGCATAATTGTTTATTTGAAAACACCCACAGGTATGCCATAAACAAAATTAAGAAAGGCTCGAGCTCACTAGGATTTTGCCTAATTTTTGTACAGCAAATTTGGTCCTTTTTAGCAAACTGTGTGGTACCCAGGTTGTAGTCCTACTTCAGAAGGTGAGAAATCCCTATATGAGAAGATATTTGGAGAATTTCTCGACTTTGAGGAAAACGAGGACCTCTTACTTCACATACAGTCTTCGTTCAAGTTGGCAAGGCGCACCAATATTCGCCCAAGGCTAAACGTTTACGCTTTTGAGGGATACACACAAAAAACTAGGATAATTGTCGTTTAACAAAACAACAACTTGCGCCTTCCGCTGTTTCCGGATTGTAGGATTCTCAACTACACTAATTAATAGTTAAAGCACGGCTATTAGGAGATTAACAAAACTTCGCATTTTCGGGACTTTAAATCTTTAAAGTCTCTGGTCTCAGGCGTATCAATCCGCTTAGGATTTGCCAACGCGTTTGACGGTAATTCGTAGTAGTTGAGGTTATGAACTCCGGAAGGAGGAGGGGTTTGGTTGGCACTATGGTGGTTTCGAACCGAGTCGAACCATCGATCGATCATTCAGTTTCACAACCTCTTCCCGGCTGCGTTACATCCACTCTTTTAGCCTTTAAAGTTTCGTATAATCATTAGGAATTGTTTGTATTGTTTTATTTTGTTTTTTCTTAAGTATAACAAGTACAAAAGAATTACGTGCATGCTTCACAAACTGGCTACAGCTTAAGATCAGTACTCTAAAAAATTAAAAAAAAACAATAATATCGCGAAAATCTGCAGCCTACTTTGGTCAATCGCTGCAACGGTGAGCTGATGACTGATCTCTTTCTCGTAATCGAGGTGCTTTTCCAAACAGATCGTGCCACTCGTGGAATCAATATTGAAAAGCTGAATTTGAACAAATGAGAAGCTTAAGGAATATTCCTGAGAAAAATCTATATTCTCAAACCTTTGCCGTATTTCCACCATCCTGGAATGCGTATCGAAGACGGCTAGATCCACCACACAGACTATTTGTCGCTTTTACCTGCAAGCGCAAAAATTCCGCTGTTGTTTCCACCTTTTTTCGTACGGGTCCCCCCCCCCCGTTGTACACCCCGGCTACAGTATGACAGAGACCGGCGGAGCTGAAGTGATTTTCATCGTTGTGTAATTAATAACCTTATCAGCATCGCGGTGAGCGTGAATTCCAATCAACTAGCTTTGATTAGCGAGAAGAAGGTGTCTCCATGACAACGCACATGTAGCTAGAGCTGGCTGGCGGACATGCGGCTAGTCGCATGAGCGCACCTCATTCCGTTACGCGTACTCATATGATACGCAGTTGCTCATCGCATCTGACGCATCTGTATTCACTGTTCATTCGTAGAAACTCCACAAAATAAATCCACATCAATCACGGGTATTTTTATGGAATTTCCAAGAAGTTTTCATGCTATATTTCAGTTCAACACTTCGTTTTCCCTCGTTTTCAGGTGAAAAATGAGTCTAAAATGTTTTCCACTGTTGTATGTGAACATGGCTGGAGAGATGATCTACATATTGGAGCAAAGGATCAAGGTGAACATTACATCTTACGTCTGAAAGTTGAGCGAATAAGTAGATTAAACTATTTTTTTTCTAAGTTTCTTTAATAGAAGGTCATTGCCATATGCCCGGATTTTTCTTTTGAGATTTACTATCGGTTAAAATTGACCAGAGCATTTCTTTGGACAAGGGTAATGTTTTTACAATATTTTAATTAATACGCTTTAAAATGTAACAAATAGAAAGACGTTTTCATTAAATGAAATAATGAAATCAGCTCTAATTAATTTTCAGTGCGGTATTTATTGATTTAGCAGCACTGTCGAAGTTTTTCAATGAGAAATAGGTTAGGGAAAACCTAGAAGTTCCTAAATTCAAGTTAAAAGTAATGTAGTAGTTAGTCTATCACATGCCATCTTTCATAGATCTGGCTCTATCAAAACCCTTTCTGAAACAAACCACGAATTCATTCAGACTATCCATTCAGTCAATACACCATGTTCTGGCCCAAATTTTCTTTTTTTATTTCATTCCTATTTCTCGAGGGTAGATCAAAAGCATAGCTTTTAATAATCGAATTTTAAATCTAACTGAGCCACTTCGACATTTTTTTCTTTTTCCTACGTATGAAACACCATTTGGTGTTTTTCAATAAATCATTTCTGAAAAAGGCTACATTCCAGGAAAATTCGTCTGAAAATAACTAGGAAGTCTACCCTGCTGCCATCACTTATTCACACTTACAAGTGTTACTGTATTTTAGAATCAGAAGAACATCTCTGAGGAGAAAGGCGATCTAGTACTACACGATATCATTAGTCAAACCCTCAAGCAAAAATATCTCCATGAAATATTCAAGTGAGTTGAATCGAATATTTCGTTCGGATTCATTCACGTTTTTCGACCCCCGATCCAAACGAAACTCAAGAAACGACTTCCAGACCGCAGCAGATGTTCTCCAGACGGCATATGCGAGCAATGTTTGAACGTTTAGCACATTCCAGCATTATGAGACTCAGTGAAAGCAGGTATTCATAGATTTCATTTCTCTGTGAACACAGGAAAAATTAAGAAAAAAAAAACGCTTTAGCATGGAAAAACTGTTCGATCTAACCTTAATGATGACTAAATATCAAATTCAAAATGTTGTGATGCCTGAACAGGTGAGTAGCAATTTCTTGTTCCCGAAGCTAAGATTTCGGATCCTAACGATTATGATCCTTAGATCCTAACAGTCACTATGAATCATCTAAGTGGCATGAAACGAATCGCAAAGCAAGAGGATGATATCCAGGAACTTATCCGGAATGCGCATGCTATGGTGGGTTAATGATTTTATGGCATCTAAGTTATGGAAAGGCACTGCCTCTTCGCTGAAGTACAGTCATTTCCTCTTTTTCTCCTTTTCGTCACTCTTTTTCTCGTTTCCTTCTCGAACCACCCAAGTCCTGGATCGGGGTTGGCAATGAGCTAGCTAATTGTTCCAAAGGCCAACATTAGCTGGTCTATTGCCAGCCTAAACCTCGACATTTTGTTCCTTCCTCCTTTCATCAAGTCATTTCGCACCTGTAACTTTTAAAATCACCCTTTTCGTGATTCATTCTCATACCATTCCTCTATCTCTCTCGGTTATGAATCATTTCCTATGCATTAACAATCTTCCATCAGTTTTATCAGCATAACAAAGTAATTTTTATCAAGCAAAGTGCGCCAGGGTAGCTCTAAATGCTAGACAAATTTATTTTCTGTGTTAGACTGCAAAGAGTTTATTTGACACCTTTGTTTCTTTTGTCCATTGTGCCCGCTGTTCTCACGAAAACTGGTCCCCGCTGCTAAAGCCACCTAGCATTGGTGTTGGGATGCAAGTGATTTGAACAATTTCCGAAGAGTACAAACAGATTCGAAAAGTCAGAGCGGTTGCTTCTTTTTCGTAGGAAAAAAACAAGTAAAGTAATGTGAAGAGTTTGTGAATGATCACTCAAGTAATGATGTCAGTAATGTAACTAGGAAAGAGGAGAGCAAATTAATCTGCGGTTTGCCGCTCAGGAGAAAATGAAGTTCCACTGGTTCCACATGCATGAGGCGAACTGAATCCATGCACGGGAATCCTCTGTGATTGTTCTTTTGTTTAGTTTCTAATGCTGTACGGTCCTGTTCCATTGACTGAATGGAATTTAATACGGCATCAAATGCTGAACTTCTTCCAGGTCGGTTCGTCCTTCCGATTCTTCTATAGAAGTCATTCAATTACTGTAAGAGATTCTCCAGAAATCATCCCTCAGGCCATTTCAGGACTGTCGCGTCAAAGTTTCGGTTTTTCTGAGGGATGGAAAGCAGTTTGAAGATGGCCATTTCGTCTACCTTCCTCAAAAGTAAGCGATTCTTTTGCGGAATTGGAAAATGGTGCAAAACGCGATGACTTGCGCCTAGCACCAGCAAAAGTTGCTTCAATTAACCACGCAGAGTTAGACGAATTCTTTAATGTTGCCTAGATCATGACAGGAAAGGATAATCGGTAAAAAAAAATACTGTAAAAGCCCACTATTTCCCTTGTTTTTCCTTTTTCCTGAAGTGGCGTTACTTTTCGGAAGGGAACACACTGAAATCATCTTCTTCACTCACCACTCCAATACAATTCCATCACAATTTATGTATTTCCAGATCTGAATTACTGTAACCACTGACACTCAAGGACTAATTGCGTCGTAATTCAAAATTTGCAACCACAAAATCTTGTAACAGTCACTTCTTAGAAATATGAAAAAGATTGCAAAGAACTCTTATTTACGATTCGCATTGGTTTAGCTGGAAGTAATTACCTTTTAATTTTGAACAAGGAGGTCTGCACGCTGCAAGGCACTGCAGATCAAGTGAAAATGACTACGTAAGGGTCCTCTACAGAGATTGAACACCTCCGCAAAACCTATTGGGTGGTCTCAAACAAATAAACAAATGAAGAATAGACTGTCAATCCGCTCAGGACGCACCAACGCAAAACGCGCCAACTACAGCATAGAATCGTTTGAATTTTAAAAAGTCCTCCAGACAAGTCCAGCGCCAATTTATCGACCTCGTAGGGAGGAAAGAGTGGTCCGCTTAGACTGGATTTGAGCCACCGACCGCGCAATCGCAGCTGAATCCTTTACCGACTGTGCTAAGCCAACCCATGCTTTTCAAATATCTTGCAATTGCGTACATACATCACTAGCCCAGTGCTTCTCCTATACTTCTCGATTCAGAGATCCCATCGAACTTCCACCAGACGTAGAAACTCCGGGGATCACAAAATATTACGAGAACGGGGAATTTGTGAAATCTACACAATGGCCGGTGACCAGGAATTACATCCCACTACAGCATCCGGTAAGCACTTCTCGATGTTCCTTTTCTCGCTCAGAATTTTTTAAATTCATATTTTGAAGGAAAGTCGAAATCTTGACGCCGAAGTACGCTCGACGACACTCGGCACAAGTATATTCACCAATGAGATGAGCTTGGATGTGAGTGCCTGCGGTGGCCGGCCGTGTTAAGGCTTTTCTCAATAATCAGCTCAATAATCACTGGAGGCGAGGGATATTATCTCGTCGTACAATGCAGCAGATAAAAATGTCGTAACTATGACAACGTTCATAATATAGAATGGATAGCGGATTAATTCACATCTGGGATTGAGCGAAGAGGTGCGAAATCGGAGGAGATACGACTGCAGCCAACGGGGGATAGCGCTGGGCGCTGAACACGGCAAGCGTTAGTTTCTCCTTTTTCTTGAAGGAGAGATAGATTCCTTCCTTCCTCTGCTACCGCAAAAAAAACACACTAAAAAAAGCAGTTGCGAATTTTCAAATTAAACAACTAGACATTAAAAAAATTGAAGATGGGTTGCTTTCAGGACCGCGTGGTTGCTTTTCTGACTTTTCAAAGCATGAAGCATTTATTAGCAAATGTGGATCGTAAAAAATCATCAAAAATTTGAATTTAAACCTTAGAATGCTTTTGTGAAAAAAGTATTCATCTTATATAAAAGTCCTAAATACCATTAGTGTTAGGATGCACTTGAACTAATTCCACTTCTCCATCACTCTCAACAATCTTTCTAACATATTGGAAGAAAATCACTTTACATATACAGCAAACATAACTCGAAGGTTTTGCAAAAATGAGGTGATTATCGTGGTGCCTCAGAATCACTCTTGATGAATCCCGCTAAAAAATACACACTGTCCAGGACTAAAGATTTATCTCAACGCTTTTCTGTTTTTCTTTTCTCAACGTGATCCCATCTTATCACTTTTTCGGCAGTTTCTTCTAGAACTTCTGGAAAGGTGTTTCGTTGCATTTCTTGAAATTTTATTTAGACAACTAAACAACATGTTTTTAAGATGTACTTCCCTAATAGCAATTGCTACTGATCGTAAAAGAGAACTGCATCACCATCAAGCTTGATTGGACTTGGCATTTAATTTATATTCGCTACTTTTTAGAAGTCCCGTAAAAAGTGCAAACGCCAATGAAAATGTAGTCTTTGATCGTACATTTTTGTGCTTGTAATTTGTAACGACTACTGTAATTTTCAGATAAACGGCGGTGGCGGGACCGCAAAGGCCGAACCGGTGCAATACGGTGATGAAATGAAACTGCTCGAATCGCTCTTTGGCAGTTCACTCAAGACAGGTCGGATTTCAGTCCTAGCCGACCTCCTAATGAGGTCTAGTCTTCTCGGGCTTTGAAACAGACTTTATCAACGTCGCCGTGGTAACCGACTTGTGCACACATTGCGAACCGCCTCGTCGTATCAAATTCGTTAGCTAAGAGAATACTTTTCAGAGAAAGTGAACCAACACGGGTTCGAGGAAAAAGTCTTCTGGCACTGAATAGCCATGGATTTGATTTTAAAAAACTCGTCGACATGAAATGCCTCAATTTACTAGATACATATATGTATACATAGTGCTTCATTCGAGGGTGATAATCTGAAAAAACTGCATGTCCCATGAGAAGAAAAAAAGAAGATTGAATTGGCTCTACTGGAAGGAGAAAAGAAGAGAAAAAAGAAAAGAAGTCACATCAGACATAAGAACAAAAACAGAAAATAGATAAATAAAATTAATTCCACCGGAAAAGTTCAAAATTCATATACTAGATCTTCATTCTAATGATTAATTATCCATGTTGTGACATCCAGGAGCAAAAGTAGGCTAGGTTCTGTAAGCGACCATAGCATTACGGAAAATAATGAGAACCGAAAAGGTGTGTTTTCTGAATGGTAAGAAATTCCACTCAACGATAAGAAGCTAAAAGAATGAAAATTACGTAAGAAGTATCAGAAGGTATGGATATAGATCTTAGGAGCAGATTTTTTAAAAGAATTTATCCTTGGTGAAATCCATCCATTCTGGAAACCACGAACTGTAAATTTGCCCATGAAATGGTAGAAATGGTCGGATCGATAATGGAAGTGATTGGATGTTTCCTTGCTTTGCCAACGAGGTTTTGCTGAGGTGAGACTGAGCTTTGATGAAGACCTCGTTGTCGAAATGTCAGGCCATAAATAAAGTTTCACCAAAGCCTCGTTGCGAAAGCAATAAGACATAAATCCAGTTCATAATAACATTAAATTAGTAGTGATTAAACATCCTCAATGATTTACCTCTAACTTAACGAAAAACATTATTAAATCTCATTATCCGTAATAAGCTGTTTTTTGTACATACTGTTAAAAAAGGTCTTATTCAATTCTCCGAGTCTCCTGTAATGGTTGAATTCAATGCAGCTGATAATCAAAACGGTTGCTCAAAACAGCTGATTTTTTTATCCAAAAAAAGGATTCTCAGTGGAAATCTCACAAAATCGATACAATACAGTACTTCTATACCATATGTCCATATGTACCATGTAGGGGACTACTGCACATTCCCCATACCTGAGGTAATAATTGAACTTTAATATTACTTGAAGTAATAACCTCTCGAAACTCTGCATCGTCATTTTTCTCTTTCCTATTTTCCCATGCTTTTTTTTAAAGCAGCTCTTGATGAAAAAGAGGTTCGTTGCCACTTCTGATTACAGCCTCAGTCCTTCTGCTGCCTTCAATCAAAATTTTGGTCTCATCGCTTCAGCCAATTTCCAATTTCCTTGGGACTCGCACTCATGCAAAACAACTTGTCCATTCATTAAGCAGAAAATTATGTGATTGGATTGGAATTTTCTCCTTTTATGAACTATATTTCATCGATTTTTCACTGAATTCGTGACAAATTTGTCCTTTGTTTCTTGGCAACGCGTAGAGCAGAAGAATTTTAGAAGGAAAAAACACGAGTGGAATTTCACAGAATTGGGTAGGGAAAATGTGGAAAATCAGAAAATTGGTAAAAAAGTGAGGGAACGGTTTTGAAGGTATGTAACTTGCAACTTGAACTTGAACTTGAAGGTGTAGTCCAATAAAAGAACTGCTAAGGTCCCTAAGGGTAGGTAACAATGAACAGATTATCCTAATGATGTTTCCAAAGCAAAAAACACGTGAACAAGCAAACAACACTCGTAATCAATTCCCGCGGGCAACTCGTACTTTTGGGGGTGTGCACTCATTACGCGCTTAGCTTATTCTCCTATCTGACTTTCTTTCAGGCCCATTCTATTTATTTTGAAATATTTTTCGCCTCCACTACATTTCTTCTTCTTTAAAATTTCCAAATCCTCTCAGAACCTCGGTTACTGGGAGCGTAGGATATGATAGCGATTGAGAAAAAAAGCAGCTTCTGCAAAAAATTTCACGGGATGTGCGGAAATTGGAGTTAGCCGCAGGGGTGAAGCGGTGCTACTTCTGAAAAAAAAATCTACAAATAAAATTGAAAATGAGGTTAGATCTTACAGAACAAATATATGATACCATCGATTAAGAAGCAATAAAGTTAAAAATGGATGGTACACTATTTGTAACCAAATTCCACAAGTCGAAATTTCCTCAATGCATTCCACGGGGAGAATAAAGATATGAAGTATTTTTGTTCTTAAAGGTTCACCTCAAATTTTACTGGCTATAGAAGTGAAAAACATGTAACAAAGAGCAGAAAAAAAGATCCAAAAAGCAAATTTTCGTGGAACATTTTCAAAATTCGCACTTTAAGGTGTGTTTGTTGCGCCCAGTTTGCTCAACAATTTTTTTCTTCCCTCTCCTTCAACGAAATAATTTCCTCTTCGTATGAAAAATAGGCATTTGCTAGAATCTCCGAAATAAGAACGAACTACTGGTGGTGAGAGGAAACTTCTTAACTTATAAAAGAATAAAAGCAATGAATGAAAGGTATGCGCTGTCCTCTATTACTTACAGTCACCTCTGTTGCCCTTCTCGAACAGTAACCTTTCTCTTGTCATATTCATTCTGCATTCCTTCTTTTGCTCATCACTCAGGGTATTTTCCGCGGTTTGTTCCCTACGGCCCCTATATTTATCGTTAGGTTTGTATTCTTTCCCACAAAACCTACTACTTCTTGTGACGTTCATGAAAACCTCATTTGTCGTTAACAACGTGATTCCAGGATAAGAAGAAAAGGCGAAAAAAGCCAGGAAAAAAGAGCCTAAGAGTTACGGTAACTATGAAAAGAGGCTAGTATAAGGTCCTACAGTGGCTCACATATCTTCTTGTGGGCTGTTTAGCATTTCAACACGTTTATACCATTATTAGATGATTTCAGTGTTCTCATGAGATCACTGGCTGTCATACTGTAGCCATTACTGTACCACAGATTCGCTATCCTGCCATTTTTTCTTGAATACGTGGATATTTTTGACTTTTCAGAAGGTGAAGTCGATTTAAATATGTTCGACTCCACTGCAGAAGAGAAGACGTACATAAAAGAAACCGAAGCGGGCCTGAAGAATGTGCTCAAAATTGACGCACGCAAGGATAAAAAATCAATATCGACAGCTATGTCCGAGGTGAGAGAGATGGCTGTTTTAGTGGTTGTTTGCCGCCTTAGTCCCTAATATCGAAGAAAAACCTCCGAACATATGAGATGTGTTGCGGAATTCATTCCGAACACTATGGGTCCTCAGGGAATCACTATCCGCGATGAAATATCGCCTCTCAATGGAAACGCGTGGAGAAATAGGAGCGAAAATGGATGGGAATTGTGGCGTTCACTGAGATCTCAGCATATAATTTTGTGGTTTCAGATGAAATTGACGGGAGGCGAGGAGAAGAAGAAGAAGAAGGAGAAAGGTGCCGACATGTTGGAGATGCTGGACGAAGCTGCCGCACGACCACCAACCAGCAAACCGCGAAAACGTTCGCAGAGTCGCGGTAGTACCGCAGCAAATGTGGCACGAGCTGGAAGTGCGAAACGACCGGTATCCGCCAAGAAATCCACAAAATAGCAGCATTTAGAATGAGGAATAAGCCGATTCCACGACAGACAAGAATTATACGGCAGCCCGTAACAACCGTAGTCAACTGAATTTTTATATTCAGATGCAGTTTAGTGGGAATAGCTTAGAAATAGTTATGTGTACATGTGCTGACTCACATGGTACCAATATCGATCCAAACAGCATTTTTGGAAGATGGAAAGAAAGAAACAAAAAATGAGTAGAAATAAGAAATTTTAGGAAATGCTTCTAATGTTATCTTGCCAGTAAATAATTGCGTTTAGAGCAACACAACTGAGAGTTACGCTAAAAATTAGAAAGATATCTTATGTAGTAGAAGTGCTTATCCAGAGGAGTAATCCTAGACTCCTCCATATGCAGCGATTAGGGTAGGAAGGTAGGAATAGCTGGCCTTGAACACACTTCTTTGTCCTAAAACATTCGGTATTTTCTATTTTTCATTTTTTATTTTCTTAAAATGTGTTCTCTAAAAACTCGATATAACAATGGAAAATGGAGAAGTGACCAGGAATCAAAAGAAAGTAAAGGTAATAGTAAAATTGCGATTGTTTGAGAGACGAGAAATACTCCTGTCGAAGTTTTTTTTTTGCAAAGATAAAAATCCTCAATGTACAAGTATATTCATTATGAAAATAGGAGTGGGTGCAGTACTCATACAGTACTACACTTTCTCTCGTAAGGCGAAAAAAAATAAGGAAGAAATAGAAGGATAAAAACGATCCTCTCATTAGTCATACATACGTGGTGTAGATATCCATTACGTGTAGTGAAAAGAATTTTTAGTTTTTTCTCCTATTTTCCTGGTTAGAGCATGATCAGCGTAATCAGAATTTTAGATGGAATTTTGAGATGAGATTCTCTCACAAAAAAAAAACACAAAGAAATTAGGGAAGAAAGCTTTTTTTTTGCTCTTCTGCACTTGTTTCGAACACGACGGGAAGATTACACTTGGCTCGCAAATCCATATTCTCATTTTTAAAATCCTTTTGATTCCCATGAACCTATGTAGTGGCAGAATCTGAGTCAATCATTCTAGTTTGTAGTGGAGCGCGAGTTTTAATAGCAGTTCATAAAAAAAGCGGAAATTAAAGTCGCAATAATTACGGTACAGGTAATGTCCAATTAGTACATAAGATACATAAAGTTCTGAAGAGCATAGTTGTTACAGATTATCACTAACGCGAAATTTTCTTTGTTTTAGTTAGAACCTTTAAAAAAAATCGATGTATTTGTTATTTTATATGCTTTTGTGCCAATAATAGTAGAACGGCTATCTCTATCTTTGCTGTGATCATATGTCCTACTGTATTGTAATTTTTCCTACTGTATTGTAATTTGTGCCTTCTACTTTAATTCCCTTTTTCCATTGATAAAATCGTGAAATACGCACATGTGCCTTTGTTTTCCAACGCTTGACCTCTTTGGCAAGCTGCCAAGTCGCCAAATGGCAGCTAACCGAGCAAACATTTCATGTAAGGATTGTGTACGCAAACAGAGGACGATGAGAACTGTCAGCTGTGGATCAGATACCGTAGGCAAACAAAAATCATCATTAGTTGATTGATGTCGCTGAAAAGCAGACGTACCTTCAGTAAACATGTGCCAATCTCGCTTTCTTCCGAAATTTCCACCTCGTAGAGCGATTTTTCGAATAGTGGTGGTCTACCGTAACCGTCGACGAGGTCTGCGATGACTTGAAGATCTGAACACTTAGAATTAATTCCATGGTTTAAAGAATAGAGCATTTAGACAGTTGGTGATTGAACTCCAGGCATGTCCACAAAAATGTTGGCCCGAAAGTTGCCTTGGCCGCTTTCGGACCTTTTGTGAATAAATTTCCTTCTTTGAAAACGCATTGTTTTCTCAAAGAAGATTATTTTTCGATGTTTCTAGGAGCAAATGAATGATCTCAAACAAATTCACAATAAAATGTAAACATGAGGTTGATGGTATATATGGTAAAATGAACGTGATTAACATTGCAGCAGTGATAGCGATTTTCTTGGAAGTAGTCTACGGAAACAAGAGACCTCTCATAAAAAAAGTAAAATTTTTCCGTATTCCTAGTACAATCCTGGCAGGTCGAAATGCCGAGAGAAGTTTAAGAAAAGAAGCGGAGTGACCTCAGACAAGATTATTTCAAGTTGATTCTGGAGACTACTCCCAGATTTCGAATAGCTTTCTCTCCATTGCACATATTTTCGTAATTTTTTAAAAATTAAATCGCTTTATGTAAGAACATAGGACAGCCAACGCAGCATCGCTGCAGAACGTCATCCTTCTTGTCGTAAGGTCAAAACGACATGAAGCACGGTGCATTTGCGTAAGTGGTGGGGCTCGAAGCGGTGCGGTGCCGCGTCGCGGAGCGAGGACCCATGCCAGCACCATTCTTCGCTGCAGTTCGCGATGGTCCCAGCTCGATTCCATCCGCTTACTCCACACCACCGCTTCGAGCGCAGCCGCTTACGCAACTACACCGGGCTTCATGTCGTTTCGACCTTACTATATTTTCCCGATACGCAATCACGTAAATCCGTAAAGAAAACCCGATGTCTGTATTCGACCTTTAAATTAATACAGAATACAATACAATAATATATAAATATAACATAAGAAATCGATGCAGCAGACACTCTAAGTTCAGCAAAAAATAACTGAGTATATTAAAATGCACAAAAAGATGCTCTGAAGCAACCAGGAAAACTTTCACATTTAAAAAAACCAAAAATACTATTTCTTTCTTGGGAAATCTCGAAAGAAATTTCCTAAGAAGAAAAGGTCCCAGGGGACTCCATTTAAGTTCATCTATTTGAACACCAGCAGCTCACCTGAATATAAACTTGGCACACCACCATCTGTAGCTCGAACTTTGAATCGTATTTCTTGGCCCATGGAGCAATCGAGCTAAAAACGCAAATAATTCTACCGTAACACCTGTGCACATCCATCACATCGTTAAAAGTCGTAGTCCAACCTCTTTAAGCGGAATCAGTCGACCAGTATCAGGATCAATCGAAATGATGTCCGAGTCAAGTATACTGTAGCGAATCCTGCCGTTGATACCCTGATCAGGATCGACGGCCGTGAGTGAAGATGTTTGATCGGAAATAGCTATCGATCGATTGAGTGTGATATGCATATGTGAGTGAGACCATGTGGGCGAGTTGTCGTTGATATCGCCTAAATAGTTGGAGACTGGAGAAATCTGGTCCTGAAAGGAACAGATCAGACGGTTACCTATGGTTAGGAGAACGGGATGTTCGAGGACAAGTTCTTTGCCTCTTCTGAGACTGAATTTCAGATGGTATTCTGGTGAGGATTCACGGTCGAAAAGTCCGCAAGCGAGGAGGAGGTAGACGGACGGCGACTGACTCTGACGGAGACAGAGTGACGGGCACCCGACCAGAGTTACGATTCTAAATCCTTTAATTTCTAATAAGGTGTATATCCGTAATAAATCTGGAAAACACCACAGAGCAAGGAACTCGAAACAGGATGAGCAGGAAAAATCATTTCAAAAAATCTAAGGGATGTTTCTGAGAAGAAGAAATAAGAGATTTGGCACAGCGCCATTCAGTTATGTTTTATTTTAATTTGTTTAAAAATCAACAGTGCGTAACAACCACAGTTTCGTATGTTAAAAAACTTGAGCGGAGACGGAGAAGAACAAAGTGCAAAAAATTTGGATTTTTCTGGAAACTAGTCGGATATTCTTTTATCCTTGTGCTCCTATGTTTACAACACAGACGAATTGTGAAGATATTTGCGCTCAAACAGTAAACTAGTGAAACCAGAACATCTTTCTGCACTTCCATTTAAAAAAAAAACTCTCAATCAGTGGAGTTCGTTCCATTATTTTGCCAACGAGTCTACAGTAACTGCCTGCGCGATGGGACCCTTCCTCAACTTTATCCTCGGACTGGAAGGCATGCACCAAAAGCGCTACAACGATACCCTTCTCATCATCGGGGTGAAAGCTACTCGTACGTGGCCACTTACGTGACGTTACACAATAAATTGAAAAGTTTTGACTGGGTTGTGACTGCTCCTTAACTTTTCGGAATTTTCGAGATAACAACGCGCTCCACAGACGAAATTTGCCCCGGCAACAATTTGCAAACTGTGCAACATTTGTGCGTAAATCCTAAATTTCACCAAAACTCACGTATCCTTTTGTTCTTCGTTCAAACTCAGTCTTGCCACTATTGTGCCAAGTGTGATGTTTTCGAGAAGATGTGCGGTAGCCGTATCGGTCAACCAGATGATATCCACCGCCGGAGCAGTTAACGATGTTCCTAGAAGTTCCTAACTTCAGTGACGAAAAGCCAGGTAGAAGCCAGGCGATGGTATAGTACCTTGTACAGTAATCGTTACTATAGCGGTCGTTTCGAGTGAAGGGACGCCACCGTCATAGGCTACGGCCACTAGATTGTGAACTGTTCCCGGAAGGAGATGACCGGTTGTAGAGAGTACACCATTCGAAGAGAGAGAAAACAACGAGAGACTGTCGAACCTTGTCTGAAAAATTTGAATTTTGTCTCTACATATTTTTTCGTTCACAAATTATTGGTGCAACTTTGAATGCAATAGATCAATAAACAAATAAATAAATAAATAGAAGAGAGGCTTGTTCTGGCTTAAAGTTAAGTTAAAGTTTCTGGCGTTAATCAATCCGCTTGGGATGCGCCCCACGTTCACTTCAATTCAGAATCGTTTGAGGTTCACGAACGTGTAACTGATCCATACAATGACTTGCGGTGGCTAGCCGATGTGTCAAGTCAGTGCTTTTATCCTCCCAGACAAGTCTGGTAAAATTTATCCACCCCGGAGGGATGAAAGGCTTGGTTGGCACTAGGGCGGAATCGAACCTCCGATCTATCGTGCAGGAAGCGGAACCTCTAACCGCTACACTACACCCACCCCTGTTCTGGCTTATTTAATTTAAAAGGTCGAGAAAAGAAAATACTTTTCTCCTAGCCACTTCCTAAAGACATTTAACCTACTTTTCCTTACGTAAACGTCTAGAAGTTCTTATATTCGCTTTGCCAGTCGGCTGTCAATAAGCGCCCCGGTCATGTAAATGAACTCATGTGAATTATAAGTCTCAGCGGAGATGGACGAAACAGATAAGTTGGTCATAGGCATTGATGAATTGCTTAGTGGAAGATTTCAGAAGAAATTCCCAGCTGGAAATGGATGATCAACCCAAAGGAGGTCGTCCGGCTAGCCCATCCTACAATCCCCTAACATCTTTTTCTACCGAGATGATAGACAAAAAAAAACTGTCGGCGGCAAAATTATTGGGATTTTCCGCACATTATCATGAGAGTCTAGAAAAAAAATATTCCTACATTTTGATCAGAGCCGTTTTCAACCGTTAATTTTTATCCTCAAAATCCACCACTTACAGTATCACTACTTGAAGGTCGAAGCCAACAAGTGCATAGTCAATAAAATCGATAGGGTTTTTTCCTCATTCAAAAAAGAAAATAATCTGTTCAATCGCAAGTCCATACAACTGTGGAATGATTAGCGGTACCTTTTGGAAACGATACGACACTTTCCCGTTATCTCCAACATCTCCATCTGTGGCCGCTAAGGTGAGAATTTGTGATCCAATTGTTAGATTCGCCGGCACATCGACACTGTACCGCGGTTTTGTGAACACGGGTGCGTTATCGTTTGCATCCAAGATGAAGATGTTTACGCGGAGGCGACCGATCCTGGAAAGAGTAAGGAACTGAGGACAGAAAGAGGAGAAATAGAAAGAAAAGACCTAAGTTGTCCCCTTTGATACTTTTCAAGGTCTGATCGTCGAACGATCAGAACTTATGTTGAGTTTTTACAACGAGTAACAAGTTTATTTGAAAAAAAAAACTATTTTGAATGGTTAATGAGGAATTAATGGTTAATGAATTGTAAGACACGGCATAAAAAGTGGTTGACATAAAAGAAGAAAAAAATGGCTTGTACTCAAACAAATAAATCTTGATTCCTCTGAAACCTCAAGGAATGGAAAACATGTAGAAATAGAAATATAAGCGATTCAATTTGATAAATATAATATTTTTAGGAAAAAAAGATGAAACATTCATTTTACAAAAGTAAAAGTAAAAAATGAATGATTTAGCAGAAATCACTCGCAGTATGAAATAGAATGAGAAATAATGATTACACCCGTAAAAGCACATAAAAAGTTTATGTTGGACAGAAAAAGAGTATGTTGTTTCATTGCAAGGGTTCAGAAACCAAACTTAAGAGAATCTCAGAACGTTTAGTTGCCGTTTTTACAAAATTTAGACTATGTAAAAGGATTTAGTTTTTCATTTTTTTTTTGAAGTGACATTTACGTGCTTGTGTTTTTTATTATATATTATATTCATTGTATTATATGTCCAAGTATTGAACGAAAAAAAGGAATATGGTGCATAAATCATACTTTGAAGGTGTTCCGCCATCGATCGCCTCCACGATCAACTCGTACTTATCTCGATATTCCCGATCCAGTTGTCCGTTTACCACGAGATCCACGTATAGTGCGCCGTTCACTGGACGGACAGAGACCTTAAGAGCCATAATAAGCACTGATTTTTCCCCAAGATTTGAGAAAAGAGAACTCGTCCACAAACCTTGAACACATTGTTCACATTCCCCTGAGCAATACGATATTTCTGAACGGTAAAATTCGCTCCATCCGGATCTTCAGCCCTAGGCAATGGATATGCGGCGCCTATCCGAGCGAATTCCGATATTTCTAGCTGAAACATGAGCGTTTGCGGTAGATCATATCGATAGACGATGGAAAAATCCAATCGGACCTTGATATTTTCATCGGGAAATGTCGGCACATGATCGTTAACATCTTCAACCTCTATTGTACACTGTAAAAAAGCCATGGTGAAATTCTTCAAAATTGATAAGAATCCTCATTCCCACTATACGCTAACTGTATGACGTTTTTATTTGTGATAGCTTATTTCCAGAAGATTTTTAAAGGGTAGATATTCTTAAAAAAAAAAAGGGGGCGAGAATTTTTTTATAGCTTCTAGCAAAATATGTGCCTACCTACCTACAACATGTCGTCTTCAGCGCCAAAAAAGTAAGTAAAGAGACAGAATTAGAAAATTTAAGGACCCTGACCCCTGTTACAAAAAGTAAAAAAGAAAAGTTCCTTCTAGAGACAAATTTCACCCAGTTTCATATAAATATGTATATCACAAAGTAATTGACATTGTAAGGATCTTTCCGAGAAAAGCTGAAAATGTTCAACATTATTGCGCTCTAGATTTATTACCGTACTTTTTATTGCAGAATAATTGGGATTTCAAAAAATCCCTCTATTGCTCACCTGGACTCCCTCTCCACCATCGATGGGCACCGCCAGGATCTCGAACTTCTTATGTTTCTCAAAGTCCAATGGCGAAGCCAGCGTGATCTCACCGGATTTGTCATCGATTTTTATGATCTGCAAGTATATATCTCATCCGACGGATCATCCCTTACAGCAGCGCCAAGTAGGTGGTCGTTACTCGAAGTATGCGCCGTGCTGACGCGCACAAATCGAATCAACTCCAACGTTGTTCCCCGCCGACGGGGCACTCTTCTGGAAGGAGACATTGCTAATTCGACCTCTTTAGTCGACGATGGGCTCATGAATGGAAGAGTAGTGGTGAATGTGTTGTGCCGGCTTCCAGCGGTCACATTCGACCACCATGTTTGGGTATAATAAATACTACATAGCTTAGAAGAGCAGAAAAACATGCGAACGATCAGCGGTGGCTGCTCGATTTAAGAGAGAAGAATTCGCAAAAAATATTTTCTTCAATTGTTTTGTTACTTAACTGATGTATACCTTTGGATGCGTCTCTAAAATAATCCTACGCCACCCTCGTAAAATATCCACGTGATTGTTGATGAAAGGATCAGTACTATCCTAGTTTTGGTGCTAAGGATTCGTGGTTCATTAAAGAATCCTGTAAAAATCAGAATACCCATCACAGAGGCTCTAATTAAACATCTCAATTGAGAAAAATTCATAAGAAAGTACTTTGTAGCATTTTTTTGTGAGGAAACCGGAAACTGTACTTATTTTCAGAAGTGTAAAATTTTCTCGCTTGAATCTTGGCCTGATGATTGAAAATTTTCGGACTAAATAATTAAAAGGGACAGTAGTCTTAGCTTCTATTTCAGATTTACAACCGAGAACACATTTTATTTTGTTTCCCTCAACATCTCTGGCATACATACACATCCGCCCGTGCTATTCACAGTCATTGACAATTTCGCTGTCATTCAGGCAGATCTGGTTTGAAACATGCAGACACTTGTTCTCGTGAGCAAATGACTGAAAATTGACACTAAATTTTAGACAATACTAAGTAAGAATTGAATTTAATTTCAGTACGAATAGAATAAATGTCTTTGAAGGCTACGATTTCCATTTCCTCCTTTTCAGATAAACACCATCGAGCTTCTAACATCTTCAGATTTACAACGAAGAAGAAAAAATAGCACATGAAAACCATTCTTAGGAAGAAAATTTCAAAAATATGTTGAGTCATTTCACTTAGGCGGGCGTTATCCCTTTTTGAGACAATTCAACGGAAATGACACAAGAAAAGTGAGTACCACTATAAGTGTGTAGTAGTTACATTTAGCACAGGTGGGACCAATGAATTCATTCTGAATTTTTATTAGTTTTTTTGTACCCAGTAGTTCCTCACACTTATTGAAAAGTACTGCGTCTATGGATGGATGGAAAACGCTCAAAAACAGAAATAAAGCGCGAATTACGGAAAGTCGGACGCTAAATCTTAATGCTTGCGATTTTTATTTGATGTAACCGTACATGTCGTGACCTTAATTCAACATCTCTTACGAATAAAGTGCAGTTTAAGTGGCAAATGAGGTATAAAGTTGGAACAAAGAAATCTAAGAACAATGTTTATGGGGTCAGCGGAATTCTTGCCGTGGAACATGGTTGCGCTCTGTTCGCAATTAATCCCATTCTCTCTGCTCTTCTGCACTTTTTCACAGAAATAGACATCCTTAAGGATGCGATTTGTAAGTTTAGCAGTAGATGGATGGATTTAGCGTGAACGCTCTACACCATGCATTGCATATTTTGCGAGAAAACGAAGGAGTCTTGGATTCTGTCGAATTCTACTAAATTTTTAATTCGGGAATAAAAAAAAGAAACGATATGGAATTTTGTTGGGACGTTCAAGAGGATTTGTTCACCTGACATAAAGTTTGGTCCTAAAAATTCTTACAGGTAATTATGTTCTATTGACCTTCTTCTAAACGAATCAACTACTTTTAAAGGACTCAAAAGAACGTCCGGTCTTCTTATATCGCACGAAACTCAATTTCGCCAATCTTACATTCTTAACTGGCCAGAAAGGATGGGATGGCCCCTGTTTTCACCGGGGTGTAGACGTAAGCGTTTGATTTCCTCCAGATAACATTAGTCCAAGCTAACTTCCTTCATATGATCCAAAAAAAGCTTATGACACCTGGTATTCCCTAAAATGTCAAGTGCAAGTATAGTCAAAATGCGGTAACAGTACAGTTAAGCAGCTCCTAGAACCACTCCGCCTTCAAATTTCATGAAAGTGAGATTTACACACGGCATCAATGGAATGAGCGCTCTTTTTGTGCTAAAATTTCATATGTTCCACCTTAGTTAAGTCAGTTATCGGACCTAATACTGGTTCCCCAGTTAAAGTGATTCGATCCGGCATGGCAAACCCGATGGACATCGCCTGGAGCGCTTAGGTCAGTCAATTAGCAGTTTGTCAGCACGTTGCGTGTCACGTATTCGATGACATCTGTTATTTGCGACCGTGTCTTCTGACATGGGCCGCTTCCGAACGGAGCGGTTGTCCGTTAATGTATTCCGGATAGCTAATGATGTAAATACGATAAGGTATGTGTGGGGATTATCGGCCAGTTCGGAACCAGGATCCAAAAAAACGAGGAGAAAACTCTTCCCGACGTGAAATGTCACAAAATGTTGACGCGAGCGGGACAATTGACATATCTGTCCAGCAACTGGAACCCCTCCACACTTCAATGACCACATCTTCTTCCTCGCGGCAAAAATTGTCTAGAATCAAACCCAACGCGCTAAGAATATCTATTCAAAAACTCACCGAAACAGAAAGAAATGTGTTAGTTCCTTTTTGCCCGGAAATAGCGTCATTTCAAACGTTTTTTTTTTGTTTGAGAAAATCAAATTAATCGTGAACATAAAGAAAATATTCAAGCACTAGGTTTCTGCTGTAGCTGAAACTTATTTTTCGTTGTTGAGAAAAAAATGGATATTTTCTGTAAAAAGCGAAAAATTATGGGTACTTTGTAAAATGAACGACTCAATTCTTTCCATCGGTCGGTTTTAGTTTTTACGGCAAACAAATGTGTATAGTTTCTCACTACATTTTATAAATAGGTTTTTCTAGAAAAATATTTACGTGGAATTTATCAGATGGAAAACTCGCTTTTCGCCGCTCATTTGAAAATCTCAGAGTTTCTGGATTTTTTCTTTAATGCGCAACTATACAGGGATTTACGTGAGGATTTCGATAAGGAAAAAAGAGAAGGAGGAGAATGAAGATATTCAAAACGGTAACCCAATCGCGGAATTTTGAAAAGCTTAAAACATAGAAAGAACTATGAATACAAAATAAATGAAATACAAAATATTAGAACTATGGTTGTTAGAGAACCTTTTTTGTAACCAAAGATGGATGACAAGGGCAACAAATGAAATGAGCCCACTGAAGATAGAAATGAACATAATTACAACACCACGGACATAAGGACGTCATATTTTTGATACACAGTTACTATAATTGTGATCTATCATAACTCAAAAGATCTTAGTAAGTTACTTTAAAGTTTTGGATGGATGCACAATTCTAAATAGGCTACGAGTTTCCAAAATTTGCGAATCAAGAAGAAAAAGTCTGCAGCTAATGAGCGCTACGAATACGGCAAAAAAAACCCGAAGGCATTGGAAATATACTGAAAAACGGTCACCTCTAAGTGTTTTCTGGAATAATATTTTCCCAAGAACAAGAAATAACTCCAGACTATCAAATATAAAAGTGAATTTTAAGATATTTGCTGAGAGAATTTTTTTTAGGAAAAAAGATTTTTCGGTTATAGAATGAGAATCCCTCCGCATGTGAGAATTTGAGAAGATAAAAAAAAATTACTTCCCAAAGATATGGTCATATCAGAACTATGTAATGCACAAATCCTCAGTCTCTTGTCTTACTTATCTTTTTCAGTGTGTTTAGACGCAACCGTTCGTCAATATTTGTTTATGTTGATACTAGAACTACTTCTACGTCAACGCCCACCCATCAAGACGCATCTCCGGCATATCTAACGTTCCGTCCGGGTGTGCGCAGCGTTCATAATTGCCAATGTTACGAGACAGCCGCAAGGTCGCCTCTATCGCACGGAGATGGACCGTTACTGTTGCTGGCTTAGCCTCCACCCTCCCGTCTTTTCTTAGGAAAGAATGAGGCAAATCGAGCGTAAATAACCTTGCCGAATCACGTACTGGTGAAATCTTTCTCTTTTTTTTTGAGGCGGCTATGAAAGAAGGAATGAGAAATAGATGGAGAAGGTCATCATCGTGCAGAAAAAAGAACAATGAACACTTTCAAATCAAAACTTCGACGCCCGACCAACCTGTTCAGATACGGTATCCGGATAGACGACAAAGTATTTCGCTAGTGTGGCTAGTGTTGGGCGACCGTCGACGTAGCCGATCACATGACCTACGGGTGAGGATTCCGGGACGACGAACGTGATACTGTGAACTGTATGGCATAATAATAAGGCGTAGAATGGCAGCATCGTAATGAACTAAGGGTGATGCTCAGAAAGAGGAGTACTCATCGTTGAAGTATCTGAAAGCAGAGGAAATCATTCATTCATCCACTCGCTCGCAGAAAATTACGCAAGAAAGAAAACATCGCCTTTTCATAATACAACATAATTTTTTACAGTAATTTTTCTACAGAAAGAGAAAAGGAAAAGACAGTTCTTAGGTGTTCATCTCATCTCATGTTGAGACCCTGACGCTTTTTTTATACGCGAGAACAACAATACTTAGGAGATCGACAAGAAATTACAGCAGCAGTAGAATATTTCAGATAATATCATGCATTGTTTGGTATTATATATTATATTATTGTATTCGATTTTTCGTGCATATAAGAAGTAGATAATGAACAGACGTAGCAGTTGAAAAGTGAAAAGTTGAAGAGAAATAGCAAGAGAAATGACTATAAAGAAATGATTTTTCCTCTCAGATTCTCATTTTCCAGACGGGAATTCTAGCTCCAGCCATTCAGTACAACAACTTTTATCTGCTTCAAAATTAGAGAAAGAAAATCTAGCGCTAGCGTGAACAGATCTTTCTTTCTCTTATTCTGTATGGGCCATAAATTTCTATGCAGTGCTCGTATCAGTAGCGCTGCTTTCCGCGCTGAAGTCAATCACTAATTTGTAGTCTTCTTCCTTCTATCTTTATTTCTTAGTGGAAATCCTCCTGAATAGGAATTTTCGAGGTCGTGATAAGCAGAAAAGATCCTCTCGGTAGCTGCTAACATAAAAAAATCTTTTTCATCTTTTTTCCTCGTGGAAAAAATCAGTGAGAATTTCTAAAAGATTTTTTTTAAACTGATATTTTTCCCTCTGAGAAGAAAGGATAGAAAAACACTTTTAAATGAGAAAACGAAGCAACAGATTTGGGTGGTTTTGTGATCAGCTGTTTTTCATTATGTATTCCATAAAAATATAAGAACAGATTAACTGGAAAAGGGTGACCTGCGCATAAAACACAAAAAATACTTCACATTGAAGCGGATTAAGGATTTCAGTTCAGATGAAATTGAATGTGAACTAAGCAGAGCGGAACACATTCCCCAGAACTACTCTGGGATTTTAAACTTATAGCGCCACTGAAACAGCATTCGAGACAGCCATTTGCAACCACTGATCCGACCTCTCCGTCACTTGGGGAAAAAAATCTTTTGAAACACTCGGAGTGATTAATTGCACTAGCGGTCTTGTACGTAATGTTGCATTAGGTAGCATAGGTACGTGATTTGGCGATTGAAGAGAAGGAAGGAGACAGTGGCTGCAGGAATTCTGACAAAGAAGAGACTATAATAGAATCAAAGAGAAATTGACAAAAAAATTCGTGCACATCGCGCCATGAATGGAAAGAAACCATGCCGAGATCGAAACGAGGTTGCGAAGAATGAAATTATACGACGTTTTCGATTAAAATGCATGAGAAGGGAGTTGATGAATAGCTATACAGTAGATAGTGGGAAGAGGAAGAGGAGGAGGAGGCGCTCGAGGTGGAGAAGAAGAACAATTACGCTCGGCGATGGGCCAGATGTGAATGAGGTAAGCTATGTATGGTGTTAATTAGCGAAATCTCATGAATTATGATGATAAGCGTCCAAAATATTCTATGACGCACTCGATGGATTAGGGAACTGTTGCGTTCATCGGGGCGTAAGGTCACTCAACAATTAAATCCTGGATAAAGCGTTCTTGCTTTATCGCACTAGCGCCATCCTCAGATCGATACTGACGTATATTAATGTGATAACTCATATAAACATCTACGCGTACTTATAAATCCTCAGCTCAATACGTGCCTTTTCCAGGAATCTGCCATTCGTTTTTCTCACCAACATATCCTTATCTCTTCTCCGTGACGTTACTAAATTACTGACAGGAAAGCGTGAAAAGGGAGTACATGTACTTTCCAATAAAATTTTATCGCCTTCTGAATTTTGAACAGAACTTATGACATAACTACGCACGTTATACGATTATTGGATGCGATTCTAACAGTTACGCAACGAAAACGATTTAAAATCTAAAGTTTAGTTTGTTAAAAAGTTACATAAGCGCGCTTATTAGTTTAATTGATAAAAATAGAACGCCGAAGAGAGAATAGAAGATTTCTGAGAAGAAAATTCTGCAAAAAAGCTCCAGCTAATCTGTCTACTACAAAGATGAATTTTCTTCTGGTTTAAAAATTCCCCTTCACGATTTCAATGACCTCGACCAATATTTCGATTAGGAGGAGGCATCGAAACTGCTTTTTTATGCATAGAGTGCATAATCAGCACTTGGCATGTAATTTCCGGATATGTACAATATAAAAAAGATCTAAGCAGTGGGTAAAGGAAAATTTCAAGCAAATTTTCTTCGTTATTTGAAAACGTCTACATTCGGCATCGAACATCTCAATGCGCTCTAAAATATGGGACAAAAGAGGATTCCAGAAGAAAAAATCCCGCAAAAAAAATCCATGCGACAAAAACGTTCAACAATACAACAATGCGCAAACGTTCTTAGAACAAAACAAGGACTGAAAACAGATAGAAAAAAAAACAAAGTTGGATTTTCAAGGAAACAAAAAAAGGCGTGAGGACAAGTACAGATGTCTCTTCAAAAGAAGCTGAAGATTGTTTTGGTTTTTAGAGCGAAGCAGCGTTTTACTGATGAAGAAACGAACACGAGGGAATAACTCATAAAAGATAGGAACTCTCGGCCCAAATAGGCCACTCGGCCTACAGTTTAAGGTGTTTACCGGTACGTCTTGAATAACTCGCCGCTCGCCGCTACGAGGACTTGTCAAGGCCAAGTTTCGCCCAGATATGGAAGGTCGACGACCGCCTGCGTGCGCGACCATAATTATAACAGGCAAAATGAACGTCTCTTTCAACCTCTGAAGGAAACATTCAAATCATCACAGGGTATCCAAAACTAAGACGTTTAGCGTCGTCGAGGAGTGGGAAGAGGATCGCCGCTGTGAGGTCGTCGTGGTTGCAGGGAATACAGACAACGATTTCGTATGTCAGACCAGTTTTCGCC
This sequence comes from Necator americanus, assembly GCF_031761385.1. Classification (NCBI taxonomy): domain Eukaryota; kingdom Metazoa; phylum Nematoda; class Chromadorea; order Rhabditida; family Ancylostomatidae; genus Necator; species Necator americanus. The sequence goes on along the minus strand of NC_087373.1, from coordinate 15,322,819 downwards.
GTCCGTCACCAGTGGTGGACACAGGAGCGGTGGGGCTGGACAATCACTACATCATAATGAGCACTTTATTATCGTCGCGGACGAGTTTTCTGTGGACCGATTTCGCGTATTAAGTTGTGCCAACGGCAATAAGGTGCGATACGAGGAGTGCAGGCGCCTACCCTGACGTCATCCGAAATGAAGAGGAAAAGGATGGAGCCGACTAGATAAACGGCTAACGAGAGTGAGCTTTGAATCGCTCCCGGAGCCCAGCAACGAATTGTCGAGTGGTCCTAATGGCCGATCTTGTATAGCGAAGCTGCAGCCGAGACACGCCCACTCTCTGGTGGCAGACGTCGGGCCGAGTTCGTCGTCAGCGGTGACATAACGTCGTCATGTGTCATGAAGTAAAGGATCAACAGCATTTCATCTAATTTTTAGGATCCAAGCGTTTTGGTTGCTTTTGAATTGTGGGAACGGAATCACAGAATACAGAAAAGAAGAACGTTGCTTCTAAAAGGAACTCCTCAAAGGTCCTAAAAAGAACACATTGCCGCCACTAAGACCGGCCAATTACTGTCACGCTACAAGGAAAAGCGCTATTTTCATATCCAATGTGAAAAAGCCTGGAAGAAAAACTCTTCGAAATCTGGAATTAGCCGAAATATTACTGAGACTGATTTCAAGAAAAAAAAACAAACAAAAACAAATTGTCCTTTTATGGGAAATTTTGATCCTAGACATACGAGAAAGGAATGTCTTTGGAGATGTTCGAGCAAGAACCTGTTCAAGGTTTCATAAGGATTACGAACGAGCAAAAAGTGAATCCTCAAGTGATTTCATCAAGGACAATAACCATTGATGGGCAAACGAAAGAAAAGGGACAACATTTCAGGAATTCACATAACCAGGACGATTTCATGAAGAACACCTGAGCAGAGATAATGGAAAGATTTTCTCTGAATAAATTAGGTGTAATTTGAAGTCGCAAGGAGTCTGATGTTCAAGGAAGTAATCCTTGATTAGTAAGAATCTATCAATGTTCCCCAATAAAATCGTTTTATATTTGAAGATGTAAAACACTTCAAAACAAAGTCCGAAACAGTTTCTGAGCTTTGTTTCAGAGCAAAAGCTCGGATATTTTGATCATCAACATTTCCAAAGACCCTAAGGAAGAAATGTGGGCATGCAAGCTTCTTTGGGACTGTAAGCTGTCCAAGCTGAATTGGGAACCCAGAGTGTGGATGAGGTGACCTCAAATGGTAGGATTTATAGTTTTTTAAGTTATATTTGTTAATCCCCATTCAAAAGGAATCAGGAATACCTTCTTAGTTGTACGTATGCTACTTACTGAAAATGAAATGACATTTTTCTGGAATGGAAGTAATTTGGATGAGTTAAGCAGCTTTTTTTAGAAAAAAAAAGAACAAAAAGGGCTTTCCAGAGGATCTGGAAAAATGTTCATCGGTGGATTTGTCTTACGATGAAGACGACCTTTGTAAGACAGGAAGGCTGAAGATATCCATCCAAGGCGTAAGCGTCTACGACTGCCAGAAAGCAACACGTTGTTGCAGGGAGCTAAGCCCTCTTGACCCATCGCAGGAGGGTGCCAGTTTTCACGCAGCGGCGTACAAATTAAAGAGTTACCGCTCGTTTAAGATGCTTATGAAGGAGCGAATGGAAATAAATGTTTGTCCTCAAAACAGGAGCGATGTGGTGCTTTAGGAGAGCACACGGTCTTAGGTGAAGGGGAATTTTCTTGAAAGATGTGGAAGTGCTTTAATAATTGAAATAAGATCAATTGACCATCATTTTTTTTTCTCAAAACAAAACACCTCTCAAAAGGAATGACAGAGTCTATAGCTTTAAATTAAGAAAATATGTTTTCAAGTTCGCCCTAGTTTTAGATTATTCTTCAATATGGTAATTGTAGCTGAGTCAAGAAGAATTCCATTAGCACAGCCTCTGCTAGAAAAAAGGCACTCAGTGCCAAGTAGTCGTGACCATATTTCAGTTTTAGGCCATCCATACAAATTAAACCCTCTGGAGAATATGCAAATCAGTGCCGAGATGTGTATGTGTGCTTAGCTGTCCTTATTAGGGCTCCGCTTCTCATCAACCATCCATTCGTCGCCACACTAAACGAGTTCGCCGGGATTATGAGGGGGTCAACGACATGGCATCAGTTGTGAATCCCGGTGCTCACTTTCTCTGTGCGTTACCTATGACTCTAGATACTGTACAAGTTCCGATAAGAGATGCACTTTTGAAAGTCCTGAGAGAAGCAGGTCCCGAATGAGGGAGAACCCAGTTCGCGTGTCCTAATGCGGATATTCCCACGACTGCGTGGGATTCGCAAACGACGGCTAGACTAAATCGGTGCCGACGTAAATTATTGCGCTCCCATGGTTTCGCATGGTTCCTTGTTTGACGAAGCTAACCACTAGTTAATTGCTAGCTTCCATAATTTAGTTAGAGAATTATAATAAAATTCTAGTAGAAATCTCTGAAATTAAATTCAAAAAAAACATAAAATCTTACAGTTGTAGAAATCTCTCGAAGCCTTTCCCCATAGATAAAATGTCAGTTAAATGATCAATAATCTACGAGATGCTTGAAAATTCATCAAATCAAATTCAAGTTAGCCAAGTAAAGAAAGATTGACGTTAGAAAACTTGCTGTTCTCAATATGGCTGAAAGAAAGTGAGCACTGCTAATCCTTAAATAATATGGAAAGGAAAAAAAACCGTGAAGGAATGAAAGACGACTACAAGAAATTCTGGATGTGAACCAGTGGTGAGTCACAACTCAGAATGGTTACTTTTCTTCCAACATATCCGCAAGGTGCCGCTTCTGCTACTTATCAGTCCCACAAAAGAGATTGTTACAGTATTGTAACATAAATAGGCGCAAATGACTACAGTTGGCTCAAACATCATACTGTAGAAATACCGTCATGCAAGGAAGATTGTAAAGCACGTACACACCCGGAGGGCGTAACCCAATCAGCCAATAACCTCTGAGTACAATTCAGAACTACGCTTTGGTAACGGTATTACCACTTACTCTTAAACGTAGCCGCCGTAATGGAAATGTGGATTGTAACGAAGTTTTACGATGGCTCCATATGTTAAGTACCGGTTACCTAGATGCAGTTATATGTAGCTTCTCGTATTTCTGCTCATCTTGTTCCTGCACGCCGTTCGGCTTTGAACGTTTTCATTATGACGGTTCCAGTAATGCCCATCCGAGGATGTGCAATTCGATCAGGCATGCTGGTTATGAATGCTCTTTTTTTCGGCGCCTGACGGGCCTGAGACGATGCTCCTCTCATCTCGTTACTCAAACTGTCGATCTGCAAGTAATGCTTGAAACTCATTCAGCTCCCGGACAGGTATAAGCAAATCAGGCGCTTTGGTGAGAATCACCTTTAGGGAGCAGGAAGAAACAGTTTTTAATTGCCCCTGAACAAACATTTATCATTCAAATGTGCTTGAAAATTGATTTTTACTGGGCGAAAACAGGGTTGACATAAAAAAAAATAAAAAGAAATTAAAAAATAAAAAGTTTTCCTCACATTTGCTCAAAATTACGTTTTTCTGACTAGTATAGAGAGTAAACGCGACCGAGAAGAAAGTAATGAACAACGTGAGTAGGTAACGGTAGGTAACAACGGAATGGCAAAATTGCTTGGAAGTCGCATTTAAAGCAGAAACATTTAGATCTAGTAGAGGACTTTTTCACAGTTTATTCTGAATGAAATGGTTTACTGAATGAACGAAATGCTGCACTGGGGAAAAAATAAGAGGAAATAAAGTTGTGGAAAGTGCAGACGCACCCAAGTAGTTTGTGAAAAAGGCTGTCTGAAAGAAACCTGCATGAAGGTGACAAGGAAGATTGGTTGAGCGGTTCAGGGATATAGTAAATCAAGCGTAATGAGATTCAGATGCGAAAACGTATAACTAAGAGGGAAAAAAGTTTGCAGAAAAACGAAAAAAAAAAACTAGGAATCTTTCACTTTCTAGCCGACAGGAACAGATCCTTAGGCAGAAGTTATCATTTCGGAAATCCAGAAAATGCGATTAATTCCAATTATGAGTTTTTAGATAGTAAATGACTCTATCTAGTAGGTTATGCGGGTTGTTATAGTTTTTGTATTGGTGTTCATTCATGACCTACTCTAGCAGGGGACCTCCTTTGACTTATCAATCCACAACACACGAATGTTCCAGAAAAGGTCAACCTTGCTGAGTAAAGTTTAGGCGAAATTCTAGTGAGACCAGCTCTTTATCGTTTTTGTTTACGCCCCATCTATGAGTGCTTTTAAATAAATAAATTAATTAATGCGATTGATTGTTAAGAGTCAATGTTTGTGCTTTAATTCTCTGCTGTGCACTGATCCTAAAAACTCGGAGAAATTCTTGATCAGGGTCTCAAACATAAAAATACTACGAAATTAAAATTTAAGACTCTCTTGAGAATAAGCCGTTTTTCGAAAGGTACACACATGCGTAAGCAGAACCTCTCCTACCACCCCTGAATTACTGGAGCTAGAATAGAATTCCTGAAAACCTCCGTCTCGGTCTCGGAGATGAGCGAGTTTTGGGTGCAAATACAAAGGTGTGGACTTAATCTAACTGCATCAGCACCATTGACGTTCTTTGTTAATGAAATACTCAAAAAATTGACTCGAAAACGAATATGAGATCACTTCGAGATTAATAAGCTGTCTTGACAGAATGCCATTTTTCAGTTTATTAACGACTTCCACTGGATAATTTCTTTCAGAAGAGAAACAAAAAAGTGTTTTTTTACTGAGACGGGAAGATTCGGCTGAGAAATGGAACGTTGCGGCAAGGTCTGCAGATGACAGCTGAAACGTCGACTATGCACTTATGTTGCATTTGCGAACGGGTGCAAAGGACGAGTCGAAAGGGTCGGCGACGAGTAGATTAGGCTGCGAAAACACTTGTGTGCAGCCAGCCAGGTAGGGGAGAAGAGACGAGGGGAACGTTGTCGAGGCGCATTAGCCATTGCCCAACAAAAACGTCGTCAAGGGCCCGTCAAGTGGGTCGTTCGCGCTACCTCTGAAGATGGTCCACCGGTAAACGCCGGCCATCATCACCTCGAACTATTGGCGCCATTGTCTTAGGCGTTCGGCATTTGCCGGCCGGACAGGACTTCTCCCGACCAGAAATGGCCGACTCGGAAGTGACACTACATCTGGACGTCTTTCATCGAAGCCAGTCGAGCGCATTAGGCGGTTTCTGTTATTAAACTCTAGCCAGTTCCTCAACTATGCACCACGATGCATTAGCCGAACTGGACGGAAAGTATTGCGCCGACAGTGTCACTGCCAACAAAAAAGAAGACGCGGAGTGAAACTTTGAAAAATTCAAGCACCATGTCAAGTGGGTTTGAAATCTCATATGTAGTGCTCTCAGCAAAGGAAATCGTTAGCTGTTAAGAATGCGCTCAAAATCTGTGACCTTCTTACGGTATCCTTGTTGTGCGCTATCTTTGCTTTCTTACAATGAATATATACCAGAATGTAATCCAGAAAAGGTCAAACACAGCATATTTCCAAAAATCTCCAGCTTAGAAAGAAACAGAAACTCAGAGAAAACAATAACAAGATACAGAAACTGCCTTTAAGGTCTTGTGTTCGTTCCGAAGACTGCCTGGATTTTTCCTCATCATTCACATGTCAGCTTGCTTTCCTGCTCAAGAACAACTCCTCACGACTCATAAACTACGCAGCCATCAAAAATTATCTAAGTGCATAACATTTTAGATTGAGTTGTATTTTAATCACATGCGAAATTCTCGAAGGTTAAGTCTGAGCTTTCCCAGAATAAAGTCGTGGATAGATCCAGAAGATACTTAGGCAGATATACATGAAAAGAGCCACTTGTGCCTATCTAGTGGGATTAATGCCACTGTTTCAGTTTCATGATCAGCCATGTGTGGCTTGAGAATGTCTGCCTAACCAGACCCGGTTACAATAGCGTAATTTACGGTTAGCCGCCCACGTATGCGCCTAATTGTAGCTCTAACCAACCCTAACTGTATGTTTGGTGAATTTCTGGATGAATCACCTTTCATCTGATCTTAATAATGTTGCTTAGACTTTCCTCGAATTTCCTCTCCTCAGTAGTTTTCCTCCTATTTACTGGGTAAACCTACGTAACCTGTATGGTCTAGCGCTGCTGGTGAGTGGTAAGACAGGAGTTCCAAGAAAAATTTTCTTTCGAAAAAAGAAGAGGATTTTCATACAGCGTTTCAACCCTACGTTTAATTTATCTCTCAAGTTGCGACAAAATGTTAGCATTCCTATAAAATTCTGTGGTTGTTACTTGGTGCCACGTCAGGAGAAATACACCCATCAGAACTTCTGCTCTCGATTTTGTTAGCTCGTCGCAAAAGCGTGAAGAGAGTGGTTGCAGAGCAGCGCAAGGAATCTTCCGCTACGTTTTCGTGGTCGATGGTTCGATACCACTCAAAGCCAAAACCCAGGATCAGCACAAGGATAAGCAAGCTGAGCTGACAGTTCGTTCTGTGCAACTCTAAGTCATTGTATAGGCTGTTTATGCTTTCGCAAAAAAAATTGTAGCGTTCAAGTCGATTTTCAGATAATTTACTGCTTATTCAGAATCATACCAGACTCCGACACAGTACCAGCGATGAGAATTTCCTACCGTCGTCCCTTTGTCTTAACTTCACTCTCACAGCACGCAAGAACTTTATTTTCTGCGTTCTACTTTCTTTTTCTGAATGAATACCACAATTGGCCCAGGTATCGCTGAAAGATTATCTGTATATGTTACATATATTTGTGAATTGGACCCAGATAGGATTCTGATGATTCTTATTACCAAACCCGTCATTTTTTGTTCAACGTTCGGGCTCAAAGCGAAAATCACACGTAGTGAGGTTTTAAAACTCCTAGCACACACCTAATTGATAAGGTGGAACAAAAAAGCTTCCTAGCAGGTTATATTTTGCCGCCCGTGATTGATTTGATTTCCATCCAAAATCAAAAAGTTGAGGAAAGTGCCACATTGGAGATGAAAAGGGTACAATTTGACAAAAGCGATTGAATTCGATACGTTGCTGTCTGCAGCCGTTGGTGTTAGTTTATCAGTGTAGGGCAGCTACGTGGACGAAACAAGGATCCCAACACGAGGCTTTTACTGTAGATCCAACAAAATCAAAAAAATCAGGGGAATCCCAAAAAAAAGTGCGAAGATCGCGATCCCTTGATAAGAGTAACAACATTAGACCTCTATATCTTAGCATTGGTTCAAATATAACATTCGAAAGCTAAACGATGATTTTTTTTTGAGTTTCGTTGAGGAATAAGCTGTGAGCGTTTTCTGAAAAGTTAGAAATGCACATAGTAGCACTAAGTTGAAGTGTCTAAGTTAACACTAAGTTGAGTTGTCTCATTGGTTTTTTTTTCGAATCATTGAATCACGGTAGATTTTTGACATCACTGTTTTCTTACATTTAATCGAGACAATAAGGAAACGCTTACGATGAAACTGGAGAAGGAAGCTCTTCTTGGAAATACCAGAAGCCGTTGGTCTGTGGGCTGCAAAGAGGGGATTTTCGGCATCGAAAACGCACCACACAGCGGTTGCCTAACCATAGTTGGTGGAGAAAATTTTTTTTTCGATTTATTTTGAAAAAAAAGATCAACAGCTAGTTAATCTGTAGCGGACCAACCGCTGATGTTGCTCGCTTCAATCAATAACTTTTTGATGTATCATGATGGTTCTTCTCCATATTCCTTCTATCTTTTACGTCTTTCTTCCTCTCCTTTTGTTCTTCTTTTCTAAGCTTTCTATGCTTTGTTCGACCTTTTCCATATATAGCGTAAATCTCACGAGCAGTTTCTTTTGCTTATCCCTTTGATGCAAAAAAAAAATACAAAAAAACGGAGAGTCGAACATATTTACTTTTATCCGTCGAAAACTTCATTTTAATAATCTGGTTAGAAAACACCACTATAGTGCAAGAAATCATCTATCGAATAATGTATAACATTTTTGCCAGACCTTTTATTTTTATGTATCTTTTAAGGTTTGAACAGCTTATTTTAATCCAGTAGTTTTCTTATTTCTGGACGGATCACACTAAAACAAGAGGCAGAGTTCTACTAGATTTAGATAAATTCTCGAAACAAACTTTTCTTCTTCATTTTATCAAAAATTATAGTGACGTGGGCACATTTAAACCTACGTCAAGGTTAAATTGCCAAGGAAGTTCGTATCTCGACATATCGTAGTAAACAACAGAACGGGTACGTTTAGGTAGCTTTGAACTTGTCTCTAGGAATCCTTCGTGCAACGTTTTTTTAAAGTGTAGAGAAGTGCATGACCGGTCGTTAATAGCTCGGTTGTTAAGTGCTGGTTTCTTCTGCGATAAGGTCTTCGATAAATCGCAATGTTCACGTGGTTCTGGCTGAATCACTATTGTCGGGAAGCACAAAAAGTTAGCGTCACAAAGAAATTGTATCGTAGCAGATTCCACAAAACGCCGGGAAGCTCAAATCCCTCGTGAAGCTATGGTTCAAACAATAGATATTTCATTTAAATCACCTATCTTATCCTACTATTTCTACTGAATCAATCACTTGATCATTCTTCTAAGTATTATCGAGAAATCAATATGATTTTTTTAGAAATATTAAAAATCAGTGGCACAACATCGTTGCGCCTTAATATCAAACTTCCTTAGACACTTCAAACGATAATAAGTTTCAAATTTCTAAAGAGGCCGATAAATAGGTGCGGAGTTAACTTATTGATTTTCTTCCACCAGATTAGTTACAGACTTCAATTTCTTTCCACTGCTTTCTGTCGTTGAAACTTTCGAGCCGTGACCTCTGCCGTAGTGTGTCTGCCCAAAAAAAGTTAATCGGCAATTACTCATACATTACAGAAGAAGAAATTACAATTACGTGCTCTAGTCTCGACAAGGTCGTAAAGAAGTAATTGCTGACTGATCCGATACAGCACATAACGCCTAGCGTTTTCATGGCCAGTTTCTAAATGTTGATTCGAGGCAATTAGTCAGGATTAGCGAACTTAGAGGAGTACAAGTGTAGCGCCTAGAAGGGGATAAGGCAGGATCATTGATGGTAGGGAGCTTTGCTATACGCTTGGAAGCTATTTGTCCAATCGTCGTTTTAGATCAGCTCAGGTTAATCGCCTTAGATAAGCCATTGTATTCTTCACTGTGGTATCCATTACAGCGTATGTTCGAATATTCGACGAGCGAGATCGAAAGATTCTAAAAAACACTCGAATGAATGATCGACATTCGACCTCGGAATTCCGTTATTGTTCCATTCCTTAGATTTATGTGTTGCCGTCTTCGGCAACTCAACTATTCGACTACACAAGAAGCCGAGCTTCTCCTAGAATTGATCCAAGTATTACTGCTTTCAGGAATATTACAATACTGAGCTTCTATGTATATTCGAATATCACTAGTCGTTTACACTCGAATATTCAAAGAAACATTTATTGCCATTCAGATAAGTGCTAGGCTTGTTTCAAATACTATCCGTCGAACAAGCTTTCAAGACTGCCCGTCTAACGGCATAGACATTCTTTTTTGGAAACTCATCCGAAAACTCATATTAGGACCAAAATGTACCATGTGTATGGCATATGTAAAAAAATGCTTAAATAGACATCTGAATAGTAGGGGCAAAGTTCTTCTCCGTTATCTTTATCTCAAAGTTTACCTTAGTAAGTTTAGTTTATCCTCGAAGTTTGTCAAATCCTAGCAGTAGAAAGTGGCGATAATATTATCTGAGCGAACGGTAACACCGGGAAGGAAAACTACTAACAAGCTAAACTGGACGTAACGTATAGTGGTTTAGATAAAGAATAAGCCGTAATAAATACTTGGGCGTTCTATACGAGTATAGTTTCGGGCAGCTCTTAAAACGACTTTGAGTGCTCTTTCAGTAGCGATTGAAGTGGTGTGAAGAAGAACGGGATGAGAATGAACAGGCCTTGCCCCTTCCACTACGAACGTATGATTACTACTGGCAAGTGTAGCCGCCGTCTCTAACTACTTAGACAATGTTTCGGGACAGGAGACGGAAGATAATGATCGGTATTGTCTTCAGACGGAAAATTAATGGTGCGCAGTGAGAAAAGGCATATTTTGCACTTTGGGGATTCCTAGAAGACCTGGAGAAGTTCCTCGTATGCGTTGAGGATTCTCTTGATCTGTGAAAATTGCACATGGGGAGCTGAAGCTTCAAAACATCAAGAATGTGGTAGTGAAGGGGAAAACAAGTGCGTGTCGCTAGGTTTTACATGATACATCCAGAACTCTTCTATTTATTCTATCATCTAGGTTTACTGTGAAATTTTCAATTCTTCACAAAAAAACCCTGCTTTCCTTTAAAAAGAAAACGAAGCAAGAAGTGGTACGAGCACCAAGAATAACATGCACTAAGAATAACGTAAGTGTTTTTTTCGTAGAGAACTTAAAAAGCTTTCGAAAGAGTTTTTTTCAGATGCGTGATGATTTTTCCGCATTTCCTTAAGGATTAGAAAAATGAGGATTAAAAAAAAGAAAAAAATGACTCAAAAGTTAGATACAAGAAGTACAATTCTAGGATAATTAAGAAAAACACAGTAGTTATCTATGCAAATAAAGGAACATGAGATAATCAGTGAAGTTCTTAGAATGTTGAGGAAACCAGAGAAAAATGAGGAAACACGTAATGCTACTAAGAGATTGAGAAGTTCGTCGTCAGAGATTCGTAACGCCATTGACGAGCACTTAGACTGTTTATATCAATCATTGCACTGTAATGACCTCTTCGACTCCTAATAGAGCATCGGAGTAACGAGTTAAGAGAACGTTTCAATGAAAGGACTTCGCCGAAAAGGTTTTTTATTTCAGCATTGGCAGTACACTGAAAAAAAACCAGCAACTACTAAAGAATTTCCTTCCTTCTTTTTTTCGTAATCTAATAATAAGATTTTATTTTACGATTGATTTGCTTGAGTCGCAGTAAAGATTGGTATTGATCTTTCTTGATCACCTAATTTATTTTTAAATCAATTTTATTTTATTCTTTTACATTCACATTATTATTTTATATTTTATTTTAATTTCTAATTTTACTTTTGTCTTACCCGTGCTCTGCTCTAATTAGTAATAAAACCCATTCAAGCGTAATATTCCAGACTAATTTGGAGAGAAAGGGAAAAAAATTCCTCTTCTGTTCGTTTTTTCGTTTTTTCCACGAAAGATTAGCAGGATAAGTTTAAAAACTAACTGAACTAAAAAGAAATGTCCATTTAAGTTTCGGAGTATAATCAAGCGAGTGAAGAGAATAATGATCCACGCGGTTCTTCTCCTCCACTTGCAGAGTGCAGAAATGAAAACCAAATAATGAAAAAAAAATTGAAAAAACGAATATGTGAGCCGTGCAGTCGCTTAGTTGACGGAGATGTTTTCAGGCGGTCGGCGCCTTCAAAGTATCGCCGACAATTCGACAACCGAAACGGGTCAACCGTTAGCACCACATCGTCGTACGATACGAACTGGTGATTCGCAATGCAGGCGACATGACGCAACGACATTCAGGTGTTTCTTGTGTAAAAATTGTCACAGATTTCTACGAATCCACCGTTATTGTTTGAAATTACAGTTAAGTGGTCAACGAGGTAACAAGAAGACCAATAATCAGGATTGTGGAAGCAATTTCCACTATCACTCTTCATTTTTTGTCTCGATGCAGAAGCAAAATCAGATTTTTTTTGTACAAGAAATTGCAATCACAACGTCACCAGCAAATGACTTTGCATATATCGTTTATATACATGCATGTTTTTTTTAAATAAAATTCTGCTATTCTTAGTGTTTCTCTGTTAAAATTCCTTGACTATATTATTACTTTATTTAAATTATTACGATTCCACACTTTGATTTAAAGTGACACGACATCAACGAAGGATTTTCGCCAAATTTGCTGCCATGACTTTGACGGCCGCTACTGATCCGAGAAAAAAAAGCTCGGAATATTGCTCGGACTGTTTAGGACGAAGAAAATGCTGGAAAAAGACCCAAAAGATCCTTCACCGTGGCAACACAAAATTCGGCTGTAACGACTCTTCTATTTTAGGTAAGGGAGGTCGTATTTCATATCGCCTTTGACGTCTCCGATTTGAAAGCTCAGCCTCTGAACCGCACATGAAAAGAACTCGATCATCATATCTCGACTGGAGCAGCTTGGAAAAGTGAGAAAGAAATGGGGAATGGATGAAATAAGTGCGTGATTTGAGCAACGGTCAGAGAGAACGTAGTTTAAGGATCTGCTCCATGCTTATTTTGTGCGACAAAAACTATTCCTTTTAGGATCAACATGTGACAAAAAGTGGCTCCTCTGTAGTAGTAGTTGTGGGCACTCAGTGGTTTGATTGAGATGAAGCAGTGAAAGACTTTCAAAAAGCTGATTTACGCCAGAAAAAGGTTACGGTAACTGTTTAATGGTCCCCCTCCCCCAATAGTCACCCATTGCAGCTTCGTAATATCTCGCAAACGCATTGAAGCAAATAAGTGCTATAAAAAAATTACCAAAATAGACTGAGATCTAACTAATAGTGACCAACAAAAATGTTCCGCCCTTCTGCACAACAATGCTTGAGCCCAAATTTCACAAAAGTCTATCTAGTCGTGACTGCAAAGAATCGTAACAACAAAACTAAACTTTAAAAAAAGAGAAAAAACCCATCCACCCTACCCGCGAGAACCTTGCTTTTGACTTCAATCATCCGAGAACATTTTAGAGACTTCAAAAACAAAAAAGAAAAGAAAATTGCTCCGAGAGACTTATCAGATCGAACTTCCTTGAGCAACTGAAATAAGCAGGCCTTCTCTATTTGAGTTTGATGCATTCATTCTACTGATTCTCATTTCAGTTAATGACTTCGACCCAACGTAAACCAAATTGAATTCGATGTGTAAAAATCTCCTAGCAACAACCTTGTATATGAGCAGAACTTCTCTCGAAATTCATTCAAGTGAACAACCATCTCAATAAATTTAAAAAAATGTCCCACTACATGTGTTGCCAAGTTTCTCTGCCATCCCTTAAGCGGCCATTGTTCACCAATTTTCACGTAAGGCAGCCAATCGCTTTATCCTATTCAGGATCGATTGAATGGCACAGGATTTGTATGCGAGGAAAAAGACACCGACTTCATACGTGTTTTGGCGCTCACAGCTCGGTGTATACATAAGGCATCAGTTTACTACGTCTCCACAAAACTCCTATGACTCTGCCGAAGAGATTGATCTACACCAATCATTGTATCCTCTCTCGCTTATTCACCTTCGTATCACTAAAACAGGATGCAAAAACACTGGTCATTTTTGAATGGATGCCTTCGAAGACGAGTAAAAATCTTCTCCATTTTCTTCATCAGAAAATGAGTAATAAGGCGAAGAAACGTCAGAACTGCAGAAGAAAAAGAAACACGTATAAGAATGATAGATAAACTGGTACATCTTCCAGAAGTGCGAAAGTTCGACTTTTCTTGAATCTTGGCATAGAGATTGCAACTTGTCGATAGTCAATTTTAGGGAACGTTAGCCGTAATAAAGTTTGTTAACAATCTTGGCTTTCGCTAAATTAACTATCGACAAGATAGATAGACTATTTTTTCTAGTACCAATGGTGGCACTACGCTTCCGGACTGGCAGTCATACGGTATTGGCGAATGAGTCAGGATGACCGATTCCATCACATCTCGAAGCTTCTTGGGAAAATTGCATGGAACAAAAAATTAATTCGCATGAGTTTCTGGTCTTCGGTTTTTGTTGAGGTTTGCGACACAAGGGGACTGGAAGGTCGGAGAGATATTGAACAATAATTCAACTAATCAACAACTATTCGGAAATAACTTGAGGATGAGATGGATATTTAGAGAATTAAAATATCTGAATCTCTATCTAAACTCTGCCCTATCAAAAACTTAGATTTCTGTGACAAACGTCAAAATTAAAGAGGAATAAATAATAAATAAAAATGTAACAAATAAAAATTTATAAGTAGGCAAAAGTAAGCTAATTGAATATCTTCTGAATTTCCATCCTGAAATTTATCCTCTTTAAGCTTCTAAATGAACAGTACCATCGTCCAAAATACTCACTTCAAAAAAAGTTACACTGGCCAATAAGAACTCTACTGGTGAAAATTTGCTACATCTCCACTCCAGAAAAGTCACTCAAAGTCAGAGATCTCCACTTCAGAAAAAGGAAAAACGAATACAACCGCAACAACTACAATTGTTTCTTTTTCTGTTCTGGATGTATACTCCGACACGCAAAGATTTGAAAGAGGAAAGTGGTGCTGGCTTGTATAGATAAGCAGGCGTTAGCCTAGTTGTTGTCTCAAAACACGTAATATGCATGCGACCCAGAAAATTTGCCAGTCAGTAAAGAACACGGGCGGCAAAACATACGTCTTACTTTTCGAGCATATGAGTTGTACAAAATCAGTAGTAGAAACTGAATATTCCTCAATTTCGTCTGATAATTCCACGGGTTTCGGTGATTTTAGATTTTTTTCGTGTGATTGTGATCGAATGGCTTGATTCCTGGTGTACTTTTGAGTGTTTTTTTTTAATTGAACAAGCAAACAAACTTTTATTTTTATTTGTTTATTCACATACGCCAATGATACATTAGAAGAAAAAAGAAAACACTTTGCGTGACCCAGAACATCTTTTAGAAAAATCGAAACCCAATTTATTGTCAGTGGAATCTGAGGCAGTGCTTTTCACGGCGGATAACATGTCAAGTACAAAATATAACGAATATAAGTAAAACTCGTTTAAATTTGTAGTAAACATCCGATGTTTTTCCAGTAGCAAGAAAGCTTCGCGTGCAAAACCTCTATCTTGAAAAAGCAATAAATTCCCACCCTCCCCGGTTTCTTTTCCTCATTTCGATCGCACTTAAGCGGCTAAGTAGGCGATGACTGGAAATTCTTCACCTTAACTACATAGAAACTGGCGGCATTTGAACAAGAACACAGCAATTACGGACAAAACTACGAATAATGTGCGATTATTTGAAGATCTCCGAGTTGACTCCACGATGTTAGCCGATATTGGTCAGCAGAGCGTGAAATGATGGGAATGCAAACTTTGAGGTAGTCAAGCGGGAGCAGTGAGTGCACTAAACACACATCAAGAGTGATTTAGCAGTAGGGTATGGTTAGGTTTCACTACGCCACTATTTGTGTTTGATTTATGTAGTGTCCACGTGAAATGTGCGAAAATTACGGTTGAAAATGTTGGGTGAATACAGATTTTTGTGACATGTGAATAGCCATAAGTAAGCTTAATTTTTTTTTTTCGAAACTGGGGCCATAACTGATTTTTATTTCGATAATCATAACATTGATTACGGAATCCATTAATCGGCCAATTGTTGCCAATTTTAGCACCGGCCGTCCATACTCTCGACATGGAAAGCAGCCTAACACACCTGACTTTGTTCTAGTTTGGGTGCTCTTTCCTATAATAAGATATATAAAAATAAATAGAAAGGTTATATATAACAATAAATAAAAAGGTGAACCTTTCTATTTTTTAATATTGATCTATTGAAACTTGCTAAGGAATATCTTGTAAAATTTGTGTGAATAATTACCAATGAAAACTCCAGAAAACAGAAACCTGGAACAAAAATACGAAACAAAACTGCTAAAAACTGGAGATCCTACACGCCTGAATGGGACCATTCTGGCCAATTTCTGTTAGGCTCCTGAAGATGAATTGACAAATTGACCTGAACAGTAATAGACGTAGTTTAGCCACGTTAGGCTCACAGACGCACGAAATCAACGAGTGGTGTACACCACCTTCGAAAATTTAGACTTAGAACGGAGGGGAATCGCCGAATGATTTAATCAATCAGGGATTCAATCAAACAGTAATATTGGAGGTAGTGTTCAAACTCATTTTACACTTCACACGATGGCTCTAATTGGTGAAAAAAACTTGGTCTCATTAATGCAATGTGAAATATCGAATTGAATTTCCAAACTTTGTCACTTCTAGCGATATTTTATTTCCTTTTTTTGCAGACATCAAATTAGAAAAAAATCCTACTGAAGGCGTAGAATCGCTCGTGTACATTCGTTCTCGTTAAAAACTCCATTGAAGAACAACTAATTTTCCAACCTATTCTCAACAACCACTGTACAAATTTTTGAAAGTATTTAGAGAGAGGATTTTGAAAAAAAAACTTTGAAAAAAAATTTTGCTCTGAAAACTCTTAAGATTTTCCTCGGTGTATTGGAAGTCAAAGCTTTTTCTTTGACACCCTTTAACAAATTACGCGATTTTCAGTACTTTTTCCTATTTTAAATTGAGAACGGGAAACGTTCTTCGATGAGGAGTACTCTCCTTCGTCTTGCTTTTTCAAAATCCCTCCAGTGTCTCACTTCCAGAATTACATTTCAGGTTTCTCTTTACTGAATTGAAAAAACCGCTTTATTTATGGATGAGCCAATAACATCGCGAACATTTTGATTCTACAACACCGCTACTAACTTGTGTCCCAAAATCCGTCGCCGACGGATTAATCCATCGCAAACCGTCGGAATTCTTGGAAGGGGTCAAAATTAAATTTTGAAAGTACTATTCGAAAGTAAATGAGCTGCTGATTTCAAATATACCTCGAGAATTTACTTTTGACAAATGTGTGGCCTGAAAACGGGCAAAGTTTCCTCAAGTCTCGTTAATTACTTTCACACCTCCGCAATCCTGCCATTGGCATATCTCGCGGATACATCTGCATGGAAGGAAGGGATGTTCAGAGGATTTCCGCTTATTTCTCGAAATTGGACAAAATGTTTATTACATCCGTAATCAGGAGGTTATTTAGAGCATTTTGATACCCCCATCATATGTTGGTTCGAAATTTCCATTCTCTTAAGAAATTCACGAAAGTGTTCCATCGAAGATTAATAAAAAGCCATACTTTCCAAGCTGTGAAAAATCTCCTCGGAAATTTTTCAGCAAACAACTTGCACTTGACAATAGTTTATATTGTAAGCTTCTAGCTTTGAAAATGTCTAGTTTTTCCAGTGTCAAACTTACAACATTACTCTATTTCGTTATTTGGTCCAATTTTTGAGCAGCTGTTCTTCTCTGTTCTTTCTTAGTCATCGGAACCATACAGCTACTTCAATTTCACAAGCTTTCGGAAAGAAATACAAACAAACGAAACAAACCTCCTCAAAAAGACAGACATGTAACAAATTAAGACGTTTTATGGAGGAAAAAATCAGAACTTTTTAAATTTTTGGATTTTTCGTGTCTTGCAGTTCAATTTGAATGATATTCACTTCTTCCTTTTCTTCCCTCTCCTCTTCTTTTGTTTCTTGGTGTAGTTTCTTCAGTCATTTTCCTTCCTAATTGTTTCAAATTATCACTGCTGTTTTTACAAATAAGAACTGTGTAGAATTCTCGTCACCCTTCATTTATGTTCAAACATTATTGTCTCTCTGTGGCGCCGAATCGCCAGAGGACTCAACTATCGAAGGTGTGAGATGCCTGGCAGACCGTGCCTGGGCCGCGATAACCATTCCAGCTATAGAATATCGCCTGCTCTATAAGAGGGCGGAGTCAGTGTTGAAATTTTGAAGTTTGTAAATAAAAGTGAATTCAACATCATTCGAAAGAGCGTCTCTTTGTGAGAAGAACTGGGTATTTGATGTATTGAAAAAATTCATAGAGGCTGCAAAAATTTCTGTTTTGTGAAAACAGACGAAAATTTCTCCAATTTGGTCACTCGAAAACCATGACCAACTGTCATCCAATGCTGGCGCCTAATTCATTTCTCGAAAAAGAAAGGAGAGTTCTAAGCAAGTACTGAATCGCGAGACTTAAACGTCAATTCTAAGCCGTTGACAGCTGCTCAAAAATTGGACCAAATAACGAAATAGAGTAATGTTGTAAGTTTGACACTGGAAAAACTAGACATTTTCAAAGCTAGAAGCTTACAATATAAACTATTGTCAAGTGCAAGTTGTTTGCTGAAAAATTTCCGAGGAGATTTTTCACAGTTTGGAAAGTATGGCTTTTTATTAATCTTCGATGGAACACTTTCGTGAATTTCTTAAGAGAATGGAAATTTCGAACCAACATATGATGTGAGGTATCAAAATGCTCTAAATAACCTCCTGATTACGGATGTAATAAACATTTTGTCCAATTTCGAGAAATAAGCGGAAACCCTCTGAACATCCCTTCCTTCCATGCAGATGTATCCGCGAGATATGCCAATGGCAGGATTGCGGAGGTGTGAAAGTAATTAACGAGACTTGAGGAAACTTTGCCCGTTTTCAGGCCACACATTTGTCAAAGGTAAATTCTCGAGGTATATTTGAAATCAGCAGCTCATTTACTTTCGAATAGTACTTTCAAAATTTAATTTTGACCCCTTCCAAGAATTCCGACGGTTTGCGACGGATTTTGGGACACAAGTTAGTAGCGGTGTTGTACTCCGAAGCCAGTCTTTTCAATTTCAAATGGAATCACTCAGCTTGTCTTTTGCTATGTTTACCTTACTGCAAATAATAGTTGCTAAGGCCCAAAATTTTATATACTTCGAGTCGAAAATCGAAAATGTCTTATCACCCAGGAAAACTTGGATTTTCTAGGACTCGCTACGGACTTAGTGGATCGAAGTGAGGAATTAAGAACAGAATGTGGGGAGATTGCTATGCACTTGTTATACATTCAGATATTGATTTTTAATGCAACAGAGTCATAAAAACTTTGAGAATTGTATTTCGTTTCCTTCTTCTAACCAGACTCTTAGCCCATCGCCAAGAGATTCCCTTCAAAAGACTTCACTTCGTCAAGCGAACTCTGAAATCTTTGGAGATTATTATGTATGCATTTCTATAGACGTGTGGGTCAAAGTAGCATTTTTCTAAGGACCGATTTGCCGATTAGCTGTCTAAGAAACATCATTTTCTTCTTTGAAGACTTCACTCAACGTTCCTGCCCCCTTTTTCAGTGCTGAAAATTAGGTGTTCTCTGAATGGGCAGTATTTTAAGTCAGCTTATGCTCTCAACTTTTTCTCTCGTTCTTAGTTGCCACTCCTTCAATTCCCTATTCCTCTGTAAGCTTCAGAACTCCAGAACTCTTCAGAACTATTCTTATATAACAAATAAAAACTGCTTTAAAAAATATTTCGAACTAAACGTCAGTAACTCCTAGTGCTCAATTTCCATATTAAATGATCCTAAATACGGTTGGCGCGAAATATGTTGAACCGCATGACCGCGTTACGTTCCCCACAACATTTCCCCCCTTCACACCCCCCCCCCTCAACCAAAAAAAAAAAAAACGTTTCGTTATTCTTTCTTAGAATCCGTCTGCATGTACTGCTATGTTCAACATAATCCAAGTTAATAGATTTTAATTAATGGCTAAGTACGGAATCATCCACATCTACTTCCTCCTCCATTTTCATTGACGCCAGGTTTGATTCGCCAAGTTCACCCACATATTGTGCCTTTCTCATTACTCGAGTATTTTGCTGGAAAATTTTGATAATGATGTTCTGGAAATGTTGACTTGAAAAGAGTAACTCCGTACCTGCCAATCAAAAGGCTCGTGCAGAGTTATACCAAGTTTTTCGGCGGCTTGATCTATTAGGGCATTGAAGACGTGATATTGCGGTCTTTCAGAAAATCTAAAAGTGTTGGGACACGTCCTTGCTTGAATGTTGGAATGGAGAGCCTCTCGAAGCCAGGCGCAAAGCAAGCAACTATCTTTTTTTTCAGATATTGTATACTATGTTATGCTATGCTTCGATGACATGCTTCGTTTCGGCATCGCTAAGCTTGTCAGACCCTCGGAAGTCAAAGGGTAATCTTGTTTTCTTCTTTATTTCTTTTCCTAGTTTTTCTAACGCCTCATCCACAATAAGTTGTAACCTAATAAGGGAATCATTTCTGAAGCAGGAAAAAAGAGACTATAATCTTCTATTGTTACCTAAAAACCCTTTCCGTGATGGATGAATGGATGTAGAATTACTTCATCAATATGTAGCAGTTAGGCTCCTCTATTCTAGTCCTACAAATCGAAACCCACCATGTGCTTCATCCAGAGCTACCACCGTCGTCACAGCTATGTACTCTAACTTTCTATCCATTTTTGGATTCTCAGGATTTCTCAACACCGTCTGCGAATAGTTTGAGGTTTATT
Source organism: Necator americanus (assembly GCF_031761385.1). Taxonomy (NCBI): domain Eukaryota; kingdom Metazoa; phylum Nematoda; class Chromadorea; order Rhabditida; family Ancylostomatidae; genus Necator; species Necator americanus. The sequence continues at coordinate 15,302,563 of NC_087373.1, read as the reverse complement.
AATGTGTGTAACGCCTTAAAATGACATACGGGGCACAACGATGCCAAGTTTCTGATCTCGGAGTCTGTTGCACCGGAAAGATGAGGGACTTGGTTAACACTGGTACGGCAGCGTACCACCGATCATGCAGTCACAATTGAACCTCTTACCGACCGCGCTACACACACCCAGAAGGAAGCATGTCGTGTCCGGCACGACTTACCCAGCCAACCGGCCGCATTCTCGCGCGCCGCTTAGGAAACATTGCCAATGGCAATGTATTACGGTAGCGTTCCCACGCGGCCGCCATACATAAGGACTGGCACCGAGCAGTCAGGGTTCCTGTTTTCCTTTCGCCACTCTTCCGATCTCGGTCCAGTCTCTTATCCGCATTGATCGTGGTGTCGTGTTGCATCGTGTTGTATTCCGCCTCGTTCGATAACTGCACCACACCACCGCAACCACTTAAACCCTCTGACTGACTGCTCCCGGGGTCCAAACCGCAACCCTTATCCATTCGCCGCCGAGAACCACTTAACCATCTAGCCATGAGTGGCCCCTTTGTTGATCCACCGTATGTCGTGTATATTATTGCCAGCCCGTGTCGTGTATTGGTGTCTTAAGGATAAACCCTATTGTATAACCCTTTAGCCACATTGCACCTTAGGGAATAGGATGGTGTCATGGGGCAGCCCCGAGGGCCCCAAAAGGGGGAATCGGGGCAGGGGGGAAGGGGCCCTCGAAGCGAGCCAGCAGGGTTCGGAGGGGCTAGTCCAGCGCAGGGCCCCTCCGGATCCGGGCAGTCGGCCCTGGGCCCCCCCACCGATGCCCGCCGCTCCTCTTCGGAGCGGACCCGGGGCACGACAGAGCACTAAGGCGTATCTCCACTGGGATTAATCAATGTACACCATTTCTGCCCATTCCATTGCTGTCGATTGTTCGAAACCGCCATAGAACCAACCAAGACTTTCATCTCATAGAGATAAATTGACTAAATCGATAGATAAATCGTTGGTATACCTCAGCTAGCCTCCGCAAGTCATTGTAATGGCCAGTGAACCAACGGAAGGGTGTAGTGTAGCTGTTAGAGGCTCCGTTTCCTGCGCGATAGATCGGAGGTTCGAATCCGCCCTAGTGCTCATCAAGCCTTTTATCGACCTCTAGGGTCGATATATTGGTGCCAGACTTGCCTGGGAGGATAAAAACACTGACAACACCGCAAGTCATTGTATGGGCTAGTTACACGTTCGTAAACTTCAAACGATTATGAATTGAAGTGAACGTGGGGCGCATTCCAAGCGGATTGATTAACGACAGACACTTTATCCTTTTATCCTTTATGAACCCCAACATTTCCGAAATGCACTCGAATGCGCCGGCGCATCTGAGGGGGACTGATATGCCAGGGAATTTACCCCCTATTCTTCCATTGCCTACAGCAAATTCCTAAAAAGACTCGTTGCACTCCTATTGGTTTTGTTATACATTGCAGAACCTCTCTTTTCTAACGGCACAATTGGTAGTCCCCACGTCTGAATTTGGGCCCTTCTGATCCTTCTTCAGAGCAAGATAGACATCTCCCAAGATTTCCCAGGTCCTGATAAAGACAGCAACGCCGATACCCCAATCTTAACATTTGAGTCGGGATGTCAAACAGAAAAGGTCACCACAGAGGCGGGGATTTGAGAGGATTTTGTGAATCGATGAAGAATACGGTAGTCGCATACGTCATTCCATCAATCTTCGACAAAATGAGATCGAATTCAGATGGCATTCCTTCCATGAACGCTGCACGATGTTCAGTACGGATCAAACGCTTTTGCTCGGCGATTTTTTGATGTTCCTTGTGACCGTCTATTTTGCACCAAGGAAGTGGACCTAAGCACGTAATATTTCACATGGCTCACTCGAATTCCAAGAAATTTCGGCAAACTAACCTTTTAACAGTTCTGCCGCCATGTAGAACCAGCTTTCTAGGTCGTCCTTTGGCGCTTGATCCTTGTGCTCATGACTTGCAAGTGAGGTATACTGAGGAACAGGTTTTTTCTAAGTATACTATTTAGTCTAACATATCCAAAAAGGACGATTCTACCTGAAATGTCCCAAGTAGAGCAGCTGCCTCTCGAGCAGGGATAATCGCTCCATTGGTCTCTCTGAAAAGCTGTGGGACTAGCAAGAAATTGACATTTTGGGAACTTCGATTGAAGCGCTTGGAAAACAAGGATCCCAGGTAGAGTTGGGAAATCCCGAAAAAAACTCTTTGTTCTTAGGTGTTTTCCTAATTCACAGCGTGAGCACGTTTAATGTTTTCAACACATCTACGTTAACGAGCCCACAAAAACCACGACCACGACCTTGACGTAAACATTAAATGGTCGTTGTGAGAAACATCGTCGACATACCCGCAAATGTTTACGCCATAAAAGTTACTATAAGATGCTCGTTAGTTTCGCCAACATCGTTTTCGAACGTTCGCTAGGACCCAGTTTTCAGAAAGAGGAAAGAGGGATCGAAAAAAGTGGCTGTAGAGCAGACTATTCTACAAGACGTTCTACACTAGGTTGCACTCTCTACCGCTGAAAATAACATTTCGAAGGAAACACCGAGAAAAAGATTGGTAAGCTCACTTGAATTTCCTGGCAAAACCAAAATCAAGCATATATATTACACCGCTTTCGTTCCCAAGACCAATACAAAAATTAGGAGCCTTCACATCACTGAAATTAATAGTAACAATAAGTTCGTCCTATAAATTCTGTGGCAATCCTAACCGGCACAGCCATCCTGCATCGTGTAGAACTTCTAGTCTCCGCAGAGTTTGCTGTAGAACTCGTAATGCAGTAGGAACCGAAAACCTAGAATATTGATCGAAAAAAAACTTGATAAATTGCTCTTCCCTTGTTAGAAAAAAACAACAAAGATTAACCTTTTATCGATCAGGCTCCGTCTCAATTTTCCCAAGTCAGGACCGACTAATTGCATTACGCAATATCTGAAGGATTATAATTTAAACAAGGGGAACACACAAGCGTCGTTCACTTCCAAACACATATGCCTTCCTCATGAATCTCATCTGCACCTGATGTAATTTCATTTATTTGGGGCTCTGCGTTTCTTTCTCGCCACATATTTTGATGAGAACAGCATGGTGACTTCTGTGTGATGAAAACGTTGTTGGCAACCGGTGAATCTCACTTCATACGGCTTTACGAACTACATAAGGAGTTCATGACAATCGTCCCGTTCTAGGAATTCATCAGTCCTCTTCGTTGCTGAGTTTTGCCATTGAAGGCATGAAAATGGATACGGAGTAGACAAGAAGAGAGCACTTTCTTCTACTGAATGTGATTATTTATTGGCCACTTGCATCCATACGGTCACCGGCCATCTTACTCAGTTAATCGGCTTCTTCAAAGCAAGCGAATGTGCCGGGAATAATTTGCAGAACTTACTAGCAAGCAGAGGATGTACCATGCAGATGGATGCGCGCTTCTTCGCCCAACTGGACTCATTCTAAATCCCGAGCACTTCAGTCCCCTGAATAAAGTATCTGGCGTATGACCATCTTTTTAAGATGCACCAACACATTCGACTCCAAGTTGGAATTATTTGAGGTTCATGAACGCGTATAAAAAGGATAAAGGATAAAGTCGCTGGCATATCAATCCCTTCGGGATGCACCAACGCGTTTTACTGCAATTCGTAATCGTTGAGGTTTTGGAACGTCTGTTGGCTATACAATGACTTGCGGGGGCCAGCCGATGATCAAGTCAGTGTTTCTATCCCTCAGGCAAGTTTGGTACCAATTTATAGACCTTGGAGGGATGAAAGGTTGGTTTGCACTAGGGCAGTTTCGAACTCTGGACCGTGTAGCTACAACGGACCTCTAACCGACTGCGCTACACCCCGTATATGTCTTCACAAAGATTTGCAGAGCAGCCATTGCGTGAAGTCAGTTATTTCATCTTCTTTGGCAGCAATTCATGGACACCAGGGATGAACCTGCCGCGTAACAAATTGTATCTCAGATACTCGGTTGTAGATTTGTTTTTCTCTTTTTTTAGGACTTCTGGGCGTGATCACGCTCATGCTCGTAAACAACACCTCTTGGTCTAATTTGACTTGAACGGCTGGGACACGTTATGGTCTAACGTAGTTTATCCACGTCTTCGCCAAACTTAGTCGTCCTCGAACATACTTGGTTGCATCCTGTATTCTCTCTTCCGCTAGAGCTCGCACAGAATCTGTCTATCGCATCAAGAAGGCTTATAGGCGTCACCCCACGAATCTGAGGTGGTACGGATTTGAGGTGGAGCATTCGTATACGGGATCGTAGATTATGGAGAGAGGGCTGATTCCATCCATTTCTTCTTAATTGCCGTAAAAAACGGTCCGGAAAATACGACGCCGAGCGTTCCGGCGCGCTATTTTCTACAAGGAGTTGGACTGGAGCGCGCCAGCCTTGTGCGTCTTCCGGGCCGTTTTTTTACGGCAATTAGAGAGAAATGGACGGAATCACCCTCTTCTCCATAATCTACTATCCCGTATAAGAATACTCCATCTGAAATCTGCACCACCTCAGATTCGTAAAGTGATGCCTTTATGATTTGAGAAGGCGAGCGCGTCTATTCGCAGATCTCCTCTGCACTAAACAGAAATTGAATTTTTTGTAGTCACTTGTGAGGGATGTGTTTGATTTTTGATTCAAAAAATTATCTCCTGGTAAAATATTCTTAGTTCTACCTTGTTTTGTAGGGTTCAGCCTTCCATTGCCATGGGAATTGTTCCCAATGTACGTATTCATTGGAGATATAGCGCTAGACTGAATTTCTTTCAGTTATGACTGGCTCAAAGTATATCAAGTTGAGTAAAAGATAGGTGGTTTCCGATGAACTTCACTTTTTTAAGAGTACGGTCAATTGCTACCTTTCTTCCTGATGTTTGCCGTTGTGCTATTTCCTTTGTTATGTTTGTTAGTTTTTAAATTCTCATCTTAGCGTACTTTTTAATTTTTAATCCTCTAGTGTTTGTTGCCGTAACAATAATATTGTTGTTACAATAACATAACCTGATCAATAAATGTGTATCAATTGAATGATCAATATCATTATATGATCAATAACTGCTCAGAATAGAGCTCCAAGGATGTCTGAGTCATTTATGGAATCAGAATCGATTGCGCTGTGGGCTGTACCAGAACGATTTGGTATTGATGAGTTTTTCATCTCAAGCGTTAGTTAGGCAGTGATAATCCCAATCACACATCAAAATTTTCGAATTCGACTGCAGTTGAGATGTATGCATATAATATTGGAACTAGTCTTCGTCATTCTAATCATTTCATTAATTTTTCCTTTCACACTTGTGCCGATCTCGTGTTTATCTTTATTCCCGTCGCTCACTGCTCTTGAGCGGTGCTCTCGTTGGTCGCTGTGGTTGAATATTCATAGAAATGTTACATTCCGTTGTCTGCGGTGGCTTCTCGCACCATCCAAATGACGCCAGTTTCGTTTTATAGTCGGGTCAAAACGATCTGAAGTTTTGTGCAGTCGCATAAACAGCGAGGATCGAAGAGGTGCGCTGGAGCATAGAGGTTGGGACCGAGGTGCGAAGATCGTCAACTGCAGCAATGACTGTGCTAACAAGGGTCCCTCGAAACTGTATCACCCCCTGAAATTGATGATTTCGTAAGTTAAGTAAGTTGGCTCAACAGAAGTAAGAAAAGTGCAGGTTATTTAGGTTAGCAGTACTCATAGTAATCTGTCCCACTTCGACTGCAACCGCTAGCCCCATTGCTCCCGCTTTGAGCGCAGCGGCTTGCGGAACTGCGCCAAACGTCGTGTCGTCTTGACCCGACTACAACGCCTGCAACCTGTCCGTATTCGAAAAAGCCACTGTCAGATAATGACTCTTTGCTATCAACACAGTAACCTCATAATACAGAAGTTAATAAGCTACTTGCTCATGGGAAATGCTCTTTGATATTGTTAAATGATGTTGTGTGCTTTGAGAAACATAGTCACAGCCACAGAGAAGTCAAAGTCTTGAAAAGATGATTTCGTGTTCATTCCTTTTCGCGCGATGTCGTTGGCGGTGATGACTGGATGCTGATAGCGATTTTATTTTTGAGAGGTTTGGTTTGTGAGCAGGTCATTCATGCAGGTTGCTACTATTGTGACATCAAGTAACTGTAGCTACTAAGCGCCTTCGCCAACGTCGCAATCAATTGTTAAAGTGCTCAGATCACCTGTAACAACTGCAGCAGTACGAACTGCTCGTCCATTAAATCATATAAATACAAAGTTACATCCATCTGCAAGTCCCAACAAGAAAATTTTGCTTTGATCGAATTCACATGTGGTTAGTGCAGTCAGAGGTATACGTTGTAGAAGTCGCCAAAAGTTTAGTATTTTATCTCCATTGTGACACTTTATAACGATAAGTTAGGCATTCCGTAACTAGCTTGACTTCATTTTGTCATTAACTATTGTAAGCGAAAAAGAGAAAGAGGACAGGACCCTTGGATACCTTACCTATATGTCCTCGTCCTTCCTGCAGCTATGAAAAGCGGGAATCCTACAGAACCTTTCACTGACATTAAAACAAGAACATCGAGCTTCAACACGGGTCTGAACATAGGTCTCAGATGTTCCCAATTACGTTTCATTCAATAAGGCTTACCTGATGTTTCCTTCTTGTCTCTCGCATTTCATGGCGTATTTTTGATTGGAATTTTCGACATCAGCGATTATAAATACATCTGAGAATGGCCCTGACGCAATGTTCCTCATCACTTTCCACCTCCCCACCTTATGTGTTACAATCATGCCAACCTGCAAACAACCTTCACCGTACACCTTAAAGTCAATTCTGTAATGAAATAACCTGTGGCATATCTGGATCATTTTTACACTTTGAACCCATTGAAGTAGTGAAAAATAATCTGAAAATGAGGAGTTCACGCAGATACTGAGCCTAGCGTAGTTCCCCGAAGAAAGCCGACTTACTTCTGTTCTACGAAAAGTAAAAAATGACCACACCTTAGTCCTCAACACACATTATGCCATATTTCTCATGGATAATGTGTGATAAAATGTTTTGGGTGACTACGTTGGCTAAATACATTTGGATAAGCCCTCTGTTTTTGCAAAAATTCTCACTGTATAGGTAGAATACTCTTTGTTCTGTAGTTTCTGTACGAGCGGGTTTTTGCAAATTTTTCATCGAATTTACTCTAATAATATTCAAGATTTCTCCCGTTCCAGAAAGGTTTCTTCTTCAATTACTTTATCTCGTAGTCCCCACTCGCTAGAGGGGTTCACCCGGTCAGTCGCGAGGCTACGTGCTTCCTACCCAGTTGGGAATAGAAGAGTAACCGTAAAAAAAAAACGGCAATGTACTTGCTTGAGACGTAAGTGGATTTAGGAGATAGACTCTCTGTTTCTACTGTGTCAGGATCGACATCGTATCGCCCACGCCGGTTTTACCAAAAACCTGGAATCAAGTGAATGGGCGGTGCAAGGGAGGCGGATTGGAGTCACCTCCAACAAATAACCTCCACCCGTCCACTCCGGAAGGGCTAAACGTTCTTCCAAAAATTAGAAACTGCAAACTGCCCATATGTTTTACAATTATATGCAAGTTACGGTAATAAGAAAGACTCTCCTGAATAAGAATGTCTTCGGAAGAAAGTCTGGTGTTATTTCGTCAGGAAAGACGGGGGTAAAAGAAGAGTCATTTAGGCTACCGAAACAAAAAAGGAGTAGGATGACGATCTGTACTTGCAGCTGACATAAGGCTGTATCGGAAGCGGCCTTTGAAGATCTGTTGATGCATGCCAAGAAGATTAAGTACGACGTCATCGGACTGACCGAGAAGTACTGTTCTTAGGAACCTGCGACGGCAGAAAAGTTATTGGAGTTGGTGTTCTCGTCAACACGAGTACGGCAAACAACATACATATACTACCCGAATTGAGCATCCATGGATAAGAAGATGTGGTCCAATTCCAGCTTTGAATATCTTACTATCCGCTTAAACCCCAACATCAGCAACGAGAAAAAAAAAGAAAAAGAAAAAAAAAGTCGAAGCTCGAAGAAGTAAGTCCTATGCACAACTAGAGAAGTCCTACAAAGAAGAACATACTTTCTGTAAGGTCAGTGTTGGTGATTTCAACGACAAAATTGATCCTAGAAGAAACCCTGAGGAACTTCTCATCGGAACCCACGCCCTAAATGGAACGGGGAGAAAGAGAAAAGCAGGATGAGAGGTATTTCGACTTTATCATTGCAGCAAAGAACATCTACGGAAACTATCAATTTTAAAAACCTGAAGTCCTAAAACTACCATTAACTGGTATTTCTTCGCAACGGTAGCCTTTGGGAAGATACCACAATAGACAACATCGACAAAAAATACTATCGGTTCCTCAAACACCTTCATGAGTGCACGAGAAAGGCTAGTTTTAAAACCGCTAAGAGACGCCCATATTCAGAAATGTTTCAACTAGAGCGTAGATCTGCACGAGTCGCAGGCAACCAGACACTCGCGTTCAAGCTCGCAAGACTTTGCTGAGAGGCGATAAAAGATTACTCACGGATAGAAGAGCAGTAATGTTAGCTGAGGGAGAGACGAGAAAGAGCATTCATTGTCCCTGTGGAAACTTCGCCAACCTAAGGCGAAGATGACTGTTCTCCGGGACCCAAATGGAACAGCCACTGTATTGTAAAGAGGAACGGAGAAAATCATCTACGACTTCTACTCTGATCTTTTGATAGACACGTCCACTTGCCCCTCACCATATGAAGGAAGACGAACATGTCATTCCAGAGGTTCTCCCGCCAAATGTACAGTACATGCTCTCACGACAACAAGAAATCGTACGGTACCCGGTCCCCAGAGGACACGATCTAAGCATCTGAAGAATCTTCCTAAAGTTCTTATCAACACTCTCTTTAAACGTTACCTGTCAGAGTGCAAAGTTCCCAAACAGTGGGAGACCAGGAAAACCGTGTTGTTGTATATGAGAGAGTACCAACATGACATCGGCAAATATCGCTCAATCCACCTACTACTCGTTATCTACAACTTTTTTTTACGGGAATGATCCATAACGGGATTGAAAATTAGATGAAGGACAATCATCTAAGAAGGAGGGTTTTGAAAAAGATTTACCATCACTGACTACATCTACACTGTTTCAAAACTCATCGGGGTATCGTGGGAGTACAAGATATCGATATTTCTCACCTTCATCGACTCAGTAGAGAGGGACGCGATCATGTAATCCTTGAACACCAAAAGCGTCCCTACCCTGTACATAAGGCGAAATCGAGAGGACATCGACGTGAGGGGAGTCCGACAGAATGATTCAATCTCACTTAAAATATTAAGGGCCGCTCTCGATTGCGCTTTGCTGTTTGCATCGTTCTGGTAACATCGAAAACCGGCCAAGCAGAACGAATCGTGACCGAGTTCGACGAAACATGTGAATGAACTTGCAAAAGACAGTGTTCATGAGTAAGGGAGGGGTCTAGGGTGCCCATACCCGCTCAACGGAACGAACATATCCGAATGCACCAGCTATTTTTATCTGGGTTGGAAAATAAATATGAAGAACGACCGGACCCCGACTTGGAGAGAAGGAAACGAGCGGCTTGCGGAACATATAAAAAGCATCGAGAATATAGAGAAGAGGACTAAGGACAACAGCTTCGTCCTCATATGTTTGGTACCACTCACTTCTTGCTTTAACCTATGCCTCAGAAACCTGGGTACTTCGCAAGCAGGAAGAAAATGCTGTGAGTGTCATTGAATGCACAATTGAAGGAGTGATGCTAGGAGTATCCTGCTTCACGAAATTGAGTGATGAGACGGAGGTTCTGTCCCACATTAGCGATCGAAGACTAAGAATGCTCCGCATTTGCCAAGTAAAGCAAAATAAAGTGGTCATAAGTGGCCTGAAACGTCGTAACGACAACCGTTGGACCAGAGACGTGAGCGATTGGATTCCACTCGATATTGAACACAGTACAGGAAAACTGCCGACCTGATGTTTCTGGCTCTCTAGGAAGTCCTTCAAAGAAAGATGTGATCCTCTTCGTGTTCCTCACGAAGGGAGAAACCACTGGGCGACTCTCGCACGTAATCGGGACAAATGGAGTTATTACCTGCGCCCGCCCGAGCAGATCGACCAACTATGAGACTCAATGTGATCTAGCTTCTTGTTTGAAATGAATTATTTGAAATGTTTGGAACAGAATAAACTACGCCAACATACTAAAGGCAGAGATGCCGCAGCTACAGCTTTCTCTAGAGCAAATACAATAAAGAGGGTATTCGACCAAATTCGGTCTTTTCGAGATCTTCTTCTGTGAAAATCATTGGAACTTTTCTATTCCTTAAGCTAACAAATACACTCAGCTTCAAACTAGCTGAAGGGGCAATGATGTAAACAGTAGCGGTCGAACTGGGACTCTTGCTTGTCGGACCGAGTTATGGCCCTTCCACGACACTGCGAGCGCAAGGGCTTCTGCAGTTCTATCACACTTCAGGTCTTCTTGATCAGACCGTACCATTAAGAAAGTCTCGCACGTAGTAGAGGTAAAGAAAAACATAAGTAGTAGCCACTCTTTCGTTTTATGCAGTCAAAAATAATAGGAGATTGTGGTAATCCAGATAATTTGCATTAATACTAAGACTATTACACATTAATTCTTCTGCCACTCCTACGCAGCTGAGCCAATTTTTCTGCACCGACTAAACCGAAAGATAGATACGTGATCAGTCTGGGAGGATAGGAACGCTGACCTGTTTTTTCAAATCTTTTTGTAGATTACGCACGCGTTCCTAAGCCTCTACAATCCCGATTAAGTTGGTTGAATTGGTGCATCCTGAGCGGATTAATTAATACCCTCTGTCCTTATTCACATACTGCGCATTGGCATGACCGATGTAGGGTCTCAAAAAAAAACTTCTCGCTTTGTTATGCTCTCTCCATCTGGTCGACCACGCATGCTACACTGTGAAGTTGACTTCAGTGCCGAGATCTGAAACTTATTCTTCTCCCATATTTCTAGATTTCAATTTCTATAGTGTTTCTTCCAGACATTTCTGGTCCATCGCAAACAATAGTGGTAATCAATGGATTATTTATTCGGAATGTGAAAAATCACTGAACGAAACCTGTACAAAAACAAGCAATTGCAGCATAAAATTGCATGAAAGTGAAAGTGGATTGGAATGAGGTGGTATAGAAATATGGTAAAGTGAAGGTAGTAAGTGCAGTGACTGATCCTGACGGAAAAAGGTTAAGCACGCAGCGGTCAACACTGTGAAAAAGCCATCCAATGATGTGTTAATTGAATATGCGTTCAATCATGGAAGCAGTAAATAATTCTCATTCAATCCTGAAGCTGTTTCACAGACGTATGGACATGGAGTTTGCCTCTCCAGTGCCATATACAACTATATTTTCGATTGCAAAAGCTTCACTGGAAGTCCTTATCATCGTAAGGTACGGTAACAGATTCGTCGATAGTAGGAGCCCTTCCGCCTCCACTCAGATTATTCTTCGTCTTTTCGGACAACTTCGCCATTTCCTCTTTTTTCAACTGCTTAAATGAAGAAATTTTTTTTTAAAAAGTGCAAATGAGCTGACAATTCTATCATTGCGAAAAGTTTTCTTTTATGAATCAACAACTGAGCAAAAATCAAAAAAAAAACAAGCAAACTTTTGTAGGAGAAATTAGTGGAAGAGCTGTATCTTCTTTTGTATTTCCACCTCTTTTAGTTCTCCTCGAGCCATTTTGAGCGAACTTCACCGTAGCAGAGCCCCTAACTCTGAAGTACCTCATCCTTAATTTTACTCAGAAGATCTCTTCTTCGTGATTCATCTTTTGAACAAGTTTCACGTTGAGACGCAACTTATACTTCCCGAAATTACTAGTTGCTTGTTACAAAACTATTAATTTGTTTTAGTAGTTGAATCAAACCTTTGCCTTAGACCAGTTGTTCCCTCAGCCTTCTCTACTACTTGAGATTCTTCGTCAAACTGGAATTCATGCATTGATCGAGATGGAGCTACACGAACCATTTCTAAACGAATAGTACATAGTTCCTAGTCTATCACTCGTTTGTGTATAGTAGGGTCAAAACGACATGAAGCACGCACGCAATTGCGTACGTTGCCTCTCTCAAGGCGCATCGGTGGAGCGTAGCGGCGAGGAGCGTGGTGAAACCCTTGCTGGCACCACCCATCGCTGCAGTTTGCGACGGTCTCAACTCTCAACTTCCAGCTGCTACCTACACCGCGTCGTTTCGAGCGCGTATGCAAACGCACCGCAACCACACTCGCGATTCATGTCGCCGTGACCCGACTATACACATGCGTTATATGTGCATTCAGTCATAGTGTTCTTCTCCATTTCATAATCGCTTGAAAATAAATTGCAGTAAACCATGTCATGGCTATTTTAAATTATTTGTCATATATTAGCGGGACTAACAGCACTGCTATTTTTAGCTTTTTTTTCCAAATAGTCTGAATTGTGACTGGAACTGTTTACTTATTCGTTTTCTCTCTTAAATCCTATGTGCATTCTATACGAATTACAGGCATACATCGAACTTTGCGCTAGTGCTGATGAATGAGTGAATAAATGAATGTTTGAATGAATGGGCGAATAAACGAGCAGCTATGTAAATGTAAATAAATAAAAATTAGAAACCTTGAGCAGTGTTTCTTTTGCTCCTTATTTGGACAACAACTGAAGTCGAAACCGTGGACGACGATAAATTTTCCGAAGATGTGGATTCCGTAGCCTTTGAGGTGCCCTCTTTTGTGGAATCCATTATACTTTCCTCTGAGTTTTGTCGACTTCTCGAAATTGGAGGGGAGCCCATGTGCAATGTTATTGGCAAAGACTCCAAATTATTTCCCTAAAAAAAGTAAAAATAGTGGTCACCTGGAAAATTTGCTAATTAAAAGATAAATAGTACTTCTTCCTTAGTAATTAATGTGACAGCTTAGCCGCTCTATCTAATTGCTGAGAAGATAGCACGTAAGGAAGAACAGCGCCTTTAAACCTACATGAAAAAACCACCCAACCTAAACCAGATGAACACAAGTTCGGCTCTGTCCACGTCTCTCAACTTTTCTTTGAGGAATTAGATCAGGCGCTACTTCAAACTTGGATAAATGACGAACTTATACTCGCTATTTCCTAGGGATACCTTACACAAAGAGTACATTTTGAAGAATTACCTTTTTCTTAAGTTCCAACTCATTCAGAAGCGTCAGATACTCATGTACGGTGAGATGGTAATCCTGAAATAGAAGACTTCACTCAGAAGAACGCATTCTTTGTTTTCTTTCACTTTGTAAAAAAAACAGTTGTACAAATGTTTCTTCTTCGTTTTCCTTGTCTTGTTTTTCTTCAGACTACTAACACATCGGTTTAACACAAGGGCAACATAATTTTACTGTGCTGGCGAAAAAAAGTGGAAAGTATAGACGAGATGGCGGTTTCCGAGCATTACTAATGAATGCACTCTTTTTTTTTTCTTTGAAAAGTAAACCCTTTTATTGCTGAGAAGAAAATACACAAGGAAGAGTGAACTTTACAAAACCACCAGTAAATATCTTTAATTTAAAAAGGCGTTCAAGATCTGGACAAATCTTCTGGAGGATATAAGAGTTACAGCGACACTTTAATACTACCCCAGTAGGTTCGCATCAGGTCCAGGAACGAAAAAAGCTAATCGCTAAGGGAACAAATACTAGTTAAAAGTGAAAATGATGAACTCAGAATTCACCCTACTTGTTTTTCAACTGAAATGCTTCTACTTCTGTTTTAAAGGCAGCGCATCACGAAACTAACGTAGTTGACAAACTTGTGAGAAAATACAGAGCTAGGTGTGTAGATTACGAATTTGGGTGTGTTCTTCTACTCAATTCCTACTACTCGTCTCGAAACACAGCGTGAGAGCGTCCTTTGTTCCTAAGAAGTCAGTTGGGACCCGCTCCTTGTACGCACTCCGGTCCCCTCAGGTTTACTAGGATACACGCCGAGGAAAACTTATTGATTGTCGACGTTCACGGACGCGGGCCGTGCATAAGGGTGAAGCGTTTACGCTTACCTCCTAAGAATAAATGCAATTTTCCACATCGCCGGTTTTAGGATGATTACGGAGAATTGAGGAGGGGGTAACCTGGTACTCGTAACCTACGCTCCAAGCTACATTTTCGCACACTCTTTCCTACTATGTCATTTTCGTGATATAATACCAGTTTATGCTGCTTGGCTGCTCACAAAAAAGACAGACTGTAATCATTCGAAACTCTGCGCTTAAATCTCCGAACACAAACCAGGATAGACTAGAAGTGTGAGAGCAAAAATGCTCTTTGAAGTTGTAACTGTGTTGATCTCCCTCTATTTACAAGAGAACACTCGCGGAAACTTCTGATGCCGTCCCTATCCTCCGTAATAGGTAGTGTTCATGACGTAGCTCCCGAGTATCGCAGCTAAAACGCGGAACACCCCTCCCGAATACAAAAAGTAGTAGATCAGTGGATCAACAGTGGACTGAGAGATGCCATTGAAAGTTCTGCTGTTAGTAGTTACCTGTTCGCTGGATTTCACTTGCACTTTAGCCTTATTCGGGTAGTCAATTCTATGCGTGTGACTAGTTGCCTCATCGGGAAAACTGATCATTTCTTCGCTCCTCATCCATTTATACTTGCTTGGGGTGTTTCACGATTTCCCTGTGGCACTTGTGAGCTACGTTCTGAACTTTACCAATTGGCTGATGAAACCCAGCAGCGAAAATTTCCGAATGCTGCCTTTGATCTTCTCCATCTTCATCAATCTACTAGGTATTTCTTACCGGCAAATACCGAAAACAACGCAATGTTTACATTGTTCTCTTGTTCTTTCTAAACGCCGATAGCCTTATGTAGTGTTTTCAGACAAATGCTAATTTTTTGCACCTTATCGAAGTCAACACCCTTGAAGATTTGTTTCAAGGTGAATCCGTCAGTGCTGCGTAGAATTTCGTGTTTGATCTCTTCGTAACTCACTTTCCCATCATGATTTGTGTCGAAAGCCTGTAAATGTTTACGTTTGTATGGGAATTACAGCTGCACATTATCAAACACCTCCACCGCATCCACGAGATGAGCGTATTAATGTGGATTTTTGTAGTAGTTTCACTGCTGATAATATTCGACGCATGGATGGGTAGTCCGCGATGAAAACAGTTTTTTTTTACTTGTAATTAATTGCTGACGTTCGGCATCGAAATGGAACCTCCTCGACATGAAATACGTCCATGATGAAGAGAAATCATTTTGAAGATAGTAAAAAGTAACTAAATTGCAACAACGAAATGTTGCATTACAATAAAACTGTAAACTGTTGAAAAGTTGAAATCGAAACCCCCTCTGTCAGATATATGTATAGAGAAGCTCTACAGAGAATTTCTTTATTGTGCATAACCGCAATAAGTGAATTTTTCTTCTTCTTTTTTCTTCGCAGATTGTCCGAGGTAAAGGTTTTTTTCTGAATTCGTTGCACAACCTTTACGCCACTACCAAGGAGGAAATCATCACTAATATATATTTAGTTCCGTAGTAAGCTTAGTTTAATATTTCGATGGATGCTATGGACGACTCTACATACAATGAGAAGCAGGGAAAGGTAAAATGTGCCGGATCAAGGTACCTATCGGTTGAACAACAACTAAAGTTATCTCTTTATCCTTATTTTGCGCAACAAAACAATCCACATTAAAGGCATCACTCCACGAATCTGATGTGGTACGGATTTCAGGTGGAGTATTCGTTTACGGGATAGTAGATTAGTGATGTGTAAGAAGTGAGAAGTGGTGATTCCGTCCATCTCTTTCTAATTGCCGTAGAAAACGGCCCAGAAGATACGGCTTCAGGCGTTCTGGCGCACTATTTCCTACAAGGAGTTCGACTGGAGCGCGCCAGCCTTGTGCGGCGCCGCCTCTTCCTGGCCATTTTCTACGGCAATTAGGAAGAAATGGACAGAATCACCCCTTCTCCATGATCTACTATCCCGTATACGAATACTCCACCTGAAATCTGCACCACCTCAGATTTGTGGGGTGATGCCTTTAAGATAGAATAGTAGCGTATGGGGAGAAGCGAGTAACCATCGATTATCATCGACAACTAGGTCAGAGGTTGAAAATACATTTCTAAACCCGATCTACGCCAAAGAAAGGTAAAGTTAAGGCAGACAAATGTTGTGAAGAAATTACCAAAATATACCAAGATTCAAGCAGTACTGTCAAAAAAGGAACAAACCTTTTTTCACGACAACGCGAAAGCTCACATTCTCACAAATTGAAGCATCTTTCGACTACTTGTTATCATTTTTTCACGCATCTCGCCAATTTTCTGCAGTTCCGCGTTTTTAGAAACAGTGTAGATACTTGAAGCGCTTTCGAAAAATTGACCAAACTATTTGGAAGCTCAGATTTTAACCATAATGGAGTAATCAATCTTGTTTTTTTGTTAGTAGAAGAACGTTGATTCCGGTGGTTTTTGTTGGATAAAGATCATGCGATAGTTGAGATACCTTATAACTTGATATATGCAATATTGTAGGCGAATTAGAGGCTTGGCAATGAGACACGGACTTGCTCCTACACTAGCTGTTGTTTCCATACATAAAAGGGGAAACCCCTACTTGAAAGCAAACTTCTTGCTTACTGTAGATATAAAGATGATTGTTGCATTGTATATTCAACGCAACCCAAAATGGAAACTTGCTTCGATCTCTTGAATGAGCAATCTCAGTACATTAGATTCACAAGGGAAAAACCTGAAGACAATTGTCTCCCGTTTCTCAATGTCTGTTTATTGGCACAGGGAAAATTGCAAAACAAAGTGCTGAGCATCATATGAAA
Source organism: Necator americanus (assembly GCF_031761385.1). Classification (NCBI taxonomy): domain Eukaryota; kingdom Metazoa; phylum Nematoda; class Chromadorea; order Rhabditida; family Ancylostomatidae; genus Necator; species Necator americanus. The sequence continues at coordinate 15,285,646 of NC_087373.1, read as the reverse complement.
ACATTTTGCGCAAATCTGGAAAATCAAAAAATCAGTAATTGAAAATATGCTTAAGACAGCCGTAATGGTTTCATATGAAGCTCAAGTGCGCATTGCCTCCGCGTTAAAGTCATCACCTCACGAATCTGAGGTGGTACGGATTTCAGGTAGAGTATTCGTATAAGGGATCGTAGATTATGGAGAGAAGGGTGATCCCGTCCATTCCTTCTTAATCCTAATAAAAAACGGCCCGGACGATACGGTTTCGAGCGATCCGGCGCGCTATTTTCTACAACGAGTTCGATTGGAGCGCGCCAGCCTTGTGCACGCCCGCATCTTCCGGACGGTTTTTTGCGCCAATTAGAAAGAAATGGAAGGAATCACCTCTTCTCCATAATCTACTATCCCGCATAAGAATACTCCACTTGAAATCCGTACCACCTCAGATTCGTGGGGTTATGCCTTTAAATGTCTAGCCACGCCACAATAGTCAGTCTGATGGGTACCCAGCAAAAGGTTTCCATCCAAAACGGAGTCATGTAACAGAGCCCCGGTGCCTCACAGTAGAACAGACGGAAAGATCCCCTTCTGCCTTCGGATGATGACAACAATGCAGCGCGAGCAAGATTACCACAACTTATGTGAGAACCTGACTCCATCGTTTGTCCGAATGGAAGGCAAGGACTTTGTAGTATTGGAAGGTATTTATCTGATCACCTGTCAACTATGAGAGGCTGTGTACATTGGCGAAACAAGAAGAGCACTATGTACTTGAGCTTTTAGATGGGCTCGTAAAATCAAAAGCGTCAACGCCTTGAGGTCCTCATTGCAACATTGTCATGACAACACTCCATTCAGTATAGCAGTCACCGAACCCGAACCCGATGTTACAGACACTGGAAGCGTGTTACAAAACAGCCAAAAGTTCGATCATGAATCGTAAAGAACGTATCGCAGCGACCGACGAGCTGGAGCCTTACCAAGGTCTCCGCGAGTTTTCACCTGGGGGATCAGATGCAAGAAGCGTACCCATTTGTTATTACTAGCGCCGGAACTCTAACAAGCGGTGGTTCACTAACATCACTCCACGGCTATCAAGGTGAGCGCTATTGTGGTCTGCTGCTCCGGCGTTTTCTATGATATCTGCTGTCTGTTTGCTACTACACATACAACTACACATTATATGCTTGTGGGCTGAAGAGGCATTTTAGCAGATAGATTACACCTGTCTTTGGCTTTTTAGGCACTGAAAAAGGTGACGACGCCGAAGCGTTAGCCGGAATGAAGATCGATAACAATCTTAGTTTCGTAAAGATTAAATTCTTTACATGTAGTACAGAATTCAATCTAACAACAATTCAGTAACCTCACAAAGTAAAATTGACGAGAGAATTCTAGACTAGTAAGGTTGATGTACAATTACAAGCAATTAATTGATTTTGATAGAAATAAATCCACGGCCTAATTTCGCAGAGGAATCCATGTTACTAAAGTTAAGGAAGAATAGTAATTGCGAGATACCCTTTAGGAACAAAGCCATTCAACCATCAACATTTAGGAACAAAATGTCAACATGCAGTCTTCCATCACCATGTTGTCGTCTAATAGATATTTATGTTAGAGTTAGTTCTTTTTAAATAATTTATTTAACTGAATCCTGTTAGTACACCACAACCAACAACTCCACTAAAAAATTCTATTTTCCCACTGATAATCTCGTTCCTCCATTGGTGACTTGTCGAGTTCTCAGGTTAAGCATCAGTTCGGACATCTCATCTCCGCTTATCAAGCGATCTCCATTCTAAAGGCATGTCAGGGAATATTGGATGTATTCGTCTCTGGACGCGTTCAACTCGGCCGATGCGACGCGTTCGCGGCGAAGACGCATGACTGGTGGTCTGCGTCACTAGAGAAAGCGTCGATCGATGGGCCCCGCAGAGCATCAGCGTCCGCCTTCGCCGCATCGCGTCGCGTCAGTTTCGTTGAGTGCGCTCTGGGCGGCAATGAACAGTCGGATCAAAACGACACGAATCACGGTGCATTTGTGTACGCGCTCGAAACGGCGCGGTGGAGGCAGCAGTTGGAACCGTAATGGGACCATCCCAACCGCACCGATGGGTGGCGCCAGCAGGGGCTCCAGTGCGCTCCTAAGCGCTACGCTCTACCGCGCCGCCTCGATAGAAGCCGCGCACGCAATTGCACCGTGCTTCATGTCTTTCTGACCTTACTATGTCTAGTAACATACCCTATCATCGTTCTAGACAGAGAAACAAGGGATACCTGGTCAGATAAGGTGAACTCCTTAGAGCCTTCGTCCTTAAGGACTCCAAACTCGTTCTTTGCCAGCTGAAGAGCTTCATCCTCTGTTAGTTTTCCATCTTTGTTCACATCGTATTTCTATAAGAATTATCATATTAAATTCAGAAAAATAACGGAGAATTTGTATTTCACCTGTCGCAGTAAATCACCCTTCTTTTGAAGTGTCGATTTAAGAAGACCTCTCATCGGAATGCATTCATCTCCATCTAGCTCACTGTTGCGATCGACATCACCGGTCAAGAAGAGACGTTCCATTTCTATATTATTCTTGCTCCAAAGATGTTTAGTTGTGATTCGCGATACTAATTCGTAATCCTACCTGCTCTATCCAGATTCATCAAATTCAGCGCAAACACCGTGAATTCGCGGAAGTTAATCCCGCCATTGCTGTTGAGGTCATTGTCCTGAAGTTACATGAAGCTTCGAACAAGCCTTTTTCTTCACTTTTTGAAAAAAAAGAACGTTTGATAGAAAGTTTTTCAGAAACTAAACTATACAATACAAGGTTTTCGATTGCCAAAAAGCTTTTTTCTTTTTTTTCTACTTCGAAAAAAAGAGGAGATTAGAACGTAACCAGTTAAAGAATTCTTGTAATGTCGTATTACCTAAGTGAAAACAAAAATAAATTTGCTTCAGGAAAGCATGAACATGACGCTACGAACTTATCAAATAACACATTAAGAAAGCCCGAGGATGGTTCCTCGACTCACCTGGCAGCAAACTTGCAACCATGTGTCACCGGCTTCAGCAGCTGCAAATATGGTTTTAATAGAGGTATAGGGAAGATTGCAAAAGAATTTGTTTTCTTGTACCTTACAATAACCAAGGTAAAAAAGGAAATATGATAGGCTTTTTCTCAAGAGCATCTCAACTCACGAGGAAGCGGAGAAGCAAAGACAGTTGCCGCCAAACTTAGAAGAAGAAGGATCATTCTATCCAATTTGCACAAGGATAATGAATTGATGAGCAGTATACTGTAGATTACCTGAAGAACGCAAATAAAAATGTCATGCTTAAAACACACCGCCTTGACATGACAGCGCCAAACACAACGCAAAACAAGAGTCACAAAAAAAAACGAGTTCCTGCGAAGGTTGCGACACCGCAATAAACCTTCTGAAGTTGACTGCACAACGCAAATCACCGCTTGTGACTTCGTCGCACTAGCAATAAAAAAAGCACTGTTGCAGCGTTGGTTTCACTGAGAATGCACGGCCTTGATCTGATTGTTATATCAAACTTCAATTGCTGATGGCAAGAACAAGTGTAACCGAAGCAGCACGAGTCATCAGTATAAAAAAAACGGGTTACAGAAATAAATATGAACATTAATAACTAATATTATCATGATTATAGGGATGAGACTTTTGGCTGGGATTGCTGGTTGGTCGAACGGTTCGAAACTGCCCCAGGCTAACCAAGCACTTCATCCTCCGGTGTTGATAAATTGGCAGCATTCTTTACCAAGGCAAAAACACTGACTTGATACATCGCTCCTTTATTGGCTCTTTGATTACTTTTGGATGCATAAATAGCGTTCTAAGAACTGGAACACAAGGGAAAAAGGGAGAAAACCGATCTAGGCTCTAAAGCGCTTTCGTACAATACACCGAGCAATCGCAGCTAAACCTCCTACCACTGCGCTATGCCCAACGACCAACAATGGAATCAGCGAAGGATTCAATTCTGAGAGGTTCCATTTTTGCAGTGAAAGAACCGGACTATTACTTGAAATACGCATTTGCTTTCGAGATACAACTGAGCCTTCTTCACGCATGACAAATCTCTTCACGCTAACTGCAACCCTAGTTTCTTCCTTGACAAATGGAGCAAATAAAAGATACCGTATCACAAAGTTGACGATGTTAAGATCTTGTCACGACTAGATCAAAATAACGGTATAGTTTGTGAGTATAAGCGTGATCACGCGCAGTTCCATTTAGTTGGTCACAAAAAGCGTGAGAAACAACCTTGATTGCACCTGTGCCCCTTACTATGCAACTTGTTACACAATAGACAAATCTCGAAGAATTCTGCCGTCGATGAACTCTCGCAGTCCCACTAATATAACTCTAAAGAACGTGTGAAATCGGTCCACCTCCACAGGACGGATTGCGGCGGATTCTCATCGCCCCTACTACTCGTAATAAGTTGCATCGTAGCGGGAACTAGCGCAACCAAGGATCTTTCACCCGTCTTTTTGTAGATTTCATCTCATCTCTTTGGGAAAAAAGATTAGCAACTGTGAATACAATGTTAACGAAAATTATAACGTGGATTTGCAACAGATCTTTGCGTAACGCAGCAGTAATAATCCTGGTTGGAATGATTTGATGATACGTGATACTCTCTGTAGAAGGACCTGAGAGTTGTTTTACCACTAATTTACATTGAGTAAAATATTTTACTAGTGAGGAACTTCTTAGAGAAGCATTTGAAATTTTCGCATTATGGCGTCGAATTGACTCGAAACAGAAAAGTTCCTCATAATTTTTTCCGAATGAAATTAAAATAGATTGAAGGATTTTTGAGTTAAAGGCATCACCCCACGAATCTGAGGTGGTGCAGATTTCAGGTGGAGTATTCGTATACGGGATGGGAGACTACGGAGAGGGAGGTGGTTGTGAGCGGCGCCGCACAAGACTAGCGCGCTCCAATCGAACCTCTTGTACAAAATGGTGCGCCAAAACGAATGAAGCCGTATCTTCCGGGCCGTTTTTTACGGCAATTAGGAAGAAATGGACGGAATCACCCTCCTGTCCGTAGTCTCCCATCCTTTATACGAATACTCCACCTGAAATCTGCACCACCTCAGATTCGTGGGGTGATGCCTTTAACTCTGCACAAGTCCATATTTTATACTATTGTGTAGCTCTTACTCCACTATTATGTGGCAAACTGTCAAAAATGAAGATTTCGTCTGGCTGTAGTATTTGAAACGTTGAGCTACTGCGCTACACCCTACCCTTTTAAAATGGATGCATTTTTGCCGAAGCAAGGCCTGTCCATTCGACATTACAGTCAAGTCAAAGATTTGAGATATACACTTGCAAAATCTATGCTAATATAGGAATACATTGCTATCTACTGAAAAACGCCGAACTAGAGAGATTGACCACAAGGTAATTCCTTCAATAAACATCACAATTTTTCAGATCAACTGAACTCTGAGCAATTTTTTATTGTAGGTTTAGTGATGGGGTAGATTGTAGCGTAGTGGTGAGAGGAACCGAATGCAACTGCTGTGAGTGAGGTCAATGGGTCAAAGTTGTCGTAGTCCAGCCAACCGTTTCATCACTCCACGGTCAACAAATTTGTAGCAGGCGAGCAGGAGAGGGTAAAAGCATAGGTTTTACACATCGTTTGTCCCCCTCAAATCACTGCACACTATATACATGTACGCAAATCCCAAATAATTCTGGATTGAACTTGAACGTGTCGATAAATTCCAAATGGACTGATTAATCTCTACAACTCTTCATTTGTATACCTTAAGCAATAGTAAGTGAATATTGCATCTAAAATAGAGTAGAGAATTAGGCATCTACGCGTTAGTGATGAGCGTTTCGCTGCCAAAACAGCAATAAGCTTGCTTTCGCAAGGTTTTACAGCAAGCACTCTAATAGGAAAAACATGCACACCACGAAAGGGCATAACAAGCGACTGCGTAGGAAAATCGGGAATCGCTGCGAGATGATATCACTTCGCCGGGATCAAAACTGGAGCATATAGGCCGATATGCTTCAATCGAACTGAACTGGGTCAGATTACGTGGCGAAGAACAGTGAAGTATGTAGGTCTACGCTCGAAAACAAATCCACCTTTACGTTTGTGGTGTTTGAGAGCACTTGTTTACAACAAAGAGAAATTAGTATTCTAGAAAATAGACACTTCTCTTCTTTCTGATTAAGTAATATTCGACAGGCTATTTGTCAAGGGAGCAAACTGGAGTCTAAACAAGAAAATGGTGTTAAATGTGAGACCATGCACAAGCCTTTCCTCTGTTCACTCTGTTCACTTTCTCAAATCAATTCGAAAAATCAACTTAAAAATTTCAGAGTAGAGTAACACTGACCGTTTTAAAACAATGTAACAGTATGTAACAAGATTATCAACTGAATCGCAACAATAATTGTTTGCTTCTGCTTATTTCGGTGAGATATCGGAAATCTCAAAGTGGAAAATGTAAATGTGAATTTCAAGCAATCTTTTTTTACACTTGGAATTCGCCGAGTTTTCGATATCAGCTTTTACACATGCGCTATACTGCATCATGGGAAACTCCTCACTTAAATGAAATACTTCTTTGAAAGTTCAGCAATAGATAGAAACAATATGTAGCTGTTTGCACTTTCTTCCACCCATGTTTTAGCTAGGGGCTTTAACGACGTCACGGCAGTCAAAAGTTATGCATGTCAAGATAAACGCTGCTGTTATGCCTACGCCTACTTCTCCAACACGTTGTAGGGAACTTTTATATACTGATATTTTCTCTGTGGAAATGGTCTCTAATTCATTGACAATGAATCGAAAAAGCATTGTTCGATGAACGTCGTATGTGATTCTGAAGACGAATAGTTCTTTGGAAGGAACTCAAATACGGACACGACATCTTTGATGGATGTGACTGTTCTCGCCATTGACACTTTATTACAAAAACCCAACGCTTGAAATCTCAACAACATTTCTGATCCCTTAGGCTGCTGGACAACTCCTGCTCTCGGTAGGAATGAAATCCTCTATCACTTTATGCTTACTTCAATATTCCCAACTCATAAGAAATTTTCATAGAATAGTGATAGTCTTTCTGTGCAAAGGAACATTCTTTTCCTGACTATGAGAAAAAATCTCGTTCAAATGCGGACACATGTGATCGTGACTGACTGACTCTTACAATTTCCATCTTCTTCTATCTTTCACGTATCAAGTTACATTGGCAAACGACTTCAAACACATTTTTGCTCCCTTAGAGCGTTCAAAAATTGCGTGTGGCACCCGTGTTTCAGAGGCCATCGCGGGCAATTGGGAAAAGTTTTCAACCAGCAATAAACGCACCTCGGCAAAGCCTCATTGGTCACGTTATCGCCTCTGCGCAAAGCTAATCTGTGTAACTCAAGAAGGATACACAATTACAGGTGCTGCGTATCCTAGACAGGTAGGTGGATGCTGCGTAATGGGTAGAAAATTCTTCCATCGATTGCTGGGTCGCGATAATCACCGAAGAACATTTCGCACTCTCTTTACCAGCAGCCGCGCGGTGTTATCTGTCCTAAAAGTCGCTTGAGTGGTCGATTCCTTGACCAAGCACTATCCAGAGTTTTTCGTAACCGCAAGGAATAGACAATATTCAGAGTAGCGAGTAGCTAACAGCGAAGACTGTCTTTTCACAATTACTGGTATGGATTTAAAGACTGAAGAGCAAAGTTTCTCCCCAAAACGTGTGGTTTTTCCAGATGGAGGTACTGAAATTCTTTTTTATCATTTTCCATTTCTTCTATTTCTGAGCACAACTACCCTCCGGCAATCTCAATGGCTGCTCCCACATCCAGTGATTTCCCTCAAGTTAGCATCGATTCGTAAACCCCGATCAGTTATGGGGGAGGGCTCGCTCGCGTGTGGCGTCACGACAAGGTCGTCGAAATCATACTATACAGAATCATTTTTGTAGTGTGTATTTCGCAATCCCAACCAAAAAGCGACACCTGTCCACCGCGATGAACGGGAGACGGGCGAGTTGCGAGCGGGAAGAACGCGACTTGTCGCGCTGAGGACCGTGACATGCCCAAAAGGACATTTCGGCGACTCGCTCTTCTGAGCGGTATGAAATAGCTACAAGAAGAAGTGTAGTCATATCAACGTGTTGCCGACAGTTCTCTCGGCTCCTTGGTTAGCACTAGACGGGCTCGTAAAATCAAAAACCCATCCCCTTTGTTTAGGCTCATCGCAGACAGTGTCATGACAACACCCCTTTCAAAATAGTCTGATCTTCTAGCGCGAAAAACTTTGGAAGCGTTTTATATCACGGCCAAAAGTCCTTTATAGATTCAAACTGCGATCTGGTGATTTGACCATGGTAATCGTTTGAAGTCATCGGTTTTTCCAAATTCTGGGAAAGCTACGTGCGGCTAGTATGTGCTGCCAACCACACAAATGTTTGAAAACGATGTTGTTCTACAAGGACTTGACGAAAACTATCTTCAGTCGGAGGAACTTGGATTAGGCAGACAGCTACAAAACCGCCTCCACAAAAGGAATAGAATTAAAAACCTATTACCTGCGGTTCGTGCTTCTTCTCTTTTTTTTCATAGATAGGTTCTGAGGTTTTTACGTTTTTAACTATGTCCAATTGCCACGTTGTTGTTTCAACAACTAGTGAATTCAGAATTTTTGCATATACTTTATTATAAGTATTAGTTGACACACCTCTATGACTCCTTAATTTCGCAACAGCGGAATACTGCAGCAGAGCGTTCGTGCGCGATGACGAAATCGCTAGTCTTTGCGCCGAGACCTCCTCTCCTCATTCTCTTCTTGTGTTTTCTATCTCTGCATTCCTTCTAAGTAGTCTCTTTATTCTCAAGACCTCGTATTTTCTTTTTTTACGTCTTCCTTTCATCTAGGCATCTCTACATCGCTTACTTTTCAAGTTGTCTAAAGTAACCTTTTGACTTTTCGTTCTTTTCCGATTTTTTTTGCTGTTCTGAAGTTTTTCTCTCGTTTAATTCTCAGTGAGAGCTATCATTTTATCGTTTATTTTGCTACTATCTGAAACCTAATTTGTATGCGCTGGATTTCTTTATTTTTTTAAACTGTGCATGCTTAGTATTCCTTCATATTTGTAGTAGTACCAAAATACTTGCTAGAAACATCTTTCGGAACATTCCTCGATGCTCTCTTTTTCTTAGTCAAGCAGTCCTTATGTAGAATGATGCGAACACACTGGAAAACGCCTCTTTCGTTTCTTTGCAAAAACGTCTGGACAGCAACATGAGCTACACAACGTTTGCAGACAAAATATTAACACTTACAGGCTAGAACTAGGAGGTTGTATATGTTTAAAAATTACACTGTTGGGAATGAAAAGTTGTTTTTTTTCGGAAGGGAAAAGGAATAAGCACCAATTTTTACGAGAAATCGAGACTCTAGACCAAGCTCCTAATGTAGAATTATGCAAATACAGTAGGGAATCCCTTTCCTTGCTTTCGAGAGGACTGGGTATCGACAGAAGTTATAAAACTGATTCAGGCATAAAATTATCACCTAGAGGCTAGAACTTACCACACAGCTGGTCCCGCTCCTATCTTTTGCAACTTCTTCCGAGCTATGAACGCTATACTACTTATGTTTGAACTTTCACTTCTAACCATTTCAACAACAAAAATTTTCCGACATATGTAGTTTTACTGTTTCTTAGCCTTTTTCTTTTGTTGGAGTGACAAAAGAAAGAGTTGTATAGATCTCGGTAAGTATCGGTTTTAAGTTTTACAATTGGAGCCAGTTTCCAAAGTTAGAAGCACGTTTCTGGAATTTACAATTTGAAGTGTCTGTTATTTTAATTTTATTTCTCAACAAACTTCAAAATTTTAATTCTTTGCTCGCTTTTACATTTCGAGGGAGCAATGTTCAGTTGAAACTGTGAGAAGCGACTTAAGGTATTCCCGACCTGTTCAAAAGACACACGAGTTTCACGAGTTTGTTGAAAGCCTTCTAATTTGAATGGATAGCCCCTACTATAGAATACGACGAAAAAGCGCAAATCTCGTTCACCCGTTTCAATCCGTTCTAATCGACTAATGGCAAAGTATTGAGGTAGTGTCTGTGACGGTTATTGATACGACGAAGTGTACAACGTCAACGTTCTCAGAAAACATTCTGAAAACACTATTGTCTGCTTTAGGATGTTCTAATTACAGTAAAGGTCGTCGCTGAGAAAGACCCATGGAAGGTTGCATTGTAGAGGTGCTGCAGTGAGGTCTGTCAAAACTCAACAAAATATGTGTGAGATGGATAAGGCTGTTGCTTTCATGCAAAGTGCTCAACTTGACATGCCCTCACCGAACCTAAGAAAAAATTCCATGAAAATCAATAATATCGACACGTCCCTCAGCCTCCCTTTACTTCAATTTATTCGTAGTCATTGTACAGTGAAACTCAAGTTCCCAAAGTTCCGTTGGTTGATAGTTTATTGATGTGGTAAATTGATATTTCCTCGCAACGATTATCATATTTGTAATCAATGTATGCTAAAATTCCAGTTGAGAAGGTTTCATTGCCTCTTTGAAAGGGGTGCATAAGAAGAATAGAAAAAAAGTATTAGAAATATAACGTTAAAAAGACCGAGTATTTCGAAATACGGTCAAATCACCAGATCGCAGTTCGAAACGATATGGATCAGCTCGTGCACCAAGGAGCCGAGAGAACTGTCGGCAACACGTTGATATGACTACACTCCTTTTTGTAGCTATTTCATACCGCTCAGAAGAGCGAGTCGCTGACATCCCCTTTCGGGCATGTCACGGTCCTCAGCGCGACAAGTCGCGTTCTTCCCGCTCGCAACTCGCCCGTCTCCCGTTCATCGCGGTGGACAGGTGTCGCTTTTTAGTTGGGATTGCGAAATACACACTACAGAAATGATTCTGTATAGTATGATTTCGACGAACTTGTCGCGATGCCACACGCGAGCGAGCCCTGCGCCGTATCTGATCGGCGTTTCCGAATCGATGCTAGCATGAGGAAAATCGTTGGATGAGGGAGCAACCATTGAGATTGCTAGAGGGTAGTTGTGCTCAGAAATAGGAGGAATGGAAAATGATGAAAAAACTGAAAGTACTTCCATCTAGGAAAACCACACGTTTTGGGAAGAAACGTTGCTCTTCAGTCTTTAAATCCATACCAGTAATTGTGAAAAGACAGTCTTCGCTGTTAGCTACTCGCTACTCTGAATATTGTCTATTCCTTGCGGTTACGAAAAACTCTGGATAGTGCTTGGTCAAGGAATCGACCACTCAAGCGACTTTTAGGACAGATAACACCGCGCGGCTGCTGGTAAAGAGAGTGCGAAATGTTCTTCGGTGATTATCGCGACCCAGCAATCGATCGAAAAATTTCCTACCCATGACGCAGCATCCACCTACCTGTCTAGGATATGCAGCACTTGTAATTGTATGATTTTTTGAGAGCATGAAATTCGCTTAATATTTCTTTTGAAGAAGTTCGTTACAAAGCCTGACCAATATGTCAGCGATATCTCTGTAGTGCCCTTAAAGGAAAAGCCACTGGGCATTTCTTGCTCGCGACTGGAACGACGAAATTCTCCATCACTATTCGACTTCCATTTTTCCAGCTCACTTTCATGGAATAGTGATAGTCTCTTTGTGAAAAGAAACACTTTTTTCCTGACTATGAGACAAAAAAAAAACCCGCTTGTTAAACGTCGTATACAATAAAAAGACGAATTTTTGCTCGCGGAGGACTCAGATGCGGACCGAACAGATGTGGCTGACCGACTCTTACAATTTCCGCCACCTTTCACATATCAAGTTCATTTCTGCTCCCTTGGAGCGTTCAAAAATTGCGTATGGCACCCGTGTTTCAGGGGCCATCGCGGGCAATTGGGAAAAGTTTTCAACCAGCAATAAACGCACCTCGGCAAAGCCTCATTGGTCACGTTATCGCCTCTGCGCAAAGCTGATCTGTGTACCTCAACAAGGGTACACAATTACAGGTGCTGCGTATCCTAGACAGGTAGGTGGATGCTGCGTCATGGGTAGGAAATTTTTCGATCGATTGCTGGGTCGCGATAATCACCGAAGAACATTTCGCACTCTCTTTACCAGCAGCCGCGCGGTGTTATCTGTCCTAAAAGTCGCTTGAGTGGTCGATTCCTTGACCAAGCACTATCCAGAGTTTTTCGTAACCGCAAGGAATAGACAATATTCAGAGTAGCGAGTAGCTAACAGCGAAGACTGTCTTTTCACAATTACTGGTATGGATTTAAAGACTGAAGAGCAACGTTTCTTCCCAAAACGTGTGGTTTTTCCAGATGGAGGTACTGAAATTCTTTTTTATCATTTTCCATTCCTCCTATTTCTGAGCACAACTACCCTCTAGCAATCTCAATGGTTGCTCCCTCATCCAACGATTTTCCTCATGCTAGCATCGATTCGGAAACGCCGATCAGATACGGCGCAGGGCTCGCTCGCGTGTGGCATCGCGACAAGTTCGTCGAAATCATACTATACAGAATCATTTCTGTAGTGTGTATTTCGCAATCCCAACTAAAAAGCGACACCTGTCCACCGCGATGAACGGGAGACGGGCGAGTTGCGAGCGGGAAGAACGCGACTTGTCGCGCTGAGGACCGTGACATGCCCGAAAGGGGTGTCAGCGACTCGCTCTTCTGAGCGGTATGAAATAGCTACAAAAAGGAGTGTAGTCATATCAACGTGTTGCCGACAGTTCTCTCGGCTCCTTGGTGCACGAGCTGATCCATATCGTTTCGAACTGCGATCTGGTGATTTGACCGTATTTCGAAATACTTCGTCTTTTTAACGTTATACTTCTAATACTTTTTTTTCTATTCTTCTCATGCACCCCTTTCATAGAGGCAATGAAACCTTCTCAACTGGAATTTTAGCATACATTGATTACAAATATGATAATCGTTGCGAGGAAATATCAATTTACCACATCAATAAACTATCAACCAACGGAACTTTGGGAACTTGGGTTTCACCGTACAATGACTACGAATGAATTGAAGTAAAGGGAGGTGGAGGGACGTGTCGATATTATTGATTTTCATGGAATTTTTTCTTAGGTTCGGTGAGGGCATGTCAAGTTGAGCACTTTGCATGAAAGCAACAGCCTTATCCATCTCACACATACTTTGTTGAGTTTTGACAGAGCTCACTGCAGCACCTCTACAATGCAACCTTCTATGGGTCTTTCTCAGCGACGATCTTTTCTGTAATTAGAACATCCTAAAGCAGACAATAGTGTTTTCAGAATATTTTCTGAGAACGTATCAATAACCGTCACAGACACTACCTCAATACTTTGCCATTAGTCGATTAGAACGGATTGAAACGGGTGAACGAGATTTGCGCTTTTTCGTCGTGTTCTATAGTAGGGGCTATCCATTCAAATTAGAAGGCTTTCAACAAACTCGTGAAACTCGTGTGTCTTTTGAACAGGTCGGGAATACCTTAAGTCGCTTCTCACAGTTTCAACTGAACATTGCTCCCTCGAAATGTAAAAGCGAGCAAAGAATTAAAATTTTGAAGTTTGTTGAAAAATGAAATTAAAATAACAAACACTTCAAATTGTAAATTCCAAAAACGTGCTTCTAACTTTGGAAACTGGCTCCAATTGTAAACTTAAAACCGATACTTACCGAGATCTATACAACTCTTTCTTTTGTCACTCCAACAAAAGAAAAAAGGCTAAGAAACAGTAAAACTACATATGTCGGAAAATTTTTGTTGTTGAAATGGTTAGAAGTGAAAGTTCAAACATAAGTAGTATAGCGTTCACAGCTCGGAAGAAGTTGCAAAAGATAGGAGCGGGACCAGCTGTGTGGTAAGTTCTAGCCTCTAGGTGATAATTTTATGCCTGAATCAGTTTTATAACTTCTGTCGATACCCAGTCCTCTCGAAAGCAAGGAAAGAGATTCCCTACTGTATTTGCATAATTCTACATTAGGAGCTTGGTCTAGAGTCTCGATTTCTCGTAAAAATTGGTGCTTATTCCTTTTCCCTTCCGAAAAAAAAACAACTTTTCATTCCCAACAGTGTAATTTTCAAACATATACAACCTCCTAGTTCTAGCCTGTAAGTGTTAATATTTTGTCTGCAAACGTTCTGTAGCTCATGTTGCTGTCCAGACGTTTTTGCAAAGAAACGAAAGAGGCGTTTTCCAGTGTGTTCGCATCAGTCTACATAAGGACTGCTTGACTAAGAAAAAGAGAGCATCGAGGAATGTTCCGAAAGATGTTTCTAGCAAGTATTTTGGTACTACTACAAATATGAAGGAATACTAAGCATGCACAGTTTAAAAAAATAAAGAAATCCAGCGCATACAAATTAGGTTTCAGATAGTAGCAAAATAAACGATAAAATGATAGCTCTCACTGAGAATTAAACGAGAGAAAAACTTCAGAACAGCAAAAAAAAAATCGGAAAAGAACGAAAAGTCAAAAGGTTACTTTAGACAAGTTGAAAAGTAAGCGATGTAGAGATGCCTAGATGAAAGGAAGACGTAAAAAAAAGAAAAATACGAGGTCTTGAGAACAGAGAGACTACTTAGAAGGAATGCAGAGATAGAAAACACAAGAAGAGAATGAGGAGAGGAGGTCTCGGCGCAAAGACTAGCGATTTCGTCATCGCGCACGAACGCTCTGCTGCAGTATTCCGCTGTTGCGAAATTAAGGAGTCATAGAGGTGTGTCAACTAATACTTATAATAAAGTATATGCAAAAATTTTGAATTCACTAGTTGTTGAAACAACAACGTGGCAATTGGACATAGTTAAAAACGTAAAAACCTCAGAACCTATCTATCAAAAAAAAGAGAAGAAGCACGAACCGCAGGTAATAGGTTTTTAATTCTATTCCTTTTGTGGAGGCGGTTTTGTAGCTGTCTGTCTAATCCAAGTTCCTCCGACTGAAGATAGTTTTCGTCAAGTCCTTGTAGAACAACATCGTTTTCAAACATTTGTGTAGTTGGCAGCACATACTAGCCGCACGTAGCTTTCCCAGAATTTGGAAAAACCGATGACTTCAAACGATTACCATGGTCAAGTCGCCAGATCGCAGTTTGAAACGATATGGATCAGCTCGTGCACCAAGGAGCCGAGAGAACTGTCGGCAACACGTATTCTATAGTAGGGGCTATCCATTCAAATTAGAAGGCTTTCAACAAACTCGTGAAACTCGTGTGTCTTTTGAACAGGTCGGGAATACCTTAAGTCGCTTCTCACAGTTTCAACTGAACATTGCTCCCTCGAAATGTAAAAGCGAGCAAAGAATTAAAATTTTGAAGTTTGGTGAAAAATGAAATTAAAATAACAAACACTTCAAATTGTAAATTCCAAAAACGTGCTTATAACTTTGGAAACTGGCTCCAATTGTAAACTTAAAACCGATACTTACCGAGATCTATACAACTCTTTCTTTTGTCACTCCAACAAAAGAAAAAGGCCAAGAAACAGTAAAACTACAAATGTCGGAAAATTTTTGTTGTTGAAATGGTTAGAAGTTAGAAGTTCAAACATAAGTAGTATAGCGTTCACAGCTCGGAAGAAGTTGCAAAAGATAGGAGGGGGACCAGCTGTGTGGTAAGTTCTAGCCTCTAGGTGATAATTTTATGCCTGCATCAGTTTTATAACTTCTGTCGATACCCAGTCCTCTCGAAAGCAAGGAAAGGAAGAGAAAGGAAAAATCCCTTACTGTATTTGCATAATTCTACATTAGGACTGTTTGAGGAAGCAAAATAAGCAATGTTTGGATGTTTTTAGTGTGAGGTGGTATGGAAATGGCCTAGGTTTTGAAATCACGATCCAAAGAATTCTTTTATTTGTAAAATGAAATTTTTATCACGAACAGTGCAAATCCCCTGGCCATTTCATGGATTTTGTGATCAATTGCAAAGGAAAAATAGAGCGTTCTTCATATTGATTTACATCTGTTCCAAAAATTCACGGAAGGCGTTCAATACTTTGTGTTTTCACTAATTTCACTAAGGCCGCAATAAGCAAGCTCCAACTACCAATCGAATGTCCGCTCTTAGCAGGACATCCATGTTAACGTCGGAATTGAGACCATCACTAGCCCGCCCATCTCCGTAGTTAGCGTGTTATCCATTTTGGAAGAAGTCAGCTAGTTAAATGTTCTTGAGGTTAAACAATTCTTCGGAAGTCATCGAAATCTAAGAAGACGTTATCAGTTTCTCCATATGTGTCTTGTACAAGAAGGCGGGAATAAAATTTCCCGTGAATGTCTACTGATCCTATATTCTCGATTTCTTGCAAACATAATGATTATTCCTTTTCTCTTCCAAAAAAAAAAACAGTCTAATTTCCTTTCCTAACAGTTTAATTTTCGAGCAGATACTACATCATAGACTTCTTTTCATCTACTATACCGGTTATTTCATGTTATTTCACTCCATACTAACTTTCAGCGCATATGCTTACGTTTTTGATCTCTTTGTGTGATATTATCCACTGACATCCACATCTCACTCCGAAATGATACATGACTACATGCAGGATGACTCAGCCGAGACTCCGTGGATGTTATATGGTGCTCCAATAACTCCGTTAAACCAGATAATTCATGCGATTTCCGCCAGCGCATGTAGCAGGCCTCTTTGTTATACTTTTCGCACTTCTACTATCCTTAAAGGCACCATACCACGAATCTGACATGGTGAGCGCACCTGCGAGAAAAGCTAGAGAAGGGCACTAGATGGTGTGGTTCCGCTCATCTCTCCCTCATCGTCGTAAGAAGTATCGCCGTCGTCCTCTCCGACGATTTCAGTTGCAAAGCGCCACCCTTGCGCACGCGCAACTTCCAAGTGCGAGTGGACAAAGAATAGTTATGTCGTCTCGCTTCTATACTGCTGAGGGGACCGGAACATGTAGATGGAGGAGCATTCCAACCGCGCAGAAACTAAAGCGGTTCTCACCCCGTTTTCCTTTACGATGGTTAGGGAGAGATAGAGCCACCACGGTCTACAACCTTTTCTCGCGGATTACCTCACCAGGTCGGATTCGAGGTATGCTGCTTTAAACTTACACTACCTTTGCCCTGTTCTCATGAAAAGAAATCATCTCAAGTGTCTCTCGAACCCAAGTTAATATCGTACGGAAAATGCGAGAGAGGAAGGGAGCTCTCTCAGCAAAAGAATTTTAAACCTTTATGTAATATCTAAATTACAGACATTTCAACGTTTATGATATGGGTGCATCCAAGAAAAGCAGGCGTATGAAAAACTAGCAAATTCTTTGCAAGTGAATATGACGACATGTTATATTGAAGCGACAAAGTTTACAGATATAACGTAAAGTGCAAACATTAAGTATGAAACGTTTTGCGAGAAAAAAAGGAGATTATGCTACATCGGATGAATCTCCACATCTGTAAGATACGTAGTTGTAAAAGAACATCCCGATCAGCAAAATAACAACGCAATATCTATGTATTTTTCAAAGAGCATGCCACAACCATCCCTCATTTATTTGTACACGCTTCTAAAGCAATAAAAGTAAACTATAGCAAGGGTATCGTATTTTGAATAATGGCTCAGGCATTACACAAATACACAAAACCTAAATCTGAGGAAGAAATTACAGGAAAGCTGATCCTAGCTACCAGATTCTTTTTCCTTATTTTTGTCAACTAACTCAGTTGCTGAAGAAAGTATTGATTCATAGGCATCTATTTTCGGTTTAATTTCTGTTGAAAGCAACTCCTCGTAAAAGTGACGCATTTGCGCACAATTGTCATCCGTGGTTCCAGCTAAGGTGATCGTTCCATCAAACTGAAAAGAGAAATTAGACTTAGAAAAAACAGCCCAAGTGTTTCTCTTCTCAATCTTGAATTCCAGAAAACATCAAAAATATGAAAAATAATACAGAGGACTTACAGTTTTCGCTTTTGGGCTCCACGTAAATGCCTTATATGAGGTGAGCAGAAATTGTTGGAGGACAAAATCCAACAACTCTTTGTTCTCAGGCACGCAGAAGGGGTATGCTAACTGAAATTATGATTGATTATGCCCTGGAGCAATGCTATGCTCCACCAATGCTGTTGTTACATACGATCTTCTTTAGTCGGCCACTTTCAAATGCCTCCCGCATGCCGCTGGCCATGCCCACCCGTACACGCTTGTCTACTGAATCCTCCATATCAGTAACAACGTAGATCACATCTGAAATTAACGCTATTTCGTGTGAATATTCGTAACAATTTACTTCGTGACAACCTGGTTTTCCTTTTGAAGTCGCCAAAATTCCATTTTTGTATGGACTAAACATGCAAACTCTATGCAGTTCTTTCCCAGAGCCATCCGAGAGGATCTTTTTGGCAACATCAGAAATCGGTATTCCTGTTGCTCCAACATCAACTATCACAGCGTCATAATCATCTCTCCCGATCACTTTGAGCACTGGCTCTTCACTGATCAACACTTTCTTCATATACAGCTGAGCTTCTTCTGCAGAATCATACGATAATTTGTAACTACAACAACGAAGTTGTGAAGAATTCACCTGCTTCCTTCTTTTTTTGATCCGTACGAACTTGCTTTTCGAGAATACTGGAAACTGAAAATGGAAATTTTTAGAAGAATATATATAAATATAATGAAAATCATTTCGTGTCTTTCCAGATCAACATTTTTATTTTGCCAAATCGAATTCAACGTAGTGATTCGGGATACATTCAGGGCTAACTAATCTCGAACAAAGAGGTACAAAAAAAAGAAATGTGCGAAAAGTTGTCGCTTTCAATCAACATCAAAACCAGGTATCAAGATATTCCTGCACAATATCATTTGATTTTTCACTGAACCAAAACGTCACGTCTACAACGTGTTTGGACGACTTACGTGACTTAATCGGCGGACTGATCTTGCTCGCATCTTCTTCCTTAATCATAGCTCTGCCCATCATTCTCGATCTTCTGCGAGAGTTTGCACAGAGTCAATCCAATCGTCGCCACTCCACATCCTGCGAAACCTCAAGTCTCGCTTGAGCTGCCTAGCCATGCCAAGTGTTCTCAAGTCCTCTTTCACCAAATCAGCCAAATCAGTCCAGAACTTCCATTTTCGGCAAGATGGTCTTTTCTAGGTTGAACCCGACAAACCCCTCTGAACTCGTTGAGCAAGAGGATCTGCAGCCCTCAGTATATATGTATATATATACTATATGTCATATGCCGGTTTACCACATCGGTTTCTGCGTAAAGATAAGATCTTCATTGTAGCATATCCTAGGCCAAAAAGGCCGAAAGTAGCCAAGAATACGTCCAAGCAGCTGTCTTTCTGTGCAGTCAAAGCCCTCCATCACAGTAGATGGTGCTCCCCAAGTCTCCGATCCGTATATCATAATAGGCCGAATTGTAGATAGGCAGCCTCGCAGCTTGACTTCGTGGGACCCAGATCTGCTTGCACTTATCAGGTAGTAGACGTAGTCTATAGGCTGCAACCAGCTTCGATACAAGGACGTTTTGTGTATTGAAGGTTTCCACGAATATAACAACATGTCGTGCTCAAGATCGGTGAAGGGGCACCGCGATGGTTCTAAGACTATGTCGCCAGGACAGTGATCGTTCTTCGCATGACGTCATCGAAGATGAACAGAAAGGATCGCCACTGTCTCTTGTCTTGCTCCAGTTACCACCTCAAATGGTGTTCTACATACGACTGGTGTTTGGTGAACTGCAGCAGTTGTTCACTGATTCATGTCATCAAGCGAACGAACTTTCCTGGTACTACAGAGGCGTTATGAAAACCTCGAGAAAGTCGAAAACGGCTTCAAAGTCCAAATAGACCTGTTGTATTGCCTTCGAACACCGCTACCAGACTTCGATCACTCTCCTGACGATGAACAGCTCATAGATCGACCAGGACGAAAGCTACCTTGCTTGTATTGCACTGTTCTTTTGTGATGTTTAATAAGTAGATCCAGGATAAACCATGTACAAAACCTTGCACATAAGAGCAGCGCGAGACCCCTGGATAGTTCCCAGCGTCCGTGACGGAGGGGAATTATGATAGTGTGCCTTCACGAGCCAGGTATCCTTTCTTTTGTGAAGTAAATATTGGACGAATGATCTTCTCACGAATCCCAGACAGAGGAAGATATTTTTTGATTAATGATCAAATAATTTTCCAATATGGATTGAAATGAACTGCAAAGTTACCATCACTGCATCTTCTGGAGAAGTTAGATGACATTCGATTTCGATCCTTAGAGGTTGTAGAAGAACGTTTAATTATACCGGCTGGAGTTCGGGTTGGAAGATCGGCAGTCAAATTGTTGTTCGATCCACGCACTAAAACCAACGAAAATTCTACGGAACCGACGGGGAGAAAATAGAGAAGGAACAAATACCAAAAAGGTAACAAGTAAAATTTTAGTATTTTGATCTCAGCCCAGATTGAGGTGATTAAACTGCTAATAACTGAATTAACAATAATAACTTTGGTTCCTGATACAAGCTTTCTTTTACATCAGGAAAAGAAATAGACCTTCGAAAAAACATTTTGAAAACAAGCAGCTAAGAATGAAGCAATGTCGATGAATAAGACATAGAACAAGCAGTAAGTAAATACTCACAACCTAATCCTTTCTTCAAGGCAGAAGAAACTCTCTTTTGTACACTTGATGAGCTCACCGATGACCTCCGCAATCCCCTCCCTGTTGGAGTTATCCCCTCTTCGTTGGTCGCATGTTCTGAAATGGTGACGATCGCTATAATGCTTAATGCGGTGATCTAAACCTACAAACCCTACCTACTGTGCTAACAGAAAGAGGAGTTGAGTTGCCGTCAACTCTTTTCTTTGAACTGAATATCTTCGACTTAGACCGTAGTGTTGACCACACCAAACTCTGAAATCATCAAATTACATGTCACAACTCATCGATGCGACAAGTAGACAAGAAGAAAAATGAAATCTTACAGTCCTTCGACTCGATCCTTCTGCGATGTGAGTCGGTGTGGAAGTTTCGTCAGTTACTTCACCGCAAGCTGGAGGAGGTGCAAGCTTAAAGTCATCATATCAACAAAGAATAATGGTGCGTTGTTGGAATAAGGAGAAAATGGAAACCTCTTCCTCGGGTAACTCTGCCATACTGGCACTCAGCAAGAGCTTCTCCCTCAATCTCATGGATCGTTCACGAGTGAATCGTTGAGGACTGCCAACAGTATCAGAAACAGAGGAGAATGTACGTCGGATAGCGCTGCAGCACAAAATATTAGAATTAATACTATAAATAACGAAGGAATCAAGAGGACTGTATCTGGATTTCTATGGATTATTAAAAAGACACCTATTACACAATCCACGTATAAGATCAGATTGCGGGGGCATGCTGCGAGAGCTTCCGCGGTTCGATTTCTCACGTTGGAACTCTCTGGCTGGTGTACAAAGAGAAGCAGCACTACCTAGACGGCAAGGACTGTCTCCTGAAGAGGCTGATTCGGTTGTGAACTGAAATTAGTACTAAGAATTTCGTTCGAAGAAATAAAGAAATAGAGCAAAAATCTTAAGTTGAATGAGTGACTGATTAAGTTTGACACTGCTAATGAACTTACATGGAAGTCAATGGAGTTCTTTTCCAAATTAAAGAGTATAAATTACATCTAACAAAATTATTACGAATATATGCAGCATTGCTCTAGAGCCTACTCTAAACCTGGCCACGAAAATGCAAACGACTCAGACAGACCAAACTGTAACCTTATTTAAAAAGGAAAACAGTTACATTTCATTACGATTTCGAGCACGAAAATTACTATTGTTAATGAAATATGTTTTTACAACGAAATGAAAAGAGGGAAATGTAGAAACAACGAACAAGTAGAAAGATAGTTCTCGAAGGACCAAATGGATAGATGTGAACTTACTGAAATCCCTTCATCCCAGTTCCGCTTCTCCAATCCTTTTCCAACAAGTCTAACAAGATCTTTATTACGATTGAAGGAAGGAGGTAAAACGCAACTGTCCCCGGATATTGCACTCTACAAAATATATGCTTATGATATCCACAAAATATTTGTATATTCAACAATAAAGCACCCACAGAATCGCTGCGGTATGATATCTGATCTTCAGGCATAGTGTCAAGGGTGATATTAAGAGATGGATGCTTGAAGACAGGCATGGCACTTGTACTTGACGATATGGCAGACGCTGCACTGTCTCGACTGTTACGGTCCTAGAAATTAAATATGAATGTCTCATACAAATACTGCCCTGTTGGTAATCTGATGCAATCTTCTTCATATTCTAGAAAAGTTTTGGGGAAGCTAAACCTACGGCAGAACTACTGCAAAAATATGGAGTCTGGAAGAAGCGCAAAATTAATGCTTTCGCTCAGCTTGTTTCATAACCAGCCGGCGAATTTTTATGTGCGTGCGAAGATTGAAGTGCGAAGATTTCCGCATTTCAAGAAACATAGCCCGCTCGTTTTCTTTGAAAGGACTAAATAGTAGTGAACAAATAGCAAGTAAGTAAATCTGGTTGTACAAAATACCTTGAGGGCAGAAGAGCTTCGCATCTTTTTCAGCAAACCCTTTCCTAGTCCTACGATACTTTTTCGTCGGCTCTTTTCGGATGGATCCTTCAGGCCAGCCTTGAAAATTTATTAAATTCCAAATGTAATATTTTATGGCCACATTCACACCCACCTCTTCGGCGTACCATGGTCGATCTTTCTTAGGCGGGAGTGTACTGTTAAGATCGATCTAAATCTATGGAAATTAACACAAAAGCACCAGTAGTTAATCACGACAAGTAAACAGTACGTTCACATCAGATTTCCTTTTCTTTTGAGCAGACTTCATCATTTCCTGCGAAGACCTTCGGTAGGAGCTGAGGAATTACTGATGAAGAATGAGTAACCAACCGAATAATCTACAAATGCTGAAAAACTTATGTGAGAGTCGCGTCTCTTTAACTCTTGGAGACACACGAATTCGACATGGCTTAAAAGTATTATCATAAATATAACAGCTGAATCCCAGGTTAAAAAAGAAAAAAGGACAAGTATAAAAACACTAGCAAAATAAACACAAGAAATATGAGCAGATTTGTAGAAAGCTAGAAATAGAACTGATACTTTAAATATGCACTCCTATCTAAACAAGGCGTAGCACAATCAAATTAAATTCAGATACAACAGCTCCAAAAAAAGGAAGAAAAAGGCGACGGAACTAATCAAAGTGATCCGCTAGCATTCGAATTTCTTGTTTTTCGCTCCATCACCGATAGAGCGCGATATTGAAGAACACCGTATCCGAACACAAAAGTTCACGTTAGTCCAGCGTTTTCCGCACAGAACCTCTTGGATTTCAAGAGATAATCTGACTTTCTTCGGAGGAGGTGGTAGGTTCTACAAATAGAGTAAATGTGGACTGTGAATACATTGTTTATGACGGAAAAACAGTCGTACCAGTCGGTCAAGATGAAAGAAAATCAGTGTAGAATTGCTGTAACAATTTACTGTTAGCTAATAACGATGATAGGAGCAAATGAATCCAAACTTTGCTGAGGATTTTGTGTATATAAGGTATACCTAGCACTAATTTTCAAGTTAACAGGTTAAAGGGAAAAAACCCTCTAACCTGCTCCTAATCACGAACTGGCCAGGATGAGCACCTAAAAACTGCTCTATTGGGAAGGTGCAAAGAAAGAGAAAAAAAGCGATAAATGCAGATATCAGATGGTTCCGAGAGTAGAGTTGACGACCACGCACTATCTTCAGAAATGATATTAAAACCATAAATAAATTGGGTAACGTAGTATTAGTCGAGGGATATGTTCGGCGTTCGGCGGATACCGTCAAATATAGTCGACTGAAACAGATCGATACGGCCGCTTCTAACTCATCCAGAGGCAAATATCACACGCATAAGGCCACCACTTTCCGTATATCGATATAGCGATATCTAGAGCAGCATATGAATGTCGCTGGAAATCAGCTATTAATTGGCGAGCAATGCCTGTCGCATTTTTGAGTTCAATAAAAGAAAATTAGCGCGAAAGTAGTAACATTTCTTCCACAACAGTTTGGTCCTCTCTCGTTAGGAAAATTTACTGTTTTTTCTCCGGCTTCTGTGTCTTCCTCCTTGCTGTTTTTCCTCTTCCTTTTCTCAGCAAAAAAAAAACAGTACGAAACTAAAGTTCAGGCTACTACGAAGATAATAGAAAGCACGCAGAATGATCGCTGCAAGATTGGAAACTGTATTCTTATTGACTGTAGTTATTTGACCTACCTGCATATCAGAATACCCACCTACACCGCTTCAAATATCGAACAAAAGAGTTTTGAAATGGGAAAATTGTTTCGAACTCAAAAAAAATGTGGGAAAGTCCTGTAGATGACGCTATGTATGAGGGCAGAATCACTTATTGTGATACGTTCTGAGTGTGTGTGTGTGTGTGGATGGCACGACACGCAATGTAATACGTTAGTGTCCATAATCTGTGTGGGAACGTGAATATAGTTGGCTGTTGGGCGCTTTCATCTCAGTTGCACGTATCAAGAAGGCACTTTTTTAAAATGTAGAGTGTAGTTTCGAGTCGTAGCAGTTAACTGAGTTCATTGTAGCCTCGTTTTCATACAGAGAAGATGTATGTGTTGATTTCTGGAAGATGTCAGTAGATTCTTAGTCATTTAAATTTGAAAAACCTAGAAATGTGGATAGGCAACGTAGAAACTCTCTCTCTCTCTCTCTCTCTATATATATATATATATATATATATATATATATATATATATATATATATAGCATAAAATTCATTTGTTATAGAAGCCATAGTTACGCATTATCAGTTGAAGGATTTCATTCATTGTTTCCATTGAAATGTGCGAATGCCATTTCTATCATCCCATGTAGATAACTATTAAAAGTAATAAAGGGGCGGGTGGAGCGTAGTCGGCAAGAGGTTCAAGTGTGACTGCGCGATCTATCGATTGTATGAACCCGCATTGCTGCCAACCAACCCTTCCCTCCGTCTGGGGTAGATAAATTGCTACCAGATTTTCTGGAAGTATAAAAACTTTGACTTGATACATCGGCTAGCCCACGCAAGTCATTGCATAGAAACGCGTTCGTGAACCTCAAACGATTTTGAATTGAACTTATCTTACTTTATCTTTTATGTGGATCTTTACTAAAAATAAATTCGAAGTTCACAATTCTATGGTTTTTTAAACGAGTTCTTCCTATACGACCCGTAGAATACTGCATTTCCGTAACAGAAAAGGTGGTAGATTGTTGAAATTATTTTTCGAAAATTATTCGCTTTGAAAACGACGTGTTACTGACTGCCCACACAGAAGATAGTTTCTATGAAATAGCCTGAGGTGCGTGACGAATTATAATGTCAGATATCCTTAAAGGCGTCCATTTCTTCCTAATTGCCGTAAAAAAACAGCCCGGAAGATGCAGCGCCGCACAAGGCTAGCGCGCTCCAGTCCAACTCCTTGTAGAAAATAATGCGCCAGGACGCCTGAAGCCGTGTCTTCCGGGCCGTTTTTTTACGGCAATTAGGAAGAAATGGATGGAATCACTCCCTTTCCATAATCTTCTATCCCGTATACGAATACTCCACCCGAAATCCGTACCACCTCAGATTCGTGGAGTGATGCCTTTAAATTAATAACTGATAGGCTAGTAGTCCTTAAAATCCCATCAAAGTATGTCTGATGCATTGCTAGAAGTAGTAAATGCATTCCGAGAGACAAAAATGAAGTAAAACAATTAAAAAAAGGATTTAAATTGTCACAATTTCTTACTTTCGTTTCTTTTTGTCCTGTCATCTATTTCAACGGAAGGCGAATTTTAAGAAAGTGATGGAACACATATAAGGGTAAATATAGTCGAGTCAAAACGACCTGAAGCACGGTGCGTTGCGTAAGATAGCGGTTGGAATCGAGATGAGACTATCAAGAACTGCAGCGAACGCTGGTAGCAGGGGTCCTCACTCGATCCTAACCGCTACGCTTCACCGCACAGCTTCGAGGGCAACCGCTTACACAACTGCACCGTGCTTCATGTCGTTTTGACACTACTATACTAGTGCTGGCATGACGGGACGGGGCTTCTTTAATATGTGAATTTTTTTAGAGACAATGACGAAATCACGAAAGACCGTACGTCAAGTCCGACGTAACATGAGTATTCCCTGTATAACTATGTTTGCAACACTGTTTGGTGTAATTCACTGCCTCTGTTCTTCGCAATTTCGAAGGATAAGTCTGCTCGGAAAGTTTATTCATCAATCAACACGTTTAAAGGTACCGCAGGAGGGTCATTGCCATACCGCGTCGTTTCCTGAAATATATAAGTTTTTCTAAACGTGAACTTAAGTCAGGAAGAGAATCAAGAAAGGACTTACTAATACCTAATAATAAATCTGTACAAGGCACGCGCGACGAATGGCCAGACGAGAATAAAGAATAACACCGGGAGGAATCGCAAGATCCGAGTTAACGAGTAGAACGGTCTCTGTCGAGCCTGTAAATTTCGAATTTTCATTCCCTTCCCTAAGGGGTATGAGAGCCAACTAAAAAAAAATACGATGAAATGTAGTACGGTCAAAACGACGGTGCAGTTACGTAAGCGGCTGCGCTCGAAGTGGTGCGGTGGACCGTAGCGGTTAGTATCGAGGGAGGATCCTTGCTAGCACCGTTCTTCGTTGCAGTTCGCGATGGTCCCACCTCAATCCAACCGCTTTCTCTACCGTTTCGAGCTCAGCCGCTTATGCAACTGCACCGTGCTGCATGTCCTTTTGACCCTACCATACGTGGAATACACTGCAATGCCGCGCGGTGAAAAAAGTTGTGGTTCAACATTGCGTAAGCGACAAGGAACTCGAACAGGAAGGTGGTTAAAGCTGGAAAAACTAGAGAAGCCGCCTGAAAAGCTAGAGATGGGGTTGTAGATTGCGGGATCAGGGCTGGTTCCACTCATCTCTCCCTAATCGTCGTAAAAAAAGTTTGAATACGATGTTTTTTTTACGACAATTTCAGTTGCAACGCGACATCGAGTGCGATCGGTCGAAGATCAGTGATGCCTTCACATCAGCCTATTCAAGTGAAACCAATCAATAGACTGCTGAAGGGACCGGAATATGTACATAGAGGAGCGTTCCAATGTATCTCGCAGAAACTAAAGCAGTTCCCAAACCGTTTTTTTACAACGGTTAGAGAGAGGTGAGCGGAACCGCTTTGGATCCTGGAGTCTACAACCCCATCTCAGCTTTTTACACAGATTCCCTCACCACCTCAGATCACCTCGTGGTACGCTGATTTTAAGGAAGGATCGCACCACGTGGGCGTTTACTGTAGATCCATCCGTCGGAAGCACGATGGAACGCGACGCGGGCCACGAATATTTGACCGGACTGTAGTTTTGCGGCAGATACACCGTTTTTCTGGTGCACTAGTAACTAATCAGTGGGACATTCGTCGTGAGGCTCATTTTCATGCTCTTTTTTTGGAATGCTTCGAATCAATTCCGGTTTGAGAACTGTGCTGTTTCTGCTCCAGTGGTCATAGAATAAATATTGTAGACGCGGCAAGGAGGTTGTACATCATGTTTTTCTGTAATATTGGGACTGAAGAAATTTTCGAAAGTTCCGCAGCGTATGAAAAAGAGGACGTGGAGGAGGATCGGGACAATGTTTTGCTATCAAATATGTGCAGTGTTGAGAACATTCAGCAGAGCTAATTAAACTGCAAATTCTCACCTTAATCAGTTTATTCAATAGCTGTGCTATAATCTTCAGTTGTAATGAATTAGTGGATTCAATTTCGTACAGTTGACGACTCAACATCTGCATTTGTTGATTGATTTGAATTAGAACCGGATAATGAGTGACTTCTTGAAACTGAAATTGAGTCATTCCTTAAACCAAGAACATGAAGAAGAGGAGAAACGAGAGGAAAAAACGAAAAGGAGTGGGTAACTTTCTCCTTCCTTTCCGAACGAGAATTCTGTTCAAAAATGAGGAAATGTAGATGGAAAAAGTAACAACCGCAGTTAGTTCTGTTGGAATTGTAACAAAAAGATATTGTAGATTTCAGAAAAAAGCACCAACAGTGTAGTTCATCATCTTCCAGTCTTCTGGCGACTCTGAGAGATCGCTGCCACTCTTTTGTCCATTTCTTCTTACACGCTCAGGCCTGCTTGATGTCTGTCGACGACTTCGAATACTCGCTTGACCTAAGCAGAGGATTACTAGGCGTTAAAATGCGACCGCTGAATATGTTCAACCGGATGATCGCGATGCGATTCCGATTGGAACAGAACAGTGGGAAGAAAGATGTGAAGCAAAGAGCGTAACGGCATCCGCGTCGCGTCCACGCGGTCGAACACATTTGGCGGTTAGTATATGCATTATTAAACACGTTTGTATTTTGACACGTTTGAGCAACTTGAAAGAGTTTCTATTTGTAACATTTTATACCTTCTCCTACTTTTTCTATGCTTGAATGTTCGCTGCTACTCGATCGCTTGTGCTTTGTTGTAGATGTAGGAGAATGCAGCAACGGTGGAAGTACTATGGCCTGTGGTCGCGGCCTAAATCTTTGGTATTTTTTACTAATGAGAATTATAGAAACGTATACATGAAATTGAAAGAATGTACACAATTATAACATAAATGATGTCTATATCATTTGTTTAGTATCGAAAATTGCTGCAATCAGTGGCTCACTTGCTTAAGAATCCAAACTATGGCTGTTGCAACTACCCATATGTACAACTCTCAACAAAACAGATTTTAATTTCAAAACAATATTTCATGTAGATACTTTAAAATAGAAGTAGGATTAAAGTTACATTGAGGTCGCATAAAATTTAGAAGACCACGTTTCTACGATGGAAGAATATTCCAGAAGTTTTGGCAATAGGAATCAAAAAGAAACATCTA
Source organism: Necator americanus (assembly GCF_031761385.1). Classification (NCBI taxonomy): domain Eukaryota; kingdom Metazoa; phylum Nematoda; class Chromadorea; order Rhabditida; family Ancylostomatidae; genus Necator; species Necator americanus. The sequence goes on along the minus strand of NC_087373.1, from coordinate 15,256,679 downwards.
ACATTAATCTAACGTTAGATCATCTAACGTTCAACATAAAATTTACAAAAAAGATAACTTATGAAGATTCAGCTTCAACGAAGCGTTCGCGAAATTTCCAAAGTTAGGTGTTTTCCAATATTACACAGCATTCGGGAAGTGGTTTGCAAGTACCACAAAGAAACTCGAAACAGCTTCTTGAAATTTAGGGAATGGATGGAATGGATGGATCAGCAGAATGACCAGTGTACGGGACGAAACAACTCTGTACATATGTACGAGTTATGAAATGTAAACGGAGTAACGTGACTCCCCTTGAAAAGGTGATGGAAAACTGTTTCTTCGACGATTTCCTCTATCTCTCTACATTATTTCGCCAGTCGTGCGGACGCAAGGAGTGACAATGTCGGATAAACTGATCAGCCCGCTGCTGCTGATCCATCTGATTTCTTGATTTATAGTATTTTAAATTTCCGTTCTTATACCTGGAAATTGTGTTACGAAGCCTATTTATAGTAGGGTCAAAACGACATGATGCACGAACGCAACTGCGTACACAGCTTTCCTCGAGGCGCCTCGGTAGCGGCTAGGAGCGTGCTGAAACACTTGCGAGCACAGCGGCTAGGAGCGTGGCGAAACCCTTGCTGGTACCACCCATCGCTGCAGTTTTCGACGGTCCCACCTCGGTTCCAACCGCTGTCTCTGCAGTGCCTTTTTGAGCGCGTACGCAAATGCACTGCAACTACACTTGTGATTCATGTCGTTTTGACCCGACTATAATACTGATAACAACTAACTTCGATAGCGAATGACGATAATTTGATGGGCCGGTGTACTTGTGCATAACAGAGAAAGAAGTCAATATATAACAGATTTGCGCAGATATATAATAATGCACTTTGAGGTACAGGTGAGGTATGTGGAGCAGCTGGTAACTCAGAGAAAGGAGGAACATGATGGAAACTCGTTCTTAGTAAAAAGAACATAGATAAAGCACGAATGAAGCAAAACAAAAAGCGTGAGAAATAGCTCTACCGTTCCCTTGTGAGGTGTTCAGAAGCGACCTCACACAGACGTTTCAGCTCCGATTCACTTTCATCGAGCGCATCTTCATACGCTGACAAAGCTTCCAGATCGAGTTCACCTGAACTCGGGGGTGAGTTTGACGTAGAAGCCATAACCTGCAATGATGTGGAATGGTTCCATGGATGTCGTTAGTGAAAATAAACGAAAATGAGGAAGTTATAAATTGAGTTTTTGTACTACATCAGAGTGATAACCTGGTATAGATTTCAAGTTCACAAGAATCAATATAAGACATCAATTATCTAGACGCGTTGACCCGATAATGGCTACATGGCAGTTTGTTATGATCGTAAAAAGAGGCTCATAGTAACCCACTAAATAATGTATAGCAGGATACAAGTACAAGAGGGTGTACGGGAACAGAAACGTATTTTTCAAATTTTTAAAGTTTCAGAGATTAATCAATCGTCAGAATATGATTCCTGAATGTCGTGCAACTTGTTTAATCTGCTGCATTCTCTGACAGAAAAGAACACGAATCAATTGGTAGGAAAGAAAATGAAGGCGAACAGACGTGACATTGTCATGACCCGGGTGTTCACACTAAGTAAGTAGGGCAAGTAGGGCTGAATAGCTAATGTCAGTAAAAGTCCCCCTTTTGCTATACTATCTTGGAAGTTGGTTAATTGATTGGACGTTGCAGTGACTGACTGATATTACTTCTTCCCGATTGGAACGGTAGTAAGAAGAAGTGTTGATGGCAGAAAGAGCGCTTCGAATCAGTCGCCTTCACATGTTTGAAAATGGTTGACTGTTTGTAGTCTGCCGTTCTGAACCCTTATCAAGTGACGATGCGAAATTTCATCTTCTTATTGTTTTCTGCCTTGTTAAAACATTACCATCCGCCCCGAAACACACGGTCGGCGCCAGTGCCTTAAAACTAGTGTGACCGCGATGCGACTTCGAAAGCACGTACGTTGCAACAGACGCGTATGTTCAACATAGTTCAAATAATTCACTATGTTGTCTCCTAGTTTCATTAGTTTGTTTCTTTTTGTGCGAATATGTTATGTAGCAATGTACTGTACAATGAGTTTTCATCTCAAAGCAAGCGAAAACCCGAAACCAGTTGTTTTTCGGTGTTGCAAGCTGAAAACCCTATCATAGCTGAAGTCAGAAAGCACTATCTTACGGAGTAATTACGGCTATCATCTGTTTGGGAAGCAGTTTCTTGAAATCGTACGCCTATGTTCTTTTGCGCACTCTTCAGCAGATATCACATGTGAGTTTGTAGGTGGTGTATGACTATCACACACAGTAGTACATGCATAAACTAATCTCATTTGTGAAGAAGAATGAATCAGTATGAGGGCTTGATTGAGGGCCACAAACGAAGCTGGAGAGCTGTTTTATTCACAGATATGTAACAAGAATACATCGAACTGGGAAATTAGAGGCCTAGCGGTCACGTGCATGGCTTCAAGGTTGTGAGTTTATATGAAAATATGTAAAGAAACGCAGGTGAGGGACAAGAGGCAACTTTTTTTTTGTAATTTTGAAAAAAAAATATATATATGAGGAAACGCAGGTGGGCCACCTACGATGACTACTTCCGATTTACACAATAACGAACATTTGCACAGCTCACTGTGATTACTCGGTAGATCAAAAGTACTGCAATGTTCCACCTCAATTTTTTGGCGTAGCAATATAGAGAAATAATTTTATGAATCATACAAGTGATTCACAAAGTGTGGTTAGTAACATAAACCGAACATTTCTTAGGAAAAAAATAAAAAGAAATAGGAAAGAACGACTTATACATAGATTACAATTAATTGCGGATATCCTCAAGAGATCGTTTTACAATTGGGAATTTGGCCAGAAAAAGGGCCAAAAGTCGAGAGGAGCTGTCCTATTGGGGTTGCTGTAATCAATCAATGCCGACTGATTCGATCACTTGCACTGTTGATAAGAAACGACTGCTGTTCGCGACTTCCCAGCAATGATGCATCATGCAGTCGTTCCATCACGGCGATAACTACAGGGCGCAGCCATTTGGGCTATTAACCAGGCGGCTCCGTGGGGTCAAACCCTCTATAGATCTGAAAGAGAAAGGTAATGTTTCTGTTGTTAAAATATGTCCTTAAAAAACAAAAATAATGGGTTATAAATAAATTAAGAAAAAAGAAAGAAAATAAACTAGAATTGATAAATTAAGAAGTTACACACATATGTTAAAGGTATGTAGATGACCCACCGGAAGTAGTAAAACTTTTTAAAAGTTTAAAAGTTTCACAGGTCTTTCAAAAAAAAAGAAAGATCGGGAAAACTGCACTTTTCTCCATTTCGTTTGCTTTTTTCCCATTCATTCTTGTGAGCGGAATGTTGGGAGCAGTTTCTGCATTAAGAAGGGAAATAACAATGTGTTCGAAAAACTGTAACGTATAAACATCGATCCCTCTTTCTTCACGGATTTACCAGACCAGTTTTTTTCACTGTAAATCGATAGAATCTTTGGCTTCGTTGGCTAGTGCCTTCCAGGTTTATGAATAACTATTTCCTTCTTGAAGCATAATTTGTGAGCACGGATTTCTTCCTTGGGTTCATACACTTTTCCAACCAGCGAATATAGAAAATATAAAAATACATTTATCTATCTAACTCTAACTCTTCTAACTCTTCTCAGGCACCTAGAAACTCGTCTTTCGTCTTGGCTTTCGGTCTCTATTTGTTTTTATTTGAAGAACCTCGTGCAAACGAAAAATGTTTCTTAACGTTCCACAGTCAGCAGTCTTCCTGCAGTCGCTCACCCCTCTAGTCCAACAGTTGTCGTTAGGACATATAACGTAATTTTATTTTCCCTGGCATATGCGACAACGTCTGTGATCTTCGATCGTGACGTAGGAGTGAACTTCTCTGACTTGCTTAAAGAGGGGTACTCTTTGCATCACCCTTTCATGTGGGCGTTCTATAACGCTGATCGCATTTTCCTTCTGCATGCGAAGTACTTCTTGCTTTGAGGCATAGCTCAAAGCAAGAAGTACAGTGGTATTAATAAGGTGAGGACAGAGCCATTGTCTTCTACACTATATTCTCGATGCTTTTACATGCTCCTCGAGCTGTTCGTTTCCTTCTGCCCAGCGAGGAGCATGTAAAACGGATGTCAGGTCGTTCTTCATTTTGATTTCCCGATCTAGATATAAATAGCTGGAACACTCGGTTATATTCGTTCCGTTGAGCGTGTATGGTAAATCCGAGACTCCGTTTTGCATAAACATCGTCTTGTCTCGTCTTGTCTGTCACGACGATGTTATCACCGAAACGAAGATGGTGCAAATCCCAACCATGAACTTTCACTCCCACGTTATCCCATTACAATCCTCGCATCGCGTACTCGAGAGTGGCATTGAATATTTTGGGTAAGATTGTGTCACCCTGAAGAACCCCTCTATCCACGTCGATTGTGACATAATTGTAGGGAAACTTATGTCGTGAAGTTGCTATACAACTCACGAAGTATCTTCATGTATAGATTAGGGATGCTTTGGTTCTCCAAAGCCTCCATGACCTCTTCAGTCCCAACTGAATCGAAAGCTTTCCTCAGTTCGATGAAAGTGAGACACAGCCGCATCTTGTACTCTCGCGATTCTTCTATGACTTTTGAAAAAGTGGTCAATCGTATTGAACACTTTTTGAAATCCTTGTTCAGGATTACTCTTGTGAAGAGCTTGTAGATGACAGACAGCAAGCAGATTGTTGCGATAGTTGCCGATGTCTTGTGGGTCTCCCTTCTTGTGAAACAGCATGGTCTTGATGGTTTTCCATTACTTGGGAAACGTGTATTCCGACAAATAACGAGTGAAGAGCCTCGCCACTGAGTTGATGAGGACTGGCGGTAGGTACTCTAGAGGTTCAGGCTTAACTCTGTTGGAACCGGATGGAGTACGATTCTTCACCGACATCATGTCATGGCTTCGGAAGGGAGGACCATTGGACTGACACGTCCATCTTCCTTCAGATGGTGAGGAGGCAAGTGGACGAGGACTGTCGAAGACATTAGAGTAGAGGTCGTGAATGACCTTTCCCATCCCCATCTTGATGCTGTAGTTGTTCCTTCTTCGGAGTGCAATCGTTACTGTTTTACGATTGGCGAAGTTCCGGATGGCGCAATGAATGCTCTGTCCAGCCTTCGCAACTTCAGCTAGCACTTCTGCTCTTCTCTCTTTGAAGTCTTTTTTATCGCCTCTATGCAATGCCTTCCGAGCTCGGATGTGAGTTCTTTTTTGCCTGCAGCTCGCGCAGCTTCACGCTGACGTATCAGCTGTAGAGTTCCAGGAGACAGGAGTCTCTTAGTCGTCTTGAAACTCTTCGCTTTCCTCGTACAGTCGTGAAGATGCTCTACAAGCCGTTCATATTTGTCGTCGATGTTTTTAAGAAGGCGATTATCCCGTATAAAACTTTTTGTAACAGCGACACTCGTCAGTCAAAAATTTTATTGGCGATGACCTGGTCAATTTCATTACGGTACCCTCCACTGGTGACTCCTAAGTCCAACGTAGAGACGAGGGCTTTGCTTCTGATATTGCGAGTCACCATGGATGGTCTTAGCCGTCATGATGAACTCGGAAACCCTCTCTTCCTGCTCAATTCACTGAAGACCGATGTGAAGTTATTCGGGAGTTCTTATGATCTTCTCTCTATATCTCTATAGAACTTCTTCAGGCCCATACAAAAAGTTTCGACGTTTTCTTCTCCGTAGCTTAATATCGGAACGTAAACGACGAAGATTGCCAAAGCTGGCGTAGAACCACATCTTCTCAGAGTCCGATTTGGGTCGTAAGTTGTTCGTAAGAGTCAATGTTTTCTGCCATACTTGTGTTGACGAGGACCTCGAATCCGCCAACTCATTTACTGTCGCATGTTCCTAAGAACAGTTCTCCTTCGGTTTCATATATGGTGTTCAGTAGGTGGCGGAGTCTCGTCTCGGACAGTTCGATGAAGTCGTACGTAATGATGTTAGTTTGCATCATCAGATCTTCAATGGCCTTTTCCGGTGCAAGCGTGCGTGAGTTGAAAGTAGAGACCGTCATCCTAGTCCTTTTCCATTTGGGTAGTCTAGAGGGCTCCTGCAACTGCTATCTCCATAAGAAATACACAGCAATATACCAAATGCAATAAAAAACATAATAAACAACCAATAGTAACATTTCCAATTTAATGCGTAATCCATTTAATATAGGATCGGTCTGTAAATATAATTCTTTACTGCGCTTAAAATCATAGATTACGATCTTGAGGATCATTGCTTAGCTCTTTGCTTCTGGAACCTTAGCTCTCTATCCGCCACCTGTGGACGCGGGTAATGCTGTGAAAGATCACCAGCGACGATACAGCGTTTGATCTGGACACAAACAATATCAGAGCGTTACAAGAAGTAAGAGCTCATTGGTTATCGGCAAGCATTCATTTTTGTCATTCATTGAAGATTTTCTTCTTGTTAGGAACAGGTAAAACGACAGATATGTTATTGTGAAAGATGTGTTATTTGTCCTAACGGGCGACTGCGCAGAAATGGGGGTAACATATGGGATTAAATGTATGATGTGACATGCAACTTACATTTGCGAAGCCAGTAAGAATTGTGGTAAGGATTACTGAACACATGGGAAGAAAACGGCGTGGAAGCTTGATAACGCCACTCCGAGGCATGGGTCACGAAACCGAAGTATCGGCAAGGAAGTTTTGAAGTTTCGAGAAGTTTTAGGTTCTCAAAAGAAACCCTTCAATGAATAATAGGAGTGAATACTTGCCGATAACGAATGAGTTATTGCCAATTGCACTTATTGTTATGTGACCTATAATTTCCTGAAAGTATGTGGAAATGAAATTACCTATATCGTCGCTGGTGATCCTACGCAGCAACACTCATTCATTCGTACACTGAGCAGCGACAATTTTTTTTAAACCCAAAATCAGACTTTAGATTCGTACGTGTCAATGAGCCTATGACTATTACTTGACTTATGTGGACTACACAATGATTGGTGCTATTGCCAGGTGATTGATCTAAACGATCTGTTGAAAGAAGGGTGGTTCCAGGCCATCGACCGTGTAAAAGCTCCTGCCATTATGTTAAATCTGCTCTTAAATAAAGAAAATTTACCAAACACAGGGCTCAAAACGGCGCGCTGGAGCGTAGCAGTGAGGATCGAGTGAAGACTCTGCTAGCACCATTATTCACAACAAATCGTGATGGTCCTAGCTCGATTCCAACTCCTGTCTTCATCGCGCCTCCTCAAGCGCAGCGCTTACGCAACTGCACTGCGCTTCATGTCGTCTTGACCATGCTGTACATACACATGTCCCGCACTACTTCCTTGCAAATGTGCGAATTCTGTGTTCAACAACTGTACTTGTTTACTATTTCAATGCCTGGGCTATTAAGTACTTATGCACGTTAAAGAAAAAGATGTTTTGGAGTATATTGTGAGTCACAATCATGTTTTAATGTAGGAAGGTCGCATCTGTCCCGCGCTCTCCCTACTAACCTGTTTGCCTTGTTGAGAAGACTTCGGTGTAAAATTGCCACAAAACGCCTCCAAATTGATTTCTCGCAGTTCCTATCTATAATGCCATGGGAACTTTTATCTCTTCTCCCCTTAAAACGTTGAATTTCTCTCTTTTCTGGCATGAATTGATCCTTTTCGTATCTGAACATTAATTTTTTTGACAGGACCAATTCTAAGAGTTTCAGCAATTTTTCATGGGTTTTTGTTTTTGTGACGTTTGTTGATTAACAGCTCTCAGCCGAAATCAGCAGCAGCAGCCCGAATCAAGATCTTAGTAGCGCTCAAAATCTTGTCATTTCTGTCATTTTGTTCTTATTTAATACTTTGTCTCTTTTCCTTGCAGAAAACTTTACTCCGATTGTTTTGTTGTAGTGTGCCTACAAACTATTTTTACTCCGATTTTTTTTTTTGAAGCTTTGGACCATTCATAATTTTTTTACTGTATGAAAAAAAATCCGGCTCTTTCCTGGTGATCTATACTTGCGATCGGAGATCCCGAACTCCTCCCAAAAAGCTTTACCACTCCATTCCCTTTCAGTTGAACATCTTCCTTAACCTAGCCTCCATAAACGAATCAATACAGTGAATAGCAACTCTAAAGATAGATCCTCAAAATAATGCCACTGATTACGACAGTATACATAAGCGATTTCCTCTGGATAGGACTGACAACACTCACACTCACTCAACCACTTTTTTCTGAAGATAATCATGGAAAAACCAATGATGTTCATGGTAATGACAAAACGTGAGAGGTCCGAACCGCTACGTTGCACCGCTTCGCTTTGAGTACAGCCGCTCCCGTAACTGAACTAAGCTTCATGTCGTTTTGACCCCACTATGCTTTTCTTTTGGAAGGCAAACTCAAGGGAGAATACGGTCAAGAAACAGCAGAGTATCCGGGTATCACTTTACAACAAAATCGTTTTGATTGAAGAGTATTTACAAGACAGGTTTGTATTCTTCATTGGACGTGCTAATGCTTGCAAAACACCCTTTATTTGTGGGCTATCCTTTTCATTATTTATTGCTCAGAGATGGAGAGTTTTGAAGCACAATGTACAACAAGTTGCTCCCCAATTCGAGGAGTGTTACAGAATAATTCTTTTCCGCTAGAAGAATTTTTTTACTTTCTTTTCTTAGCACTGTGAAAAGCTTTCCTTCTGTTTTATCTAATTTTACTAGTTCACGTCCAAGGTGTTGTGAACTTAAGTTATCAGATAAAAAAAGGAAATGTACTTTGTCTAGATTTTTCAAATAAAGAGAAATCTAATGTAACTCATTTTTTTAATGTTATAGTCGAGACTAGACCGTGCGAACGAAAGGCATCTACTGCAGCACGCATATTCTCTGCCTGATAGACATTCTCCTTTTACTATGAATTCCTTCAGTTTAAGTCGCATCGTGAACACACGGACAGATTCGTCGTCGACTAAATTGCGTACAAATACTCTGCATCATTTATTTGTCATTGAGAGTCATTTTATAAGCCGTCCACGAGTTCATTGCATGAGCTCAACAATATCGAACTTCAGTGGAACAGTTGGTGTATCTCATGCTGATGGATACGCCGGAGAGCTCATCCTCCTTTATCTTTTGTGTTTTATTCTTCGTTGTAGTATTAACAATTTCTGATTTTCAATAGGATAAAATTACAGTGGGGCGTCCCTGCAGCACAAAACGAGAAGGGATGTCCGTTACTGGGCATTCAGATGTCGACATGGAGTCGGCATCTGCCTTTTCGCCCTCGGAACCATCGGTCGATGGAGTATTTGTGTCGAAGCATAACCAGAGTGCAGAAATGTATCAGGTGAAATTTCAGTGGGATTTCCATAGAAATTCTCAGCAAAACTTACCATCGAGCGAGAAATGCCAAATGTATTGTTTATTTACAAAATTAGGCGAAAGGTTTCAGCCGCTGATGTTAAAATATCGTGACGAATTCAGAAATAGCCGTACCTGGAGGTTAAACATACCACAGCATTGATGATGTTGAAATCTCCTCAGAAATAGGATTATGGGGTGAAGATCACGAGAATGAGCGCGACTACGTTTGATCCTCTCCCAATCGTTCTGAGAAACGGCTTGAGAAAGTGTGTCGAATTTTCCTACGAGGCACTTAACTACGTGGCAAGTATGTGAGCGCAAGTATACGCGCCTCGTCTATCAGAGAGCGGGAGAGATAGGATTAGAAGCCCATTCATATCCAATGTGTCTCGTATGCGCGACACATTGTTGGGCGCCTCCTAGGGAAATTCGAGGGCGTTTCCCATTCAGGAGTCGTTTCAGGGTAATCTGGGGGACTCGGGCGTAACTGCACCCGTACTCGTGATCTGCACTTTCAACTCTATTATTTCGTAGGAAGACGTCCTCAGCGTCGTAAATTTCGTGGAATGCTGCCTTTTTAGCATTCAAAGCCTTTAAACATCCTTTAAACATACTAATCTCGCCCTTGTCACTCCTATATTAGGATAAGGATTTGTTCAGATGTTTAAAGAAGACGTAGACTCGCTGCTATCAGGTCGAACACCACAACACGAACAGCCTGTATTAATTCAGGTAACGTTCAGATTCAATTTACGCTTCGTTTGAAGTGGGTTGAGAACAAGTTTCACATATCCAGGATGTGCATTTGTGTAATCTATTATTTTCAGAGGATTTTACATACTTGTGAGAATATGTATGTCGTTTTCGAGGACGAGAAACAACACCTAATGGGTGATGTTCTACTATCGTGGGCAATGAAACAGCAAAAGGTGATTTAAAGTTTATTCCGATAAACTCGAGAAAAAAACAAGGAAAAAACTGCAGAAGCGTTTCCTTAAAGTTTATTTGCTAGCTGACACCACCTAACTATTTGTTTCAAGAGGTGGACTCAACTATGAGACTTTGCACTATCAAAAAATATGTACGTTAGATTAGACATCAAATATCTGGAATGTTGATAATCCATCCTCCATGTTACGTTCAAGTTAACATTCAGATTTTATCTAGAAAATCTAACTGTATGTATTCTGATTTTCCTTCATGCACCTCAGAGTAACAAACTAAGTATTGGGAAGTGTCTTCACAAAAAACAAATCCCAGAAGAAATCTACGGTGAAATCCTCGCGTTTGATTCCGCAACACATTATTTTCTATCTGCATTATTTTTTATCTTTTCTTTCTATTTTCTATCGCATTAGTAGGAAATAAGTTTGTAAGTGGATAAGAATTCAGGTTTCAGTTCTTTTTTCCTGTACAACTAGGAGGGATATCCATTTACCTCTGGGTTCTGTGAAGGAATCTTAGCTTTTTCTGTTTGAAAAAAACTAAAAAAAAGTGTTTTCTAAGAGCGTTAAAGTTAAAGCGCATACAAGAGTGCTGTTGCTTTTTTCTCGTATTGTGCCTCGCTTAAAGGCATCACCTCACGAATCTGAGGTGGTGCAGATTTCAGGTGGATTATTCGTATACGGGATGGGAGATTATGGAGAGGGGGGTGATTCCGTCCATTTCTTCCTAATTGCCGCAAAAAACGACCCGGAAGATGCGGCGCCGCACAAGGCTGGCGCGCTCCAGTCGAACCCCTTGTAGAAAATAGTGCGCCAGAACGCCTGAATTCGTATCTTCCGGGCCGTTTTTTTAAGGCAATTAAGAAGAAATGGACAGAATCACCCCCTCTCCATAGTCTCCCATCCCGTTTACGAATACTCCACCTGAAATCCGTACCACCTCAGATTCGTGGAGTGATGCCTTTAAGTAGTTGTCAATCTGCTAAATTATTGACCACACATATAGATCGCATATTCACAGCAGTGACGTTCAACTGCGGCTAGGCAGAGATCCGGGAAAATGTAAAGAAAGTGGAGAGGATGCGTCGCGGGGCATTCGCCCAGAATAACATAGACATGGGGTTTATCTCGGGTTAGAAATTTGCCTATATTACTTCCTCAACCAAGAAGAAAGGGTAGAGGAAAGAATTACAGAGAGACATTGATATCTACCTGGATACTTTGTTGTATTTGGCAAATGCTGCGGATCCAATCATAACTTGCTTACAATATAAATCTTCGAAAAGACATTATGATCTTTTTAATGAGGGTTTTTAATGAGATTCGCGAAGAATACGGTGATCATTGATTTGCTGCCCCGCATTTGTACCACACCTAACAAACACATCATGCCATAAAATGATTATTTGTATTACCCCTGAATTGCTTAATATCGATCGTTCGCATACGTGACAAGTCACGTACTTCGTAGGAAGATGTCTTAGAGGAAGCATACCACGATGTTGACGATGTTGGGATCTTTCCACAAGAAGATAAGTTCAGCGGCGTAGCTCATGATTGTGTTTTACGACGTTCAATTCTTCTCTTACCTGAATGTCCTGAAAAGAACGGCATGAGAAACGGTCTTTCCGGTCGATTTTTCCTGCGAGACACTTAACAACGTGTCGTGTGTGTCTGCGTTCGCATACGTGACAAGTCACGTACTTCGTAGGAAGATTCGATCAATACCGCTGTTCCTCACACCGTTTCTTCAGGGCAGTAAGAGGGAACTAAGCGTCATTATGCGCATTCTTGTGATTCACACCCCTAACCCTATTTTTTCCTAACATCGTCAACGGTAGTATGCTCTTTTCTACTGCTAGATGCATTGATTTATTTTACGTAATTGGTAATTTCTATTTAAAAGTGATCATTAACGAATATTGTTTTTAAGGTGAGCATCGGAACACTTTGGACACAACAACTTCATTACAAACAACTCGACATGATTCACCTTCAGTGAGACAGTTTTTCGTAGTGCTTCTTCTTATACCTCACCACACTTACGTAATTGTTTCGCTGACGTAAGAATATATTTTGTGTTTGTCACCGACTTAAAAACGTACATCATATAGTCGAAACAGGTTTGAGAAATGGTGGCGAACTTAATTGACGACCTTGGACTGTGCACAATCTAATCGACCAAAATTTAGATTCGAATACTTTGGAGAACTTCTACAACAAACACTTTCCGGGTTGACGTATTTGAAACAGTATTTTCCTAACACTTCATTTGATGAGGTGGGAGTTTTCCTTTCCATTTTTGCTAAAGTAAAACTTTAATGGAAGTTCTTCTGCAGTTGTCGTTTTTCCCGAATGGATGAGTTTCAGAATGTTCTGAGCGTAATCTATTGTATGACGAAGTTTTTTTTTGACTGGAATTGGATTCTCGCTCAGAGAGTAGATGCAATGATGAATTGATGAAAGAGTGGAAAAGGAACTAAATCAATAACTGTAGGAACTTGCTGCGAAATAAAGTGAACATGAACGGGACTAGAATTAAAGGACGTAGGAGAAGCAGCTAATACAAAATGTAGCAGATGCAGAGGCAGAAATGAGTAAAATGAATGCGAAATATTGATCAAATTATCTTCCAAAAAATTTACAAAATATGAACTGAATTCTCGGAAGCTTTATTTTTTAAGGCAACACATATATGGTTGGATAAAAACAACCAGATTTGTAGTGCAATTGCGAAAGCGGTTGCGTTCGCGACGGGACCCTTGATGACTCCAATCTGCTGCGGAGTACTCACCACTCCAACCGCTTGCGCTGTCGCACCACAAGTCACATCTTTTTGACAGGGCTGTAGCAAACTGTTGAGATCTTACACTGCTTTTGTGGGATTAAATTGAGAATTTTTTATTTCAGGCTTACAGCAAATTCTGCAATATGGCACACTATTTCCTCTACTATTCAGTTATTGTCAGTAGGCAACCACCATCCGTAATCGTGAAGTGCGGAGAGGCTGAAAATCATCGAAGGAGTCGTTTCTGGTTCAACACTGAAATAAGGTATTCAGTTTGTAAATATGCTTGAAAATTAGGAATACAATTACGAACATTTGGAATAATGGAACACTCTTTCATGACTTTGGTCTCCGTTAACACTAGATTTGTTCAGTAAACCTTCTACGACTCTTCAAGTGACTTTTAATAGGGCGCTTTGAGAGGCGGACGGTATTTATGCCAATGCTTTCAGTACAATATGCGATTATTGGCGACAACTGCTAATAATAAGTAGTAATAGTACCTCTAGAATCATTGGTACTATTATTACTTATTATTAGGGGCAGCGTAGCGCAGTCGGTAATGGCTATAATCAATCGGAGCCCTAGTGCAAACCAAACCTTTCATCTCTGCGGGGTCGATAAACTGGTACCAGACTCGTCTGGAAGGATAAAAACACTGACGTCGCAGATCCGCAAACCTCCGCAAATCATTGTAAGGCTGCGAATCTCAAACGAGGTCTGAAGACGAACGCGTGAGCGCATCCCCATAGGGATTGATCAACGCCGTGCCCTTTATCCTTTATCCTTTATATTAGGGTGTTCGGGAAGCATCTGCCGAAAATTTCGCAGTAGCTCAGATTTTTTGAGATGTTCTGGAAGTTCCCGTTTTAAATATATTATATAAGGACACTACCGCTTGTATACACATAACATATCGGGTTCTCTTCCTTGCCTATTTCATCCTATAATGGCCGAACATTCCACCCATATTCGACTGGCTGGACACCATTGTCACTGGAGATGAAAAATGGGTCCTCTACGTCAACCACACCCACAGACGTGCGTGGTGCGCTGGCGATGAAATGCCGGATCCTTTCGTGAAAAGTGAAATCCATGAGAAGAAGGTCATGCTGAGCGTCTGGTGGGGAATTCATGGAATGCACCGTTTCGAACTGCTGCCGGACAACACGACACTTACTGCTGAGGTCTACTGCGCTCAACTGCAAAGACTGGCCGACAAGATCCGCAAGAAGCACCCGAAGCTCGACAACGTTCGCCTGCTGCACGATAACGCGCGCCCTCACATCGCGAAGAAGACTTCCCAGAAAACTCTGGAGCTTGGATGGGGAGTTCTACCGCACCCACCGTGCAGCCCGGTGGTGGCCCCGAGCGACCTCCACCTCTTCCGATCATTTCAGCATCACCTAGAAGAGAAGCGCTACGATGATCAAAATGACCTTCGGGCTTTCTTCGCCTCCAAGTCGCCGAAGTTCTACGCTAAAGGACTTCGTGATCTTGTGAGACGTTGTCGATGTTGATGGAGTTTATTTCGTCGAATAATAAAATGTTGTTAAGAAGTTGTGTTGTTTTGAAAATTTGCCGTATTTCGGTAGATACTTTCCGAACACCCTAATGGACTCATTGGTACTGATGCACTTGAACCACAACCCAATTTTTTAATCTTCTATTGCAGTGGTGGCGCAAAATACAGTTTCCTGTTTATTGCTACATAGCCAGTAAACATTACTCTTTCAACTAAAAGTTAACGAACTTCACGTTTACACTTTTAGAGTGTTGGGCGGTCAAGCGTTCGGTGTGGAAGCAGTTGGAGATGGTAACGATGTTAAGTGTTATCTCATAACGGACGACACTGCTAAACAACTACTCAACAACGCTTACTTAGAAATGTATGTTGTAATTTATTTTTGTGGATTTTCTACACGAAACCAAACCAGACCGGGAGCCTTCCAAAAATTATGTTACTGCACTTCTATTAACACCCTTCCGTTTCGCGTTGAAGGAAGGAGCGCGTCGAAGGAAACAAAGAAGAACTTAAAATGAATTGAAATACTCAATTAAATCAATCTAAGCCATTAAATTCAACAGAGATTTCGTCGTGGTCGTCTCGTTATTGAGCGTTTTCGTCTTTTGGTGAGGTACTTCTGTACTTCTAGAGAAAATTTGTATTCGCAAAATGTTAAAAATGGGTTAACTTGACTGGATTAATCAGATTGGAGAAAGTGGAAAATACTTAATATTATAGTGTCATACAAGATCCAATAAGTAACTTGAAATTTTCACGGTATTTTCTCTTTGTTTAGGACAAATGAATTTTGGACAAGATTGAAAGTCTCTCAGAAAGTGGGAGAACACTCTTTAAGTGAGTAGAGGAGAATTTAGACTAAGAAGAATCAGTTCTGCTCATTATTGAAAAATGAAAGAAGTATAGAATATCGCATACAATTATTTATGGGATGAGCTAGTGACTTAAGGTTAAGGCTAAGGTCGGAACGATGCGGAAATGAGCAGATAAAATCATTCCTAAACTAGAACATTTCAGTACTTGTAACGAATGATTTCATTCTTCTTGAAACCGTTGAGGTACACTTCAAAGAGATACTTCACGTTATGGGAATAAGGAATCAACTCACAATGAACATATTGCTATCATGTTGGTCTTGTAAACAGATGGATTACACGACTTTCTTTTGCTGCTTTTAGATTTGAATCTGAAGAGTTTTGTATTGAACCGCCATCGGCAGTATTTCAGAAGAAGGACACGAGAGGATTGCGAGCGAAATTCGACGACATGGTAGCTGCTATTTATTACAACATGACATTTTTTCTGAGCTTTTCTTTTCAGCGAGTTGCGAAGAAGGTGCAGCTTCGACGAGACTCGGTAGCATCGAAACGTTACTGCCTTTGCTATAGTATTCATCTGAAAACAAATTGTGGCCTGGAACTTGTTGGAAAAAAGGCATCTTCGCAACGTTTATTCTATAGCACGTGCGCAACTCATCACTCAGTTTTAAGGTTTCGCTTCCGTTTGCCGTTCTAGTTGGTCCGAAATCAGATGTCGAGGCAAGACTATTCTTGGAAAGGTCGTTCGCTGATCTGGTACTGGAATTTCCTGTGTTTTTTTTCGAAAGTGCATTTCCTTTCCTTTACAATTCCATCTCATAAAACCGTATCAATGATAATTTCATTTCGCGCCATAAAATTTTACATAATCTTGTAGAACATCTTGTAAAATGACATCAGTTTAGAGTGCAGTTCTGCTTTTATAACTGGAGCCCATCGTTTTCGTTAAGTAGTTTTCGTTCCTTAGCTACAATGCATGAAAACTATGTGTTCTGCCCCGATATACGCGGCACAAGTATTTTTCCCTCCCAATTTTTCTGCTGGATGGTTTTTTTTTTGTTTTTTTGTTCTCTCTGTAGACCAGCAAACTTGCGTTGGCGAAATGCTTAAAATCTGAAACTATGATGATATTACTTCCCAGGGAATTAATTTTCAGGTGCGACATCCTCTTTCTGACATTCCTTCCCATGTTCCATGTACAGAGATGGCAGACGCTCTGGAAATGAAATTCCAGGTGCTTCTATAAAATATCTTTAGGATTCTTTCATTAACGAGTTCTGCTGCTGTAATGTGGGAAACAGAGAACATTTGAGGCTATAGTGGAGACGCCACAGAAGAACACCGATGGACCAGCTGTCGTTCAACCGCGAATGTTCACCATGCAGGTAGTCGATTTCACATAACAGATCACCCTTGTTTTGAAATGACTATTAAAATCCTGTAATTATTGTTATTATTCGTTTCATATTTCACTCGACAATTAGTTTAATTTTCGAGGCCAAGCAGCACCTCATCAATCGATTAAAGCCAAATCCCCAAGGATTCGTTGCACTGGAAAATTTCATGAAAGTAAGTTTTTGTACATTAACAGAATCTACACCACTTTTATTCACAATTATCTCAAATTATTTCTAAAGCTTCCTGTGGCGGAAGAGTATCAACTTCGAAAAAATTCTACAACGGAAGGAGAATGGAAGCTGGTGCCTTACTTCGATTGGTTCCTGAAATTAGCAGAAATAGTGAATAAATACCTTTACAGCATGTGGTATGACGGGTGAGAAGACTTTCACAGTACAGCATTACTTTTTTTCACAAAAGGGATATGGGGATGAGAAATCGTAGAAACTGAGCAACATGATCGAGCACACCAGTGGATTGCTGAATACATCGGTAGAATTTTATATATTGCATTTATGACCAACAAAAGGATAAAAGGATAAAGTGTCTGGCGTTAATCGATCAGCTCGGGATGCGCCCCCACGTTCACTTCAGTTCAGAATCGTTTGAGGTTTACGAACGTGTAACTGACCTATACAATGACTTGCGGAGGGTAGCCGATGTATCAAATCGGTGTTTTTATACTGCAGGACGAGTCTGGTATCAATTAATCGACTCCGGAGGGATGATGGGCCTGGTGAGCGCTAGGGGGGATTCGAACTTCCGAGTGATCGTGTAGGAAGCGGGACCTCTACCTTCTACACTACACCCACAGATAGAGCTATGTCTTCGTGTGTGCGGGTTACACACACAAAGCTTTCTTCTTGTGGTTTCTGCGGTTTTGGGCACACATATTTGTTTCTGATATACTTGTTCCGAAAGTCTGCATACACACTCCTCTAGTGCGGTTCTGTTCAGATGAAATTTGTGTATGGGACAACACGCACAGATCACACCTGGAAAAGGTGTGATCTACCCACGCCTACCTACACGGATGTTATCATTCCAGCGGTTATCTTCTCACGTCTCCTTTGACATCGTTTGCTGTACCCGCAGTCATTCTTTGTTCGACCGTTGGATGAACCATTGGGGTGGAGGCCTAACACACGTCTGACCCGTTCTTCCCTGATATCTCACAAACAAGTAAGAACATGTTAAACGAACATGCAAACCTGTCAGGACGCAGAGCATCCGCTAGTCCGCATACGTATGGCCACCGGGTGCTCTGCTTGCTTGCAGGCTTACATGTTCGTTCTAACACGTTCTTACTCGTTTGGGAGATAGCAGGGAAGAACGGGTCAGACGTGTGTCAGGCCTCCACCCCAGTGGTTCGTCAAATGATTTGCGCGGACATATTCGTACGAGAACAAAGGACGACAGAAGGTACAGCAAACGATGTCAAAAGAATCGCGAAAAGAAGCGAAACGGTGAAGCCGAGACATCGCACGTAATCGCATGCATTAGAGAACACGATGTACATCTAGGAAAAAAACAGTGTAGGAATGTGAATGGAAACGCCCAGCACGAGTGTATAAGAGACAAACATGTAACCACAGAAATCACAAGGAAGAAAACCTACCTGAAGGGTAGTGGAAACCTAGAAAACGTAGAAATCAACATCAGACCACATTATTTTGCACGTCGTAGATGGGTGTGCGGTGTATCTAGCCTGCACCACACACAATAACATCACTCTAAAGCATAAAAGGAACTTTTAGAATAATTTTAACTTACAATTCTCCAGCGAATCAAAGCAAACAGTTTTCAAAGTAGTGGGAAATATAATGTTGAAAACCTGCTGGTTCGATATTTATGGTCAGAAATATTAACTGTGTTCGAAATGTGGTCAAATGATCAGATCGAAGTAGAATGATGAGCTCGTGGAACAACTAGCATCTCCTCTCCAGCACATATAGTCGGGTCAAAACGATATGAATCACGAGTGTAGTTGCGCATTTGCGTACGCGCTCGAGACGGCGCGGCGGAGGCAGCAAATGGGACCGAGGTGGGACCGTCGCAAGCTGCAGAGATGGGTGGTGCCAGCAAGACTTTCAACACGTCTTAGCCCCTACTTTCCACCGAAGCGCTTCGAGAGAAGCCGCATATGTGCTTTTTGTTGTTTTATACCAACGCTCCTAATTGCTTGTAACATATTGATACGAAGTTTCTCTTCTTTCCAGTTCTTTTATATACTGCTCAGAAGAGCGAGTCACCGACACGTCCTCTCGGATATGTCACGGTCCTCAGCGCGACAAGTTGCGTTCTTCCCGCTCGCAACTCGCCCGTCTCCCGTTCATCGCGGTGGACAGGTGTCGCTTTTCGGTTGGGATTGCGAAATACACACTACAGAAATGATCTGTATAGTATGATTTCGCTGAGAAAGACACAACTCTAGTCGCTAATAAGGCTTTCACCGTACCTGATCGGCGTATACGAAGTGATGCTAATGTTAGGGAAATCGCTCGCTGTGTGTTGTAGGAAATAGGAGGAATGGAAAATGATGAAAAAAGAACTTCAGTACTTCCATGTGGGAAAACCACACGTTTTGGGAAGAAACGTTGCTCTTCAGTCTTTGAATCCATATCAGTAATTGTGAAAAGACAGTCTTCCTTGCGGTTACGAAAAACTCTGGATAGTGCTTGGTCAAGGAATCGACCACTCAAGCAACTTTTAGGAAAGATAACACTGCGCGGCTGCTGGCAAAGAGAGTGCCAAATGTTCTTCGGTGATTATCGCGATCCAGCAATCGATCGAAGAATTTTCTACCCATCACGCAGCATCCACCTACCTGTTTAGGATACGCAGCACCTGTAATTGTGTATCCTTCTTGAGTTAAACAGATCAGCTTTGCGCAGAGGCGATAACGTGACCAATGAGGCTTTGCCGAGGTGCGTTTATTGCTGGTTGAAAACTTTTCCCAATTGCCCGCGATGGCCCCTGAAACACGGGTGCCATACGCAATTTTTGAACGCTCCAAGGGAGCAGAAATGTGTTCGAAGTGCTTATCACTCTAAATTGATAGGTGGAAGGTAGCGGAAATTATAAGAGTCACAATCCGCATTGAAGTATTCTCCAAGCAAAAATTCGTCTTCAGTATCGTATACGACGTTTAAGGAGCGTTGCTTTAGTCGAGAAAAAAAGAATAGCTTTCTTACAGGAGGCTTATTACTACTCTCTCAAAATCCTTCACAGTCTCCTACAAGTTAAAGTGTTCAGCTATCCTTATTTTCATCGGCAAATGTGGCAGAGTCCCTATTTTTTGATTTCGACGTTCGAAGGAACGAATTTTAGTACGCAAATATCTTGACAATAACTGTGTTGTCTCAAGTTGTGGTAACCACATGAAACTTGGTAATTACGCCCACGTAGAAATAGGATACAAGTGAACGAAACGCTATAGTAAGGTACAAGTTTCGGCAAGAGACAGTAAAACAATATATTAAATAAAGGATGAAGTACTCTGCATTGGTCGATTCTTCTGGGAAGCGCCGCTTTTGGCTTCAATTCATAATAGTTCGGTTTTATGAAAAGTTAGTACACAGCGAGTTACGGAAGGAAATCGATGTATTAAGTCAGTGTTTTTACTTTTGAAATCAAGTATTCTGCCATTTTATCGGCTCAGGAGGAATGAAAGTCTTGGTTGGGATAGGGCGGTTTGGAACTATCGTCCGTGCAAGCGCAATGGGATATTGATCGCTAATACGCTATCTCTACAATCTTATAAATAAAATAACAAAATAATAGCGAGAATAAACCAAAGTTAATTGTGGAGCAATAAATGGATATGTTCGACAACTCTGCAAGAGTGAAACTAATAACTTAAATCAGCGCTACCGTAATAATCAATGAACAACAGTAATCTCCCCATTGATGCCGTTGACCATCGGAGCTGTGCGCAGTGTTTGCAACAAATGGAACTGAAGGGAACATAATAGTGGAAACTTTAGTATCTCTGTAGTTTTATCCTGCTTTATCCTGACACCTTTATTAAATCACAACATTTCCATTCTCATTGCGAATGTACATAGGAAAGTTCCTGTAAATCATTCCAACTAGGATAAAGTATTACTTATTAGGGTCACTCCAGAATTTTACCTTCGCTGAAATAAGATAAAGGGTTGCATATTTTGATATTCAGACTGGTGTTCGGGTTCTGCAGCAAAGAAGACTCAGAGAATCTCTTACGATGCATTCCACGACCTGTTCTGCTTGTACGCTTTTCAGATATCGAATACGCCAAGATAAAAATTTCCGTGAAGGATAGAAACGGAGGTCAGCCACAACTTATGTGCTAGAATTTACCGTTACAAAAGAATATTTCTGAAATTTAAAACATAAATTGAACGAATATTCTCTGAAGTGCTTCTTGTCAACGCTCAATGGAGTACATAGTTTGGAGGTGTCTTGCATTGAGCGATGCGGAAATCGATACAAGTGTACTCGAATAAACTGCCTCACCCACGTATGCTGTCACCTGCTCAGTGATCGTAAATGCGATCAAACGATAACATGGATGTGATCATGGTGGTCATGGTGCCAGACTATGTATATGACCAGTTACAAATAAGAAGGATGACATTCTTTTTTTCTGTCCTAGAAACTAGGTGTTAGGCCAAGCTTAGTATGAATCGTGAATGGTTTCTTCGGCAGTCTTAAAGTGCCCACTAGTACAATAGCTAGCATTTATTTTTATAAAATCACCAATCAATCACCAAATTCTCTTCTCTCTATGTGTTGATTATTCACGAATGATGCTGCGACTATGAAATATATGAGTTTAGTACTCGCGTGTAAAGATGTTTAGATATTTCGTTCTGAAAAATAGTTTAAAGGCATAACCCCACGAATTTGAGGTGGCGTGGACTTCAGGTGGAGTATTCGTATAAGGGATCGTAGATTATGGAGAGGGGTGTGAATCCGTCCATTTCTTCCTAATTGCTGTAAAAAAAACGGCCCGGAAGATACGGCGCCGCACAGGGCTGGCGCGCTCCAGTCGAACTAATTGTAGAAAATAGTGCGCCGGAACGCTCGAAGCCGCATCTTCCGGGCCGTTTTCTACGGCAATTAGGAAGAAATGAACGGAATCACCCTCCTCCCCATAATCTACGACCCCTTATACGAATACTCCACCGGAAATCCGTACCACTCCAGATTCGTGGGACGATGCCTTTAAGATTTTGTGCAAGCTAGTGTAAAAGTAAAAGTGAACTCAACTTATTCAGTTCTCGAATAGAAAAACTCGGTATGACAGCTTTGACGTCTAAAACCATCTTTTTAACATTCGTGCTTCGATGGTATATTCGATGCTTCGACAAGTGTACACCTCTAATTATATTAGAGAGGTGTACACTTGTCGCCAAATACAACACAGGCTGCTTTTCTTTAAATGCAAAAGTCTGTCGGTTTAGGTTCATGGTTTGTTCTCTATCATCATCAAAATTCGTATTCGGGCTCTAGCGCTGTCAAGAGATAAAGAAACGGAACATTCGGTAATATTCAAAGAGTCTGACCAGAAAAAAAAAAGATTTTATATTGGACATTATTCTATCCTGTAAATACAAGAATACGGTCCAGTCCAATTGGATTCGGGGAATGTTTTCCATCATGGACAAGTAGAATTTGGAATAACGAAAGTGTGAAATACTGCATTATTTATGCGATAACTCTGTATTTTGTTCGGGATGAACATGTAGTAAAAAAATTTATTTTCTTAATTTTGCTTTCGATTGGGATTTTCTTCGACTTTAACTTTATCAAAAACCATGGGCGGATGAAGCAATCAGAAAAAAGGAAGTTAACTGGGATTTTTCGGCGAATAATATTACTGAAAGATGCAGGTTAGTTTGGTCGTGATTATCCAGAAATGATAAGAAAAAGATTTATTTGCAATCGCAAAAAAGACAAAATGGTTTACGCCTTACACCAATATATCATGTTTTGTTCATCTCAACACTTATGGTATTTAGAGAGGATTAATTCATCATGCCACTTTATTTTGCTTTCCTCTTAACTTTTTTGTCATTTACAAAAGCATTCCATTTAGATATCCGCCATCATTGGTACGAACACAGCGATTTGAATGCACGTGTACTTTCCAAGGAATTGCTAGTCAATCAGCGCTTTGCACAAGTGGATTTAATCTATCCGGATATTGATATGGAGGTACGTAAACCCTTACTGGCGTAGACTCAATTCAGAACATTAGTTGAAAGCAACAAAAATGTCCTAGGTCGCACTTGGAGGACGAGAAAAACCAAGAGTGAGAGTGCCACGGAATCTGCAACCGGACGAAATCTACTTCGACAATCAAGGTGCCGCCACGTCGGCTTTTTAGCTGTCACCTACTTGACGTTGGAGCTTCTCCTCGAATTCCATTATTGTCCAGAAGAAGCCTGAGGATTTATAAAACAATAAATGAGATTAACAGGAAAATAGCTCGGACAGTTATAAGAGGAATCTCGTTGCAATAAATGAAGAACACCGCCATTTCCAACCTGGTTGCTGGATCTCCGCGCGGATGTGAAAGTTTGTTGCAGTTCCAGAGCTGTGTGAGGAGCGTCCAGGATCAGAAACAATTCCGCTCCTTCTTAATTTCTTACTGAGTTTCGTTTAAAGAACTTTGAAGAGAACATTCTTGCATCTGAGTGTTTTCATCAGATTTCTGGAAAATCTTGGATTTTCACATTAACAACTGTCAATTGTTGTAGAGACATAAGAAAACTGTAACAAGCAACGACGAGTATGGGTATAGAGATTGTTTGGTGAGAGACACATGCTTTCACGATTCTTAAAATTGGATGAACCGGAAGAGAGAACGTGGATTTTCAGAAACAGACGAGAAAACTATAGCACAGAAACTCTTCGACTTACGACCGAACGTTCATATCTCGGAATCTCATATCCAATTATTTAGCATCATTTTATGAATCACCTTACCGTATTCGATCTAATATAAAAATATTATTATAGATAAGTAAGCATGGTTTAAACTCTGCACGCGTGTTTTCTTACTCTTTGAGAGAATTGGAACTCAGCGACCACAAGCTAGGTTTGCGGTCATCTCCGTTGGTAGACAGAGTACATAGTGCATTGTATCATCTCGGTATGACGAGATACTAGCAATGAAGTTACTTCTTTGGAAATATATTAAAAGAGTAAGTAATGAAGCAATGTGAAGAAGAGCAATAAAAAGCGACTTTTCAACCTTTAAGTTTTCTGGAAAAGCGTTTTGTAAGAAAAATTTGGAACATTACAAAACATTAAAATTCGTTGTTATCCTTTGCGAGAACGAATTCTGGACATGAAGGGTGAAACATGTAGTGTGGTTCCGGCTAGAAATACTAAAATGTGAGGTAATTTATAATATGTGTTACATAAAGGCGTAGCAACTACACTTTATTACTTTCACATAAAAATATGTTATTTACAATTAAAGTACCCATAGATTGGAAAAATATGAACTGTGGAGATCAAATTGTAATGTCAATGAGCACGCATGTATTGACAATGATCAAATGAATAGGTACGCGTTCGAATAACGTGATCCTTTTATGTATCAACGTTTTTCCAGGGGGATTAACTTTCAAGAATTTCGCATGCTAAGCTCAAAATAACGAGGCTACAATTAATAATTGAGCAGGAACGGTTATTTTGTTAAATGTGAAAAAAAACGAGATACTAGTTAACAAAATACCTGACAAGAATCGAAGAACAAGATAATGGCAAAGAAGACGTGATGGCTTATGTTTCTTCCGTGAAGTTCACCTTACTGTTTCTTTTCGGTGAAGGTGTGAGATTGCTGTTTAGGTCGCTAACTTTTGTCACTTCACTTATGTCAGCAGCTTTTGCAGTCAGTTGGATGCTACTGATAAGAAGATCCAATTTCTGGTTTAGCTCGTTGCGGAGATTTTGGATTGCTTCAAGTGAAGTGGAATCGACGGCCATTTTAATATATTGCGGTGATTCGGGTGATCTAAACTCAGAGGTTGTTGGATTTGTAACTGCTACATAGTGATCACGTTATATGAAACTCTTTTTGAACTCACTTCAAAACGCTCTTTGGAGTTCTCGGAGCGGGTGGGCTCATCATAATCCCGTTAATCGGGAAGCTGAACGCCGTATCAGTTTTTCGAAGCAGCGAATGCTCCCGTGTTTCAGATCCCCGCCGTGTTCCAATTAGTTTCATCCTCTCAGCCAGACAAATCCCACCGGCAGCTTCTGAGCAACGTCTACGTCTCTCTTTTTTGTCCTCATCTAAACCATCACCTCAGATTACTTGATAACCAAAATATTTCGGAAGATACGTGAAAAATACGAATTTCGCTCACCACAAGACTGCTTATCCTGGAATATTTCCGGAAGCGTTGAGTTTGCGGGTGGAGTGAAAAGTAGCGAGACTGTGTCCTCTCTGAAATAGTACGTTTTTATGTCGCGATTCAATGGGATAAGAAAGGCGGGAATAAAAAATTTAGAAGTGGTTATTTTATTTCACAGCCTTCAAGAACTCACCTTTCATCACCATCACTACTGGAAGCTTCGAATTCCTCAGCAACAGAAGAGCGATGTCTCGGAATTCTATAACTGCCCCCAAGTACACGGTTTCTTAATAACTTCACACTAAGTTCAGGCAAAGAAAAGCGAAGAGAGAAGAAGGGCGAAAACGAAAGGAAGAAGTCTTCGGAAGAGCACTAACTACCTTGTATTGCTCATTGTTCTCATTATATCTCGTTTAACAGCGTCGATATGGGAGGAACTACGAACGATTTCTCTTCGGCGATCATCTCGCAGCTCATACCTGGATAATAATGAATCTTGCAATTGTTTTTTTTTTCTTGATGGAAGCTCTAAGTTTCTGAGAAAAAGATAATAAAAGTCAACAAAGGTAAAGGCGATAGTACTGGGAAAGTACCGTAAGAAAAATTTCGAACTAATACCGGAGAATCAAATATTTCCGCGAAGTTTTGGAAAAAATTGCGAAAAAACACTTCAAATTTTTAAAAGCTTTTACTAGTAGCCTATGGGTCTGAACTATAGTTGATACTACCGTACGGAAACGTAAATGAAAAGTTTGTGTTAGATACATACAAATTAACATTACTCTTCACCTGATGAACATGCAACAAAGCGACCTGTTTGGAAAAAAAAAACTTCGCAAATAACATGATGATTCCTTTCACCAAGGAGAAAAAACCTATTTTCTTTGCTCCTTACCTTAAACTGCTGATGTCTTGCTTAATCTCCAGCAAATCGTCTTCGTTAACACCGTCCATTTTCATGTCCTTCTTTGTTTGATGAATGAACCTTCAAGAATATTGTTTATTGAAAAAATGCAAAATGCGCTCAGAGCGAATCCTTTAGAACAGCCTCGGGGAAAAGGATAAAGGATAAAGTCCGAAAACGTTGAGGCGTTGATCAATCACTATGGGGATGCTCGTACACATTCGACTTGAATTTAGAATGGTTTGAGGTTTATGAACGCGTGCTCAGCCTTACAAAAACTTGCGGAGGTTGGGGGATGTGTCAGGGCAGCGTTTTTATTCTCCCCACAATTCTGCTACTAATTTATCGACCTCGGAGGGATCAAATTGGTTGCCATTAAGGCGGTTTCGAACCTCCGGTCGATCGTGCAAGCACAGTGATACTTCTTAGAGGCTGCGCTACACTTGCGCAGTCACATTAACCGAGGAAGAGAGATTCTCCTTCGAACGCAATAAGGAAAGGGAGGAACTACGTCGAGAGAGAAAGACCATACGCTGCGGTGGACGCGTCACGTCCAACGGTTAAACACTTCAGATGCCGACTATAGCTGCGAGAACTCACCTCGCTACTAATCGCTGGATTATATCTGCATATGTTAAAGGCTTTTTATTCGTATCGTCATCATGATTCTCCATTTGATTCCGCTTCCTAGAGTATCCTGGCCGCTGAAAGAAGCATATATGTAGGAATTTAGCGAGAAAATAGGATTCAATGATAATTCTTACTCGTATTGTGGCACGATTTCGATTCTTCGTATAGGTGTATTTACCAAGCAAACATCGACAAGTGTTGATGAGGGCGAAAAGGAAGTAGTACGTTGCCTTTAAACGAATGTTAAGAAAAAAATTTTAATTCGATAAAGGTTAAGAAAAGTTTACCTTAGGAGTAATAATGATGTTGAATGGAGGTGGAAGACTAGAACCTTCATCAAAATGAGCCATCCATAATTTCGTCCGATGAAATTTCCATTCTAGATCGGCGTGATCCTAGAACCCATTTCTTTGTAGGAAAACCCAGTAACACTTCTCTTATTTCCTTGTTTTCAAACGTATTGGATTCTGTTTCATATTTATTTGCAGCGCTGCTGTTTCGGAAAACTTTCCCACTGTTTACGTTTAGTACGATATAGTCGGCGCCGAATCGGTTAGGTTCTTACGGGCGGGTGAGCGCAATGCACCTACTGTTGCCCTAACGTCCATCAGATTCTCTTTCTGAACAATGGTTGAAATAAATTGTGGCCCATAAGGTGAGATGCAGAAGTTCGAGGCGTTGGACGGAAGAGAGCCTTTGTGTCAAGTCAGTGTCTGTGTCCTCTCAGACAAATCTGTTACCAATTTACCGACGCCGGAGGGATGAAAGATTTTGTTGGCACTAAAGCGTCGACGACGTTGGCGAACCTCTGCCAATTGCCCTACAAACTCTTACCGCACATGGTAACTTCTGTCTTCTTTTTTGCGATTTCAAACTTTCCCTGAGAAAGCAAAAACGCAAAAAAAACGAAAGGTAAAAACGGCGTTTTTTGGGGTGCAAGTGGAAACCATAAAAGGAACAGTATGCCTTTAACTGCAGAGTTAGGTTAATTTCATTTCTGATTTGCTCTCCTCAGATCCAAGACGTGATCAGAACGCCACGATTTGGAAATAATTTCTTACGAATAAATGACGTATATTGGAAAGAAGTCAATTCTTTTCAGAGCTGTTCGGGTAAAGTAATTGAGCTTAGTAGTTTCGCATGGGTGCGACCTACACTAATATGCAATGGGAACTCAAAAATGTAACGAGCTCTTTAAAAGTGCACTTTCAGAAAATGAACTTATAAACGAACGCTGGTTGCCTTTAGTGGCCTATGCATTCCTGCCCTCCTCCGATGGAGTAGACGAGGTACTGTAGCGCCTAGCCACAGTATCTCGTCCCTTCGATTTTCTCATGTTTCCGAAAATTATCCTGCCCGTCTCGTGTTATTTTTGTCAGCGCTGAATCAGTAAGGGTCCGGCAATGAATGAAATATGAGCGGACAATGTTGTAGGTGCTTTTTACAACTCTGCAAAATGGAATTCAGTTTATTTTTAATTTTCGTTTTTTACTTATCCTCCCATTGATGGCTAAGGAAGAGCAAAAATTTATTAAAAGGATTATTTATATTACATATATTTCATATTTATTTGATTAATTTTATTTTTTGTGTGTTAGGATGAATAAATAAAGACGTAAGAACAACGAAATTTCTGAGAAACATTCAAAAAACTTACGTTTATAGTTTGGAAGGAGTGGCTCATCATGGCGATAAGCATGTTAAGAAGGACAATGATTGAAGTGCAGTGATACATGATGAACATCGCTCGTCCAACTGACTGAGTGAGGTGATGGTTCTGGAATGAACTTTTTAAAATTTCCAGCACTTCCACCTTAATTAATTGATCAAAATTTCATCTCGTGTTCACCTCAGCGACATCTGTGTCTTCCACTTTTGTTATCGAAAATAATGACCATAGGAGCGTTAGATAGGAGTCAGCAATGCTGAAATTGAAAAAAGCGACTAATTCCGTCAAAATTTACAAGCTGCCTAGGAACTTGTGAGCAAAAAAGCAGAGAAGAAGCCAAGGAGTAGCAATTGATGATAAATAAGATGTAAAAAGGAAAAAGTAAAGATGTTCTAGAAGCAACTGGCATGAAAAATAGAGCAGCCAAAAAAGCCATATAAGATACGAAATATAAATATAAAATAAAATATGCACTATAAAATCCAATAAATGTAACATACAGCAGCTATTAAAAGGTAATCGAATCGCCCAATAAGACAGTAAGCAGGTATGTCTAAGTTTGTTTATCGAACAATACGTGAGTTATCTGGTAGTTAAGATATTTGAATATTCGAATGGCTCAAAGTTTGTAAAATTTGGAGTGCTCAAAATATGAAGTGCTTGTGCTCTAGTAATCAAATTAAATTAAGTATAAATATAAAAAAATCAAAAACCAAACTAAAAAAAAATCAAATTAACCATTATATTTACAGTAAGAGTACTTCTTAAAAATTTCATGCCTCACAAAAAAATAACTAAACTTAAAAAATAAACATTTAGTTTTTGAACTATTCATAAGGACAAAAATGGATGGATGAGAATTGATTGAAAAGGAAACAACAAAAGTAGTGAAGCAAACTCACGAAGAGAACACATTAGATTCCAGTATACACTCATTAGGCGATAAACACACAGGAGTTTCCGGATCGTAGTACCTGGAAGAGAAAATTTCGCACTCATTTCTGTTTTTCTTTTAAAGTGTTTTCGTAATTTTTGTGACTTTGACCCTTTACGAACTACTGTTGTGGGGCAAACAACAACCGAACATTCAGTTCTAGCTTCCAACACTCTTGTTTTTAAGCTTTTTTGTAGGTAAAGTATGATACTAATAGGATAAGAAGATTAGAAGGAGGATGTTAAGGTATACCTGCCTCTTAAGTGTTTGCTTCTTGAGAGTTAGTCGCTTAACAGGACAGTTACGGTTTCTCATAAAGTAATGATAGTGAACAGTCGATTCAAAGTCAAGATTCAAGATCTACTAAGGTCAGACGTTGTCAAAAAAACTGGACAACGATTTGGTGCGATATTGAACACGTTGTTCGTTCGTTCATGAGTGTAAAAATCAAAAGTACAATGTTCGGTAAACAGAAAATAACGAACCAGTAAAGTTGTGCCAGGCCAATGCTAAAACTGCTTATGATTAAGACAAAAATAAAGCAAAACTTGGCGACGTCCACTAGCATACAACCTAGTGAAATCTGAAAAAAAGCTCGTAGGACACTAGAAGAATCCGGAAAAGCCTGATATGATCAAACCTGTAGTGGTCCGAGGTAGGGGTTGGTTTGGAATAGGTAGATAATACGTGCAAAACTGCAATTACCGTATTTTCCAGAGCACATATAATTTGTTCTTGTACAGCTCCTACCTGAAAACGTTTCCAACAGCAAAAAGTGCCTCAGCCACTAACATTGGTTCATAGGCATCCCAATGGGTTCGAATGGTGTAACGGTGTAAATAGTCAGGAGAGCTGTAGATCCAGTAGGCGCTCAATCTGAACACAGCAGTTCCATAGGTCGTGAACAAAGCTTGAAGATAAAAATTATAATTGGTGTTCTCACAAAGGAAAATGAAAAGAAGATCAAAGAAGCACGAATACACGAATAGAACGAGTTGGATTAGCGCGATAGTACTTGGAAGTAGGGATAGGAAGCAGTATCAACGTTTTGAAAACAGATCTTTCAAGTTAGATACCTCACTGAGATCGTACACAAGTACAGGCAGATCATGATAAAGTCCAGCCAATTCCACCATTGATGGACATATTTTGTGAACCCCTCCTCCCAAAGCTGTTTGATTTCCGACCATAGCATTCCTGAGACACAAAAATATTTATTACACGCTGTTTTCCGCATCAAATGAAGTATCAGGTTCAAGAGAAGTCGTGAGCGTTTTCATCAAAATGAAAGATGTACATAGAAATAAAAAACAATTTCCAAAAGTTCTGTATCGTTCAAAAGAGTCTGATTAATTCTTATATTCTCGGATAATTGAGATGGAGTGCTAACAAAATGGAACGTTTGTTATTTGCATTTTATCCGGACTATAATAGTCGTTGAAGTTGAGATTAGTACTATGTGGAGGAAAAAAGCAAAGGTTAAAAATAGCGCTTGTCAATTGTTTTCGCGCTTCCAAATTTGGGAATTTTCAACTCAAAAACTGATCCCAGATTGGTTGACTCAAATGTCGCTGGTTAACAGAAGACTCATTTTTTCCCTTTTTGTTGAGGAAATGACAATTGCAATTTAGGTGGTATTGTCGTTGTTCTTCCCATCCTCCCCATCAACTTTCTCCCATCTTTCAATAGTTTTCCGACGGTCCTTATTGTTTTTTCAGTGCGTGTTTCACGTTTTTCCAAACCTTTCTCATAATTAAAAAACGATTTCTATGTCTCATTCAATGTAATTCATGCACAATAAGAATCTTGGAAACAGTTTCAACGGTCATATCACCTCGATAAATTGCAAAGAATCGAAGAAGTTAAAAGTGCTCCATTTTGTCAGATTGGCACTCCATCATAATAAGAATTTGGAAAAACGAGGAACAGTGAAATTAAATAATCTGAATGTTACTCTCTTGTGAAGTGGGGAATGCCCCTGTCAATCTCAAACTGAATTTACAAAAACGCTCACGATTGACTTCCTCAATCGGATACATCAAGCAACTGAATAAATACTTACCGAGCACCCATGCAACTACAAGAGATTCGATAAAAGTTGGTGGCGGACCACGATCTGATGCACGTGTTCTCCCACCGCCCTAAACACAAAGTAGTGAACCAAATTTTTGGAATGTCTTGAAATTTTCAGCTAAGTGATCAATTTGAACAAAATGTGAATCACTGCATCATTACTCATTACATCAGTACTTTCGTTAGTCACGAAACGGACGGTGTACAAAAATCAAGACAAACTCAACCGGAAATATCAATGTCGTGAAATGTACGCATTAAAAATAAACTACAACATAAAAAGTGCACACATTCAAAAGAGGCTTACTTCAATACATTGAGAAATATATTACTTACATTTAAGATTAAGAAGCAACGTAACCCACCTTTCGCTCTCCTTTTTCACTACGGTAACTTTCAAACGTTGCCAATGTTAGTAGCAGCAAAAAACAACCAAAGGAAATTGAGTAATAGAGAAACTTCATAAACGGTGAGCGCACTATTCGTCCAATACGGCTTTTCGGCATCTAAAATTTGGATCAATTCATTAGTCAGTAACAGATTTCCCACGAATAAATTTCAAAAAAAAAAATAAAGTGAAGGGAGGCAAAACTATGATATATTTTGATTCATCTAGAAGCGGTTATCTAAATCTCAGATATTACAGAAACACACAAATATTAAAGATACGTCATTATGATCATAATGTCAGGTGCACTAAACAAGAAAATACAAAAGAAAAGGAAACATTAAACAAGAAAATACAACCTTTACATACGAGCATTATTCATAAAACGATACATGTATACATTCCATTTCATATTATTACAAGACTACGACTTTCACTAAACTATGGAACAATTCTGTAAGCGTAGTAAACTCATAGATTAATTACAGGTGATTTATTACCAGTGGTGTAGCCAACCACCATAGCCATAGGTGCGATAGGGAGAAGCCGGACCCTCCTCAGATGAAGGGGGTTCAGCTCATGGGGTGCAGCTCAAGTGAAGGGGGTCCTTTCGCCAGCCGTCCAAAAGTGAAGGGGGTGATTTCGCCAACCGCCTAAAAGTGAAGGAGGTCCTTTCTCCAACCGTTCAAAAGTGAAGGGGGTCAGAGCACCGGCTCCGACTATCGCATCTATGACTATAGCCAACAGCTAATAGTCCCTATGCAAGCAAGGTTGCACTCTGAAGTTGCAAAGCTCTTTACATCTGTCCTCCTTATCCCTTTATTTCATTGTTTTTTATCTCATGTATTGTTAAACCGCTGCTTTATCTTTTTTGTTTTTATTTGTATATTTGTACTTCCTACGGCCATACTCGTCTTTCGTTGTACATTCAACTCGTCGCACTGCAGAGGAGGACTCAAGTTTGCCATCATTAAGCAGTGTGATCGTAATCCTGAGATCTTCTAAAAGAGAGCCAACGCTCCTAAAACGGAACTTCATACGAAACCTCTCTGCACCCTCTCATTGAGATCTTGAGAGGCTACGCAGTAATAGTGACGCCGTCCTCTTTGTGCGCAAGAGTTGAAACCAGAATTTTCTACTTTTTCTAGCAGAATTTTCGAACCAATCCTCCTCGCTATCAAAGAACTGAACTCAGGCGCTGCAGTGCAGTACAAATAAACAAACAAACATTGCGCATCTGTTAGTGCTGCATCTGTCTCATGTTGCATTATTTTATTGTAGAAGTATAAACTGTTTTAGATTCAGAGCAATCAAACCAGTCCTGTGTCAATTGCAGAGCGTCTACTACAGCAAAACGGCTGCATTCGTATTTTTTAATAGTGGGAGGTATGCAAAAAAATGAAAATAAAGCAAAAAGTATCTTCTTTCTCTCACCAGTATATAGCATACGGCGAGCACCGGCCATAATATGATCAGAACGATACAAACAATGATATTCCACGCTGATCCTCTCTGTTGTCGTCCAGGAAATCCTTCGTACCAGATCGAAGTGAGCAGTTGCTGACAATGTGGGTGAGAGACGAACTGAAACTTGAATTCTGGATCGGAATCTTTGCGAATAGATATAAGAAATCTACCGCTTTCTGTTCGTATTTGATGGCAAGCTTCAGCCGAGATAGGCTTAATTTTGACGCCCAAACGTCGACGTTTTCATCATGTGGATTGCACTCCTTGTTCAATACAGCGATGACCTGAAATGTGACAGTTGTATCTTACTGTATAACCCCAGTGAAAGTAAACGAAACACACTTCTTCGCTGCTTCTGCACTGACTCATCAAGTCACATGCGAACTGTTTGCATTGTTCTGCAAGCTGTAATGAAGAATTATCTTCTCTCAAGCAAATTCCCCTCAAAATTTTGCCTTCCACGAACCTGAAGGTAAGTCTCCTTGAACTCATGCTCTACTACTGCCAGTTGTTGTAACTCCCAACTGAGTTTAAAAGCAGAGAGAATTGGATCAGGGCTAAAGAGAAAATCGATAGTATGGCAAAAATGGTGGAGGTAACATTCCCTGTTTTCACGTTGCTTGTATGATGGAATTGATGTCAGCAAAATTTGAGGAGAATCTTCAAACCTTTCAAAGAAAAATCTGAAGTTACAACTGATGGAACTTCTACTGAACGATTACCAGAAATAATTTCTCGGATATCCCTCACTAATTTACAGCGAAGGAAAGGGATAGCTGGGGGCATGAACTTTACGGATTTTCCGAGGAAGAAAGAACATAGGAGATGTGACTACACTTGGCCTTAAAGTGAAAACAGAAGTAGAGCGTTGGAATAGACTGAACACAGACGGATTAGAACAATCTGAAGTTTGGCCCGATTGCGTAAGCGGTTGTGCTTGCGGTAGGACCCTCGTCAGGCGCAATCGGAATGGAGGAAGGCCCCACAGTACCGCTTCAAGCCCCGTCGCCTACACACGTGAACCAAGGTTTAGGTCGTTTTGACTTGGTTGTGTAGCGGATACAAGTGTGATACAAATGTCTTTTCTTTTGCAAATTCCTCAACTTTAAACTATTATACGCAAACATAAGAAGTAATACGAAGGTATTCCTGCTACTGTGAAAAGAGACACACCTCGTAAGACTCATCCATGCTGGGCTAGCTAGAGCCCGATATGTATTAATACGCTTCAAAGAGTACTGTAGTGAATCGTTCAATCGCTCACGATCGCAAGTCTCGCATATACACGAATACCTGAAATCGGCATACTCAGGTCGACGAAAACACCTCCTTCCGAAACGTGATCCATACCGATGTGGTCTCTCGATCCTGGCATCTTTTCTGAGCAACATCTGCAGAATTTCGAATTGATTCAATTGTGCAGCGAGTATTATGGGTGAAATGTCGCTGAAATGCAATGCTATTGGGAAAAAAATTCTAGAACACCAGGACAAATCGTGGATGTCATCGAATTGTAGGAAGAAAATCACCGTATGTTCTAGTTTGTGGATTTAGGACGAACTTTCGAAAAAATTAAAAATTAATTTGTCTCAGTTTTTGAATTTTTGAAGCTGGCTCAAGTTGAAGTAATTTTATTGGGTAAATATAAACTACCTAACTGTTCTATTCCATATCTATATATTATTCTATACTATTGTAATATATTAGTAGCTAAGAAAGGATAGATTCTATGCGAGCTTTAGCTGAAGATCGATCAGGATGGGTTCGGATGTGTTTAGCGACGCGAAGATGCGGATAGCCGGATAGCGTTAGGCCGTTACACCCCCGGCCGTCTAAGTCAATCAAGTTATTCCATATTATTATTGTATTCTATATTATTCTATATCTATTCACCATGATATTGCTCAATAATCTAACAGCTGTCATTGGAATCGTTAAAGCATCCAATAATTTTCTTCTACCGATGAGTGCAATATGAAATTAAAGCAGCTGTTTAGTTTTTCCATATGGCTTAGTAACGAAATTAGCTCACTAAAGCTTATATCAACGTCGTGTTCGTGTGCAAAAAAAAAGACCGTAATTATAGGAGTACGACTGCATCCTTCTGGAACTTCGAGAAACTTCTGGTCTAATTACTGAAAAAACAATGAAGGGAGAAAATAGATAAGAAACAAAACACTTTCGTTTCTTTGAGGAGGTATAAAGATTGAATTCGTAGTGTTTACCTTCCACAGGAATCCCCCAAGTGCGGCAGATATGTTAATAGCAAATTCGCCTGATCGAATTGAGGAGTACATAGAAACGAGGTCATAGAAAGCTGGTCGATCTAACTCATACTGCATTTTTCGCCACTTTTGTTGGAGTAAACGAGGCTGAACTCTGAGCCCATCTTCAGCTGCGCAGCGCAATCCAATCAAATTGTCCATTTTTTATGAGAGGTTAACTCCAGAACTTTGATCATTCAAGGCCATGACAAACAAAACATTATGAGAGATTGTGCTTCCTCATCTTCCAGTAAAAGATAAGAATGAAAAAGACAAATCTCCTTTCTTAAGGTAGTCATTGAAATGAAGACGTCATATTCCAGAAAAGATTATTTGTTAGTGCTCGTTTCGTCAAGTGTGAATTAAGATGTGACGTGCGCCTTCTGGACGAGAAGGTAGCACGTCTTGTGGAGAAAAAGTCAGCTGCAGAGGGCACAGTTGCAGAAATGTGATTTCTTAGTGAACTGAGAGCGTAAGCAGACAATTCAATATGGTCGCAAGTCAAAGACTTCATCAATCTACTGTAATCTGAATAGACGAACGTAATGCCTTTATCCTTAACTGAAAACTCGGACAGTTTAACTTTACGGATGTGGTAGTGTGATTGCTTTAACGAAGAAGAGAGACTAAAAAATACTTGCAAACGCCAGGTTATTTATGTTATGCTTTGAGTCCCACTTTCTGAATTCAATTATTTCTTAGAAAACCTAATTGTTGCATTCACTATCGATTGCAAATATTGCAGATTGTTTCTGTTGGGACTTGGAGACGCTGTCAAATATGCTTACATAATTATTAAACAATAAAGGTGTTGAGCTATAATGTTACAGTAGTTAGTTATAGTATCTCAATTAAATTTATTTTATTTTATTTTTTATTTTTTACATACTTATTCTACTTATTTTGTTTGGCGACGGATGGATTCATTATATGCGAGCTCTAGCTGAAGAACGAACAGTATCGCTCGAATATGTTTAAAGGCATCACCCCATGAATCTGAGGTGGTACGGATTTCAGGTGGAGTATTCGTATACGGGATAGTAGATTATGGAGAGGGGTGAGGGGGGTGATTCCATCCATTTCTTCCTAATTGCCGTAAAAAACGGCCCGGAAGATGTGCACAAGGCTGGCGCGCTCAAATCGAACTCGTTGTAGAAAATAGCGCGCAGGAAAGCTTGAAGCCGTATTTTTCGGGCCGTTTTCTACGGCAATTGAGAAGAAATGAACGGGATCACCCTTCTCCATAACCTACAGTCCCGTATACGAATACTCCACCTTAATCCCGTACCACCTCAGATTCGTGGGGTGATGCCTTTAAAGACAACACACGATGCGGATATCGCGTTAGGTCGTAACATCCGTCCGCTGTTTGAAGGCAGCTCACCACGAATCTGACGTGGTGGAAGGAAAGATAGAGATAGGGTTGCAGATTGCGGGAATCCGGCGCGGTTCCGCTCATCTCTCTATAATCGTCGTTAGAAACGGTGCGGAACCACTCTGGCGATTACGAGGTACGTTAGAACTCTTCTCTATGCTCTTCTCCAGCCCTCTTAGCGCCCCGTTCATTGGTTTTGCTTCATAGGCTGCTGAGGAGATCTAATTGATCTTAGACCTCTCGCACTTGGATGCGGTGTGTGTACAAGGGTTGATTCAGCAGGAAAGAACGCAGTCTTCCTAGCCGTTTTTTTACGACGATCAGGAGGAGATGAGCGGAAGCACGTTGGACTGCGCTATCCAATTCCCGAACCGTACGTTTTCGCTGCGGGTTTCGCACCACGTTGGGTTCGTGGTATGCTGTCTATAGCTCAAGTAAGTCATTTCTCTTAAATGCTTCTGAAACTATGACTTTTTTAGGGGAAAGGAAAGCAGAAGCACTGTTCCCATCCCCATATGTGCACGTTTCAAATTTTCCAGGAGAAGGAAAAGAGCGAAAAGTTTTTGTGAAGAAGAACGAGACCAGTTTGAGACTAGTTACTTCACGGTTAGCATCTTTCGCAAGCACTTACTACATATAAACTAATTTCCACCTGGGACACACTAGTGGCAAAAATGAAGGTATGCTTCTTGAGTCTTTGACTCTCTGACTCTCTGACCTCATAATTTTAACGTTTCAAGAAAAAATTAGAAGAGGGACTTCTATCATATTATACCTTGAATATTCTGCGGAAGCTGCTGACGCTGGATCGAGATGCTGTGCCCAACCATCACCCAACATTTCACGTGTGATCGATGGATGATTCACCTGCATTTCCACGAGACGATAAACACCTAAACAAAATAAGAAATTGAATGGTTTGAAAGTTCTCTGGAGTCTGTTTTGAAGACTTTCGCGCCGTCGGCTTTTATTTATCGAGTAGGTATTTGTCGTGGAAAT